>NC_141689.1:1861807868-1863007868 GCF_964263255.1 Lissotriton vulgaris
CTGGACCCTTGGTGTGGCATCAGTGGAGCTGAACTTTTAAGTTTTAGATTTAGCTCATTGCAAATGTGAACTGGCCCATTGGCACCAAAACCTTGTCGCTCGCACTGCCCACCAACGTGAAGTTCCCTCAAAGAGACCCTTCGCACTACAGCATCGACTGCTCGAGGGGAGTGCCATCATGTAGTTCAAGCCTGACAGCCTGCGATGACAACAAGATCTTCGTGCTACAGCGATGCCTGTCTGAGATGCCCAGCATGCTGTTTGTGCATCAACGACGACCATCCGCAACGCTTCCCTGCTCCTCCCAGCCCCTCTCCACCACCTACAGGACTCTTTTCACTGGATTAAGAAGGTACACTTTCAGCAGGACTAATCTGGTGTCCGTTCTTCACACCAGTTGACCTGAACTTGTGACTTTCTTTCAGTTTGGGCTTTTTGGCACTACTTGAACATAAATCTTTAAAATTTCATATCTCCTGTTCAACTGAGTGGATTTTTGTTGTTGTGGTCTATTCTAACTGTCCTAAATTTGTGTGGTATTTTTCTTGTGTTGTGTTTTCACTGTATTACATTTTGAAGTGATGCATTAATACTTTACACATTACCTCTGTGCCTCTGTACCTTTACACATTACCTCTGTGCCAAACTACCAGAGGGTTAATCACAGGTTAAGTTGGAGATTGTTTGTGTTTCACCCTAACAGAGATTTTGATTGCTGCATGAGTTTGGTTTCAACCCCATCAATCAGTAACCCAGTTTCCAACAGACACTTTAGATAGATTGACCAAAACTGGCAAAAAATGCTTTATTGACAGAAAGTTATGGGCTCGTATTCAAAACAAATAAGTAGCTTACCATAGCGGGGTGGGCGCTAGAGGGCGCCAAGCAAGATGGCTGCACTTGCGTGAGGCTCTTGCATTTCGGGGACAGACCCGGCAATTATTCTTGCCATCTCGGATCCTGAGAGTGCTAAAAACAAGGGTTTAAATGTTGGAGCAGTGCAGCTTTGCCCCACGCCTGAAAACACAGATATACTGGCTAGCTGAGTCCCAGAAATAGCCTTCTGGTCTCTTAGACCACCTACAAGATGGCGGCGATGCCGGCTGACTCGACTAGATGATACTGAGGAGGCTGGCAGGAGCGGCTTATCTGTACTTTCTTCCCTGCTGTGGCCACAGTGGGAGAGGCCTCGCTGGACCCGGTGCGTGAACTCGTGTGTGGTGCCCTCCCTCTTAGCTCTCTACCTGCGCTCCTGGGGCCGATTCGCTACGGCCCTGTGGGTCTCCGAGACGAGGTGCCGACTGACTGCAGGCCTGGAGGTGCTGGTGCGGGAGCGGTTTGGTGAGGGCCTAGGACTCCCCGGGCCGGGTGGGTTTCCTGTGCGGTGGCGCCCGGGATGCGTGCCTGGCGCTGAAATGCTTGGATTCAGCCGGGCCTGCTTGACAACCCTGCGGTCTTGCGGGCGCGACTGAGCCCACCCCCTGCTGCCCTAGCCGTGCCTATGATCAACCAGGACTATATGCCCGATATTGAATGCAAGGGTGACCCGCATAACCGCATAGGCCTGCCCTCGGCTCCACTGCCAGCACCTGAACAGATCGGAGGTGAGAGCTCTATGCTGCTGCGATTCTCCTGTGGCCTCTGAAGACACTTAGCCCCACGTTCCTGGCCTGGAGCTTGTGCTCTGAGCGAGCAGACCTACCAATACCTGCCGATCGACTCTACGTTACTGGCGCAGCGCCCTACCCTGCTGCTCCCTCTGTGGGGGTGAATTGCACCCCGGTCTGGCTGTGCGCGCGCCACGGATGCCGCGAGCTGGTGCAATGATGGTGCTGGGTGGCTGCTTGGGTGCCTAGGATTCACTGTACCACACGGCCCCCGGTTGCGAACTAATACCTGAGGCTGCTTGAACGAGCCTGGCCTCCCCGGGCTGGTGAAAGGCTGGTGGCCCGGCGGCGTGGCTCAGCACTGAGTGCCGAGCGGAGGTCCCCGTGGACTGCCCCAAACTTAAAAGGAGATCTGCTGGAGTGGAAGCCTGGGTGCAGCTGACAGTACCCGCAGCACTAGAGAGACACCCTTCCTGAGTCCTCATGAAGCCTGGCGTGTTTATGAGAGGGAGATACAGTTATCAACTGCGGGACCATCCCTTCTGCTCTGGTGCCTGAGGGAAGCCAGGAGTGGAGGGTGAGCGGCCCCTGGGAGCCCTCCCTCCTAGATCGGTGGCACCGACTGTGGCTAGTACCACCACCCCATAAACTAATTTCCGTCCACACGGGCTCTGCGCCATAGCTCCCTGGTCTGGCACCTTTGGGAAAAACCTACTCGTCAGCCGCCATGGGGAAACCGGATGGGCGCCAGCCGAAACTCAACTTCGAAGCACGGAAGAACACTCACTCCCAGATGGACCCCGAAGATGATCATGCTGAGGTACGGGCACCCTCTACTTCAGACCTGAAGGAACTGCTACTAGTTATGCAGTTCAGCCTGACTTCCATTGAATCCAAAATAGACTCCATGAATCCGAGACTAGATGGCGGTTGAACGGCACACCGTTCATTGTCAGTTCACCTGGTCCAGGGCGCCACACCCCGCCCAATAATTGCCAGAGTACTCAATTACCGGGACACTGTCCTCTGCCTGACAAGGGAGCAAGGACAACTCCTCTTTGAGGGGATGAACACTTCGATCTATCCCGACTTCATGATGGCTGTTCAAGAGCAAAGACGGTAATTTCTCCCTGTGAAGAAGAAACTACAACAACTCAATTTACCCTACGCAATGTTGTTCCCCGCCCGTCTCAAGGTAACACAACAAGGGAAACAACATTTCTTCAACACCCCACAACTCGCGCAGGTTTTCATCAAGACTTTGCCAAAGCCGGCCAAGGACCGCTCCTCCTCGATACACCGGCCAGCCGATGGTGAAGGCACTTCAGATGTTGAATGAACAGAAGCTGGAACGATGTATGTGACAGACTAGGCCCTTCTTAATAGTACCAGGCATCAAGCACATTGGAGACTTATTGAACTCAGTTGTGGGGCATGAATGGCTGAGGAGGTGAGGTGTGCCCCCAAGGCTGTGCGTGCTTGCTATTGGCGCCCCGCGGACGGGGCCTTGGCACATATACACTAAAATCCGTCCACACCCCACGCTAACTACTACACCTTGTCTCTGCACTGTATTGCTAGTGAATTATATCAAGCCTGATGACTGCACCAATAACCAAATGAGATGAGCCTATATAGGATAACCTGAACACCCTTGCTATAGTGAGGAAGAATCTGGTCGCCCTCTGGACTCCAACTCACCGGTAAACCTCAGATATCCACCTTCGTACAGGGGGGACGAGGACCACGGCAGGATTGGGCTGCTGATGTGGGAGGGGGCTCCTGACAAACCCGATTCAGAGGCATTAGGCTTCCTAACACGCCACACGCCACTGTTCAGCTAGTCCAATTACACGCCCAGGTATTGAAGCCTACTCGATTAATATCCACTGTTAAGCCACCACCATTACTGATCGTATCGGACCTCCTGCATACCAATTTCTCACTTGGAATGTGCGAGGCCTACGGGAGCCCCGCAAACGCTGGCACATATTATCGTACTTAGACCTCCATAATATACATTGCGCATGCAGCATTCACCCCTACCACCTTCTCCACGTTCGCCTCTCGATGGGCCAGCCACGCATGTTTTCCTCCTTTTCCTCATATGCCAGAGGCACGTGCATCCTTGTTACAAAATCCTTACCACACCCCCCCTTGGGTTCCATTGCAGACAAACAGGGCCGCTACACTATCCTTTGGGGTAGGCTAGCTGCTCAATCCTTTACATTTGTATCTTGGTAGGGGCCTAACACTGATGACCCAGAGTTCTTCCGGGTAGTCTGGGGCAAGATCCTAGAAATTGGTTCTACACACTTAATTTGGGTGGGGGATTTTAATGCTACAGTTATTCCCACACTGGACCGCTCACATCCACAGCCGCATCACTACTCCAACTCACAATCCACCTTGAAAATGATTGTCGAAGATCACGAGCTGGTAGACGCCTGGCACCATATGCATCCATCACGACGAGAGGGAACCTGCTACACCACGGCCCGGTCTTCATGGTCCAGAATAGACGCATGGCTCGTCACTAAGGGCCTCATCCCCTGATTGACACACGCTTCCCATCTCCCCCGCACACACTCTGATCATTTCCCAGTGCTCATCACCCTCACTCCCCCATATGAGAACTCGCCTTTCTCAGACTGGTGCCTTAACCCATTATCCTTAATTGACCCAGTTTTCAAACAGGAACTTGAGCAGTAGATTACCAACTTTTCCCTCGGAATGAGGATTTGGTAACGCAATACTCCACGGTGTGGGAAGCCTGTAAAGTCACCATTTGTGGTCTGTGAATCGCTAAGAGTGGGGGGGAATTTGAGGGGAATCCGTACCACATTACGTCGATTAGAGACAGACCTCAAACACATTGAGGCTGAGTTGCAAACTGCCCCAACACCAGAGTTACAAGCTCGGCTGCTCAGCTTACTCACTGAATATCAAGAGACCGCTGAGAGTGAGTGTAGGTTCAGGTGGAAGTTTCATAGAGCGTGCCAATACGGAGAGGGAGACAGGCCGGGAAAATTGCTTGCGTCCTTAATCTGTCCTCTGCAATTCGCAAATATAGTCCTCGAAATTGAAGACGAGGATGGGCAACTGCACAGGAACACGTTTGATATTGTGGAGGTGTTCCGCAGGTTTTATAAATGCCTCTATAAAACTCATAGGACTCATCCAGCGGACTTTGTCCCCTTCTATGAGGACACTGCGATTGCATGGCTGGGAGATGGTCGGAGGAATTTTCTTTTGGAACATCATCATGATTAAAAAATGATATCAGCCATAATGCAGCTGCAATCCGGAAAAGTGCTGGGGCGGGAGGGCCTCCCAGCAGAATTCTATAAAACTTTCCATCACTTACTCATCCCGGTGTTAATGCGCGTCTATTAAGAAGCTTGCGAAACTGGGATACTTCCCCCTCTATGCGAGAAGAGAACACCATCTCCCTACCTAAAGCGGGGAAATGGCCCGTATACTGGGATTCGTATAGGCCTCTCTCCTTAATAAACGTTGACGCAAAAATCCTAGCGAAATTAATAGCCAAATGCATCAGTCCTCTCATCACTGCTCTAGTGCTCCCCGACCAATTGGGCTTTGTACCAACCAGAGGTACCTCTCACAATCTGCGTACACTGTTTGCGTTGCTCAAGGACATTGACTCCGACATGAGCACTGCAGCTATATTTCTGGACGCCACTAAGTCGTTCGATTCCCTGGAGTGGGATTATCTCGCCTTTGTCCTACAACGTATGGGATTCCCCACCCCCTTCCTGGCCTGTATCAATCTTCTATACTCGGGATTGCAAGCTAAATAGGACTAAATAGGGCGGTAGGGACTTCTGTCAAACTCTAAAAATATGTGTGTCTTTTTGTATCATGTTATCAGTATTCAAATACTAATCATTTGCAGAACTCATTTTTCAGTTTTGAACTTAGTGAAACAAAAGTCTACCACACATTCTTAGATCCCTTGGCTGGCAGATTTATACACTCAATGTCATCTCCCTCTTAAATATGAAGAGTATACAGAGTAACTATTACAGTTTGGGACCGATTTGTAGCTGCATGTATTGTTAGACAAAGGTTCCCTCAACAATCACACATAAATGCATGATGTTGCAAACGTTAGTGAAGTTTTATCAATTAATACCTTTATTTATCAGGTTCTTTCTTTGTGTACAAATGTCTAGCTTGCCTCTGTTTGGAGGTTTTTTGAATTACTAGGAATATAAGACCGGCTGAACAACGTTAAAATTAATTACACATTTCAGCCAGGCAATAACATACTTTGCACTCACTTTAATCAGAATATGCTTTAGTGCTCCCACAACTTAAAGCAATAAAAACAGAAAATACACTTTCTATTCACAGCAATATTTTCTTAGAATTAGGGCCCCTATTGAGTAATTCAAACACAGATTATAAATGCCTTTTTGGTGTTATATGGAATGATATACAATTGGTATACTCTACCTGATGTGATTTAAAGTCTTCCCAGAGTTCTGTTTAAAAGATTCTGTCTACAGGGTTGAATGACAATACAATGCAGATTATTACAACATATCCTTTGCCATGTATGTCTCTACTATGTAAATACATGCAATTCTATCAAATGTACCTTTACCATGCATGCCTTTACTATGCATATATTTTTTACTACACATATTTTTTTTATAACTACTAATACAAATGAAAATAAATATACACACTTGTAAAATAACTTATTTAAAAATAAAATCCAACAATGAGTTGTGAACAACCAGGATGGAGGCCAATTGTACCAAATAATGTCAAATAATGCTAAAAATAACTAATAGTATAACCACACTATTCATTTTCCAATCTTTATTTCGGCCATTGGCCATAAAAGATAAACAGTACACATATACAATCACAATAGATCAGCACATTTAAACAATATAAAACATTGGAATTGAATGTTGCTAAAAATACCTTAAAAACTATGAATCTTAAAAAATTAGGAGGAAACCAGCGTCTTTAAAATGCGATTATGGGTGTGCCAGACATTGGTAAAAAAATGTGTCAGTGCAAACACAGTTGGGCCTGAGACATCAGATTTTAAAATCCTGTACATTGGGGCATATTCCCTACAGCCCATGTTTCTAATCAGTGGAAGAAGCCAATATTTCCTCGCAACCCTATAAGCTGGGCAAAAGAGGGCCATGTGTAAATCAGAATCCTCCGTGGCGTCACAGGCCGGACACTGCTTTGAGGTGGGAGGTGATGACCAGGAGCTGGTGAAGGACCGAAAGGGCAATGTGCCGTATCTCCATTGGAGAAACAGCTTTCTGGCAAGCACAGGGGAAATAGCATCCAAAACCCCCTCAAACCTGTATGAATCCTTGCTTTGTGCAAATACAGAGGATAATGACCCTTCGGCCTGGCTATCTAGGACCCTAGCTAGTTTTTGTTCATGGTATGCATTGGCCAGGGACCTTTTGGAGATGTTTAGTGGGGCACTTGCAGGATCAGTCCATAAATCAGGGAGCCCCATTTCCATACAAATACATTGGATATGTTTAATCCAGGGGATCCGGAGCGCTTTCGGGTGGGTCAGTAGTTCCACCAATTCTGCCCTATAGGCTGCAAGTTCGTTACTACTCCACAGCCTACGCCAGAAGGCTATGGGTATCAAACCTATTTCATCGGCTATTGGTCGTAGACCCAGATCAAGCCTCAAGGGGAGGAGCGGGGTGCTGGGCGGAAGCGCGGTTATCTGTCTGATGAAATTATTCTCCGTTAGTGACAGACTACGGCAAGATGTGTGTCCCCACAGTTCCGCCCCGTACATGGTCGCTCCCCTGGCCTGGACCTTGTATATCTGGATAAGCGACCCCAGCGGACGGAATGAGGAGCCATTCATCATCCGGGCGATGGCCCCGGTAGTTTGTGTCAATTTGAGGTTCACCCGGCTCTGATGGGATCCCCAAGACATGGTTTCATTAAGGGTCACACCGAGATATTCGAAGGTGGAGACTCTCTCGAGCTGCGCTCCTCCCAATAGCGGGTTCAGTCGCAGTTTTTGGCTCGGATTCAAAACCACACTATTAATCACATAGTGAAAAATGTGAGAATCACAAATTATTATTTTTATTTTAAAATGTAGACAAACCCACAATTTAGTATAAAATATCCATTCACCATTTTGCGATCAGTGATATTATAGACTCACAGCTGACCACACGACTCCCCTCACACAGAGCATACTATAAAATACTGCTACCTAAATGCAAAAATAAGTAAATAATGAAATGTCAACTCAGAAATAAACTATTGTGAAGCATAACATATAATTAGGGTAACAAATATTGTTTTTAGATTTCACAGGAATAGTGTGACATTTTAAACATATATATTCCGTGGTATGAACTGCCCAAAATACAAAACTTTATCACGATTGTTGCATTTATAAAATAGGACACAAAAGTAGTGCCTATTTTTATATTTGGGAAAAGACACCCATACTTATACTATTTGCTGGAATTTTTGAAAAAAAGAACAATATTTCCGGAAAATGAGACAAACATATGGCCTGATTGAGATCTTGACAAATTCAGTTACTTTTTCTGCAGTCTTCCGACCCGCCAACTTGGCAGTCTGCCCACCCTATTTAGATGCTGGCTACTACATAGACAAAAGACCGCCGTGTACCTACCGTCACTGCCGGGAAATCTCTACGCATTGATGGCGGGATAGACAAAAGCTGCTGTCAGAGGGAGGACTGACTGTTTCTCCGACGGGCCAATCTCGATGTGCCTTCTCGCCGACGTGACTGTAGTGGACAAACCTCCACACCTGAGTTGGTGGAATGGAACAGATATAAGGCTGAAACTCACCTTTTCTCACTTTCACACTTCCTGTTTCACAATGGTTCCGATCTGCCAAGTCCTGCTGCTGCTGCTTGATGACAAACAAAACCAACCTCATCATGGGTGCAATTGACGGTAAGCAACACTCTTACATTTTACCCATTGACTTGTCTGTCAACATTTGCAAAGGAATTGTGCATTTAGAAATCGCTCGTACAAGCAATAGCATACCAATGTGCAATGCAGATGTCTGTAATGTAGACGTCATTGAAATTTAAAGAAACACATCTATATCAACACATTGTATGTATAAATTTGGTTCAAGCTGCCTTACAAAAAGGGACACTTGCACAAATATAGGATATCAAAATAAAAATGTAAAAGTCGCCATATAGGTGTACCTAATGAAAAGTAGAAAGTTCAAACATGTAATAAGTATGCAAAACACACCATAGGGATACGTGCAATGTAACATGATAAAGAATTTGCACTAGACAAGGTGTTACCTTCACCTCAAAAATTAACAGTCACATTAATGTATGTCACAAATTAGTAGTAATAAACATATACAATCATGTAACATTTCCCCTTGTAAAGTGCAAGTCCTGTACTGTGTCCAATATCAATAGTAACAATTGAAATTTAAAGGTGTCATGCATATGTGCTCATACTGATCAATAATCAAGGTGAAACAAACACACCTGTAGTAACACTTCCCGAAAGATGTTACTACATCAAATATTGGTGCAAGTGGCCATTTTTATGATGAGTATCTGAATATAAATTAAAAGTAAAATGACCATCACATACAATGTTAAGCAACAAAGTAGACGTTAAGCAAATCAGTTTTAACACTTGCCTCCATGGGACAGAGAAATAAGTACTTCACATTTTACTCAGAAACATTGCTAGGAAACAAACTATTGCTAAGGAAAAAAAAAGCCAGGACAAAATTGTTGAAACGAAAAATAGGTATTTATTCATACCTTAATGGGGCGGATTTCGATGTGGGGCGGAATTGCTTCCACCCGACTAGGCGCCAGATGTAGGTAAATCTAATTTACTGACTCATAAATACCGAATTTTACTGATTCTGTATTTATGAATCGGTAAATTAGAAGGAGGGAGATGTAGGTAATTTTTTTATTTTGAATTACCGAATCTGTATGATTCGGTATTTACCGATTCAGTAAATACCGACTCGGTATTCCCCATTGATTCCTATGGGCTTTGGAGCCCATAGGAATCAATGGGAAATACCGATTCGGTATTTACCGAATCGGTAAATACCGAATCCAGCAAGGTTGCAGGGGGTGTCACTTTGACACCCTCTAGCACCCCAAGTGCAGGCTTGTGTGCCATGTGGCACACACAAATGCCCTACGGGCATGTCTGTGTGTCACATGGCACAGGTGTGCATGCACAGATGTGCATGCACACCTGAATTCGGTATTTTACCACCCACTAGGATTGGGTGGTAAAATACCGACTCTTAAGGGCCTGTGGCACTCTGTGGAGTGCCACCTACATCTTGATTTACCGAATCAGTAAAATTACCGATTCGGTAAATTTACCGATTCTGTAAAATAATGGCCCCTACATCTCAATCACCAATTACCGGTCGGTAACGGCCAAATTCAGCTGTTACCGACCGGTACTTGGTGACCTACATTTGGCCCCTTGTCTCTTAAACGGGACCGACCAACAACCAGTCTGCAGTTCCGCCCGCCTCATCAGGATGCGACCAAACAGCTTTCGGTTGCAAACTGACCTTTCCCTATTGGAGCATGCAATATGCTCCTATGGGGGCTGTTGGGGTGCAGGGATCAACAGGGGGGGCCCTAAACATGCATTCGGAAATGTTTTTTCTTGTCGGACGGGCTAGCATGGAAACCATGTGGGAAACCGGGCATCGTAATCCCAAGGGCAAAGAGGCCCGCCCTTTGAGATTACCAGCCGGTTCTGACTCACCGACTGGCTTCTTGATCCCGTAGAAAGCCAGCCGGAATGACCGGCCGGTTTCAATTCCGACCGGCTGATACATAATCAGCCAGTCGGTATTGAAACTGATGATGGCAGTCGGAAAACCTCCGACCTTCATCGTAATAGGCCCCTAAGTGTTTAAACAATTCGAATGACAGTCCATAAATCCTAGGGGCTGTTGTGCTGTGGCACTCAGCTTGGCTCCTACATAACTGCCAAAGGGACCTCCTCAGGAAGGGGCATCTAGTTGGCAAAGCAGGCACCTTCAAGATCTTACATCGGAGGGGTAGTTAGGGTTTGGGAGCGGTGTCCTTAGTTTTGTGATGAGGGCTGTAGTTTTGGAAGGGGTGCTCCTGTGCTTTTTAGTGATTGGTAGGGATTTTTAATCGGTGGATGGCCATTTGGCTGGGATAGACTAGGATTGGAAGGGGTGGTTTGGGGTGTGGAAGGGCTTAGTACAAGGGAAAAACTCAAATCCTCCATGGGGAAGGTGGTAGGTGTTGGGGAGGGAGTGGGGTTTTGAAGGTAGAGGGAGAGGCAATGTCTGATGTGCATGTGTGTATTGAGGGTGCAGATGCCTGTGGGCCTTGTGTATGTTGTGCTTGTTTTGGTGGTACTTGTGCTCTAGGTGTCTGTTGTTGGTGTGCTTGTGAGCATCTGAGTTTTTTGGTGTGTATGTCTGTGTATGTGTGTGCTGTGGAGGTGCTTGGTGTGGTAATAGTGCATGTGGAGGGCGTGGTGCATGAGTGTGTATGATGGTGGGTGTACTGTCTATTGGTGTGCTGTTTGTTGGTGTGGTGCATGTGTGTGTGTTGTGGGTGGGCTGTTTGTTGGTGTGCTTGTGGTGGGAGTGGTACATGTGTGTGTGGTGATGGATGTGCCCTCTGTTGGTGTGCTGTCTGTAGTTGTGGTGCATGTGTGTAGTGCGTATGGTGTTTGTTGGTGTGCTGTCTGTGGATATGGAATATGTGTGTAGTAGTGGGTGTGCTGTGCTGTCAGTTGGTGTGCTGATGTGGTGGTGGGTGTGCTCTCTGTTGGTGTGCTGGTGGTGGGTGTGGTGTATGTGTGTGTGTGGTGGTGGGTGGGCTGTTCGTTAGTCTGCTGGTGGTGGGTGTGGTGCATGTGTGTGTGTGGTGGATGTGTTCTGTCGTTGTGCTGCCTGTGGGTGTGGTGCATGTGTGCTTGTGGTGGGTGTACTGTTTGTTGGTGTGCTATCTGTGGATATGGTGCATGTGTGTGTAATAGTGGGTGTGCTGCCTGTTGGTGTGCTGGTTTGGTTGTAGGTCTGCTGTCTGTATGTTTGGATGAGCAATTGAGCTTCTTTTTGTGGTGTTTTTGTTTGTGTGTGTGCATGTGTATGTGTGCATGAAAAGATGTGAGGGTGCATTGGACAGGGCTAGGAATAAGGAATTGGGTTGGAGATGGGAAAGGGGTGGAAGGTGGGGCAGAAGGTTGGGATGGCCTGAGGCTGTGGTAAATGAGGAGCCCAGAGCTTGAAATTACTGCTGTAGGACAGACATATCATGTGAATGCCTTCCAGTTAAGTTACCACATTTTTACATATGTCAGCTAAGCCTCTAGATGGCATTCAGCAGGGCAGTCTGCCCTACAGCAATACTCCAGAGGAGGGCAACAGCCACCTCATTCAGCGCAGCTAGGGAGACAGGAGAAGGGGGGTAGGGTCTGCAGCAAAGGAGATTACAGGTCTTTTAGCAGACCTAGGTGAGTAAATTGGGAGGAGCAAGAGGGAGGGTGGAGATGTTACTCTGGGTGGCTGACAAGGCTGCAGGTGTAACTTGAGCAGTAGGGTCCACCACCACTAGGGAGTGCTCGCTGGAGGAGGCCTGCGAAGAAGATGTGGTGTAACTGGTGGCCTCCATTGCACTCCCCTCACGCTCCGGGCACTGTGCCCAACGGTGTCAGTACCAGACCCACTGTGGTCAGATTATTCCTTACCTATGTTGGCACCTTTTCCTGTGCCTGGCCTGGTTGATGCTGAAATGACATATACAATTATGTTATTGTATCTCTAAACAAACAGAAGAGATAATTTACATTCACATTAGCATAAGCTTATATATGTAGGAAACATTTTAAGACACAGTGACTCCATTCCCAATGAAAGCTCCTATATCTTGTATGATCTTGTCTCTTACCCATTATTATGTCTCTTCAGGCACTTTTGCACATCTCAAATGGTTGACTTTGTTGTACAGATTACAGAACTGATGCAGCCAAAAAGCATATACACCAAAATATATTTGTACTGTGTGTTCACTAGGTCCTAAAAGCTGCATTCTTATTATCACCAATAGGTCAAAAATGACTCAATGTCTATCTATGTTTACGTGAGTCGTAGCACGCCGCATCCTGTAGAGGGGTGTGAAGGCCCCGATGATGAAGCATGACACCAAGGGGCCTGTTGGTGTGTGAGGGGCATTTAAACAACACTGTGTGCTCCCCATCACTTTAGGGATCACCACCACTTTCTGAGTGGATTCTATTTTGTTTAAACGTATCTATGTTTACTGCAATGCTTTTCCAATATTGACATAAACTGAAGGCAGGTCACCATTGTTTGGAAAGTTCATGGTGATAACACTCAAGTCAAGCCAGTAAAGTATAATTTTCAAGTGTCAACATCAATACATGAATCCTGTACTGAAGTAGCTTAGCAATATATCACATACTATCTACATACTTTTGTGGTTGAAGACAGTCTGAAAGTAATATTTGAGTGGATTGAAAAAGGACTACTGCAACATAATGAAATATAAATCCCTTGTAAAGATTTTAACACACTTCAGTACAGAGCAAAAGCATCTTCGCATTTGAGTAAGGTATTTAAACCTTGTTGTATGTTTGTGAAATGGTTTCAGTAAATATGTTGTCCTTCAACTGTATTCAAAACGTTGTAAAACATAGCACTAATCTTTACATACAATGAATCATATATGATATTTTCTTCAAAGATTTAAATAGCAATTACAATAAGCAACATAGCACATCTTTATGCATTTCAAAATGTGCCTGATGAGTTAGGAGTTTAGCCTGATGGGATACTCATATATATATATGATGGAATATTCCATCGTCCAAAATACCTTCAACTTTCCCACTTTACTCCATTATTGATTGATCATCCGGACATGACAAAGGACATTGAGGAATAATTTGGGCTATTTGGTACTCTGGAACCTTTGTGTGCACACTCCTGTCTGTGTTTCATAAATATTGTATGCCTATCTCAATAATTTGGCTAAAAGCAGACTGTCTTACACACACATTTGTGTAGCAGTAAGACATCATGCTAATCTGTCACTGTTTAACATTTATGTAACAGTATTTTTGATGCAAAACACAGTTTGGGATATGTCTTTATACCAATATGTAGCCATCTATTATGCAGTCACCAGTCATGTTGGATCACATGCTCACTCTGGTTTGTGTAGAATGAATCCCAACTTACCAATGTAATAGTGGAGAGGATGTAGCCTTGCTGTTAGAGCTTTTGACCTTGAAGCTGGGGAACCGTGTTCAAGTCTTGGCAACAACGCTCAACATCCTGTGATTCTGGGCAAATCCCTTAATCTTCCCTTGCCTATCAAAAATTAATGTGTCCGTCAGTAAGGAAACTGGTGCTCATGTAAAACGCTCTGATACCCAATGTATCGGGTCTAGTTTGCGCTATATAAAACTCTTTTTTTTTTTTAAACAGTTGGTACATCCACTGTAACATAAGTGGCTAGTATGCTATGTCACCTGTAATAGGATTAACATGACATCGTTCACATCAGTGAAGGAGCATCGCACCTGACACAATGAAGACCAGTTGCCTGTTTGGTACAACTGTCCCTCATTACATGAAACCTCATGATGTATATGTGGAGTTTAGGAAGCCATGTCTCAGCTCAGAACAGTCCAGTAGTTGGAACAGGAATCAGGTGGGAAAATCGTCAAAAATCAGTAGCCAAAACACATCATCATACATCTTGTACAAAATCTACACCTTTAAGACCTCTTCTTGAGGGTTGGACATGTGTCACCCTGAATGTTGATGGCAAAAATCCTGGCTGTTTCAAAAAATGGGTCATATAACATGTGAAACTCTGATAAGAACTTACCTCCTTGTTGCTGTTGTAAGGGCATGTATGTGTGTCACATGGCACACAAGCCACAATCAGGGGTGCAACAGAGTGTCAAAGTAACACCCTGTCCCCCTTGTCAATTCGGTAATTTTACCGAATTGCCATAGATTCCTATGGGTCTCAAGGCCCATAGGAATCAATGGCAATTACCGAATCGGTAAATACTGATTCGGTAATTACCGAATCATTCCGATTCGGTAAAAATTACCGAATAATTACCTACATCTTATTTACCGAATCTAAAATACCGAATCAGTAAAATTCGGTATTTTAGAGTCAGTAAATAAGATTTACCTACATCTGGCCCTATGACACAGTGAATAGGGGCCACTGTGAATGAGGGGCCTGAAATTTAGACATGACATACTTACAAATGTTAGTCCATTGGAAAGAAGTGTTCACTCAAGAAGTCCGGGAACTCTCATGTTCAACTGTTGCTTATTTGAAAGCATTCAGGGGCATAATCTAAGCATACCTAAAGTTTTGACCTGCAGAGGAGACATGTTCTTGCCAGCTGTACCTCAGTGCATCTGTTGTTTGACCCTGTGACTTAGTCCCAGCCTAGCCCATGAATCTGAATGACCACTGCTCAATGACAGGCTGTGCTATCTGCAACTTGATGATCATGATGTCACACGTATTTTACTCGACCTCTTCCGCAGACAGTCAGTAAGGTCCGGGCTAGTTACTCTCCACTGGCTACCGGTGCGCCAAAGAGTTATGTTCAAAGCCATGTGCATAGCCCACCAGTCCTTCTGGAACTCTGGCCCCAGGATCACACAGGACCTAATTCATCACAACAGGAACTTAAGATCTAACCAGACCTTCCTAGCAGTCATTCCGAGAGTAAGAAGATCCAGATCTGGAGGTAGGTCGTTCTACAATGCTGCGAGGGCTTGGAATGCCCTTCCACTGCACTTAAGATCCAACTCCAATCTCACTGCCTTCCGTAAACAATTAAAAACCTTCTTATTTCACCCAGTCTAAACTTCCCCACCTTCCCCCTGTGTTTCCCCATGGTTGGACCCGGTATTCCTAGCGCTTGGACGCCTCCGGGCAGCAATTCGCGCTCTATAAATTCACATCCTCCTCCTCCTCCTCCTCACATGAACACCGCCTTTACACAACTTTTGCATTACAAGGATCACCTTGTGCTCATCCAATAGGGCAAATCAAGGCTGTGTGCTACTAGGAAGGGATCTGGGAGCTACTGGTAGCTCTCAAACTACATTTTTGGAGAACCTTGATCTAGGCTGAATGATTTGTGGGACTATATAAATAGCTAACATTATTTTCAATTTGGTTGACCACAGTACATACATATCCCAGGGTGCAAAGAGTTTATGATGTGTTTACTATTTACCTTGATGTTATTTGGTAACTTATAACAATTACATCAAACATATACATGCATAGATCTCTACATACACCCCAGAGTGACTCTAGGGATTGTAACGCACAACACATATTGATGGTGTTGTATATTTGACATTGGGAAGAGCATACAGTTCCCTAACATCATTGTCCTTTGTAACAACAACATTATGTGACACTTAATTTCAATTACTACACTTCACTCTGGAACTCAAAGGGACACTGTAGCATGTGGAAATGGAGTAGAGGAAGTCAGATAGATTCACATCTGTTTGCCAGACAAGTACCTGCTTTTCTGGTGAGCCATAGAGATGGCCATTCAGGGCCATTTCTCAGCAACTCCAGCTCCTCTGGCATGAAGGCTGGGCCCTCTCGGTTGTTGGGCCTGGTATGGTTACTCCCAGAGGTCAGAAACAGCAGAAAAAGTGGAGAAGGCCTTGATAGCAACCACGTTAGGAGGCAAGAGAGCTTTTTTTCCAATGGCTGCATACCTGTACATGGCGTAAGAGATCGACACTGGAGAGAGACACAGACAACGTTTGCCTATGGCCGTGTCCGTCGTGGAGTTTACCGCCCACTGTGCGGTCTTCTCCCACCGCCGTCTGATTCCAAATGTCCTATCAATGAGGTCAGACAGTCGCCATTTGAGGACTTCCAACTAATGTGTTAGTGACTGTTAAGTGCATCACCACCACTCTAAATGGTGGTACTTAGTTCAAATATTAGCACTTCGATTGATACTTTTTCGAAAATAAACATTTATATGTAGAGCGTTACTGTGCTTAAACGCGATATTAGCGCGGTGTTGTGTAGACCTTCATTGATGGTCTTTTTGGAGGGAATAAATGAAGATATCAAACATTGTGTATAAAACATTTTAAAAGGATTATGTACGCATTTAATTCTCAGATTTACATCAAGGCCAAAAATGTAATTAAAGGACAAGAAGCAAATGCAGCTTCAAAATATGTATTAACCTCTTTACATTTTAAAAAATAGATAACTTTTGTGTTACTCATCACATATGTTGCTGTGGATCATGCATCAATTGTTCACATGTTTCTCTAGTGCTAACATATGAACCATGGGTGACGAAGAAGGTGACAGCCTCTGCCGTACCGCACATTTCCAGACCTTGCCACCATGGAAGAAAATGATATCATCAAGAAGTTCAGGTTGAACAGGCAAACAATACTGGCTTTATGTCATCAGCTGGAGCCAGATCAAACGCCTCGCAACAGAAATTCCACATCTATTACACCAGTTGGCAAAATCAAGGCTGTACTTCAGTTTGTGGCCACAGGATCCTTCCAATACACTGTGGCAGTATCTAGTGGTATGTCACAACCAACTTTCACTGTTGTGTTAAAAGAAGTTCTATCTTCAATAATGAGACACATCAACAGTTTCATACATATTCCACTGCAGCAGGGTTTAGCAAATGGGAAGGGTGACTTCTATGGTTTGGGTCACCTACCACATGTTGTTGGAGCAATTGTTGAAACTCATATTGCCTCAGTGCCGCCACACGCCAGAGAACAGGTGCACCGGAATGGAAAGAACTTCCATTCAATCAACATGCAAGTTGTCTACTTACCGGATTTATGCATCACAAGTGTTAGTGCCTGTTTCCCCAGCTCTGCCAGGATTCCTTTGTCCAACGGAACAGCCCCATACTCCTGCAAATGTCTCAACTTGGACCTGAGAGGGTCTTGCTTGCTTCTGAGTACAGTTGTTCATTATATTATTTAGTGTCTTGCTATTTGCATGATCTGGAGTTGTGTTATATTATTTTGGGACTTTTTTGTCTTCCATCTAGGAGACTCAGCTTATCCCAACTGACCATGGTTGTTGGCACCACTTAAGAATCCAACAATACCAGAGGAAATCCGATCCAATGAGGCTCATGGACAAAACTGTAAGCAAGTGGAGTGCACTTTCAGGAAGCAGACGCAGCCCTCATCTACTCATCCATTAAGGTATGCCAAATCACCATGGCCTTCTGCATGCTCCATGGCATCGCCCTGCAACAGAATATCCCTTACATCACAGAGGGTGGAGACCATGCAGAGGATCCAGGAGAGAATCTTGATATGCCAAATAAAGATGATAGTGTTGAAGAAGAAAGAGTATACTTACATCTAGATGTCACTGACTTTTCATAAGTGTATGTATATGTTTACATGTCATGTCTTTCACCGTTACATCGACTATTGATGTGGTGACGAGAAAAGCATGTGGTGGTCCTTTGTTGGGTGATCCAAGTTCTGGGACAATTAGGCCAAAGGTGTTTGTAGATCAAAGTTTGGACAGATTGCCTATTGTGTTTAGTTACATTGGTTATTACTTATTGTATTGTGAAACTGTGTCCTCCAAAAGTTGACTTTGTAATGAGGCCATCATGTTCTGTGTGGTTGGCAATGATTTTGTTTTGGAGTTGTTTTACGTTCCTTAACCATGTCATCTTCATTTGGACATTTCAGAGTTATTACATTTGTAGCTATATGGTGCTGTTTCCAAGTATTAAGGGAACCTGAATTGATCCTGGGAAAGACAGACACAGACTTTGGATGTACAAACCTTATACCATGGTGACTTGCACTTTGATTGGATGGGAGAATTGAAAATTACATGGGACTTGTTCTTTGTGGTCTATTGGCACTAAAGCTATATGTGTGCTATCATTTGCTCAAACGCATTTGCTAGTGAAGCCTAATCATGGTAATCTCCCTTCACATTGGCAAAATACTCATTGTCTGTAAAGTGTATGTAGCTATTGATTTGTCTTATTATTGAAGAACATACTTCTTGTGGTACACCACTGAAAAGTGGTTGTGACTTTCCATCAGATACTGGAACTATGACAGATATAAAAATAAAAAATCTATATCAAAAAGTGGAAAATTGCTCATTAAAATGATACAACTATTAAACATCTAAAAAATATATAAAAAATATATTATTACAAAACACTTTTTTTATCAAAAGAGAGAATATGTATTTTATAATGTTATTGGAATTAATGTTTATTTCAAAATGTAATGGGAATTAATAAAACATTTCTAAAAATTATTATGTACCTATATATATATATACATATTATTAGTATTTCTATTTCAATGTAGTTATATATATACCTTAATAGACTGACATATTTATGATATTTATTAAATGGGTACTACTTTATTTTATCAACATATATTTATGATATTTATTAAAAAATGTAAGCTACACATATGTTTATGTTAAATAATGTGTGCAATTAGAAACATTATTAAGAGTAATTGCTTGCTAACAAAATATAAAATGTAACTAAACCTGATTTGAAAATAATTCAATAAAATTATTATTTTCTTAATATGCAATAAATATTTTTTTTATTGTAATCATTTTTAAATTTATTTTTCAGGTATTACAATTAATACCCATGTATTAATCATCCTAACGCCCTATAACCTTAGTATCCTGCTTACTTACTCATTTCGGTATTCACAGACGTTACGAGTCCTAACTTTAGGACTCTTAAATGCTTTCTGTGAATATTGAGAGTCTTAAAGTTAGAATTGTTCGCAGTTTAGGAATCTTAAAGTTAGGAGTCCTAACTGTACTACTCCTAAACTGAGAAAAATCCTAACTTTAAGACTTTCGGTATTCACAGAAGGCATTTAGGAGTTCTAAAGTTAGGAGTCCTAACTTTATTACTCCTAAACTGAGAAAAATCCTAACTTTAAGACTTTCGGTATTCACAGAAGGCATTTAGGAGTCCTAACTTTACTACTCCTAAACTGAGAAAATTCTAACTTTAAGACTCTCGGTATTCACAGAAAGCATTTAGGACTCCTAAAGTTAGGACTCCTAACTTCTGTGAATACCGAAATGAGTAAGTGCCTTCTGTGAATACCAATATGAGTAAGTGCCTTGTGTGAATACAAGAATGGTAGTACGTTTAGGATTTTCTCTCAAGTAAGTTCTGTGAATCGGGCCCAGAATTCCTTTCAGGGCTGAGACACAAACTCACAAACTTTTGTTAATCCAGTGCTGCACTTTGTTCAGTGCTACCCTGAAAAACATTCTGGTAAACTAGCATTTCTGCTAGCAGGCAATTTTAAACTGTGTAATTTATAGAAGTTGTTTTTAATATTGCTAAATACCGCTAATCTGTGCCTACCTACGCGCTGACTCCCCGGTCCACCGCAGCTCTCTTGCTGTTTGATGTGGAGGGAGGAAAGCGTTTTTCACTTCCTGAATAGCCCACGCAGGGCGGCCATCTTTAGGAGGGTGACGCTCTAGTTCTTAACATCCCTTAATCTATATAATATCGATCTTGCCGCGCAGCGGTGACGCGCAGCGGAAGCGCGATAGAAGCGCCGAAGAGGCGCCAAAGAGAAGCCAGTCTGCGCCAGTCCGCGTCCAGACGCTCCTGGCGCTCTGCCACCACCAAGCATCATGGTAGGCCCTTGCATTACATATAGTGCTTCATCTCTGCTGAATGTACGCCCTCATGTCAGCCCCTCATGCCTGCATTCTGTTAACCCAACGAATCCTAAGGCTCATTGTAAAAGCTGCAACTGGGTCACATCTGTCTCAAGCACACCAATACATCCTCTTGGTCATGACCGGAAAATGTATCTACTTAATTGCAGATCATTACCCAGACACTGTACTGAATTAGCCATGTTGATCGAGGAACTCAATCCTGATGCCCTTTTTTTAACCGAGACATGGCTCCAGCTGGAAATGGATCCCACCGTAGTATGGGCCATTCCCCATGGTTACACCCTAAAACGATTAGATCGTAAGATACATAGAGGTGGAGGGCTGGCCATCATTTACAGAGATATCTTCCGCTGCCGCATCTCCATCCCGCTTATGCGAGCATGCGAAAGTCTGTATTTTACTCTTGAGTTCTCCCCAACATCTACGTTCTCGGGCATTTTAGTTTATCGTTCCCCGGGCCCGTTGAATAATTTTATTACTGAGCTGACAGATGCGGCTGCTAATCAGCTGCTTTTGGCAGCAAATTTTACACTGTTAGGTGACTTAAACCTGCACCTCGATGACCCCCTAGACACTCCAGCTACTAATCTTCGACTCAATCTCCAAGCCATCAATTTGTTGCAAAAAGGTGTCCACCCAACACACAATAAAGGCCATCTTTTAGACCATATTTTCAGTAATCTGGACAGTCTCACAGTGGAAATTCCTAGGCCTTTGCCGTGGACTGATCATTACTTAGTACCTTTTACATGGCCGACTAATATTCCCCCTAGGTCTCAAAATAAGAATAAGCACCAGGGTAGGAAATGGGCTTCATTGCCTCTGTCTGATTGGGAATTGGCACTTAATGAGCGCGCACCCTCCAAATCCATGAATCCTAGTATAGCTACGGCTAACTATGAGAACTGGATCACGGATACCTTGGACCAGGTCCTCCCTAAAAAATCTCTACAGTCTATTAAACGATGCAAAGTAGCCCCATGGTACACCCCCACCCTGAGATCCATGAAACAATTGTGTCGCAAGCTGGAGAGAGCCTGGAGGCGAGAATACTCACAATCTGAGAAATTTGAGTATAGAGCCGCGATTAAATTATATAAGAGAGAAATGAAAAGCGCACAAATTCAATTCTATGACTCTAAAATCAAGTCAGCTGCCAACTCGCCTAGAGAAATATTTAAAATAGCTAAGTCACTAATCTCCCCTCCCTCTGAGTGCGTCTCCCCTACTGGGGCATTAGCCCGTTGCAACAATTTGGCAACTTTTTTCTCTCAAAAAATTTTGACCATCTACTCCTCCTTTCCCACCGACACAGAGAAACGGGACATCACTGATGACCTTAAAGTGAACATTTCAGTTCACAGTTCGCTTGAGGAGTTCCCTCTCCTTGATCCAACAGCATTGAAGAAAATGTTCTCTAAAGTCACCTCAGGATCTCCTAACGATCCTGCACCTCCTCAGACCCTCCTTAAGGTCAGCGAGGCAATATGTCCTGTCATCATAGATGTCCTAAATTCATCTATTGTTTCCAGCATGGTCCCTGCCCAGTGGAAATGTGCAATGGTAAGGGCCCTTCTAAAAAAACCTTCGCTAGACCAGAATAACCTGGCTAACTTCCGTCCCATCTCCCTTCTCCCTTGGATGAGTAAGTTGCTGGAGAGGCACATCAACAACATCTTGGTAGAGTATCTGGAGTCCAACGACCTACTCTGTGCCTCCCAGACGGGATTCCGCCCTCAACATGGCACCGAAACTGCCTTACTTGCAGTAACGGAAGAAACAAGATCTGTGCTGGACCAGGGAGGGAAGGCAGCCATTATACTACTAGATCTTAGTGCCGCGTTCGACACGGTTAACCATGCCACACTATTACATCGTCTAAAAGGCATGGGCGTGTCGGGCGCGGCCCTGAAATGGCTGACCTCCTTCCTGGATGAGCGCTTCTTCCAGGTGTTTGAGGGCGAGGTAACATCCTCGAAACACCCTCTGAGCTGTGGGGTTCCTCAGGGCTCGGCCCTGAGCCCCACGCTCTTTAATGTCTACATGAGTCCTCTGGCAGGGATAGTACAGCCCTTCGGTGTGCGTATTGTCACCTACGCGGATGATACCCAACTTGTGGTCTCCCTGGATCACACGGAGGGTTCATCCAACACCTTAGGACCCTGTCTAGAGGCAGTAGCCAAGTGGATGCACTCCTCCTGTCTCAAACTCAACGGGGAGAAGACGGAGATCATGCTACTGGGCAACCCCGCACCGACCATTCTGGTCCCCATCTGGCCCGCCTGTCTTGGGGTTCCCCCCCTGCCAAAACCCCACATCAAAAGCCTCGGAGTCTGGCTGGATAAATCATTGGATTTTTCTGTGCAGGCTACCAAAACTGCTTCCATCTGCATTGGTCTGTTGAGTATGCTCCGGAAGATTCTCCCATTGCTTCCTTTCCAGGCGAGGAGAATCATGGTTCAGGCCCTGATACTCTCCCGCCTGGATTATGGAAATGCATTATATCTGGGTGCTCCGGTAGCAGTGATCAATAGACTCCAAGTTACACAGAACTGTGCTGCTCGTCTCCTGTTTGGCATTCCCCGTGGCCAATCAGCAAGGAAGGCTTTAAAAGAACTCCACTGGCTCCCAATAGCTGCCAGAATGCATTTTAAAGCTATGTGCATTGTGCACAAAGCCTTTCACCGAACAGGCCCAGCCATTTTGCGCCCTCTGGTTGTACCTTACGTTCCATCGAGAACCCTTCGTTCCAGCACCCTTCATTTTGCCACGACAACTAAAGTCAACAGGGCTCGCTGGGGTGGTCGGGCGTTTTCACACTTAGCAGCTAAGATGTGGAACTCACTCCCGCCAAGCATGCGTGAAATCAGCAATCTGATGGTCTTTAGGAAGACTTTAAAAACTTACCTGTTCGCCAAATTGTGTTAATCTTGCTATCCGCTCACCACACTTATCAGTTCAAGCGCCGCGAGGCCTTAGGGTATGTGCGCGCTATATAAATATAATTTTTCATTTCATTTCATTTCATTTCATTTCATTTCAAGTATGTTGCATTTGTATAGCACAAACCGGGTCAAAAGACATCAGAGTGCTGCACAGTTTCAAAAGCTAAGATACAGTCAAAGACCAATTATAGGGGTAACTGGGATGTGAATACAAAAGTGAATTGTTACTGCATCATGACATGTTTTTAGAGATAAGTCTTGTTTCCGAAATTGGAGTAGGGTGAAAGTAGTCCTGATGATATGAGAATATTGTTCCAGATCATGGGTTCAAAGATGAAGAATTCATGTTGCTTATTTTTTCTTTTTGCACTTCTTTTTGCCAGTCTGATGGTGCCTGTCTGCAGGTGTGATGAGACTCAACTGCGATAGTGAGCTTGTCTGCCAGATTGGTGGGGGCTGCTCTGCATGAGTTTTGGAAGAGGGAGCACCTACATACAGCATATACTTGCTAGACGTAGGGAAAATAACACTCTAAGGGAAACAAACCTAGGCAAGTGTACAAAATAAAAAGTGTATAAGAGCAACACAACAATTACATTATACAATTCAATGTGCAATGCTTACAAATCTTAGACATGACAACGTTGATTTTTTGTTGTAGACAAACTTTTTAAATTTTTATTTCATTTATCAAAAGGTATACCATAGTAAATAATGTATATTGTTAAAACCATCAATACAATATTAAACATTGTGCAGTATTATTGTGTCCATGAAAAACATTTCATTTTGCATATATAAATATTCTTTTAACCTTGGACAGTACATGTGTACATTATGCAGTATGAACAAATGGCGAGATCCAGAACAATCACAATGACAATATAAATTATTCACTATGATGTAACTATGATATAACTTTTGATAAATTAAATTAAAATATTTTTATGTTTTTCTACATCAAAAAATCAACATTGTCATGTTTAAGATTTGTAAGCATTGCACGTTGACTTTTATAATGTAATTGTTGTGTTGCCTGTATACACTTTTTATTTTATTGTGTACACTTGCCTAGGTTCTTTTCCTTTATTTATAAAGTTTTATATAGCACGAACAATATCCCAAGGGATATCAGAGCGCTTTACAATATGATGGGAGGAAAAACAAAAAGTAATAACCATATCAAGTAGGAGGTAGAAAAAAGAAATATGAATGGTCACATAATACAGTACAGTTGCACCCAGGAGGGTAATGCAATAAACAAGTGTGTGCGGGCAGCAAGGGGGAGTCACAATATGCAGTAAGGAGGAGCCGTAACAGATGAAAGTACAGTGGTATTAGGAGCAATGTCAAAGGGCACGTAAGCCCATCTCTATTAGGGTTGTTCATTAGGAATCTTTTGACTTCCACTATGAATGCTGTCGATGAGGGGATTCTACGTACATCCGGTGGAAGAGAGTTCCATATCCTAGGGGCAGCGCCGGAGAAAGCTCTGTGACAACTTCTCTTTTTGTTAAGGATGAGTGGTTTCAAGAGGAAGGTAGAGGCACTTCTTGAGGCTCTAACACCAAAGGATAATTTAAGTTTTTGTGCAAGGTACGTAGGAGTGTTGAAGTGAAGGGCTTCATGTATAAGAACAGCAATCTTTAAATTAATTCTTGCTTCTTAGGGCAGCCATTTGAGGGATTTTAGTACTGGGGATATATATTCTTTTCGTTTGGTGTCTGTAACCAGTCTAGCCGCAGTGAAGCCCTTAGTGGAGCCTGGGCGTATTTGGGAAGACCACAGAGGGTAGCACTGCCGCAGTCTAGCCTCGGCAAGAAAAGCGCTTGGACCACCTGCTTGAAATCATTTAGAGGAAGGTAAGGTTTGATATTTCTGAGTGACCTCATCAGGTGGTTTGCTCCTTTGCATACATTGCTGATATGGTGTTTCATGTTCAGGTGCTTGTCCATGGTCATTCCGAGAGACTTAGCTAAGTCTACGATGAGAGGAGTGCAGTTGAAAGCAGTAAGGTGACTCAGCCAGAGGTCTAGCTTGGGGATGTGGTTCGGAGGGGAGATGAGCAGGAATTCCGTTTTGGAAGTGTTGAGCAGGAGATGGTTCTCCGCTAACCAGTTTTGAGAAAACATTAGGATAGTATTGAGTGAGATGCTGTTTTCCGGGGATGAGATGTTCAGATATAGTTGTGTGTCGTCCGCATACATCTGAAAGAGAATGTCCATGGATTTTAGAGAGTTTGCAAGAGGTTCCAAGAAAAAGTTGAAAATGATAGGAGATAGAATGGACCCTTGGGGGACCCCCATGAGATCAGGAGAGGGCTGGGAGAGAGAGTGATTTGCCTTGATTCTTTGTGGTCTGTGATGTAGGTAGGATGAAAACCATTCTAACATCTGATCAGAAAAACCTATTTTCTTATGCATATATACAACAAGGGGTGGTGAGGGACAGAGTCTCTGAATTAAGCAGAAAACTCTCACCCAGTCAAGAGATCAGGGCTAGATCCAACACCGTTTTTTAGCTCACTGCACCATCCCAGTTTCAGAACCTGGCTGTATGCAAATTAGTCTGTTCCTGTCCCAGTGCATGATGGGAGCAGGGCAAACCAAACTACAAAAGCCAATTCTTACACTGGGAAGGAAACAAGCTCCCGGGGACCGGTTTCTGGCATTACAGCCGTCTTCGGCCCGGTTTGCTTGAATCCTGATGGTGCAATGAGCAAGGGACTCACATCTGAGTATACCCTTCAACGCTTAGGGTGGACAAAAATATATACAACAAGGGGTGGTGAGGGACAGAGTCTCTGAATTAAGCAGAAAACTCTCACCCAGTCAAGAGATCAGGGCTAGATCCAATACCGTTTTTTAGCTCACTGCACCATCCCAGTTTAAGAACCTGGCTGTATGCAAATTAGTCTGTTCCTGTCCCAGTGCATGATGGGAACAGGGCAAACCAAACTACAAAAGCCAATTCTTACACTGGGAAGGAAACAAGCTCCCGGGGACCGGTTTCTGGCATTACAGCCGTCTTCGGCCCGGTTTGCTTGAATCCTGATGGTGCAATGAGCAAGGGACTCATCTCTGAGTATACCCTTCCACGCTTAGGGTGGACAAAAATAAAAACAACAAGGGGTGGTGAGGGACAGAGTCTCTGAATTAAGCAGAAAACTCTCACCCAGTCAAGAGATCAGGGCTAGATCCAACACCGTTTTTTAGCTCACTGCACCATCCCAGCTCAGAACCTGGTAGCTTGTCTCCTTTCTAGTGAAGAATTGGCTTGGTAGTTTAGTCTGCCCTGTTCCCATGATGCACTGGGCCAGGGACAGACGGATGTGCATATAGCCAGGTTCTGAGCTGGGATGGGGCAGTGAGATAAATAACGGTGATGGATCAAGCCCTGATCTTTGGACTGGGTAAGAGTGGTCTGCTTAATTCAGACACTCTGTTCATCACCACCCCCTTTTCTAAATCGTATTTTCTTATGCAGGATGGATAGCAGGTTGTCATGATTAACCGTGTCGAATGCGGAGCAAAGGTCAAGGAGGATCAGGAAGCAGGATTTGTTTTGGTCAAGCATTTTTAAAATGTCATCTATACCGTGAGTGAGAGCCGATTCGGTGCTGTGCCCCTTCCTAAAGCTGGATTGATACTGGTCTAGGAGTTGGTAATTCTCTATGTGAGCACAAAGTTGGGATTGCACACATTTTTCCAGGAGTTTGGCAAAGTGGGGATGTTGGAAATGGGGCGAAGGTTATTGAGATCAGATTTGTCAGCGTTAGGTTTTTTTAGTATATGTGTTACCTGGGCTGCTTTTAGGCAGTCTGGGATTGTGCCTTGTGATAGAGAAGCCTTAACAATCCTTGTCCAGGTGAGGATGAGTGCATTCTTGATTTCTTTGAAGATGTAGGGGGACAACGGGTCACTGAAGTGGTTGGAAGGGTTGATATTCTGAAAAATCTTGATGATGTCAATTTCATCAAATGGGGTAAAGGTGCCCCAAGATGCATTGTTCTTGGAGTTTGTGGAGGTCGATTTACGCTTTTCAGAGGAGTCAATGGTTGAGGTAACACTGGAAGAAGGTAGTAGAGCCTTCTTAGAAGTGAGATCAATAGAGATGAGTCATGATTTCTCAGTGAAGAAAGCAGCAAGTTCATCGCATGAGGGAAGGTTGCCTCCAGGATTAGAGTGATTAGGACCAGCAACTGATTTTTGTTTGACCAATTCAAAGAGTTCCTTAGGACGGTTTGCAGCTTGATCCAATTGGTGTCTGAAGTAAGCCTCCTTAGCACTCTTGATTTGTTTGTTGTAGAGGCTTCTGGCACCTCTGAGGAGTTTTAGTTGGTCTGAGGAGGGAGTGCCTGTCAGGAAAGTTCGACTGCCCTAAGGTTGCGGCGCTCAGTGTTTATGTTTTGATTATACCATGGTTTGGATATTTTTGATGAAGCATTTTTTTTGTTGGTGTGGAGCAATATTATCCATGATGTTGGAGGTGGTTGAATTGTATGCGTTGGTGAGTGCTTGCACCTCAACCATGTCAACTTGGGAGGAGGGGGCAGATTTACAGTGGGCAGCTAGTTTTTCAGAGTTGATTGCTCTTAAGGTCCCTTTTCCATATCTTTGATTTTAAAGGTTGTGCCTTCCTCATCAACACTTTCCTGTTAATATACAAGAGGATACTGTGGTGGTCAGACCAGTCACATGGGGTAATGGATCAATGGTGATAGTCTGCCCTTTTAGAGATGATGAGGTCTAAGGTTTCACCTTTAATATGAGTTGGTAGGTCACAGTGCTGAATCAGTTCTTTATCCTTTAGGAAACATTAAATACAAGATACAGGGGGTCGTTGGGGTTAGATCAATGAAGGTTGCAATCACCAAGGAAGATTTGGGACACCCCTGAGTCGACATTACTGGAGATGATTTCCATTAGCAGCTCAATGAAAGGGAGATTGCCTACTGGAGGGTGGTAAAAGGTGTGAAGTTTGCAAACCGGTAGGTTCATACTTGATATGCTGAGACAGAGGTATTCACAGGAGGACGGTGTTGTGGAATCTGAGTGAGAGATCGAGAGTGAGTTCCTGTGAATACAGGCTTGGCCACCACCCAACTTCCAAGCTCTGTCTAGCCTAATTGTGTCATGAGTGGGAGGAACTAGAAGGTCTAAGATAGGAGTGGACGCCGTATTTAGCCAAGTTTCAGTGAGTATGATAATGTCTAAATCATTGTGTTGGATGAGGTTGAAGATATCGGAGGCGTGTTTACTGGCTGATCTGCAATTAAGTAGTTCACATTTAAGTCGAGGTGGATTTGGAGGGAAAGTAGTCTGGGTGATGTTCACATGGGTGCAGTTGTCTGTATTGCTGCATCTAAGATTGCGAGGAGTTTCTTTGTTCGGGTTAGAAAAGATGGAAAGTATTTGTCTCGGGTAGATGTTAGATTTGAACAAAGTAGAGCTAGAGTTGATCGAGTCATGTGGGTCAATGGTCGCAGGGTGGGACTCAGATCCTCTGTGGCTTGCGGGGGCGTTGGGTAGTGGAATGGATTTCGGGGTGGAAGGAGCTAAAGGCTGATCCATGTGGTCAATATTCCTAGTGGACGCTTTAGGCCAATTTGCAGAGGTGAGGAGAGAGCTGATCATGTGGAAAAGATCATTTGAGAGGGCTTTCAGTTCATGTAGCTCAGAGGTGAGAAGGTGTAATTGTAGGGATATATCGTCAAGGTGCGCTGCCAAGTCTGAGTGTTGGACGAGGGGAGGAAGAGGAAGGGTGGGGGAGAAGCGAGCGGCAACAGGGGGCCTCGGTGTAAGCCTGTTGGGGCCTGTAAGGTGGATCGATGCCCAGACTCTAGTCTAGTATGCGGCAAAGTTATAGGGATGGGGAAGAGGATGCCATCTGTTAAAGGGGAAGAATGTAGGACTTGAGAGAGCCTCTCAGTTCGACAGTCATCCTGTATCGGACTGACAGTCGATGAGGAGATGAGCAATCAACCAGCTGAGAGGGTGTTCTAGTGAGTTGAGATAATCCGACTGGCTACTAGGTGGCTATGGGATCAGCAAGAGGAGGTGTCGGGTTTAGGGAGAGTGGGGTACTCACAAGAGTTAAAGAGGGTGTTCTAGTGATATATTTTTATACACACTGAGCACAGGGTTTGAGGCTATACAAGAGAATAAAAAAAAACCTCGAGGACTGAGAATTTTCATCCTTCCAAACTACGAAGATTTGGAACAGGACTTATTAGACGATTGGGAGGAAGGCCTATATGACGCCTCCTATCACATGATGAGAATTCTCATAACTAATGCTGAAAGGAAAGTGAACAAGATAAAAGAAGAGATATCAAAATTTGAAAAAGAAATAATGGATATGAATCTGAAGGATGCCACACTTAAAAATTATGACATCCTGAAAATAGAACTGGTGGCATACCAAGTCTATCTAAAAGAGAAAAAGTTGAAAAAAATTATGAGGGATGAAAAAGATTATGCCAATGGGCGTATATTCACTTTCTCAAAAAAATATGATGATGTTACATCAAAGCAAACACCTGCGCAGAATAGTACTGAGAGAGCGGCCAGTGTATCCTCAAGTAGCACCTCCCTGTCCTCAATTGATAGTGACCCAGGCGAGGGAACAAGCAAACAAAACACCTCTAGCGCTCGTTTTTTTTAAAAGAGGTCCAGCGATACAGGCTGGGCAACAAAAAGAAAAACACAAATTCAGAATCAGAAGGGGAGGGAGGAAACAAAAAACAAGGAGTGCAAACAAGATTGCAAAGCAAGACCCAGTCGAGGAAGTAGAAAATGATATCAGCAATGATTGTGTTTCAAACCAATTGCATGTTGTCAATTTGTCGGACAGAGTCCTTTCTAATGAAGAAAATGCTGCATTACAAAAAGGTCTTAATTTTTGTGTAACCAATACTTGCAATTTTGTTGATTTACATGCTGATCTGTATAAATTTGTAAGGAAATTGAGATAAAAATTTTTTTTTGAGCATCAATCTGTTGTACATGATGTTCTGTATACTGAAACGAATCCATCAACAATGTCTATTGGTGATTTACATGCTACGCATCTTTTATCCACCTTGGATGGGGAAAATGATAGTATTGAGATCACAGATACAGCTAATATGTTAGATATAATTGAGGATGTTAGCAATGACAGTGGTTTAAGATTGAAATCCAAATTTGTACCCATCAGACCACAGGACACCTTCATTGATGATTTTTATATGAAGGTTCCACAACAGCTACATCAATTAGAAGACAACCATGGTTCAAAATCACATTGCCAACATACTCACAACATGTCTAGAAAGGACATAGACATCATCAATGCATTACAGGAGGACATTAATTTAGTTATTCGAGAAGCTGACAAAGGTGGAAACATTGTCATTATGAACCGGTCCGACTACTTGAATTAAATAGATAGACAACTAGGAAACACCAGTTGCTATATGAAATTGACTGAGAATCCGACCAAAAAAATTGAGCAAAATATCAACTCTTGCCTAGAAGATTGGCATGAATCATGCTTACTGTCAGATACTGAATACAAGTATTTGCAGGCATGAGATTCTCGATTTCCGTGCATCTATGTACTTCCCAAAATCCACAAGGGGGGTGAAGGTTTCCCCCCCGGAAGGCCCATAATATCAGGGAATGGAGGGCCCACAGAACACCTCGCAGAATATGTGGACAAATACTTACAGCCTTTTGTTAAGAATTTACCAGCTTACCTGAAGGATAGTGGTGATGTCCTCTGTAAATTAGAGGACTTCTCTTTTGACAGTCCAGACTTATTATTTGTCACACTTGATGTGGAAGGCCTATATACTTGTATCAAAACTGACTGTGGCCTGAGAGCCCTAAAACACTTCCTTTATAAACGGAATGCCAACAATCTGGGACACACGCTTATGCTACTCGAGATGGCTCGCATGATCCTGGACCTGAATGCCTTTTTGCATAATGGTACATGGTTCCTGCGGAAGCAGGGGACAGCAATGGGAACCAGGTTTGCTCCGTCTTATGCAAACCTCTTTATGGGCCTGTATGAGGCGGAGCATGCCTGGGGACCAGGTTCCAGACAATGGAATGACAACATTATTTTTTATGGAAGGTACATCGATGGCATTCTAATGATTTGGAATGGAAGTGTCCTCGACCTATCCAGCTACTTTGAATACTTAAACAACAATCAATTCAATGTGAGGCTGACCATGAACTATTCTGAGAGACAAATTGATTTTCTGGATCTAAGACTGTATATAAAAGACACTAAAATACACAGTGATATTCATATGAAATCTACAGCATGCAATAGTGTTCTGCATGCTGAAAGCGCACATCCGAGAAGCACCATTAATGCGATACCCTATGGAGAAATGATTAGGGCCCGTAGAAATTGCAGTGAAAATAAAAATTTCCAAAAACAACTTACAACAATCCAGAATAACTTTAGTGAAAGGGGATACTCCAAACAATGCCTAAAAAAAGCGGAATCTAAGTCCCTCTTAGTAGAACGGAAAACCACTCTTAAGCCCAAAGAAAATAGTTCCAGTTATAATAATAAAAGAGATGAGGTGTTATTTATAACAGAATACAATGCCTACAGTGATCACATCTACAATATTCTTCGCAGGAACTGGCATCTACTCAAGTCTGGCCCCATGCCGGTTGGAACTGTCCCTGACAAACCTAAAGTTGTCTATAGGAGAGGTGAAACCCTCAAGAAAAAACTATGTCCCAGTTATGTAATTAACACGCACAACAAATCCTCCTCAAAAAATTGGCTACCAACTAGACCAGTAGGATTCCACATTTGTGGGTCCTGCATAGTGTGTAAGATTGGACTCAATAAAAAGACTGAGTTCAAATATAACACCCCCATAAATTACACGATACGAACCTTCATAAATTGCAACACAACCCATACAGTATATGTTTTGGGCTGCGCTTGCGGCAAAATCTATGTGGGAAGTAGTGTTCGAAGTTTGAAAATCAGGATACAAGAGCATGTACGAGCTATTAAAAACAGAGATACAAAATATCCTGTAGCTGTACATATACAGGAACAACATCCAGAGAAAAGAGATATATGGTTCCATGCTCTAGAACATATAAAAAACCCATTACGAGGAGGAAACAGAGAAACACAATTAAGAAAGGCGGAAGCAGGATGGATTTGTCGACTCTGGGCGACGACTCTAGGTCTTAACATCAATAATGAATTACATCATTTCTTATGATGTCTCCAGTGTTATTTTTTTAACACATGTCAATAATAAAAATATGATGGTCAAAATAGCACATGCAGTTGCCATAGATACACCACCATTATAAACCTGCCCGATCCAGAAATTACAACTAGCAGGTTGGGGTATTATCATAAAAAAGTAACCAGAAGACATATAATTAATCGCATTCAAAAAAATCTCTCTTAAGTCTGTAAAAAAGCTAGGCTCCCACTTAGTTTATTCCAAATGTCATGTAGATATGTCCTAAAACCAAATGCAAGAATTAGGGGAACTAAAACAACCATATGACCAGGTAAATATGTTGGAATAATGATATTTTAACCTCTCCAAAATGGCGCTTAGAACAGATCCAATAATTAGGGTAAACCAACAGAGATCATCTTTCATGCCCTTATAAATATATACTCTACAAACGATTGTAGAAACTATATGGTTGAGAATTCAAATAATAATACTTTTGATAAATACAAAAATGATCGCGTGCTATACAAAATGAAAAAATTCGAAGCCGAATCAATACTTCAAATTAACGATAAAATAGAAATAATTAATGGCACACGACCCTCAACATGTATTATAATAGCTTTCATAAGCATATGGGCATTCGTATGACGCTCTGGGACTGTTCGATAACAAATTCACTTTTTCGTACCGTTCTAAGATGGCGCGTGTGCGTTCTCGTAAAGAATAAAGGCACACAGAAATGACGCCATCTAATTGTCGACTTTCATCAAGAGAGGCATTGACCTAAAACAACATAAAAAAAGTAGAGCCGAAAGTAGCAATTTTATAAATAAAAAAAACGATTAACTAAATAAATGTATCCAATTGAAATATAGACATTTTTATAAGAAATCGTCGCAAATTTCTATATACAACCCAGCGTTCATGGACATTTAAAGATGGCGTGTGTATGTCAATGAAAAGAGTGACGTGACTTAAACCACAGTCAGCTGTTCACAATTACTGAACTTCAGCGGGCTATTTAAACCCGAGACAGAATGCATTTGTTCGCAAGCCGCTGTGGATACGACGCCACGAAGCCAGCTGTCTGATCAAATACAAGTAAGTGCAAGGGGTTACTCTGCTTGGAATACCCCAGATGGATTAGATTAAAAAATGCTTTCGCCTTATTTAAATAGTTCTGATAAGATCACAATCTCATCACTGAAATTGCCATGGACATCGATAATATACAATATCTAAATACTCTTTGCCTCATTGCTTAACAATGATGAGTATGCTTGGAATTAGCCCTGCTCTCTTTTTAAACTGTTAGCATATCAGAATATTAGAGTTACCCTAACATAACTATTGGCTGAAAACTCAATGGTGAAATCTGTTATATAAAAATACTTCTCTATATTTGAAATGCTTATATCGAGTTACATTACTCCCCATAATGAAATGTTGATGTATTATAGTGTCTTTTTCCTTATAAACAAAATGAAAAATATAAAAAAAAATATAATAAATATTAATCAAGTATATATCACTTGCTTTTGTAGTATGTTGGACTTATAAAAATCCAGCGCACCAGAGACTATCTATCATCGAACGATTGTGAGATATATATCAGGAAAGACGTTATTTGAAAATTCACAAGGTAGGCAAAAACTGTGTATCAGCAGATGCACATCTATGTGTCCTATAATTAATCTAAATGATACTTTGTTCCATCTGCGGCATTTGTGCTCTGGTAAAGGGAAGACATTTATACAAAACTGAACAAACTTCCCCCCCATTTTTTATAGAACAATAATGATACAGAAATTGCAACAAATATATTAAGGAAGTGACTCATACATATAATCATCACGAGAAGAAACAGTAAAACTTTTATTCAATTCAGACAGCGACTCATCTGGTAAGAAATATCATATGTATATGCCTTTTTTTATAATAGTTCGGGTATAAATGAAAATATTAAACATCCTAAAAATTAGAATGTAGGCTCTATAGCAATAACAATAGGGCTCCAATCCCCTTTTCTTAGAAAATGTCACGTTTTGATAAAAAATCCTCTAATCTACTAAGTTCACCAACCACCTTTTACTATTGTTAAGGAGAAAAAAATGCTAAACCCACCAGACCTTAAATACATATCATAGACAGTCCTGTTTTATCCCAAAGAATATAGAACCCCAATTCTAAAATAGACTAACACAAAGACAAGGCTCAGAAAAAAGAAAAAGCTTCAGTGGAATTGTCAATGGTTCGAAACAAATTGTTAAATAATCGTAAATTGTGTATAAAGTTTGTAAATATTGTATATGTTTTGTTTTTTAAAGAATTGATGTCATATGTAGATTATGAAAAATGTATATATGTATAGATTGTGAATAATGTATATATATGTTATTTGTAGCCCTGAAGAAGTCCTTGTAGGACGAAACGCGTAGGCACCGGCTACAAGTTTGTTTTTATGAAGACAGAACTCAGACTTTTGAAACAAATAAAGAATTTATTACTCGTCCACTAAAGACTCATGATTTACCGGGACTCACTGAATGGAATATTGTGATATAACATTGTTTATCAAATTTTGTTATGACTACATTGCATAGTAATAGACCATTCTTACTTTGCTAAAGAGTGCTGGACATTGTGGAGAATTAAGGGTGTTCTAGTGAGTTGACATAATCCGATTAGGGAAAAGGTGGCTATGGGATCAGGAAGAGGAGGTTTGGGGTTTAGGTAGAGTGGGGTACTCACAACTGTTGAAGGGAGAGTAATGTTTAAGCCCAACGGGAACGTGGTGGTTGAATTGGGGTCAGCGGCTTTGCTGTTAACCGCTTTTCTGAGAGTAGGGTAAATATTGGCCATCTTACTAGGTTGATGTTAGAGGCCTGGATTAGGATGATACCATTATTGTAGAGTTGGTAGGGGTGGTGGATTTGAAAGTGGATGAGGGAGACGTTGTTAGTTTAAGGCCATGTCCGGATTTCTTAGATCCGGTTATTCGAAGCATGGAGTAGAGCACAGTTCACCAGCAAGTCCGTTTTCTAGTATAGAAGATGAGGTAATTAACCAGACAACCTTTGTTGGTGCAGAAATAGTGGTCCGTGATTAGGGTTTCTGGTCTGGCTTTTAGTATGCGAAGTTTGTATTTCTTAGCCGCATTCTTGGAGAGGTCTGGTGGGCGTTATTAATGATGAAGGCGTTTGAACCATTTGGGTCGGGAATTATCTCCATTATGAAGAAAAGTACTAATTGGGATGGAAGTCCAGAAGAGGAGAATCAGAGGGTGGGAGAACACAACACCAATCCTCGGTCTCTTAGAGGAAGGGTGAGGGGGGTAATGGTAGCACCATGTGAAGCACAGAGATCTTGCTGTTCAATGTCAATGACTAGGGCCAAAAATTCACTACAGTCAAGGCCTCCCTTAACTCGTCTCGGCACTAAAGACTTGCACTGGACGGAAGATGTAGGCCATGTCCGGATTTCTTAGATCCGGTTATTCGAAGCATGGAGTAGAGCACAGTTCGCCAGCAAGGCCGTTTTCTAGTTTAGAAGATGAGGTAATTAACCAGACAACCTTTGTTGGTGCAGAAATAGTGGTCCGTGATTAGGGTTTCTGGTCTGGCTTTTAGTATGCGAAGTTTGTATTTCTTAGCCGCATTCTTGGAGAGGTCTGGTGGGCGTTATTAATGATGAAGGCGTTTGAACCATTTGGGTCGGGAATTATCTCCATTATGAAGAAAAGTACTAATTGGGATGGAAGTCCAGAAGAGGAGAATCAGAGGGTGGGAGAACACAACACCAATCCTCGGTCTCTTAGAGGAAGGGTGAGGGGGGTAATGGTAGCACCATGTGAAGCACAGAGATCTTGCTGTTCAATGTCAATGACTAGGGCCAAAAATTCACTACAGTCAAGGCCTCCCTTAACTCGTCTCGGCACTAAAGACTTGCACTGGACGGAAGATGTAGGTGGGAAGCAGAAGGAGGTCTACTCTGCACCCTGGGCACAGGACTACAGTTAAATATGAAGGGAACCCGTTAGGCACCATTATAATGCCAGGAAGTAGGGCTCCAGGTCTGCAATCGACGTGGGAATGAACAAAGGGATCACCCCAGTAAAGAGATCAGTGGCGTGATGGAGTGCTCCTCATGGTATGCAGTCCTTGCTCAGCATAATGCAGGAGTTCTCTCTGATCTGAAGAAAGGATTATCTAAACCTGATTACAACAGTCAGTATGGGTCAGGTATCCCTATGATCTAAACAGTGCATTACTCTTCAAACTGTTGGGATCCAACCACTTGCCCTTAAGATCTGGTATTGCATCAGATAGTGGAATTGCTTCGAAAGTTTATGGGTCTGGTGATTACAGCATGGCTGATGGTTTGTGCTTGTGCCTATAAAATCTCATATGAATTCTCTTCATCTACAGCTTCTTTTTGTTTGCAGTGTGTTAGAGCGAGACATCAGTTTGCAGATACTACGCTTGAAACACCTAGTAGGGATCACTATGGAACTGGAAAATAACTTGTTTGAAGAGGCTTGCACAAACAGGAGAAATATATGTCAGGTGAAGCAACTCCGACCCCACTCCCCACCTACTGTAGTATCAACACTATAATACTGTTATCCCAGCTTCACGCCTACAGGTTTAGCAAAGCAAAGTATGGAAGTCAGACAAGGAAAATTATGGACAGCAGAGCCAGCAGAAAACAATGTCACAGGATAAGACCTGGACTCTCGAGAATTGAAGGAGGTGAGTAAAAAAGAGGGTTCTGGAAGAACAAGAAGGATGCAACAAACCAAAGCAGAGACACAAGTGATGGTACACAACAGAATGCTTTACAAAAGACAAGAATGTGATACCCCCACCTCCATGCAGTCAGCAAGCTCCACCATAGGAAGATGAAAGATCATTGTTGTTTTCCCAAGAGAACAATGAAGGACCAAGACAACAAAAAAAGGCAGGTGCTGAGTTCCAGAACAATCCGACCCACGGGTGGATTGTGGGAATAGGCATGCTCTCACGGGTGTGGTAGGGTTACATGTACCAAGAGATGTTATGAACCTGCTTTAAGGTGCTCTGATTGCCCCTCACTTCCTTGTGTCCGTGAGTTGTAGGAATCTCTCTGTAAGAGTACATTACCTCCCAGGTCCCTCCTGTCCTCGTCGCATTCTTTACTTTTTTATGAATGGTACGAGGACAGGAAGGATCTGGGAGGTAATACCCTGTTACCTCCCAGGTCCCTCCTGTCCTCGTCCCATTCATAAAAAAGTAATTAATGGGAAGAGGACAACGGTACCAGGAATAATGAAGATTAAAAGTAGTACGATTGGACAGGTCGGAGCAGAAGTGGTACAGTGACAGTTCCTGTCCTAAAACAAAATGTTATGAAATCAGATATTTTTTGTTTTCGAGTGACCCCCAGTGTACTCACCAATAAAGTGGGAACTCCATTGGATGCCATAACTTATCATGGACAGAGAGAAGGAGTAAGCCACAACTGTATTTGTCTTTGTTATTACTAGGCAGAGGTGTGCACTCTGATGATCGAATCCAGAATACAGGGGAATGCAAATACTGAGGTTAAAATATTGAGCCGAAAATATTGAAAGGTAAATAAATATTGATTTTCTCTAACTCCACCTATGTGTCCCTTGTATATATTTATATCTTCAAGGTAGGCAGATTTAGGAATAATAAATCTAAACCTCCTCTATATGCACTTACCTTTTGATACTTTGTCCCTCGATATTCTGTATTCGATATTCTTGTATGTTAATATTCTTGAGCTAGATATTCAGGAGTCTAACCCTAGATGGACGGATTCCCCTAATTCAAACATATTACAGGAGAATCAGGGCTTTAAGTGGGCCGGGTCTCACCGGGTCTGAGCACCAGCAGTTTTTTTCAGGGGGCCTCGAAATGGGTCTCCATCGGGCTCTGTTTTGTGCCCTGGCACAGGCGGTCCGTTTTCTTTTCCAGACTGCAGTGATAGCAGGCACATCCGTGTGTGCGTGGTGAGCGTTGTAGAGGAAGGGAATTCTGTTACGAGGCTGGACACTGGTAAGTTTCAATGCTGTTTATTTCTTTGAGAGGAGAACCACCAACTCCTGCTGCCGGCCTGTCTGCTCTCCTGGCTCCAACTGTCTCACTCGAGACACTGCCATGGTGATAGAACGATCAGGCACGAGCAGGACATTAACTAATTACAACACATCCCCCTTACTGAAAATACAAGGAAAGAAGGAGAGGATAAAGAGCAAAAGAAGAGAAGAAAGAAAAGAGAAAAAGAAATGCATAAGTCAAAACAAAACAGTGCATAGTGTAACAACAATACAGGCTATTTAAATTCATCACATAGTCATTATAATGTTTAGGAGGACAACAAGACCTAGAAGAAGGAATCACAGATGAGATGGAAAAGGAGCACCCATGGTTGAGTCCCAAGCAAGCAAAACATCAGAACTCATTTACTTGTCACCATGGAACTTCACCAAGCGGGACATGCTCTACTTACTGCCATTATTAACAACAACAACAACATTCTTGTAAATAGCAGTTATGACAAATGGACCCATAAAGTCAGTGACACCCTTCATATGCCACTGTGGTTTCTTTATGAGTACCCACTCACCAACTCTCCAAGTTATGACTCTGGTTGATCTCTTATAGTTAAAGCTCTCCTTGTACTTTCTCTGATAATCCTTTATTTTAGCTCCCACCTCCTCCTTATCAAAAACAGGCCCTTCAATATGGGGTAACCAACCAGGATTAAGTTTGGACAATGCCACCCTTCCCCTCAATATATGAAAAGGCGACTTTCCCAAAACAGTATTAAGGGCAATGCGATGCTCCCACCAAGTATCCCTCAGGACACTTTTAAGAGGAAGATTCATCTCAACAGCCCGCTGCACACATGCCTTTACCACCCTGTTCATGTGCTCAGCTAATCCATTAGCCTGTGGCGCATAAAGCGCAGTTTTCTGATGAGTAATCCCAAAATCCTTTAGAAAATCATGCATCTCTTGTGATATGAACTGCACCCCATTATCAGTAATGAGGAAGCGAGGGACACCCCCACTGACAAATTCATCCCTCAGAAAGTCAAAAACCACTCTAGTACTAATAAAACTGACACACTTGGTGGAAACCCAGTTTGAAGAGTAATCCACCAAAAGAATCACATACTTTTCTGAAGGTCCCAACAATTCAAAGGGACCAATGAGATCCAGACTAAGCTTGATCCAAGGTTCACGAGGCACCTCAACAGGTGACAAAGGAGTAGGACCGATGACCCTTGATTTTTCATTGGAAGTGCATTCTTGGCATTCCTTGACTACAATTTCAACTTGGCTGTCCATTTTGGGCCACAAGTATCTTTCACGAAGACGAGATTTGGGCAAGATTCACCAACTTGGGTCTCAGGGTAACAGGGCGTACAACTCTCTCATCCTGCATTAAGTAACCTTGGCAAAGCGTAAGTTCATTTCTAATGGCCCGGAAGGGCAAAAAATTTGAGTCCAGTTTTTTGCAATCAGGCAACCCTTTAACAACAAAATCAACTATAACAGGAAACAACATATCTTTAGACAAAGTTTGTTCCCATTCAAGTTCTTGTATGGCAGGTTCTTTAACCGAGCACATTCTAACAGTTTCATTGTCTAAAACATTTTTGTAACAGTCAATGGGTAATCTTGATAGACAATCTGCTGTCTTGTTGGCAGAGCCCGGAAGGTACTGTACTTGAAAATGAAATGAAATAAAATAAAATGAAATGTAAAGCGCGGTAGCTACCCTAAGGCGTCCTAGCACTACGGACAGGTGTGTGAAGGAACAACTGGCTGTTAGTCTGATTTATTGAAAAGCAGGGTTTTTAGCTGTTTGCGAAAGGAAAGTAGATTGGGTTATGATAACAGATAGAGGTGAAGAGAGTTCCAGAGTTTCGCTGGAGAACTAAGACCCCCACATCTGGCTTTCTTTACTCTGGGTACTACCACAAAATGGGAAGAGGATGATCTGAGCTGTCTGTTCGGAAGATAGGGGGTGGTCAGGGAATAATTGATGTGAGCGCCCATTTTCCAGAAGGCTCGCTGGACAATGCATAGGCCTTTGAACTGGATTCTTTCTCTGCCTCGGAGCCAGTGGAGATTCTTCTGTCCAGTTTTGACAGGAAGTTGATGGGGGACTTGGAGGAGGGTTCCGCTGTGCAGTTTTGAATAACCTGGAGTTTACGCAGGGTAGCCTGAGGGGACCCTAGGTAGAGGGCATTCCCAAAATCCAGACGTGGATCATGATCTGCCTTGCGGGAAAAGGTAATGGGGGAGAACTCTCCGGATAAGCCTAAGAAGACCGAAGCAGGTGGCCGAGAGATTGGTTGCTTGGTAGTTAAAGTTAAGGGCCTTGTCCAGCCAGATGCCTAGTTTTTTGATTGTGTCCTTGGGTGTGGGGGCAGGACCCAGGCAAGAAGGCCAGAGGGAATTGATATTGAGAGTGGGGGAGTTACCTAGGCTCTGTCTTGTCTCCGTTCATTTTGAGAAAAGATGAGGTCATCCATGAGGTCACTGCTTCTAAGCAGTCTCTTAGGCGGTTGGGCACGGTTGTGGTTGGTTGAGAGCCACCACTAGCTGAGTGTCATCAGCATAGGTGACAATTTTTTGCCGAAGGGCCGGACGATCTCAGCTAGGGGGCTCATGTATATAATAAAGAGCGTCGGGCTCAGAGAAGAGCCCTGTGGCACTCCGCAGCCAAGAGGCTTGCTAGGGGAGATGACTTCACCCTCGAAGAACAGTATCGAAGGTGGCGCTTAGGTCGAGGAGGATGATAGCTGCAGAGCCTCCTCAGTCCGTGATCTTCCTTGCCTCTTCTGGTACTGCAATGAGGGCAGTTTCAGTCCCATGCATGGGACGGAATCCCATCTCCTCAAGACATGGGTGTACCAGCAACCAGACACCTCCGTACTGGCAGCTATCTAGTCCTAGTTTCTTTATCATGCACCATCTCCCACGTACCTACCCACTGCACGCTAGCCTAGCGCCAAGATGCTCCTTTCGGAGCGAATGTTTGCGCTTTATAAATACCCACAAATATCAAATATCTCTGAGGGGTCCAGAAGGTGGTTAGTTTCTAGGAACTCCACCAACATGTTGTTAACATGTTTTTCAAGAATCTTGCTTAACCAGGGCAGCAGGGAGATTGGTCTATAATTCCCTGGGTTGTCTGGATCTGAATTGGGTTTTTTAAGGAGGGCTTTGACCATAGCCTTCTTCCAGGGGGCGGGACGATCCTGGTAGATAGAGAGGAGTTGAGAAGGTCAAGAATGGTGGGTAGGGTGTGCTTTGTGACTGTCAGCAGAGTACGCAGGGTGCCAGATCATTGGGATAGCCGGATTTCACCGGGGTCATGCAGGGTTGTAGCATAGTGAGGTCAAGAGGTGGGAGATTTCCAAGTGTTGCTGGCGGCTGAGGCCCACGTGTATGTAAAATAGTGGTCGGGTGAGGGCCTGAGTCAGGGGGAAGGAGGTGTAGATGGTTTGAATTTTTTTAAAGAAGTACTCTGCAAGGTTGTTGCAGCGGGTTTGTGCATTAAGGGGGTCTTGAGGTTTTTCTGGAAGATTAAGGAGGGTCTTCGCGATTTGATAAATTTACTTAGGCTTGGAGGCGGCTGCATTAATCTTATTTTCAAAGAAAGTGGCCTGCACGTTACGGATTTCATTTTTATAAGTTAGTATCGCTGTTCTATGTGCGATTTTGCCAGGGGGAGAGTAGTCCAGTCGTCACTTCTTCTCCAGTTTCTTGCAGAGGCGTTTCTTATCCCGTAGACCAGAGGAATACCAAGGGGGGGTCTTTGTGCTGCGTTTGGGGTCGGTGTATTTTATGGGGAGTAACGAGGCCAGAGAGTCTGAAATCCATTTAGTGAAGTTTTCGTTGGCTAGAGTGGGGCCGGCATTGTTGGGTGGACATTCTTCCAAACCTTCACTCAAGCGTTTAAGTCTGGGTGTTAGTCTTTCACTCTCTGCACATGAGAACACTTGAATCAAAGGACGATGATCCGACCTCACCAAGAAAGGTTTGCCCCAGAGATAGTATTTAAAATGCTTTATTGCCCACACAATGGCCATTGCTTCTCTCTCGATACATGAGTATTGTTGTCGGGGTTTCTTTAATGTTCTAGAAGCGAAAGCAGCAACTTTCTCCTCATTACCATCAACTTGAGAGAGCACAGCTCCAAGGCATACAAACTAGCGTCAGTTGTTAGGACAGTCTTTTTGTTGCTATCAAAATGACCAAGAGTAGGCATCTTACCAATTGCTTGCTTGATAGAAACAAAAGCAGCATTAAACTCAGGCGACCATGTAAATTGCACACCCTTCCTCAAAAGAGCTCTGATCGGTTTCACAGTGGTGGCAAAGTCCTGGATGAACTTTGAATAAAATTCTGCAAGACCAAGAAAAGACCTTACTTGCTCCTTATCAACTCGGGCAGGGGCATCAACAATACTCTTTGAAAGGTCTAACTTTGTTCGGATGCCTTCCCCAGAGATAACATGTGCAAGATAAGTGACAGAAGACACACCAATTTTACATATATGCTTACTTACAGTCACACCCTTGTTTGCTAGCTTTTGTAGAACAACTCTCAAAACGTCATCATGTTCAAAATCATTTTTTCCATAAACCTAGATGTCATCCTGGAAGAAAAAGATGTTAGACATATCTCCCAAAACCATCTTCATGATGCGCTGAAAACAGGCAGCAGCCAAAGCTAGCCTGAATGGCATCCTGACAAAATGGTAGCCTCCTAACGGTGTTACAAAAGACGTCAAGTGCTTGGAGTATGGATGGAGAGGCACTTGATGATATGCTGCAGACAGGTCCAGCATACTGAAGACTTTCGGACCGTAGAGCATGTTAATAGACTCAGCAATATTGGGTAGAGGTTGGCGGTCTACCCATATCCATTTGTTTAAGCTCCTCAAGTCCACACACATCCTAATGTTTTTCCCACCATCCTTGGGGGCCAAAACCACTGGGGCCAACCATTCCGAGGATTCAATTTCCTCAATGACATTCAAACACATCAGTCTCTTAAGTTCATTCCTCAGTGGTTCAATCATCATGTTAGGAACCTTCCTGACCTTGTGGACAAAGGCGTTGCATTGTGTTTTAGAATGATACGATGTTCAAAGTCTTTGAGCAAGCCCAGAAAAAACTTGAGGAAACTCATCAAAGAATTTGTTAGAACTCAGAGAGTGGTCAATCAACATAACGTGCTTGGAGGGACAACGAGCATTCGAATTGAGAATTATACATTTTTTAGATTCTGAGTTAGCTGCTTGGCCCCCACAGGTTATTATAGGAGGAGACCTGAACATCAACGGGGCAGAGGGATTGGGAACAGGACAGACTAGGAGTTATAAAGGACGGAAGAAAAGAGTACATAAGGCCCTTGTGGATCTTTTGGAGAACAATAATCTGAACGATGTTTGGGGTACAATTAGATCAGAACAAAAAGGATATACATATTACTCTGCACCACACCAAATTTGTGTCAGATTAGACTATTTTATGATTTCTAATAACTTAATGACAAGGGTCAAGATTGATAGGCTCCCAAGAATTTTCAGCGATCATAATCCATTAGTATTGACGATGAAATTAGAAGGAGGAATAAGACTTAATCGGGTTTGGACATTTGAAAGAAGGCTTCTTTTAGATGATGATTATATATTACATATACAAAGCTCCCCCCATTAGGAAGGAGACACCCTGTTGCACAGCAGGAAGCGTAGAAACAATTGTCTATAAACAGTTCATCAACATTGATTCAAGGGTTCCAAGTGTATTTAATACTTCATCAAAAGTTCAACATAATTCAAAGTTCATAAATTTCATCCAACGCAAAAATCATCCAGTCATAGATCCTCCCCAATGCATTTCGGGCAGATGAAAAGCCCTTCCTCAGGGGACAACTCTACAAAAAAGGAACATATCATGATATCGCTATGTATGTCTGAAATTGCACATCTTACAATCACCTCATAGTATCATTAGCCACATGTGACAACATCATCCTGAAGGTGAGTACAGAGTTAGAATCAAGATCCTCACTCAAGTACCAAAAGCTCAGTGTATTATTGTCATGTTCATAGCTAAACCCTCTTCCACAACAATGTAAACGTGAATCATCTAGTGCCAAAATGAAAAACCAACATAACATGCATAACCAGTCACCGAGTTGTGAATCAGAATCCAAAAGAGCCCTTAAAATAATGTTCACGTGAGACAAATACTCACGGACTGCTTTTTATAGGAGTTTCATGGGTCTAGGTATCTAAGAAAACGTGACACAATGGTTAAAATGCGGATCGTAATTATATCAGGCTCAAGTGCCGTGAAAGTAACGTGGTCTCCGATGTGGAGTACTTACAAGGTGATGCGGCTGTGAATAAGCGTGACCATCTCCGTCTCAGGAACCCCACGAGTGATCAAGCCAGGCGGCGATTAATACCGGCTTGCGATTGCATGTAACAGTGAAAACGGACTAACGCGGAAACAAGTGAAAACGGACTAAAGAAAAAAGAGTGCGGCCATGTTTAGTAAGGATGGTGAAGCGAAACGGGTAAAGGATTTGTGTATAACAGGGTTAGTATGGTACCATAATCAGGACTAAGAGTACATGTAAGGTAATTTCATAACAATAACACAAAACGACTGTGGATGGATGCAATACTAGGTCCATGCGTATATCAGCGATAAAGTCACAAATAACACAAAAATTCCATACGGTCATTGAGGCCGTGTGGCTGCATCGATTTCATATAGCGAATCCAGAAATGTTCTCTTTTAAGTAAAGTCTGTTTGTTGTTCTGTGTGGGGGTGATTTGTTCAAGTACCAGGTATTTAAGTTGGGCTACAGAGTGTTTCTGTTCAACAAAATGTGAAGCAACAGTGGATTTCATGTTCCCAGTCCTTATGTTGCTTTTGTGCTCGAGCAGACGGGTTCTGATCTTTCTTTCTGTGTGTCCCACATAGCACTTCCCACAGGGGCATTTGAGCATGTAGATTAGGTTAGCAGAATTACAAGAGGCATTGACCCTCAGTTTGACGGGATGACCCTTCATAGGGTGGTTGATGACATTTCCTGGGATGCAATTATTGCAATTGCTGCAATTGTGACAAGGCCGTAGACCTTTGAATACTGTAGGATCACTTTGCTTGTTTGCTTTTTTCAGAATTTCTTTCAGGTTGCGTCCCCTAGTGTACGCAAACATAGGTGGTTGGTTAAAGATGCCTTGGAAGTCAGGTTCTAGACTCAACAAAGACCAGTGTTTACAGATGATGTTTGTAAATCGGTTACTCAAAATGGTGTATTTAGAGACCACCACCATCCGGGTGTTCTCTGGTTTGACTCTGGTTTGCAACAGTTCTTCACGCTTCATACCTCCGATGCGGATGACTGCTGTGTCCAAAATTTGTTGAGGGTAACCCCGTGTCTTGAATCTGTCGACCATGTTGGTAATCTCCTGTTGGCATCTATCTTCAGAGGAAACTATCCGTTTCACTCGCATTAACTGGGACAAGGGTAAATTGCGTTTCAATCCAGGTCTGTGAAAGCTCTGATGATGTAAGAGTGAATTCCTGTCTGTTGGTTTTCGAAAAATGGTCGTGTTCCAATTCCCATTGTCACATTGTATCTTGACATCCAAAAAGTGTATACACGCTCTGTCCATGTTCCAAGTGAATTGAACTCGTTCGTTAATTCCATTCCATGTGGTTAGAAAATCCGTCAACTCAATCTCTGTTCCCTTCCATAAGATGAAAATGTCATCTATAAATCTCAAAAAGAGTTTACCGTGTTTGAGCCATGTACTGTGGTTAAGAATGTGTTTTTCCTCAAACGCTTTCATAAAAATGTTAGCGTATGACGGCGCTGCACAATTCCCCATGGCGGTTCCACACAACTGGTGGAACCATTGGTTGAAAACAGTAAAATAACTGTGGAAAAGTGTGAAAATCATTAATTCCATGATCAACAGTTGCATGTCGGAATCCAGATCGGAGTTCGCCAATTCATGTTCAATGGCAGCCAATCCCATGTCATGTGGTATTGATGTGTAGAGTGAACAGACGTCCACTGTACACAACAGTAATTCTTCATTCTGTGCTGTTTTGGTGACTTCTTCCAGCTTGATGAGAAAATCAGTTGTGTCTTTGATATGTGATCTGGTGTTGAGCACAAAGGTTTGAAGGTATCTATCCAGAAATTTGCCAACATGTTCATGGATGGATCCTCTAGTGGATACAATGGGCCTAAATGGTGGTCTAGTAGGATGCTTGTGCATCTTAGGCAACATGTATAGGGTTGGTGGTCTGGGATTTTCACGTGTGAGATACCGTCGGGTTCGATCATTGATGGTTCCATTCTCAAACGCTTGTTTGATGATCACAAGTAATACAGTCAAATATTCATCTGTAGGGTCAGCCATCAGAGAGGCATAGGTATTAGTATCACTGGTGTGAGCTAGTACTTGTTCCTCATAGAATTTGGCGTCCATGATGACTAGGGCGCCCCCTTTGTCTGCTGTCTGACACACTATGGAGGGGTTGTTTGCAATCTTCAGTAAAGTGTTTTTTTCAGCGATGGTGAGATTTTCACGTCTAGCTCTGGCTTGAAATGGCAACTTCATTAGATCCCTCTTGACCATGTTTTCGAACATGTCAATAATCTTGTGGCTTACAGGAGCTAAAAAGGTGCTGCGTGGCCGAAGTCCTCGTAACATATCGTCATCTGTGTCTGGTGCTGTCACTATATTTTGAAAATAATGTCGAAGTCTGATGTTCCGGACCAGTTTGAATGTGCTCACTTCAAGTTCTAACGTGTTGATTTTCGTGGTGGGTACAAATGTTTGTCCTTTCTGTAATACTTGTAATTCTTCGTGAGACAACAAAGTTGATGAGATGTTAATCACGAGGTTGTCGTAGGCGCTCACCTGCGACGGTAGGGCTTCTTGATTTTTGGCTGGTCTTTTTCTACCTCTGCGGGTTTTGCCCCGCCTGGATCGGTGGATTGATTTTGACCCTCCTCTAAAAAATGAACCGCAGTGGTTGAAGTGCTCGGTTGTTGTTCTGTAGGCGTAGTGACGGTTGTGACTTTGGTGGTTTTGGCAGTTCGGCTGTCACCGTCTGAAGAAGATGTTTCGTTCTCAGAGTAAGGATTGTAGTGACGATTAGGGCGTCGGCGGGCGTATACTTCTGCCCAAGTGTACACCTCGCCGAGCTTATAATCAATGGTATCCCTCTTGTATTTGCGTAACTTCCGTTCTTGGGTTTCTCGTGTGTGTTTCTCCAGTTGAATATTCACATCTTCCAACATGGTAGCCAGTTCAGTGGGGTCCATGGCATCGTCCAGTTCCGTCCGGATAGTTTTAATTTCTTTGGCCAGTTCTTCGAGAGATTTGGATAGTTCCTCCACTATCAGTAGTATCAAATCTAGTGAACATTTGTTGAGGATAGAGAACCATCGCTCAACAAACTTCGCATTGTTTTTACATAAAAGAGGTTTTAAGGGAACCCGTAGGCCCCTCGGGATCCGCTGGGCTCGGTGATACCGCACGAGTGTGCTTGCATGTAATTTCTGGTTGCATTCCTTTTTAAGTAAGTAGAGTAGTGGTTTCAAATTGCTTTCAGGGCTGCGAGTGCTTGCAGCAGCGGCAATGTCTTCCTGGATCATGCCGTAGATTTTGTCAGCGTCCCCCGCCGAGAAGGCGAAGGTGTCCGCTTTAAGATCAGTCATGCTGGATATACTATCGTAATTCATGTTTGAACAGAAAGGCGTGCCAAGTCCTTGGACAGAAAGGTTTCAAATCAAAATAATCAGGGGGGGACTTGCACAGCGGGATAATTCAAGTTCAATCCAAATGGTAAAGTTGTGGTGTGCTAACGAGGTAATGCGCTGTCTGTTCCTCACAGCGTGAATCTGAGAACTAATACGATGCCATGGACCCCACTGAACTGGCTACCATGTTGGAAGATGTGAATATTCAACTGGAGAAACACACACAAGAAACCCAAGAATGGAAGTTACGCAAATACAAGAGGGATACCATTGATTATAAGCTCGGCGAGGTGTACACTTGGGCAGAAGTATACGCCCGCCGACGCCCTAATCGTCCCGACAATCCTTACTCTGAGAACGAAACATCTTCTTCAGACGGTGACAGCCGAATTGCCAAAACCACCAAAGTCACAACCGTCACTACGCCTACAGAACAACAACCGAGCACTTCAACCACTGCGGTTCATTTTTTAGAGGAGGGTCAAAATCAATCCACCGATCCAGGCGGGGCAAAACCCGCAGAGGTAGAAAAAGACCAGCCAAAAGTCAAGAAGCCCTACCGTCGCAGGTGAGCGCCTACGACAACCTCGTGATTAACATCTCATCAACTTCGTTGTCTCACGAAGAATTACAAGTATTACAGAAAGGACAAACATTTGTACCCACCACGAAAACCAACACGTTAGAACTTGAAGTGAGCACATTCAAACTGGTCCGGAACATCAGACTTCGACATTATTTTCAAAATATAGTGATAGCACCAGACACAGATGACGATATGTTACGAGGACTTCGGCCACGCAGCACCTTTTTAGCTCCTGTAAGCCACAAGATTATTGACATGTTCGAAAACATGGTCAAGAGGGATCTAATGAAGTTGCCATTTCAAGCCAGAGCTAGACGTGAAAATCTCACCATCGCTGAAAAAAACACTTTACTGAAGATTGCAAACAACCCCTCCATAGTGTGTCAGACAGCAGACAAAGGGGGCGCCCTAGTCATCATGGACGCCAAATTCTATGAGGAACAAGTACTAGCTCACAACAGTGATACTAATACCTATGCCTCTCTGATGGCTGACCCTACAGATGAATTTTTGACTGTATTACTTGTGATCATCAAACAAGCGTTTGAGAATGGAACCATCAATGATCGAACCCGACGGTATCTCACACCTGAAAATCCCAGACCACCAACCCTATACATGTTGCCTAAGATGCACAAGCATCCTACTAGACCACCATTTAGGCCCATTGTATCCACTAGAGGATCCATCCATGAACATGTTGGCAAATTTCTGGATAGATACCTTCAAACCTTTGTGCTCAACACCAGATCACATATCAAAGACACGACTGATTTTCTCATCAAGCTGGAAGAAGTCACCAAAACAGCACAGAATGAAGAATTACTGTTGTGTACAGTGGACGTCTGTTCACTCTACACATCAATACCACATGACATGGGATTGGCTGCCATTGAACATGAATTGGCGAACTCCGATCTGGATTCCGACATGCAACTGTTGATCATGGAATTAATGATTTTCACACTTTTCCACAGTTATTTTACTGTTTTCAACCAATGGTTCCACCAGTTGTGTGGAACCGCCATGGGGAATTGTGCAGCGCCGTCATACGCTAACATTTTTATGAAAGCGTTTGAGGAAAAACACATTCTTAACCACAGTACATGGCTCAAACACGGTAAACTCTTTTTGAGATTTATAGATGACATTTTCAACTTATGGAAGGGAACAGAGATTGAGTTGACGGATTTTCTAACCACATGGAATGGAATTAACGAACGAGTTCAATTCACTTGGAACATGGACAGAGCGTGTATACACTTTTTGGATGTCAAGATACAATGTGACAATGGGAATTGGAACACAACCATTTTCCAAAAACCAACAGACAGGAATTCACTCTTACATCATCAGAGCTTTCACAGACCTGGATTGAAACGCAATTTACCCTTGTCCCAGTTAATGCGAGTGAAACGGATAGTTTCCTCTGAAGATAGATGCCAACAGGAGATTACCAACATGGTCGACAGATTCAAGACACGGGGTTACCCTCAACAAATTTTGGACACAGCAGTCATCCGCATCGGAGGTATGAAGCGTGAAGAACTGTTGCAAACCAGAGTCAAACCAGAGAACACCCGGATGGTGGTGGTCTCTAAATACACCATTTTGAGTAACCGATTTAAAAACATCATCTGTAAACACTGGTCTTTGTTGAGTCTAGAACCTGACTTCCAAGGCATCTTTAACCAACCACCTATGTTTGCGTACACTAGGGGACGCAACCTGAAAGAAATTCTGAAAAAAGCAAACAAGCAAAGTGATCCTACAGTATTCAAAGGTCTACGGCTGTTATGGCAGGGTTTTTGGCTTTATTTAGCAGTGATGTAGATCATTAGTCTTGCTCACATCTAGGATAGGTATTCTTAGCCTGTGTTGGCCCTTTTAAGCCCTTTTTTCCAGACCTAGAAGAGGATAGCTGCTTAATATGATAATAGATCCTTTATTCTTGACTCTAACCTGTCTATTGCCTATTGGCTCTGACATATTAGACACATTGGTATGGTTTATGTAGGTATTCTGACAGAGCTAAGGGGCATTTCATCCCTTTCAGGCCTACAGGCCTAGAGCTAGAGGGACTCCATCTTGATGAAGCTGAGAGGCTTTTCAGGGTAAAGGCAAAGTTTATAGTTAAGGCTGTTTTTCACTTGGAGAGAACCGGTCTGGGCCAGCCCTTATCGGTAGGCTGTATTATTCTCTGTGTGGAAGACACAACAAAAGTCCGGCCGGCTGGGTGTGTGTCCTTGATGCGAGGTGATGCAGAGACCTGGTGGGCGGCAGGCTGATGGCTGGAACTTTCCATGAGGAAACAGCATTCTATATCAGTGAAGTGCAGAGGCGGAGCCAGTGAGTCGAGTAGAGTGAGAGTCGTGTTGAGGTGGTGGAGCCAAGCAGTCGTGTTGAGGTGGAGGAGTGGAAAGCAGTGGAGTGGAGTTGGCAGAAGGAGAGAGAGTTCAAGCTGGAGAGAGCTGAGTTGAATAGTGAGCTGGAACTGAAGGAAGCAGTCAGAAGCAGTTACTTATCAGGAGGAGGTGTGAATAGCTGGAGTCTGAAGTAATGCCTTTTAGAAGAGACGGAGGAGAGATCATGGACTAACCTGTGGGAGCAGAGGGAGTTAATTGGACATTGGCGCAGAGACAGAGTGAATAAGCTAGTGGAGTGAACGGTGATCAGAGCGGCAGGAACCATTAAGATTGAAGCTGGAAGGTGGAGACAGTTCGTGGGAGAGAGGAGTCCAGTGCAAAGTGATCAGCGCAGAGGTGTACCCAAGAGTGCAGGAGAGAGAGAGAGTCTGAGATGAGCCAAGGCACAGACGAGAGAGGAACCCAGATGACAGCTAGAACAAGACTACACACTAATAAGGTGAAGGCGCTCCTGTTATATTAATTTACTTTACACTTGCATCTTAATCTTATCTTTATTCCCTAGGCTTTTGCATTGCTAATCTTTTCTCTTTCAGCGGTGTGTTCTACCTATAGTCTTTGTCAGTTACATGTGTTAATTATAATACAGATCTGTGTATGTATCTATATTGTTGTGATTAAAGAAACCCCCAGTTTATTAATGAACTGCCATGCGCTTCATATTTTTGGTCAATTTAGGTAAATAAATCTCCTAGGTGTTTACTAGGTACATGAATGGATGAGTAATCCCAATCAGGTAAGTGGTGATCACATAAATAGGGAGTGAGTGGACCTATGATGCCAAGAATAAGAGGCACATTATATTAATTGGCTAACTCCTAATATTGTAGTAGCAGACCCTTAGTGAAGAGACTTCCCAATATATATATATATATATAGGTGTTCATAGGAATGTGGTCGTCGTTGATATGCGGCGTTAGTGAGAGCGTTGGGTGGGAGACCAGCGTAGATACCCACAAGATTGTGGCTTGAATAAGTGAGAGCGCCAGGAAGGAGACTGGCGTGTAGGTTTGCCGGATTGCGAACCGTTTGGAAAAGGGAGCATTGGGTTCTGCAGGCCCATGTGTAGTCGCACCGGATTGTGCGCCATATCTGCCCTAGGGTAGACCGGTCTGGGTCGGGGTGGCCGCGAGACCAACTGATGTGAATATAAGTGTGGTGTAGGGTATGGATATCCCTAGTAATCAGTGAGTATTCTTAGTATCCCTATAGATTTAGTGGTGTTTTTAATAATATGAGCTTGTATATTGCGAGTTCCCCATCCTCAGGTAGGTACCCAGGTGCCTGGATAGTTGGTCCTGAGGAGGGATGTGATGTTGTTCTGGCTGGGTTGGAGGGGCCCTTAGGGGCTGATCCCATCTAATCAGAAAATCCAGCCATAACATCTGGCGTCACGAACAGTTTACGAAACCTGTGTGATCTGGCCATCTGCTTAGAGAGGTTCCCATGTGTTGTGAGTGAGTGCCATGAACGCCATAACATCTGGCGTCTACGAACAGTTTACGAAACCTGTGTGACCTTGCCATGTGCTTAGAGAGTTTCCCATGTGTCGTGTGGGAGTGCCCTAAACGCCAATAACATCTGGCGTCACGAACTGCTTACCTATCCTGTGTGTCCTGGCCATGTGCTTAGAGAGGTTCCCATGTGTTGTGAGTGAGTGCCATGAACGCCATAACGTCTGGCGTAGTCGGCATCTTACGTATCCTGTGTGATCTGACCATGTGCTTAGAGAGGTTCCCATGTGTTGTGTGGGAGTGCCCTGAGCGCCGGTTCCATCTGGCGTAATGTTGCAGTTTGTGTAGCATGTGTGACCTATGGGCTTGAACAGTTGCAGCGTGGGGAGATTGCATTACATCATGGCATTTGGTTTTTTCAGGGTGGAAGGAATGGTTTTCATCTTGGTGTTTAAACTGTCAGGGTTGAAGGATGGCATTACATGAGGAAGCCAGTTACATCTTTGTGATGGTCTAATTGTATCAATGTGTGTAAAAAATGCTTTTAAATTGCCCATTAAATTGCTTGCTGCATCTGCTTATGCTGTGCAATGTGAAATGTGTTCATTGTAATATGATTTGTGGAGTTCTTTGCATATAGCTCCTTGTAAATATGGCTTGTGAATAGCGCCATGTTATTGTGGCTTGTGAGGTGCATGTTCTTATGTTGATTTGCTGTGTTCCTTGTGCATTGCGCCTTGGATATGTTGTTTGTGAAAAGCTTGTCTTGTAAATATGGCTTGTGAATAGCGCCATGTGGTCATGGTTTGGACAGGGCATGTTATCATTACGTTAGGCAGGAGAGAGCTGGATCTCTCTCGGGTGCTTGGGGATAACGTTTTGAAAATATGTGTACGTGTTATCTGTAAACGTGAAGAAATGTGCTCATGACTTTCCCATGTATCCGCGGACATTGGGGAATGATTCTGCTTGTGCTGCCAAAGGGTTAATATCTTGAGTTGAGATGGCAGTCTTTATTTTTAAACATGCTGTTTTACCTTGCATGGTTGTTTTGACCTGACTATAAAAGTCAGTGTATTATTTTAAGGATTGATGGTTTGATTTTGACTTTTGATTCCTTGGTCTGCCTACGTGCTTTGTCAGCTTCTTGCCGGAGAGGTAACATCGTGTGCTTTGAGAAGGGCTCTGTTAAATGAGTCTACGAATTTGTGTGGGTTTACCTTGGAACTGATGCGGTTATAAATCAACCAGTCGGATTGAGATAAGGGTTTGCACGGAGAGAGCTGTGTTCTTTTGAATACGATTTAAAATGAGTGAAATGTTAAAAAGATGGCCCTGTTAGAGTGCACGCTACGGGGCTGTTTTCATTAATTATTTCTTTGAGGGTTTTCCATCTAGAAAGGAATGTGCTGGTTGCAATGATCACAGGTTGAGAATAATCAATCTTGCCCGACAGTGCATGGTAACATGTGCTTTTAATTAGTGAAAGGCAACCGTGTGCTTTTAAAATGTATTTGTATTCTTATTATTATTTTCCCAAATGCAAAATGTAACTTTTTTTATAAATGTGTCTATATGAAAAGTTTGCGCTATAAATTACACTGTAATGCATAGTTGCATGATGCCCCTGGTTGAACTAAACACAATGTTGAAATGTGTCTGCATTTTATGTTGTTTTAAAATTATTTCTCTTTCAACAGTTGACAATGGTCCATGTTAATTCGTTTTTTAAATACAGACTGTATAATCTTGTGTGCAAAACTTAGTTGCCCCTTTCTAAATAAGTGCCCATATTTTAAATGTCTTGCCTTTAGCTGAATTAGTTAGACAAAAGACTTTTTAGAAACTGGAGCTTTTATGTAGCAGTACATTGTAATAGAATTGTTTTTTTTCTAAAGTGCTAGCTTTCGTTAGTTAGAAAAATCAGGCCTGGGAACAAGCTTGCAAGGAATTTGTTTGTCGACCTTGGCAGACCAGCTGGTTTGTGAAGACGAGTTTTTTTTTCTTCCTCTGCAGGCTCCGAACACGGCCCTGTCTCGTTATGATTGGCTATAATCCAATTTTATTCCGCGGACGGCTTGTTTATGTAAGGGCGGGGGAACTGGCTCTTCCTGGCTGTTGACGCAGGCAGCTTCATTGCCTGCTGATAATGGATTCTTGCAGACTCTTGCCCTTGTAGTTAGTTAGATACAGTAGGCTTCCCTGATTAGAGACTAGAGATGCTTGCATCGAGTGCTTGGCAGTGCCTTCCCCTCGCAGTGAGATCAACTTTTGGCAGTGATTCAAATTACTTCATACTGTAGCCTGGCTCCTGCTCTGAAGGGAGGGGTGTCTCACAGAGGATTAGGGTATGTTAGGCCCTACTAAAATTTCATTAAAAGTTAAATTTTGAATGTTTTTAATTAATTAGGATATTTTCTTTTCAATAATGAAAGGCACCCGGGGTGCTTTTTTAAATTAAAATTTTATTTTGCAAGAATAATGATACTTGTTTTCTTGTCCCTAGGATTGCTGGGTTGTGGTGTTGTGTGGGTCGGCCCCTCCCCCTCCCACTTCCTTTATTGTTTTAGTTTTTTACTTTCATGTTTTATGTTAGTTTATTATTTTTGGAAGATGGAACCAGACCAGACCAGACCGGAAGGGTGATGGATGGCCGCATCGGAGGAAGTGTCCGGATACCGAAGATGCAGGGTGGTGGCCTACATTGAAGTAACAAAATTGACATTGGACTCTTTTTCCTTGGCCTGCATTTTTCTTGGCAATCACTACGAGCAGGCCCCACTTTTAAGAAAAAACACAAACATGTCACCTATTATAGTTTTTCTGTTTTCTTCAAAACAGTTTTTGCCAATGAAGGACTTTTTTTTGAATGGTGGTGCACACATGTGTTCCACAGTGTGAAGAAACTAAGTGATATATATATACAACAGCTATCTTGTAGAAATGCGGTTGTCTTTTACTGTTATTACATTTTCACCTTGATTGATCAAAGGGTGGTTACCTTAGACTTTGGATTGTTCTGGGAGGTGTGTCTTTTAGTATGATTATGTATTAATGTTTGCCCAAACCTTGAAAATAATTTGTCATGTCTACTTCTCAGATTTCACCAAAATGTTTCTTTAAAGTAATCATAGTAGGTAGGCCTCATTTAGGCCCATTGTTGTTTTTATTCCACAAACAAGCCCCTACACCAATAGATTTCATGTGTCATCATTAGCTTAAGTTGATCATAGTAGGTAGGCCTCATTTAGGCTTAAGTTAACTATAGTAGGTAGGCCTCATTTAGGCCCATTGTTGTTTTCATCCCACAAACAAGCCCCTACACCAATAGATTTCATGTGTCATCATTAGCTTAAGTTAACCATAGCAGGTAGGGCTCATTTAGGCCCTTTGTTGTTTTCTCATTAGAAGTTGAAACACATTTAGTTCTTAAGTTGTCCGAAGTAGGTAGGCCTCACTTAGGCTTAAGTTGTCCGAAGTAGGTAGGCCTCATTTAGGCTTAAGTTGTCCGAAGTAGGTAGGCCCCTTGCTGTTTTCATTCAATACATAAGTCCCTACATCACTAGATTTCACCAGTTATCACTAGAAGTTGAGGCACATTTAGTTTGAGGATGCTTTGGTTAGTTTCTGTTGTTATCAGATCCAATCTTAGATATGTTTCAGCATTCAAGTCAAGGGTGCTTTGATTTGTTTTCAGTTGGTTGTTAGGTTTGTATTCCCTACAATTGAGTTTCAGGTGGAATTTCCTTAAGTTGTCATTCTTTTTAGAGAGTTTTTTAGTTTTTGATTTGTTGATAGATTGTGTTGATGTTTGTTTATATGGATGTTGTTGTTTATTGATGTTCGCAAGATAAGGATCTAAGGGTGGAGTGTTATGGCAGGGTTTTTGGCTTTATTTAGCAGTGATATAGATCATTAGTCTTGCTCACATCTAGGATAGGTATTCTTAGCCTGTGTTGGCCCTTTTAAGCCCTTTTTTCCAGACCTAGAAGAGGATAGCTGCTTAATATGATAATAGATCCTTTATTCTTGACTCTAACCTGTCTATTGCCTATTGGCTTTGACATATTAGACACATTGGTATGGTTTATGTAGGTATTCCGACAGAGCTAAGGGGCATTTCATCCCTTTCAGGCCTACAGGCCTAGAGCTAGAGGGACTCCATCTTGATGAAGCTGAGAGGCTTTTCAGGGTAAAGGCAAAGTTTATAGTTAAGGCTGTTTTTCACTTGGAGAGAACCGGTCTGGGCCAGCCCTTATCGGTAGGCTGTATTATTCTCTGTGTGGAAGACACAACAAAAGTCCGGCCGGCTGGGTGTGTGTCCTTGATGCGAGGTGATGCAGAGACCTGGTGGGCGGCAGGCTGATGGCTGGAACTTTCCATGAGGAAACAGCATTCTATATCAGTGAAGTGCAGAGGCGGAGCCAGTGAGTCGAGTAGAGTGAGAGTCGTGTTGAGGTGGTGGAGCCAAGCAGTCGTGTTGAGGTGGAGGAGTGGAAAGCAGTGGAGTGGAGTTGGCAGAAGGAGAGAGAGTTCAAGCTGGAGAGAGCTGAGTTGAATAGTGAGCTGGAACTGAAGGAAGCAGTCAGAAGCAGTTACTTATCAGGAGGAGGTGTGAATAGCTGGAGTCTGAAGTAATGCCTTTTAGAAGAGACGGAGGAGAGATCATGGACTAACCTGTGGGAGCAGAGGGAGTTAATTGGACATTGGCGCAGAGACAGAGTGAATAAGCTAGTGGAGTGAACGGTGATCAGAGCGGCAGGAACCATTAAGATTGAAGCTGGAAGGTGGAGACAGTTCGTGGGAGAGAGGAGTCCAGTGCAAAGTGATCAGCGCAGAGGTGTACCCAAGAGTGCAGGAGAGAGAGAGAGTCTGAGATGAGCCAAGGCACAGACGAGAGAGGAACCCAGATGACAGCTAGAACAAGACTACACACTAATAAGGTGAAGGCGCTCCTGTTATATTAATTTACTTTACACTTGCATCTTAATCTTATCTTTATTCCCTAGGCTTTTGCATTGCTAATCTTTTCTCTTTCAGCGGTGTGTTCTACCTATAGTCTTTGTCAGTTACATGTGTTAATTATAATACAGATCTGTGTATGTATCTATATTGTTGTGATTAAAGAAACCCCCAGTTTATTAATGAACTGCCATGCGCTTCATATTTTTGGTCAATTTAGGTAAATAAATCTCCTAGGTGTTTACTAGGTACATGAATGGATGAGTAATCCCAATCAGGTAAGTGGTGATCACATAAATAGGGAGTGAGTGGACCTATGATGCCAAGAATAAGAGGCACATTATATTAATTGGCTAACTCCTAATATTGTAGTAGCAGACCCTTAGTGAAGAGACTTCCCAATATATATATATATATATATAGGTGTTCATAGGAATGTGGTCGTCGTTGATATGCGGCGTTAGTGAGAGCGTTGGGTGGGAGACCAGCGTAGATACCCACAAGATTGTGGCTTGAATAAGTGAGAGCGCCAGGAAGGAGACTGGCGTGTAGGTTTGCCGGATTGCGAACCGTTTGGAAAAGGGAGCATTGGGTTCTGCAGGCCCATGTGTAGTCGCACCGGATTGTTCGCCATATCTGCCCTAGGGTAGACCGGTCTGGGTCGGGGTGGCCGCGAGACCAACTGATGTGAATATAAGTGTGGTGTAGGGTATGGATATCCCTAGTAATCAGTGAGTATTCTTAGTATCCCTATAGATTTAGTGGTGTTTTTAATAATATGAGCTTGTATATTGCGAGTTCCCCATCCTCAGGTAGGTACCCAGGTGCCTGGATAGTTGGTCCTGAGGAGGGATATGATTACGTTCTGGCTGGGTTGGAGGGGCCCTTAGGGGCTGATCCCATCTAATCAGAAAATCCAGCCATAACAACGGCCTTGTCACAATTGCAGCAATTGCAATAATTGCATCCCAGGAAATGTCATCAACCACCCTATTAAGGTTCATCCCGTCAAACTGAGGGTCAATGCCTCTTGTAATTCTGCTAACCTAATCTACATGCTCAAATGCCCCTGTGGGAAGTGCTATGTGGGACACACAGAAAGAAAGATCAGAACCCGTCTGCTCGAACACAAAAGCAACATAAGGACTGGGAACATGAAATCCACTGTTGCTTCACATTTTGTTGAACAGAAAGACTCTGTAGCCCAACTTAAATACCTGGTACTTGAACAAATCACCCCCACACAGAACAACAAACAGACTTTACTTAAAAGAGAAAATTTCTGGATTCGCTATATGGCATCGATGCAGCCACACGGCCTCAATGACCGTATGGAATTTTTGTGTTATTTGTGACTTTATCGCTGATATACGCATGGACCTAGTATTGCATCCATCCACAGTCGTTTTGTGTTATTGTTATGAAATTACCTTACATGTACTCTTAGTCCTGATTATGGTACCATACTAACCCTGTTATACACAAATCCTTTACCCGTTTCGCTTCACCATCCTTACTAAACATGGCCGCACTCTTTTTTCTTTAGTCCGTTTTCACTTGTTTCCGCGTTAGTCCGTTTTCACTGTTACATGCAATCGCAAGCCGGTATTAATCGCCGCCTGGCTTGATCACTCGTGGGGTTCCTGAGATGGAGATGGTCACGCTTATTCACAGCCGCATCACCTTGTAAGTACTCCACATCGGAGACCACGTTACTTTCACGGCACTTGAGCCTGATATAATTACGATCCGCATTTTTACCATCGTGTCACTTTTTCTTAGATACCGAGACCCATGAAACTCCTATAAAAAGCAGTCCGTGAGTATTGGTCTCACGTGAACATTATTTTACGGGCTCTTTTGGATTCTGATTCACAACTCGGTGACTGGTTATGCATGTTATGTTGGTTTTTCATTTTGGCACTAGATGATTCACGTTTACATTGTTGTGGAAGAGGGTTTAGCTATGAACATGACAATAATACACAGAGCTTTTGGTACTTGAGTGAGGATCTTGATTCTATAGCTCTGTACTCACCTTCAGGATGATGTTGTCACATGTGGCTAATGATACTATGAGGTGATTGTAAGATGTGCAATTTCAGACATACATAGCGATATCATGATATGTTCCTTTTTTGTAGAGTTGTCCCCTGAGGAAGGGCTTTTCATCTGCCCGAAATGCATTGGGGAGGATCTATGACTGGATGATTTTTGCGTTGGATGAAATTTATGAACTTTGAATTATGTTGAACTTTTGATGAAGTATTAAATACACTTGGAACCCTTGAATCAATGTTGATGAACTGTTTATAGACAATTGTGTCTACACTTCCTGCTGTGCAACAGGGTGTCTCCTTCCTAATGGGGGGAGCTTTGTATTAGTTCTCAGATTCACGCTGTGAGGAACAGACAGCGCATTACCTCGTTAGCACGCCACAACTTTACCATTTGGATTGAACTTGAATTATCCCGCTGTGCAAGTCCCCCCTGATTATATATATTACATATGTCAAAATGGATTAGTGAGTTCTTCGAAAATAACTGAGGAAGTGCTCCGGTGGGAGTTATATGGGATGCTTTTAAGGCGGATGTTCGTGGTGAAACATGTAGTTATAGTGCTTATAAACGAAAAGTAGAAGGGCTTCGACAAAGGGAGATAGAGAGAGCTGTGTCAGAGGCAGAAGAACAACTTAATAACTGTGTTATTAGAGGTGAACCAGCTGAACAATATATTGTAGATCTAATGAAAGTAAAAAGTGAAGCTGAAGAAGATTTGGCGAAAAAGGCGGCACTATATTACACAATCAGAGGGAGAAGTGCTATGAATATAATGAAAAAGTTGGGCATGTTCACGCCATGTGCACTAGACAGATAGTGGCAGATGGGACTGTTAGGGAAATCAGGGATGAAAATGGTAAATTGCATTCAGACTCGGAAGAAATCAGGGAAGTGTTCAGGAAATTCTACCAGACATTATATGATCACCAACATCCTTGTAGTAACGAAGAGATTAGGGAATATCTTGAGAATATCCCAACCGAGAGGGTCTCTGATGAAGATGCAGAAGGATTAGAAAACCAGTTAGACACCAACGAGATTAAAGAAGCTATGTGTAATCTTCCTTCAGGAAAGGCAGCTGGCCCGGACCAGATACCTTTAGAGTTTTATAAAACTTTCTGGGGAATTCTGGGTCAAGAGTTAAGTAAAACGATTCAAGCTGCTCAGCTGGGTGAGTCTATTCCAAAGTCTTGGGGGGGTGCGGATATCGTTTTAATTCTAAAAAAAGGAAAGCCGGCTACTGAGCTTGGGTCATATCGCCCGATTACATTAATGAATAACGACACTAAAATATATTCGAAAGCCCTGGCTACGAGATTTGCTGGAGTGATAAGTGCCTTAGTCAGCAGCAATCAACACGGTTTTATTCCCGGAAGAGGAACAACCCATCACACCCGGAAAGTTATAACTCTGTTCGATGCCGCCGAGGTCACAGGAGATCCAATGGCAGTAATGTTGCTGGATGCTGAAAAAGCATTCGATCGGGTCTCCTGGGACTATTTGTGGCATACTTTAGTAAGAGCTGGATTTAAGGGAGGTTTTATAAAAGCTTTACAGACCCTGTACAAGGAACCGGTTGCAGCTTTAAGAGTGCAATGACCCTTGCTCATTGCACCATCAGGATTCAAGCTAACCGGGCCGAAGACGGCTGTAATGCCAGAAACCGGTCCCCGGGAGCTTGTTTCCTTCCCAGTGTAAGAATTGGCTTTTGTAGTTTGGTTTGCCCTGTTCCCATCATGCACTGGGACAGGAACAGACTAATTTGCATACAGCCAGGTTCTGAAACTGGGATGGTGCAGTGAGCTAAAAAACGGTGTTGGATCTAGCCCTGATCTCTTGACTGGGTGAGAGCTTTCTGTTTAATTCAGAGACTCTGTCCCTCACCACCCCCTTTTTGTAAATATTTTTGTCCACCCTAAGCGTGGAAGGGTATTCTCAGATGTGAGACCCTTGCTCATTGCACCATCAGGATTCAAGCAAACCGGGCCGAAGACGGCTGTAATGCCAGAAACCGGTCCCCGGGAGCTTGTTTCCTTCCCAGTGTAAGAATTGGCTTTTGTAGTTTGGTTTGCCCTGTTCCCATCATGCACTGGGACAGGAACAGACTAATTTGCATACAGCCAGGTTCTGAAACTGGGATGGTGCAGTGAGCTAAAAAACGGTGTTGGATCTAGCCCTGATCTCTTGACTGGGTGAGAGCTTTCTGTTTAATTCAGAGACTCTGTCCCTCACCACCCCCTTTTTGTAAATATTTTTGTCCACCCTAAGCGTGGAAGGGTATTCTCAGATGTGAGACCCTTGCTCATTGCACCATCAGGATTCAAGCAAACCGGGCCGAAGACGGCTGTAATGCCAGAAACCGGTCCCCGGGAGCTTGTTTCCTTCCCAGTGTAAGAATTGGCTTTTGTAGTTTGGTTTGCCCTGTTCCCATCATGCACTGGGACAGGAACAGACTAATTTGCATACAGCCAGGTTCTGAAACTGGGATGGTGCAGTGAGCTAAAAAACGGTGTTGGATCTAGCCCTGATCTCTTGACTGGGTGAGAGCTTTCTGTTTAATTCAGAGACTCTGTCCCTCACCACCCCCTTTTTGTAAATATTTTTGTCCACCCTAAGCGTGGAAGGGTATTCTCAGATGTGAGACCCTTGCTCATTGCACCATCAGGATTCAAGCAAACCGGGCCGAAGACGGCTGTAATGCCAGAAACCGGTCCCCGGGAGCTTGTTTCCTTCCCAGTGTAAGAATTGGCTTTTGTAGTTTGGTTTGCCCTGTTCCCATCATGCACTGGGACAGGAACAGACTAATTTGCATACAGCCAGGTTCTGAAACTGGGATGGTGCAGTGAGCTAAAAAACGGTGTTGGATCTAGCCCTGATCTCTTGACTGGGTGAGAGCTTTCTGTTTAATTCAGAGACTCTGTCCCTCACCACCCCCTTTTTGTAAATATTTTTGTCCACCCTAAGCGTGGAAGGGTATTCTCAGATGTGAGACCCTTGCTCATTGCACCATCAGGATTCAAGCAAACCGGGCCGAAGACGGCTGTAATGCCAGAAACCGGTCCCCGGGAGCTTGTTTCCTTCCCAGTGTAAGAATTGGCTTTTGTAGTTTGGTTTGCCCTGTTCCCATCATGCACTGGGACAGGAACAGACTAATTTGCATACAGCCAGGTTCTGAAACTGGGATGGTGCAGTGAGCTAAAAAACGGTGTTGGATCTAGCCCTGATCTCTTGACTGGGTGAGAGCTTTCTGTTTAATTCAGAGACTCTGTCCCTCACCACCCCCTTTTTGTAAATATTTTTGTCCACCCTAAGCGTGGAAGGGTATTCTCAGATGTGAGACCCTTGCTCATTGCACCATCAGGATTCAAGCAAACCGGGCCGAAGACGGCTGTAATGCCAGAAACCGGTCCCCGGGAGCTTGTTTCCTTCCCAGTGTAAGAATTGGCTTTTGTAGTTTGGTTTGCCCTGTTCCCATCATGCACTGGGACAGGAACAGACTAATTTGCATACAGCCAGGTTCTGAAACTGGGATGGTGCAGTGAGCTAAAAAACGGTGTTGGATCTAGCCCTGATCTCTTGACTGGGTGAGAGCTTTCTGTTTAATTCAGAGACTCTGTCCCTCACCACCCCCTTTTTGTAAATATTTTTGTCCACCCTAAGCGTGGAAGGGTATTCTCAGATGTGAGACCCTTGCTCATTGCACCATCAGGATTCAAGCAAACCGGGCCGAAGACGGCTGTAATGCCAGAAACCGGTCCCCGGGAGCTTGTTTCCTTCCCAGTGTAAGAATTGGCTTTTGTAGTTTGGTTTGCCCTGTTCCCATCATGCACTGGGACAGGAACAGACTAATTTGCATACAGCCAGGTTCTGAAACTGGGATGGTGCAGTGAGCTAAAAAACGGTGTTGGATCTAGCCCTGATCTCTTGACTGGGTGAGAGCTTTCTGTTTAATTCAGAGACTCTGTCCCTCACCACCCCCTTTTTGTAAATATTTTTGTCCACCCTAAGCGTGGAAGGGTATTCTCAGATGTGAGACCCTTGCTCATTGCACCATCAGGATTCAAGCAAACCGGGCCGAAGACGGCTGTAATGCCAGAAACCGGTCCCCGGGAGCTTGTTTCCTTCCCAGTGTAAGAATTGGCTTTTGTAGTTTGGTTTGCCCTGTTCCCATCATGCACTGGGACAGGAACAGACTAATTTGCATACAGCCAGGTTCTGAAACTGGGATGGTGCAGTGAGCTAAAAAACGGTGTTGGATCTAGCCCTGATCTCTTGACTGGGTGAGAGCTTTCTGTTTAATTCAGAGACTCTGTCCCTCACCACCCCCTTTTTGTAAATATTTTTGTCCACCCTAAGCGTGGAAGGGTATTCTCAGATGTGAGACCCTTGCTCATTGCACCATCAGGATTCAAGCAAACCGGGCCGAAGACGGCTGTAATGCCAGAAACCGGTCCCCGGGAGCTTGTTTCCTTCCCAGTGTAAGAATTGGCTTTTGTAGTTTGGTTTGCCCTGTTCCCATCATGCACTGGGACAGGAACAGACTAATTTGCATACAGCCAGGTTCTGAAACTGGGATGGTGCAGTGAGCTAAAAAACGGTGTTGGATCTAGCCCTGATCTCTTGACTGGGTGAGAGCTTTCTGTTTAATTCAGAGACTCTGTCCCTCACCACCCCCTTTTTGTAAATATTTTTGTCCACCCTAAGCGTGGAAGGGTATTCTCAGATGTGAGACCCTTGCTCATTGCACCATCAGGATTCAAGCAAACCGGGCCGAAGACGGCTGTAATGCCAGAAACCGGTCCCCGGGAGCTTGTTTCCTTCCCAGTGTAAGAATTGGCTTTTGTAGTTTGGTTTGCCCTGTTCCCATCATGCACTGGGACAGGAACAGACTAATTTGCATACAGCCAGGTTCTGAAACTGGGATGGTGCAGTGAGCTAAAAAACTGTGTTGGATCTAGCCCTGATCTCTTGACTGGGTGAGAGCTTTCTGTTTAATTCAGAGACTCTGTCCCTCACCACCCCCTTTTTGTAAATATTTTTGTCCACCCTAAGCGTGGAAGGGTATTCTCAGATGTGAGACCCTTGCTCATTGCACCATCAGGATTCAAGCAAACCGGGCCGAAGACGGCTGTAATGCCAGAAACCGGTCCCCGGGAGCTTGTTTCCTTCCCAGTGTAAGAATTGGCTTTTGTAGTTTGGTTTGCCCTGTTCCCATCATGCACTGGGACAGGAACAGACTAATTTGCATACAGCCAGGTTCTGAAACTGGGATGGTGCAGTGAGCTAAAAAACGGTGTTGGATCTAGCCCTGATCTCTTGACTGGGTGAGAGCTTTCTGTTTAATTCAGAGACTCTGTCCCTCACCACCCCCTTTTTGTAAATATTTTTGTCCACCCTAAGCGTGGAAGGGTATTCTCAGATGTGAGACCCTTGCTCATTGCACCATCAGGATTCAAGCAAACCGGGCCGAAGACGGCTGTAATGCCAGAAACCGGTCCCCGGGAGCTTGTTTCCTTCCCAGTGTAAGAATTGGCTTTTGTAGTTTGGTTTGCCCTGTTCCCATCATGCACTGGGACAGGAACAGACTAATTTGCATACAGCCAGGTTCTGAAACTGGGATGGTGCAGTGAGCTAAAAAACGGTGTTGGATCTAGCCCTGATCTCTTGACTGGGTGAGAGCTTTCTGTTTAATTCAGAGACTCTGTCCCTCACCACCCCCTTTTTGTAAATATTTTTGTCCACCCTAAGCGTGGAAGGGTATTCTCAGATGTGAGACCCTTGCTCATTGCACCATCAGGATTCAAGCAAACCGGGCCGAAGACGGCTGTAATGCCAGAAACCGGTCCCCGGGAGCTTGTTTCCTTCCCAGTGTAAGAATTGGCTTTTGTAGTTTGGTTTGCCCTGTTCCCATCATGCACTGGGACAGGAACAGACTAATTTGCATACAGCCAGGTTCTGAAACTGGGATGGTGCAGTGAGCTAAAAAACGGTGTTGGATCTAGCCCTGATCTCTTGACTGGGTGAGAGCTTTCTGTTTAATTCAGAGACTCTGTCCCTCACCACCCCCTTTTTGTAAATATTTAAGAGTCAATGGGGGCACCACGGGACAATTTATGATTAAAAGAGGTACACGGCAGGGATGCCCATGTTCTCCATTGTTATTTGCCATGTATATGGATCCACTGATTCGTAAGTTAGATTTATGTCTAGAGATAACTCCGTTACCTACATTGTTGGGACCCTGTAAGATACTTGCCTACGCTGATGACGTGGCAGTGATAACACCAAACCCCACGGAGGCAACTGAATTAATAGAAGAAGAGGCTCGTAGGTTTGGACAGGTATCGGGGTATGCCCTAAATGCTTCAAAGACCCAGATTATTAAAAATTCAGCGACCATTTGTGACGATAATCGAGTGGTTCAGGCAGGGACCTATTTAGGAATAAATATCTCAGCTGACATAATTAATTTGGTGGAAAAAAATATTGTCCCAATAATAAATAAAACAAAGAAAGATCTGGATCGGTACGAGAATTTACATCTATCGTTAGTAGGTTGAGTCAACATCATCAAAATGATGGTGTTGCCAAAATTTCTGTATATCTTTAGGGCAGTACCACTCTTATTTGATAACAAATGGTTTAAAATATGCGAGCAAATGATTAATCGTTTCATATGGGCTAGAGGTAAGACACGCAGAGCATTGAGATATATGTCACTCCCGCGGGAGCGAGGGGGTTGGTCTCTACCGGATCTAAAGTTGTACTATTGGGCTGCCGCATTTCAAAACATGTTGGGATTGGTCGGGGGGGCTGAGGTGGATGGTTGGGATAATATTGGCTCACTTGCTATTTATGGTTTGGTTTTGGGTAAAAATGCGGAAAATGTTTTTGGAGATTTACGGAGGAAAGTTATTACAAAAGAACACGGTTTAAGACTATAATGGCTGCTTATAACATATGAAAAGGAATATCCAAAAAGATAGGAATTGGGAAATATAATGCTTATACCAGATTTAAAAATAACCCTTCTTTACCTAGCATGGTTTTTTCAGGAGTTCTATTTCAAGATTGGGAGAGGCGGGGGATAAGAAAGATTGGAGATATCCTGGGAACCCATGGTATACTACAATTTGCAGAATTACAGAATATATATACTTTGAATACAAAGCATTTTTTTTAAATATCTCCAAATAAGAAGTTGTATATCAAATAAAAAAGGGGGACCATTGGGTTTTGATAGAACTGTACTGATGGACCTTATAGAAAACGGCTCCGACTGTACTATAAAGAGATTTTATTTGGAAATGACAATACTAAAGAAAGATGATTTGGAGAAATGGATAAATAAATGGTCTGCAGATTTGGATATAGCTAGGGATATCTTTACGGAGTCATTAGAAATGGGAGGAAAATTGTTGTGCTCATCATCTCTACAGGCTCAACATTACAAGATCTTATATCATTTGTACTACACACCCGGAAAAATTGCTCAATGGGGGGGCCTCTCGGGAACTACTTGTTTTAGGTGTGGTAGTGCGGAGGCGGATTTGATACATATCTTCTCACTTTGCCCACAATTGGATAGAGTAAAACAGGACATTGGGAATTTTCTTCAGAATGTATTATCAACTACAATAGAATTAAATCCAGCTGTTATGTTATTGGGAGTTAGCCCCGACAGACATTTAAATTATGAAAACTTTTTATTTGTAGTAATGGCTATCTTCAGATTGCTAGTGGCCTCGGCATGGCTTGATCCTAATCCTCCCACATATCATCAATGGCTGGGCAAGGTATTATCAATACAAAAATTGGAATCTGCTATTTACGCTAGGAAGGGGAAAAAGGGTAAGAAACTTGGTATGCAAATATGGGATCCCCTTATTCGGTGGAAGCTAGGATCTGATCATTGATCATGGGGGGGGGGGGGGAATGGAGAATGTATTGTATGGAATTCCTTGTTTATATTGTTTATTCTGGAATAACTATGTATGATTTGGTACTTTATACCTTTATATTTCTGTTGTACATATGAATGTGTGCTCTACCATTATGAATTGTATTGTGCCCTGCTCATGTTTTAAGGGGAAAAAAAGGGGGAAAAATTCTTCAATAAAAATATTTAAAAAAAAAAAAAGAGAATTATTCCTAAATCTCTTTGATGCCTCCACCCAAGGGGATTATCACCTTGTATACATAAACGCACAGGTGCACAACACAAACTCAAGCAATATAATACATTCTATCTATAATAATCACAGAAGTAGACTTCCTTAGTTTTGATTTCTTTTTATTCCAAAGTGTGGTGGAAAAAGATTGTACAGATGATGCGTTTCGTCCACTTGGGACTTCTTCAGGGCGGTTTTCTAATTCAAGCAGTTGAGTAGGTAAGTCCTAAATCTTGAGATGGTCGTGCTGAACATAAGTCCTGGATATTGATACTAGATATGTAATATATGTGTCCAAAAAAGAAAAAAAAATCTTCACAGGGATGACCAGAAGATCAATGCTGAAGGCAAGGATCAATCAGGCCTGGTGCTGCACGGGACCTGTCACTGCTATTTTTTTCGTGGAGGAGGACGTGTCCGTGAATAATATATTGCAAGCCGGTTGCTGACATCGGATGGGAAATTTGCCTCGCATTAATGGGCTAAGACGTACGCATCATTTTTTGAGGGCCCAATTGACATAGGTTTCAGGCCTTATATAGTTAGGAATTAGCATTTAAAAAACCTTTGAAATTCACTCAAAAAACTAAGTTTTAGGGGTGTTATAGTTAGCTGGACATTTCACTCATACAAAACCATTGAAATTGCTCCTATATAGTTAGTTGTTTGTACTAAGTATATTTCGCGCACCCGCAATCCACTGCTGATGATGTCAAATATTAGATCATTCATGACATGGTCTGTGACATCACTGATGACATCTCACATGACATCACTGATGACATCATCCAGTGAACGTTGTTTGCTTCGTTATTTAAATATACATGATATATATATATATAGCAATTTGCATTGAAGAATGAGTGGATATATATAAATAAATATTTGGATGGAGGATTTAGTAGCAGTGTAATTGACTGTTTACTTGACCAATTTATAGGGTCTCACTAAATATAGTGGATAGTGACTAAACTGTGTGAATATCTGTATCACTTCGCCAGTTGTTGTGTAAACTGGTTCTACAGTTGGTTACTAGCTATGTGAAAGTCTATATTAGTTATTGATTAGTTAACTGAGTATTTGTATGGGAGAGTGAAAGTATGTGTGGTTCGGTGGGGGGGTGTGACTGTCCAAAGATGTGTGAATAGTTGATTCAGTAGATATATGAAGTTAAAACTACATGTTCTAACAGTTGTTTGGGTGAGTGAATCTCTTTATGGGTGTGGTGATGAGCAAATATATTTCTCAATGGTACATGTCCAACAAACTAGAAAAATAAAAGGCAGTGTATGTATCAATTGTTGTATAGAAATAAGTATACATAAGACTCAATGATTGTGGGAGTGACTGTATGGATAACTGTATACTTGTAATAATGATTTTATAATTCACTAAGTATGACTTACTATCTAAATGAATAGATGAAGTGGTGTTTGTATAAGTGTGTAGCTAAGTAAATATGTAAGTATGATCCATTGTTTGCATAAGTGAGTAGGATGACTTCATATGTGAATAGGATGTGTGATGGTGTGTAATGTTGATATACATGTATAAGTATTTTTGATAGTGTTCTATTGTTCATTGACAGCATGTATGAGTGAATCTACAGGTAAGTGATTCGATGTGTGTATACATCTATGGATCACTGAGTGGGCGTTTAGATACTTGTATTGCTGTGACAATGGATTCAAATATGATACTCTGTATTTTACAAAGAGTGATGAAAGATTTTACTAGTGTATGAAAAGGTGTATGTGATTGTGATTGGATGATGTAATCAGTGATGTAATCAGTGATGTCATTTGAGATGTCATTAGTAATGTCACTGACCATGTCATGAATGATCTAATATGTGACATCATCAGCAGTGGATTGCGGGTGCGCGAAATATAGTTAGTACAACTAACAATATAGGAGCAATTTCAATGGTTTTGTAAGAGTGAAATGTCCAGCTAACTATAACACCCCTAAAACTTATAGTTTTTTGAGTGAATTTCAAAGGTTTTTTAAATGCTAATTCCTAACTATATAAGGCCTGAAACCTATGGTTTTTTCAGTGAATTTCAATTGTTTTTTAAATGCTAATTACTAACTATATAAGGCCTGAAACCTATGTTTTTTTAATTTAATTTCACAGGTTTTTTAAATGACAATTTTTAAATGTATTAATTGTTATTTCTTTTATACTGATTTACTACATTTTTGCAGGCATGTGTTCAGAGGGCACGCCCCCTTTTTACAACACTCTGCAGTGCAGCTCCATGGCGCTTACTGGAGATACCTGTTGGACTAGTTGCCCTCTAGGGGACCTCTGGATTGAAGAAGAATTAATTCCCCAACTTAAAACACGCCACAGGGAAGTGTACTGAAGCCACGCCCCTTTTTACACCTCTCTGCAACGCAGCCCCCGGGCGTGTTTGCAGAGGGGGAACTAATTCCCCTTGCATAATGGGTGTCCCTGTGGACCAACTAGCCCACCTGGAACCTCCAGTATGCGCCAGGGGGCTTCGTTGCAGAGAGGTGTAATGAGGCAACACCCTTTTTTACACCTCTCTGCAACACAGCCCCCAGGCGTGTTTGCAGAGGGGGAACTAATTCCCCTTGCATACTGGGGGTCCCTGGGGGCCAACTAGCCCACCTGGAACCTGCAGTATGCGCCAGGGGGCTGCATTGCAGAGAGGTGTAATGAAGCCACACCCTTTTTAACACCTCTCTGCAACGCAACCCCTGGGGTGTTTGCAGAGGAGGGACTAATTCCCCTCGCATACTGGGGGTCCCTGTGGGCCAACTAGCCCACCTGGAACCTCTACTATAAGCCAGTGGGCTGCATTGCAGAGAGGTGTAATGAGGCCACACCCTTTTTTACACCTCTCTGCAACGCAGCCCCCGAGCGGGTGTGCAGAGGGGGAACTAATTCCCCTTGCATTCTGGGGGCCCCTGGGGGGCAACTAGCCCACCAGGAGCCTCCAGTATGCGCCAGAGGGCTGCTTTGCTTTGCCCCAGAGGGTGGCGGTTCCCGGGGCAGTGTGGTGGGGATTGGGCACCCCCACGCTTCTTTATCACTATGCCCCCGTCATTTGGTCCCCCTGGGGGGTAATTTTTAAATAAACATATTGTTTAAAAAAAAAAAAACATTTTTTGACGAGGGTAGAATCACCCTGACCCCCTAGGCCTGCTCAGGGGGTCCCACAGGGATCCCCAAGGCCCCCCAATTTTTTTTTTTTTAAATCGCGCGTACCTCCGCTCAAAAAAAAAAATTGGGGGAGCCTGGGGGGTCCTTGTGGGACCCCCTGAGCAGGCCTAGGGGGGTCAGGGTGCTTCTACCCTGCCCCCTTTTTGAGTTCTACACGTTTGTTTTTCTGATTTCCTGTGCCTCAGTCTACCGAGGCTCAAGATGGCTGCCAACAATTTCTGTTTTGAAGTGTTGACAGACATTGGCAGCCAATCAGCATGCAGCTCCAGCACGTGAAGGTCCGCGTACTGTAAGCGTACCGTGCGCACACGGTACGCATACAGTACGCGTACGGTGCGCGCTTATAGATATATACATTTTTTTCCTTTTGATTTTCTCAGGAACTACTGGAAGGATTTACACCATTTAAGCAAAAGAGGGTGATCTGCAAACCGAACTCTACCTCTCTGCCAAATTTGGTGTAATTCGGTTCAGCCGTTCGGGCTGTAGCCGTGTCTAATCGTCCTATGGAAAATTGCATGGGGAAAACACGTTTTGGGACCCCCCTTTTTTCTCAGCCCCCACTTGACGAATCCCCCAAAACTTTCAGGGAAGGAGGGGAGCGGGCCATCTTCTTTGAGAAATTCGCGAAGATTCATCAACCGGCGCCAAAGTTATTCCCAATAGAATGTTGCGGATTTCCTATGGAAACTAGAGCCTAACTATAGATACCTACTGGCGACCGCCGGTAGGTAATATATATATATCCCGTAGTTATTTGTGCTTGATGCCATAATTCAGGAGAGTGAGCAAAACGCGGTGGACAACCAAAACCCTTTTATTTTTAAATGTAGCACAAAATAAAGTGAATTTTTATTTATTTATATAAAGTTTTATATAGCGCGGACGTGACCCACGAGTGTATCAGAGCGCTTTACAAGACACAGTTATTAAACATTAGATGGTTGATGTGGTATACTAACATTTGGCATTCTCTATTTAATACAAAAGAGGTATATAATATTATATGAATAGCATAGGTGACTAGAAGACAACAAAGAATGATCCACAAGGACATCAGAGCACTTCACAATACACAGTTATTAGAAATTAGGAGGTTGAGGTTGAATATGTACATTCAGTAATTTCCATATAATCCAAAAGAGGTAGACAGAAATATCAGGATATCATAGGTAACTATTAGTCAACATCGAATTAAAGCCTTAGGATGTAAATTTTTTCATTAGGAGCATTTATACTTCTTTTTTGAAGGCGGTATAAGATGAGATTCCACATACCAATGAAGGCAGGGAGTTCCAAATATTCAGTGCGATCCCTGAAAAAGCTCTGCAACCAGTTCTCTTTTTATTGGAGTATTGTGGTTTCAGAAGTAGTGAGTGAACTTGCACTCCGCAATTGTCTACATCCTCCCGACCGCTCTAACTTTAATGCTAAGTAAGAGGGGAAATTGTTCTGCAGGGCTTTGTGGGTCATGCAGTCAACCTTTAGGTGTATTCTTGCCTCGTAAGGCAACCCGTTCATAGCTTTCAAGGTTGGAGAGATGTGGTTGTGTCTTTTAATCCCTGAGACCAGTCTGGCTGCAGCGTTGAGAGAAGCCCTCAGCGGGGCCAACTTGTATTTAGGGAGACAGCATAGAGTGGTGCTACCGTAATCCAATCTTGGTAACACTAGGGCTTGTACTGCCATTTTTAAGTCGGTCTGAGGGAGGAAGGGTGTAAGTTTCCTTAGTATACTCAACTGGTGATTGGCTCCCTTGGTGGCATTAGTGATTTGTGCTTGCATGTTCAGGTGCTTGTCTTTGGTGACTCCCAAGGATTTCACAGAGTCAATGATATGGGGAGAACAGTCAAAGGAAGTTAGATGTCTTAACCAAAGGTCCATCATGGGGATGTGTTTAGGTGGAGAGATGAGAAGGAAATCTGGGGCATATTATCAAGAACGGCGATAAAATGATCGCCGCTTTAGCAGCAGGAAACTGCAGCTAAAGCAGCGATAACGGGCTTGATAATATGCCCCAGTGAATTCACATAGCAGCCCAGGTTAACACCGGAACCTGGGCTGCTATGGAAATTCACAAGAGCATAATATCAAGCCCATTATCACCGTTCCTGATAATATGCCCCTCTGTTTTTTGGTGTTAAGCAAAAGGTGGTTGTCAGTGAGCCAACTTTGAGTTTTCTGTAGAATAGCATTGAGAGAGATGAAGTCTTCTGGTGAAGAGATTTTCATATAAAGTTGTGTGTTGTCAGCGTAAAGAGGATATTGGATGTTCCCAGAGTTCAATGTGTTTGCCAAGGGCTCCAAGAATAGATTAAAGAGAATGGGAGAGAGTGCTAAGCCCTCTGGGATCCCTATGGTGACCTGGAAGGGGTGAGAAAGTGAATGCTTCATCTTGATTCTTTGTGTTCTATTGTTAAGGAAGGAGGTGAACCATTGAAACACTGGTACCGTAAGGCCCATCCTTCGTTCCAGTAGGGATAGTAGGTTGTCGTGCTTGACTGTATAGAAAGCAGAGGATAAGTCAAGAAGTATCAGTAGGCAGGATTTGTTGTGGTCTAGATTATTAGCATGTCATCCAATATGTGGGTGAGAGCAAATTCTGTGCTATGACCTTGCCGAAAGCCAGATTGGTGTTTGTCTAGGAGGTTGAAATTCTCGATGTGATTACATAGTTGTAGTTGTACACATTTTTCCAGCAGTTTCGCTAGCATAGGGATGTTGGTTATCGGGCGGTAGTTGTTAAGATCTGAGGGGAGGGAGTCAGATTTCTTTAGTATAGGTGTGGCCTGCCCTATTTAAGACAGTCAGGTACGGAGCCTTGACTCTGAGAGGTGTTTACAACCTTTGACCATAGGGGTATGATAGATGTTTTGATCATTTTGAATAGAGAAGGCGGTAGAGGGTCAGAGAAATGATCGGAGGGGTTAATCTCTAGAAGAGTGTTGTAGATTTCTCATTCACAGATGGGCAAAAAGGAGCACCAAGAGGCATTGTTTTTGGGGGTTTCCGTCAGAGTACTAGAACGGGCCACAATCTGAGCATAACATTTAGTGTCCTGAGCAATAGGTTGTGGAAGGACCTTCTTGGATTGGATGTGAAGTTCAATGGATTTTGTTGTTTCAAGGAAGAAATTGGCAAGCTGATCGCAGTTAGGAATAGACGGATTGTTTAGATCCACAGCTTTAGGCGTATTGCGCGCTTGTTGTTTGACTATTTCAAAAAGTTTCTTGTGGCGGTTTATGGCTTGGTTCAACTGAGTTTTGAAAAAGTCTGCCTTAGCCTTAAGGAACTTCCTGTTGTATGCATTCTTCAGCACTCTAAGGTGATACAGGTGATCAGTGGAGGGTGCTGATTTCTATTTTCTCTCAGCTGATCTTAGCTTTCGCCGGTCAGAGTTCAGATTCTCGTTGAACTATGGTTTGGAGATCTTGGAGGAAAAATTTTTTTCTTGGAGGGGTGCTGTAGAGTCAAGAATTTCAAGTATAGTGGAATTATAAAAGATCAGGAGGTCATGGACGTCAACCAAGTCTGTCTTGGGGGTTAGGGCGGAGATGCATTGGTTTACTAGGTCGGTGGGGTTAATATTTTGAGGATTGGGCACCCCCACGCTTCTTTATCACTATGCCCCCGTCATTTGGTCCCCCTGGGGGGTAATTTTTAAATAAACATATTGTTTAAAAAAAAAAAAAACATTTTTTGACGAGGGTAGAATCACCCTGACCCCCTAGGCCTGCTCAGGGGGTCCCAAAGGGATCCCCAAGGCCCCCCAATTTTTTTTTTTTAAGCTATTACAAAGGAAATTGAGCTGCCAGTCCTTTGCAATGGCAACAGTTACGTATGGCACAGAAATGATGAAGGGTCATGAAGGAACCATCCTAAACAAATTTCAAACAAGAGTATAGAAATCAGCAGCCATGGTCCGTGCAGGTAACAGCGGTGCAGCGGTGGGGCTCTGTAAGGGGGTGGGGATTCTGAGGGACGATGCTGCAGGAAAATTAAATACATTATTAATTTTCCCTCGGTATCGTCCCTCGGAATTCCCCCTTACACGGCCCCACCACCCCACGCTGTTACCTGCACGGACCGCGGCTGTAAATCAGTTTTTAATATATCAAAATCGGCCTCTCCAGCCCAAGTCTGTCTTGAGTTCGGACTGATAAATCAAACATTTCAAAGCAAGACAGCTTTGGTAAATTATGCTGGAGACTGCGCGCATCTGAAAGAGGCACTATTGATAACTTGTGCTGGCAGGAAATAGAAGAACAAAAACTGATCAATAAAAAAGGATCCTGGGGATCTTACCTAATGCAGGCAATTTAGGAATTAGGCATGCACGAAGAGTGGATGGAGAGTATATTAAAAGCAGATTTACTTCAGGCAGTTAAAGTCACAACCAAACTTTTGTCCCATACAACTGACAAGAATATCCTCACACAAAGATGCCACGCCTGGACAGTGATCAATTCCTATAAAAAGTGGCAGCTGCAGGAATACCTCTCAGCTCATTTCTCACTGCACATAAAACAACAGTTCATGCAATTCCATTTCAGCATGTGGGAAATCAAAGATCTCGCTCCCGATTGGAAATATAAGTTTCAAAATCAAGAATGTCGGCTGTGTAAGTATAAGAAAGAGCCTTTAGCGCATATTTTCTGTGTGTGCCCAAAGTTTGGACTAGAAAGGAAAAAATTATTGAAAACAAATTTTACAGTATTGAAAATCCGTACCTGCAGGCAAGCGGTAACAACTTGGCTGGGAGGAATCTCACTCTCACTTGTTTGCAGAGGGGTAACATTTTTAAAACTTAATTAAAAAGAAATAGACCACATAAAGGACTAATAACACAAAAAGCACATATGTAAAGATTAGTTGGACTACAAACCGCCTAAAAGTTTAGTAATCCTAAACTAAATGAGTAATGATGATATCCTATTATGAAGAAATGTTTTATTCAAGGACAATACTAAAATTAGTCATGAACAATGATCTTGATGGAATAAATTAAACCTATTTTATACACAAATTTTGAAAGAAAACAGGAGTTGTTTTATTTCTTGTTCTGACTGTAAAGAAACAACTCTTGCCAATGTTCCGTCGCTTGAGAGATATGTGGAGTATATTATGCATTTTCATGAGATGACATTATGAATGTTCTCTTATATTTATACTTATTAAAAAAAAGTAAAATAAGTTCAGAAAAGGTTTTATGAATGTTTTTAGTGTAATGGAATTAAAAAGAGTAAACACTAGAATAAAAAAACTTGAAACTTGTGTGTTTTTATGGTTTCATGGAAGAAATCTCAGCGGTCTAGTTTACTATTTGATGATGGTTCCCCTCATCTTTATCCACTCACCTCTCTGTCCATTGGCGGACCTGGTGGTGACTTCTTAACCCTTTCACTACAGGGATGTTTGCGCAACTCTGTGGTAGAGCTCTTTTAAAAAAAAACATAAATTAATATGCTTATGCTTCACAAGCGCTCCTGGAAGAGGTTTTGTCATCATTTGAGGTATACAGAGAGGAGTAGCTGTACAGATCTGCTTGCCAGCATGGAGCTAATGGCTAAATATTTGTCAGGTACCACCTTTGACAGCTTATGGGCAGCAGCAAAATCTTATGCGCAATACCTTCTGCTGTAGGCATAACCAATTTGTAGTGGGAATGACAAATCAGAGGAACTTTCACAGCCAATGCTCTACTTCAAGCAAAACAGAGTGTTACAGCGCGGGACACAGCAGGACATTGTGGAACAATGGGGCCAGTGCTCCAAATACGACAAGCCCTCAGAACTCGCCAGGAGGCAGGCTGTCAACTCTACATTTAGAGCGCAACGGACTCCAACACGCGGGACACACATGACATTTCGGGGCAGAAGTACCAGGACTTCAAAACCTAGAAGCCCATTGTGCCGATGGCATAGCTAGCCCTATGGCTGCCCGTGGCGGTTCCCGCGCCTGGAGGTGTGGAGGTAGCTTTCATTTTAGAGGACAAAAGACTCCTGCAGCGCAGGACATATGAGGGACATGGCTGGGTGAGGACGGGCTAAGACCGGGCCCGTCTGTGGCTGAATGAGGATAGGTCGAACCCCACCTCTTCCGTCTACATTTGGACTCCTGGACCTTCATGGGTAAGCGTAAATTTCCCACCAGGGCAAAAACACCCTTGGCCACCGTCAAGGGTGACCAGTAAAGTTCCTCTATCATTTGATTTTTGACCTCTTCTGTGGGAGCATTACATAAAGAAATAACGTGATTAGAGAAAGAGTTTGGACTTGGTATATTTGTATTCGAACCACCCTGAAACGGAGATAAGAAGTCTATGCCCCTGAGAGTTTTTGTTTGGAGAACCGGGATTAGAGAATAGTTTTTGTTGATCCAGAGAGGGTGAGCATATTTTTTAATTTATCAAGTACACAGTGATTAGTGAGAGAACGAAAGCGGATGAATGAGGGGCGAGTTGTAATATATATATTTCCACCCATTTTCTAGACCACCTTTCCAGACGAGGGTGAACGCCCAACCGTGTGAAGTATCTAAACTCGTACTGAAAGGCCGTTGGTCACTTTTTAAGTCTAACACCGTATAAGATGAGCGTTTATCTGAGCCCTTCTAAAGAATATGAAAAATAAAAAATGAATACGGTTTTGTACATGCTTGAGGGATCCCATTAGACATTATGGAATGTGCAGTTTCCTCTATTTTGGATTGCTGGTTCCTAGTGAATAAGTTCCTCCTTTGATATTGAAGGCCTTAAGACTTAGGACCACCAGAGAGGGGTCCCGGTTGAAGGCTTCGGGATGTAGTTTCAATTTAAGGTAAGTGTGTAAGCTTTCAACACAAATGATTTATTTGAAAACTCAGAGTGACTAGGGAAATACGATTCGGAGATGTATGTATTGTGAATCTGTATGTCCCACCTACATCCAGGTGCTTTTGTCTATGGAAAGAAACATGAGAATTTGTTGTTGGGAAGTTGTTGGTGTATGGATTTGGTGGATTCCCCTCAAAATCGTATTCCGACAGGCTTTCCATGTGGGAAAGCCCAACATGGAAAGCCTGTCAGAAACCAACAACTTGATCCTATCGGCCAAAATGAAATGCTCAGGATTTACATTGGAGCCTCCGACTGGCCGATGGGCTCCTTGAACCCATCAGAATCCAGCCGGAATGACAGGCCGGTTTCCCTACCGATCGCTGTTATTGTAAAACGGCGGTCGAAAGTGAAACCGAAGATGTCAGTCAGGTAACCTCTGACCACAGGTCGGAGGTTTTCTGACCGACAACATAATCAGCCCCTAAATATTTTGTATTTCCGCTATAGTGTTGTGGTACTGAATTTGGCACGTACGATGTTGGAGGGGTGATTGTTAAGCACATATGTGATTGAATTGTTTTTGTATGGGGAAACTGAGTTCTAATCTTGGTATAATTGATGCCAGTAGACCTTCAGATCCTCATTCCAGCGAGGTCGCCAATTCAAGCTTGTCGGTTTGCCAAGTGTACCTCATCTGGCACAATGGGTCTCTTGTCTGTGGCAGCTGATGTCCATCAATTCCCTGCAGATGGACCAACACCTGCACCCACAGACAAAGCAAGAAATCCAGGGATCATCCTAGTCAACAAGCTCAATATGATGGCTCAAGTCAATGCAGCGTGTGCCTCCTGGGTCCACATTCTACGCATTCTATGAAAGATCTTCAAATGCTTGCCTCTGAACACCAGACAGACCATCACACAAGCACTCATCACCAACAGACTGGACTACAGCAATAGTATCTAAACTGGATTCTCCAAAAAACACCTACACAGACTCCAGACTCTCCAGAACACCGCTGCAAAACTCACACTCGGCCTCCCGCACCACACCACATCAACCCACATCACACTACCCTTCAAGAAGCTTCACTGACTCCCCATTCATAAGCACAACCAATTCAAACTTCTCACACGCACATACAAAGACCTACAAACCAAAGGCCTGAATACCCTGATACTCTTTCACCAACTGACAAAACACCAACGCTCTGCCTGACTCTCACTTGCACACATTTTCTGCATCCGTAAATCAAAACAGGAGGTCGCTCATTCTCCTTCTTCACACCCAAGACATGGAACAACCTCCCAAAAACACACAAGAGCCTCCTCCTGACTTCTTGAGTTACGCAAAAAGCTGAAGACCTGAAACTTCGTATAAGCACCTTGGGGACCACACAACTACACACTTGCCCAAGGGCCTGGATACCCTCTTGGGTGATTAGTGTGCCATACAAATCAATGTAATTAAACAACAGGGGGTGGTGGTGATGGACAGAGTTTCTGAATTAAGCAGAATACTCTCACCCAGTTAAGAGATCAGGGCTTAATCCAACAATGAAGACGGCTGAAATGCCAGAAACCGGTCCCCGGTAGCTTATTTCCTTCCCAGTGAAAGAATTGGCTTGGTAGTTTGGTTTGCCCTGTTCCCATGATACACTGGGCCAGGGACAGACTAATTTGCATATAGCCAGGTTCTGAGCTGGGATGGTGCAGTGAGCTAAAAAACGGTGTTGGATTAAGCCCTGATCTCTTGACTGGGTGAGAGTATTCTGCTTAATTCAGAAACTCTGTCCATCACCACCCCCTGTTGTTTAATTATTTTGTCCACCATAAGCGTGGAAGGGTATACTCAGACGTGAGTCCCTAGCTCATTGCACCATCAGGATTCAAGCAAGCCGGGCCGAAGACGGCTGAAATGCCAGAAACCGGTCCCCGGGAGCTTGTTTCCTTCCAAGTGAAATAATTGGCTTGGTAGTTTGGTTTGCCCTGTTCCCATGATACACTGGGCCAGGGACAGACTAATTTGCATATAGCCAGGTTCTGAGCTGGGATGGTGCAGTGAGCTCAAAAACGGTGTTGGATTAAACCCTGATCTCTTGACTGGGTGAGAGTATTCTGCTTAATTCAGAAACTCTGTCCATCACCACCCCCTGTTGTTTAAATATTTTGTCCACCATAAGCGTGGAAGGGCATGCTCAGACGTGAGTCCCTAGCTCATTGCACCATCAGGATTCAAGCAAGCCGGGCCGAAGACGGCTGAAATGCCAGAAACCGGTCCCCGGTAGCTTGTTTCCTTCCCAGTGAAAGAATTGGCTTGGTAGTTTGGTTTGCCCTGTTCCCATGATACACTGGGCCAGGGACAGACTAATTTGCATATAGCCAGGTTCTGAGCTGGGATGGTGCAGTGAGCTAAAAAACGGTGTTGGATTAAGCCCTGATCTGTTGACTGGGTGAGAGTATTCTGCTTAATTCAGAAACTCTGTCCATTGCCACTCCCTGTTGGTTAAATACAAATCAATGTAGCATTATTTAACATAGCATAACACAAAGGGATTGATGGACATATTCTGCTTTTCAGTCTCTGACCTGCCTGCATGCAAAAGAAAGAAAAAAGACCCCCTTGTAGAGAGAGGCCATGGTCCAACATCATTAAAGTCTAGTGAGGGAGTCAGTTGAGAGCTGCATTGGAGAGCCTGATGCGCACTTATTGGTGGCTGTGGGGGACAAAACTGCATTAATCTCACTCTGTTAGATCCGCACCTAAATCATGTGTACAGCAAGTATGAACTTCTTGTAATAACTCTTTTGATGCTGTCAATGGAAGATTGTCCTTGATCAAAAAATCAATTACTGGCTTGTCTTCATCTGCTCTGTCAGCTTCAAAATGCAGAGGCCACATGGCGTCTATACACCCTCCATTCACCGGGTCTGTTTGAGAACCATCCGAAGCTGTGAAGAAGGTTGGGAGGCCAGATAGGGGAAGGTTTAGGTGTGCAATTGCAGCCCCCAAATCACCCTACAAAATACCCCCTTATAGTTAGCGATAGTGATACTTCTATGACCAACTATTTGTTGCCCACCAGATTTCCTCCTATTCACAATGCCTTATCCAGACACACCACTTGCAAGGAGGGGGCTCCCAACGGTACCAGTGTGACCCTGTGAGGGCACGATCAGCACTAACTACCTCAAACTAAATGCTGGATGCTACCCCTGATGTGAGTGTCCCGGTGAATGTTCCACTCTTAAGAGAGAGAGGCCTCAGAAAGGTTTTAACAGTTAAAAATGTAAGTGGCCCATTGGTGCAATGGGCATACTAGAGGGGACTAATTCTTATTTAAACACATAAACAAGGTTGGTTTTGTTCATCAGGGATGAAAAATCGAGAGGGTTACTGTGTTGTGATTGATTTTGATCACTCAGAGCTTGCAGGGAGGCTGCTTTTCGAGCTCTCCCTCGGTGCACCGCCACCTCCCCCCCCCCCCCCCCCCCCCCCAATCCAGCCACAAACTCTTAGCTTTTTTAACCTACCAAATTATGCCTGTATATTAGGGAATATAGTGGTCCCCACTCCTCGGATGTCTACTGAGGTAGTTTCCAATTGTAATATATCAACTGCTAACAGCGAATCACTCAGACTTTTTGATAATAATGATTCACTGGATACCAAACTTAGATGCCCATTCTCTAGTGGCTCGGTATATCTGCTTGAGGGTGCCACTGATGCTTATGAAATGGTTCCCAACATTGGAGCTTGAAAATGGAATATAGCGGGGTTGAATAGTAAGAAAAATGACTCATCTTTGCTAAAGTACATTCAAAGTGTTAGTATTGTTTGTCTCCGGGCAACATGGGCAGCGTCCAATCCTTTCTCTATTTCGGAATTTAGCTGCTTCTTATCCCCAGCTATTCCTGCTTCCTCAGCTAGAGCAACGGGTGGTCTGCTGCGCTGATATCCCTCCAATTGGTTTGTTAAGCATTGATGTATGATACTGGGTCGCCTTATTTGATAGCAGTTTAATTGATTTATTAAAAAACAATACTTCGATGGCTTAATGCTTATAATTCCGATGACATGCTGAGGAATCCTGAACATGTTATAGTCTTGAATGCCTTTCTCGAGCGCTTCATAGAGTAGTTCAAACTATTTACCCTTATGATAATTAAGGGAGACTTTAATTTACATTTGCCCAAAGAAAAATGTTCAATAGTCGAAAGCTGGCAGGAAAGAGATAGTTCTCTGAAAATGAAGCATATTTTACAAAGTGAAATACAATCTTATGTGAATTCAACCTTGCATCTCTGATAAAGTCTGGTATTAATTCCACACAGTTAAGAAATTCAACTCATATTGGAAAAGTTATTTCAACAACAATTGATTATATATTTGTATCAGTCCCTCTCACTTCACTTAACAAGTATTATAAATTCATCTGGAGGGAAAACAATGATCACAACCCCATTAATCTCTCCTTGACTTGGGTAAAGACCAAGAGCAACACACCCTTTTCTCAACTGATCAGTAGCAGAATAGCCCCAACTGGCCTAGGCCCAAGGATTAAGTAGAATAAAGTGATTCCTGAGACATTTCTTCCAAGTTGATTGCCAATTGTGCTTCAGATTTCGAGGTATGCCGCTCACGGGACTCAGGAAATGCAGCAATATTGACTTCTTTCATGCCAGTTAGGCAGGGCTCAGAGATAGTTGCTGCTCAGTGTACCTCAGGGCGAGAAAGCAAAAGACACACAATTGATGGACGGAATGCAGAACAAATAAAAACATTCAGCCACAGTCAAGAGATCTGGGTGAATCCATTGTTCAGTGAACCACAAGCAGTTTATTCCACATTGTCAGCTGACTAAGAGTACAGCCTTCACTCCTGAAGATCAAGCCAGGGCCAGTCGATGTCCTGCGCCATCTCAGGATGTAGGAGCCACTCTTGATCTGAAGGAGGAGGTCTGCTCAGTTTATCTGCTCTATGATTCAGGACCCTGCCAGGTAGTTAGTGACATGTAAGATGGCCTAGCAATCCAGCCACCTCCATAGACACAACCTCTTGGGACAGGACCCAGGACTTCACATCCTCTCTTGTTGCAGTACCACATGGCAGTGGCGTTGTCTGTAAGAACCTGCCTTAACCTTCCATGATGGATGGCAGGAAAGCCTTCAAGGGCAGATGAATGACTTGTAGCTCCAAAAGATTAATGAGGAGCCAGCTCTTCACTGGAGACAACTGGCCTCAGATCTCCACCCCCTCCCAAATGACCTCTGTCAAACCCAGTAGTGATACATCTCTCACCACCACCCTCTTTGGGTGGTGAAGGGAAATCAGCCTACCACAGGACATATTGTGATCGCCAGCCACCACTGCAGATCCTAGGCCATCTCTCTCACTACCAGGACAGTGTTGGAAAATAGCTTTGATGCTGGGGCTACTGGGACTTTAAGTTTTACTACAAGACTTGCATGTGCCAACTGGCGTAGTTGGCACGAAGGATGAACAAGGCAAAAAGCCTCAGAGCGCCAACCTAACATAGGTCCAGGATCTAGCCTGAAACACTGGGATCATCATCTGAATGTTCAAACTGGTTGTCACAGAGGAAAAGCTTTGAACAATACTGCATCCAGGATCGCACTAATGAAAGGAAGCCTCTGTGAGGGAATTAGTTGGTACTTTGTTTAAGATAAACCCAAACAATGCTAATAGTGCTGCAGTCGTCTGGAGGGGGTCCATGACAGACTGCAGCAAGCCCACATTCAGCAACCTGTCATTACAGTATATGAATACAGGAACTTCTGACCTCTAAAGATGGGCAGCGACCACCACCATCAGTTTTGTTAACACCCGAGGGGTGTTGGTTAGGCAGAAGTTGAGCATAGCAAACTGAAAATGCTCCTAATGCACTTTCAAGACCAGGTAATGTCTTCAGGAATACAGGATGGGAATATGAAAACACATATCCGACGATTCCAAGGACACCATCCTGTCTACCAATCCAGGGCAGAAAGGATCTTAGCCAATGTGAGCTTTTTGAGTTTTTCCTGTGCAGAAAGGCATTCAGGAGTCCAAGGCTTCAATCTGCTGTACGGTTGGAACGCGGATACATCAAGACAAATTGAGGAGCTGGTTCCCTAGCTAGAGACCTCAAGGGAGTGTGTCTTAAATCTTGACACTCTCATGCATTCTATCTGGGGTCAGAGTGGGGGGATGGGTTCAATCCTGCTTTACTTTCTTTTACTTGCTTTCTGTTATTTACACTTGGACTCGAAGATTTTGATTGGGAGGTAGAGTGGTCACAGGTACAGCCCGTGGACCAGGCAAGCAACTTGGAGCAGGATGTCTGCAAAGACCACAATGTCTTATGACCAGTGACATACAACAGCACATTCCTGTCTTAAGTCACCGTTGGGAGCATTAGAGCACATTTATCATATGACTTCTAGTTGTTCCTGGAGCCCGGGCATCAAAGGGGCACCTTGTGTGGGTCCATGATCGACAACTCTTTTCTTTAGCTGAGGTGAGCCTTGAATCCTGTTGTTTTCAGTGGAGACATTGTTCCCTGGCAAACTGAAGTATTTTGGTTTTGTCTGAAGACTGACAAAGTTGGGAGTGGAGCACCGGATCCATGTCAGAAGGCGCAGAAAGTAATTAACTGGCACCGTCCCTCAGGGGTGGAGCTCATATACGGTTCCACTCCGTCACTTCCAGAGTCATGTGATGTCAGTGCGGAGCCTCACTCCCAATCAGCATGTGGGAACTCTTCTACAAAATTCTCTGGATCCAGTCTGGTGTCCTAGGAATTTTCTAAGGTGAGGATTTTCCAGTTAAAAGTATTTGTTACAAAATAATAAACATTGTGTGGAAGCAGATAACAGGACTGGTTATGTTTATCACAACTCAAGAGGCCCTGGTATATCCTTACATTGTAAGGACTCTGACAAAGATGACCCACAAGGAGGTAATGCTTGTATAATTTTCTGGTAATCCTCATCACTCCAAGTCGAAGAAAAAGGAGAACAAGTGAGACTGATGAAGAGGAAGAGGTGTTCTATGTGTTGTTGACAGGGAGACTTCCACCTTATGATGCGGTTATAAGGGTTAGAATTGAGTCAGGAGGAGGAGGAAACTCAGGACCATATATATGACCCATTCTGTGTCTCTGTTGCACAACGCAAAGTAGTGGCCCAGTGGCGCAAACCTAAAGTCACTGAATGCCTTAAAAATATAGAGTAATGCAAAGCAGTGCAAATCGCTGCGTTGCATTACTCTACCCATCAGAGGTATTCCATGGGCATTATGTGGGGTTTTCCATGCAACTGTCATGTTTTAGTACATTCTCAGATTTACTATTTCTGGTAAACCTGGAAATGCACCAAAAAGATATGCCTCATGAGGTGAGGCATGATGAGGAGAAATATCTTTAGTTGTAATAATGTTGAAAGACACAAGAGAGAATGGATTTCAAAGAAGCTGAAGAATAAAGTAAGGAGAGTTGTGAGTGATTTTGAGTGTGATATTGTAGAAGGAGAATTCCCATTGAGAGAAGTGTCAGGAGCCAATGGTCCAGCTTATGTTCACATATCGTGGGAAAGACATGATTTATTGGCTTTTACAAAATATTTTCCAAAGCTTAGAGAAAAGCCTGAGAAATGGTGGATAGAGGTAGACAACATTGCTACTGTGTCAAAGGTACTTTGGAAACATTAGGTTGCATTGTTTTTTATCATAAAGACAAAAGATTTGTGGATTAAATGCAAAACAAAGGTAAAGTGGCCAGATGAAAAACCATTGAGGAGTCTATCGAATTATAAGCCCTCTACAGTTGTATTGGATAAATATGCTGAGGTTATTTAACATCTGAAAAGAAAGATTCCAGAAAAAACAGGTTAATTAGTCAAAAATTGTGAGAACAACATAAAATGCAGAGGAGTCAATTCATGCATATTATGAGGTTGATGCAGATTTACAGACAATACAGAAGAAAGGAAGACCCAGCAAAAGAAGGTGCATATGGTTTTGTGTATGCTTTTGTGTTATGATTGCCTCTGGAGTTAGATAAACAGATGTTTTGGCAAGCAAAGTCGATTGATGAGATTTGGGCTTATGCCAAATATTTTAGGAACTATTGTGAGTCTAAAAATAAATAGATAAACAAGAAACTGATGGTGACTGTTGGACTTGGCCCTTTTTGCAAGGTCATCCCTAAACTTTTTGCCTTTCTCCTAGCCTTTTTTCTGACATGATGTTGGTGGTTTTAGGACTCTGGGCACTTTAGCACTGCTGCCCAGTGTAAAGTGTGTGTACTCTCTGTGATAAATATGGTAAGATTGATCTACACCGGTTTGGCTATTTAATTTACCTGTCAGTCCCTTGTAAAGTGGTATCTCAGATACCCAGGGCTGGTAAATTAAATGCTACTGGTGGGCTTGCAGCGCTGATTGCGCCACCCACCAAAGTAGTCTTGCAAACCTATCTCAGGCCCCTGCCATTGCTGAGGCTGTGCACGCAGTGTCACTGCCGCTGCGACGTGGTACCTAAAGTGTGTGCCATGTCTGTGACCCCCTGTTTGCTGCATGTCAGTCACCCCTAAGGTAGGCCCTAGCTAGCCCTATGGGCAGGGTGCATTGTAGGTAAAAGGACATGTACCTTAAGAGTGTGACATGTCCTGGTAGTGACAAACAGCCATTTTGGTTTCTCACTACTGTGGGGTTGCCCTCCCATAGGAATGCATTGGGGATTCCCTGATAAGTGTTTCAGTGGTAATTCCTGATAGGAGAGGAGCAGCATTGTCAAGTTTGATATATTTGGAATAGTGATGATAAATGCTACGCAATGGTGTGCAAGGATTTTTTATAACTATTTTAGAAATGCCACTTTAGAAGTTGGTATTTCTGTGTGCTATGTGTCTGCCTGCCTGATGTGAATTGCATGTCTGGCTTTTGAGTGCCAGGGGCTGGTGAGGTGTGTGTGGCTCCAGGAGAGGCAGGTTGAGTCAGCACTAGGCTGAATGGGACATCGGCATTTGGAGTAGTGGGAGGAATAGTCCCTGGTCCCTGAATAGGCCTGTGCCTAGCCTGTACAATGCTGGCTCCGCCCCCCTGTGGTGTGTCTGATGACGAGCCTCTACCTGACAAAGGGGAAGAGGAGCCTTGTACACAAAGTGCTACAATTAGATACCTGAACCAGTTGCATCTGGTTTCCCTAAAGCCCTGTACTGCAGACAAAGGAAAATGTACTCTAAAAATAGGGGATGTGATCCCATGGAAGTGCTTGTTCCTGTGCTGGGGGCTGCTGCTGCTGGGCTCCAGGAGGAACGTCCACAAGGGACTGCCTCTCTGCTGGAGGGCCCTGTGAGCTGGCCTGCCTGGACCCAGCCTTGAGCCCCTAAGAACTTTGCTGCTGGAGCTGGGGCTCCTAGCGCCTTGTGAGCGCTTTACTTTTGTTTTCAAGAAGAAGAGGAGCGTGCATGCTCCGCAGCACTGTGCTGCACATCGTGGAGAGATAATCCCTGGCGAAGGGATTCCCCCATGCTCAGACGAGAAGCGGGAGCCCAGCCCGCATTTCTGCCACGATTTTGAATTTCAGAGAGGCGGGAGCCCACCCCGCACTTGTTCTCATTTAAACAGCGGGAGCCTACCCGGCACTTCTGCACTGGAGAGAGAAGGAGAAGAGTGCTGCGAACCGGAAGTCAGGAGTTCTGAAAGCCTGACTTGAGGCGGGGCTGAAAATGGAAGCCCATCGTAGCGCGGCGGGCAAAGGAAGTCAGGCAAACCTCCTGCCTGATGGTAGGCAGGACTCCCGTGCTGGAGAGAGCCCACGGTGTTGTCCAAAGAAGCCCCGGTGAAGGGAGGCTCCACAAAGCCTTCCGGGTGCCGGCAGTGGCACCAGAGTCGACTGAGGAGCTTGGGTCGAGGTGGGAGCCTACCCCGCTTTTGTGTGACCCAGCAGTGAAGCCGCGAGAGAAGGCTGGGAGAACAGAAGAGAGGCCCGAGAAGCGGGCCGATCAAGGCATACTGCCGGTGCCCTCCCACTGCCACAAAGTCATTGCCCAGAGGAGCCCCACAGAAGGGGGTTCCACAAAGCATTTCGGGTGCCAGAAGTGGCTACAGAGGAGATTGGAGGCGTCCCTAGAGAGAGCCCAGTGAGTGGGGCTCAGTTGGGAGCCTGGTGGGGGGGTGTCAGGGCACATTGTCGGTGCCATCCCCCTGTGGTCGCTCCCTAGGCACTGTGATTGGCCTTGCCAAAATCTCCACAACTGCCCCGCCTGACAGTGGGCAGCTGCAACGTAGGGACATGTCTGGTCCCTGAAGTCCCAGTGGGACATGAGAGGCCCAGTCGGTGCCAGTGTTCTTTCTGTTCTACAGCTGCACCCCAGTTACGGACAGCGGCAATGTTGGGGGCCAGTTCTTTGGTAGTAAGGAAGGGGTGAGTTGCACCCCATCCCCAGCACCTGTGTGCACTTAGTGTTTGCTGTCAAGGCGGCCAGGAGGTCATTTGAGAGATCCCCCTTGAGTCCTGACTTCTGGACAAACAGCGTTTGAGCCCCAGTGTATGGCCAGTTGGCCTGTGGGTCATTTCAGTGTGCTATGCACCATGGTTCATGCATAATATGTCCTATGCCTAATGCGTAATAGGTTTATGCTAATGAGGTTTGGGCCTAATGTGTTTTATGCCTAATGTTATGTTTATGAGGTTCATACATAATGTGTCCTATTCCTAATGCGTAGTGTGGTTTAGTGTAATGTAACTTAGTCCTAACGTGATGCAGACATAAGTTGTTTACATTGCAGGTGATGATGCTAAGTACCTTATTGTCCCAGTAGTTACTGGTTATTTCTTATATTGCCGACCTGCATTTTGATGGTTCTGACCGTGGCCCGATTGGCCTGGTCCTGTATATAATCCACTGTGAATATTGCCAGTGCCAGCTGGCACAGTGCGAATGTGTGATTATGTTTCTAATGTGTTTATGACAATACAAAGGCTATCTTTGATATAACCTTGTGTGGTGTTCCTTTTGTGGTGTGCCTAGTGTAATGCTGCTGTGTGTGTGTTGCGCAAACACTTTACATATTGGCTCTGGGATAAGTCTGACTGATCGTGCCAAGCTGCCAAGGGGGTGAGCTGGGGTTATGTTCAGCGTGTAACTCCCTTGCCCTGACTAGCATGGTGGTTTCTGCCTGGCTTCGCACAAGCCTTAGCCAACCAAAAATCCCATTTCTAAAAGTGACAGTTTGAATTCTTTCAGCAAAGAGGCAAGGATTAATGTTTCAAGGAAGTAGTGCACATTTTCACGGTAATTTCAGAGGTGTAGGACATTTTTGAGGTAGAGGTATAGGTTTTAATAACAATGCTAGCAGTGGTATGATAATATATGGAGCTTCTCACAGATGGGGTAAAGAGAGACATTTGAAGAGAACATGTACATTAAATTTACTGTCATATGCTAATAGGACTCACATGAATACAACAGAAAAAAATCCAATGCTGCAAAATAGGCAGAGTCAGTCGATGCTCCCAGCACCTGTGTAAAATACAAAGGAGTTCTACAGAGCTAGGCCTTTGACTTCACCTCTTCCACCTCAGATGCAGAGTAGTACAGTAAAATTTCCACAGAAATTTCTGTTTCAGCAAAATTCAATTCAACCTCAAGTGGGACACTCAGTGAATAGCTTCCACGATTTGCAGCAACCCTCGAGATCCTCAAGGACTGAGACAGACTCAATGATGGTGCATGAAAGGGGAGGAGGATTGCATGCTTTGGGCAATTCTAGGAGAGGTCCAGTATGGGCCATTTGTAGAAGGAGTAGTTTATAGTCATCTGCCTCCAGCCACGGCCAGCCAAATATGACGATGGCGGCCGCGCAATATACCAATGAGTCTGTTGGAGGCTCGGAAACTGCCAGCTCAATTATGAGTTGCTTTACAGACGGCATGACTGGTGATCCAATCACCACATCTGAGCAGGTGGAAAGGGAGGTATATAAGGGTGAATCTCACGTCTACTCGCCTCTACACGTCCTGTGCCACCATGGAGCCGATTGTACAGATCCTGCCGCTTCTGTACCTGCTCAATAATGTCAAAAACCCACACCATCGCGGAAGTAGTCATACTACTACCTGTTTCCATACACTCCTCAGAAAACCGATCTTCCACCATGGACTAGGCAAGGGTTTTGGGGTGACATGATCAAACATATTTAATGGGGGACTGTGTGGTATTAATTTAAATATATTGCCCAAATACATCTGTATGATGCCCTCCATCCCCAAATCAGTTACAGTAGATGCACATTGAACTCCTAATCAGTGATAGTGATGTGTGCATTAAAATGTGTCACACAACAGTACATCCTCATCAATATCACACCTGTCAATCTCCATAACACACTCACTTTGCACACATCCTAGGTCCTGTTGTGATATCAAATATACATCTGTATGGATGTGTCAATAAACTGAAACACACCTTCTTTGCTACAACCCAGTATTGGACTCTCACACAACACCCACATGAAAAGGCAATGTCAGTAAATGAGATTACAAAGAAGCAGTGTGAGTAGCATTCTAAGGGTCCAATGAAAACTATCTCTGTAGAATGGTATGCCTCTATCAGGGGGAACCCGAATAGGCTTGGGGGCCTTGGGGTACAGAACATTTTGCACATCCTGAAAAGCTCAATATGCGCAGGGCCTGTGAATTGAAGTATATCTGGGACAACCAATAGCCAAGCCAAGTGCCATGCATGTGTAGGGAATATGTAAGTGCAGGTCATGAAGGCAAGCACAGCACTTACAGCATTTGTAATACATCTAGATAAAGTAGGTGTAAGGTACATACTGGAAAATTTACACATTTCCAGACAAAACACCACAAAGGTATGACTGTGTAACACCCTCCACGTGTGGATGAATACATATCTAACTTCTACCCTTCAAACATATATCCAAGATACGTCATAGGGAGAAGTCCAACCTAAATGATGTAGACAGTGGCCAGTCCAAGCTGATATACTTATTACATAACATGCCACTTAGTTCAATGTCTGCCCCATTTGCCTTTATATCTCACATAGACATTCATCCAAAATGCCCCGTTATCCTGTGTAACTCCTGTACTGGGTCCAAGGTCACATCATACTAACCACATCAACTGTAGCAGCAATCAAGGATGAAATAAACACAACTACACATCACTAACTATATAATTACAGAAAATCATTAGAAAAGGAATGGCAGGACCAATGTATCCAAATCTATTACAAGGTTTAATGAACATATTTTGCCAACCATATAGTCCAACTATGGCCAATGGCCAGTCCATGACAGAATATTGTGCCACAGCACAATGCTGGGGCAACAAACGTGTCCTTTCTGACATTGCAAGATGACCTCCTCACAAAGGAGCATCATTGGGCACAGCAGATACCTCAAAGATGGTACTTGGTGGGAGGGAGGGTTGTGGTTTAGGAAGGCATGGGTTGGGTTGCGTTTTGGCACCGATTGTTAGGGTTTCAGGCTGAGGGCAGTGGGGTGGGGATGCACCTTTTCCTGGGTTGAATGGGATGTGGAAGGGGTCGGTCGGCTTTTAAGCGGGTTGTTTTTTCAGTTTTTTGGGGTTTGGGGCTGAGTTCAGTGGAGTGATGACGCTCTTTCTCTGGGATGGAGTGGGATTTGGAAGGGATGAGTTGGCCTTTGGGAGTTTTTTTTTGTTTTTTGTACTTTTGGCTTGGGGCTGGGTGCAGTGGGCTGGGGATGTACTTTCTCTGGGGTGGAGTGGAATGTGGAAGGGCTGGGTTCGCCTGTGGAATGGTTTTTTGTAGTCTGTGGAAGGGGTGGGCTTGGGTGACACAGTGCTAAGGGCAAACAAGACATCTTCACAGGGAAAAAAAACTGGTAGGATGTTCAGGAGGGAGTTTGGGTTGGGAGGTAGAGGAAGTGGAAGTGTGAGCTGTGTTTGCTGTTTGAACTGAGTGCTGTGTGGGTGACTGTGAGAGTTTGTGGTTTTTGCCTGTGTGTGCTGTGGACATCTTGGGTGAAGGGGCCTGGATTTGTTGTTGTGGTGACTGGGGGTATGGTTGTGGTTGTGGAAGGGTCTGGGTCTGCTGCTGTGGTGCCTGGAGGTATGGTTGTGGGGGTGGAGGGGTCTGGGTCTGTTGCTGTTGTGCCTAGGTGTGGGTGTGGGGGGTCTGGGACTGTTGCTGTGGCGCCAGGTGGTATGGTTGTGGGTGTGGATGTGTCTGGGCCTGCTGCTGTGGTGCCTGTGTGTATGGTTGTGGAGGGGTTTGGGCCTGTTGTTGTGGTGCTTGGGCGTATGGTTGTGGGTGTGGAGGGGTCAGGGTCTGTTGCTGTGGTGCCTGGGTAACACAGTGCTAAGGGCAAACAAGACATCTTCACGGGAAAACTGGTAGGGTGTTCAGGATGGAGTTTGGGTTGGGAGGTAGAGGAAGTGGAAGTGGAAGTGTGAGCAGTGTTTGCTGTTTGAACTGTGATGAGGGGTGTGTGTGTCTTGTGAGTGCTTGTATGCCTGTGGTTTTTGTGTGGTTTATGTTTGTGCGTAGTGCTTGTGTCTGTTGAAGTGTGTGCTTGCTTATGTGTGTGTGTGCTTGGGACGGGAATTGGGAATTTGGAAGGGGCAGAAACTGGGGTGGAAGGCTGGGATGGGTGGAAGGCTGCAGTGAAGGAGGAGGACAAAGCCTTAAAAGATCTCTGTAGGGCAGACATTGCACCATGAATGTCTTCCAGGTAGGCCACCACCTGTGTCAGCTGGTGGCTTTGACCCTGGATGGCATTCAGGACTACAGTCTGACCCGCAGAGATGGTCCTCAGGAGGCCCTTCTGACTCAGTGCAGTGGAGGGTAACGGGGGGTTGGAGGTTGAGGTGCCTGGAACGAAGAAGACTGCTACCCTCTTAAGGTAGGATGCTTGATTCCGGTCCAGGAAAGACATGGCTTGGCAGTTCGGGCTGGACTGTTCCCATGAGGCACAGGGTCAGACTGATTTGCATATAGCCATGTCTGAACTGGGGTGGCAGAGTGGGCTAAAGAACGGTGATGGATTAAACCCAGATCTTTTGACTGGGTGTGAGTGTTTGATTGATTCAGATGCTCCGTCCATCACTACCCCCTTTTGTACCACCCTCTTAAGGTAGGCTGGTTGCCTACTTGTTGGGGGACAACAGAGAGGGTGGTGATGGATCTGGGGGTGGTGGACAAGGATGAAGGTGGTAATGATCCTCGGGGTCAGCCACCAGTGGGGAGTGTTCACCAGAAGATGACTCAGATGATGATGAACTTGAGCTGCTGTCCTCCATGGCATGTTCCACACCCTCCCGGTCGCTTGGTCCCTCTGTGACTAATGTCTCACGTCCGGAACCATTGTGACCGGCTGTGTGACTACCGACGTTGGCCCCTTCTCCTTCTCTTGCCCTGGATGTATCTGAAATGACATGTAACATATGTCTACTGCAACTGCATTTCCACATGTGACCATCACAAATCAACAGAAACCATTATAGAAGTCCACATATCACACCAGCTTCATGTTTCACTCTATTTAGGCTACAAATTTAGCATGAGCACATGCATGCATGCTATATAACCAGCAAAGTGTTGGGACCACTCATGTCATAACCCCAGACAGAGTCAAATGCATTGATGAAGTTGACATCCCTGTGTCTATACTAGGATGGTTGATCACCATGCATACTTTGGCACTTTAATTATACCACTGTAAAATGATGTAAAGAAGTAGATGGATACAATTTTGAGATGTACACAATGCTCACACAAGGACCAGAGTCCAACATATCTAACTATCCCTCATAACAGGCATGATGTCATGAGAGTCAAGTTAAACACCAATGTACCACCAATTAGTGTTGTGGCAGATATCATGTGACATGTAAATGTTCATTGCACACTAATGAGACCTTAGAATCCAACTTACATCATATGGCCACAACCCGAAAAGTCAAATTAAAGCTGTACAGAAGTAGTTTACCTATGTCTCACATGTAGCATATAAAGTTGCCTGAAAAATATTGCGGTCCAAAAATTTGGGAGATAAATACTCAGAATTCACACAGCATATGGCCATATGAACATCCCTAGTCCTGCTTGGTACAGGTGATACAGCTGTTCATAGATTGTAAACCTACTAGCCAATGCACCTTTGATTGTATTGGGTGCCCCTGAATATCAATGACATGAAGATGTAGGATCACTGGAGTCCCAATGAGCTGGCACATCACAGCACTCTTGTGTATTCCAAACTCAGATTGCCTTGTAAGGATCAGTGTAGACACTCGCACATTATCTATAAAGTTCGACATCTCATTCTCTTATGCATGTCACCAGTCAGTGAATGAGTGTTGTGAAACACTGTTGAAGATGAACCATCCACTGGCAAATGCGCAGTACTCAACACGTAGACACTAATGCAGATGGCACCAGTGATGTTTGCACACTCATTTTACTGTATTACTAGTACTTAACAAAGGGAACTGTAGTACAGTTACTGCATATACTGGGCACTTTATATCATGTCACATGTAATAGTGCCACCATCACACGAGAGACAGTAGTTAGGGAACATCACTTCTCAAACAAGGAAGACAGGTCGCCTGCATGGTATAATTGTCACCCAGAACAACTTGCAACATGAGATGATCACTCACTTCACTCAGCCAGGTACCTGCTCCAAAAATTGAAGTTGGATTTGGACAGAACTCAGTTATGTTGCTGGTCAGAAAGACAAAAGGCAATACCAAGGTGTACTGTTCCTAGCAGAAGGAATGGATCACTACAGAAGGGGGGAATAGCTCCAATAAGTAGCAAGGGCCCTCACACACTCCAAAGGGTGTCATGCTTCATCCCAGGGCAGCTCCTTGTTGGGCCAGCGCTGCAATGGTCAACAAGATCCACGTGAAGGGTCTTTTCCGGAGATCTTTCAACCTGCCGGTTCTGCTGTTTGTTGAAGTGGGGGTGAGTGGGATCTCTAGTCTATATTCAAGGATGAGTAGAGTGTGAGGTGAATAAAGTTTAAAATAGCTATAGGAAATCGCCAAGGTTACTTTATTTTGTGGGTTCCCTGTTATGATTAAAAGCCTGTGATGCTTGTTACTGCAGATATGTCAATGGTCTCCACAAGCGTTGTGAATCAGGGTAGTGGTCAACATGTTTCATGCCTATTTTGTCATGTCGATCGTGGCAGTTCGTCAGGACCTAAATATCTTATTATCCACTCAAGACTGGTGAGTATAGATGTGTGTAAACTTAAATCCATATCCTACCTAACATACCCCGTCTTTAATCGGGTTCCTCATATGGAGGGACCCAGATATAGAAAGGAGACAAAAAAGGGAGGGGTTAGGGGTTGTGGAGGGAAGGAGGAGTGGGATGGGCAAGAGAGGAAAGGGGATGGGTAGGGGTAGAAAGGGGAAAGGAAGCAACTGATTAAAAAGGCCTCTACAAATACTGTAGGATGCAGAAGGCGAAACATAATAATTCCAAGAGGGTGAACCAGTGCTATGGAGGCTTAGAAAGTCAGTGAAGGGCTGAGTAGTTCTAAGGGTGCACGGAGGGGTGGTTGTGGGCTGAACCAAGGTGGGAGGAAACAGGTAAGGATGCCAACTGGGCGTGTTGGTGCAGCCAAGAGAAAGGGCATTAGCAGTGTCCACTGTGAGGTCGGGTGGACTGGTATGTTGGACGGAGGGGGAAGGAAAATGCTATAGGTACCTCCTCAACGGGGGTCAAGGTACTTCCTGGGGTAAAAGCCAGAGGAGGCCCCTGCTCTGGAGTCAAGGGATGCTCATTGGCATCACTGGCGACTCAAGTAAAAGAAAGGAGCGGGCCGGTAAACCGGTGCTCAGGTACGGAGGTCGCAGGAGTGGCAGAAAATGTCAACTGTGGGTAGGGGCTGATATACTTACAGTAATGGAGATTGCGCAGCTCCGATGACCTACCTTCTGAGAATCCGGAGTGTTAAAGGGCCGGGCGGCCTGAGGCATGATAAGGAAATGACAATAGTCATTTCCGGGTCAGGGGCGGCAGCAGCCAGTGGCTGTGCATGAAAAGCGTGTAACCTCTAGACTGTTGGAGGCTAGCTGGAGGAAGAAAGTTGAGCACCATCTTAGAATGGGGAAATGCACCCAGAAAGTGTGGGGGCAGAGGTGTCTGAAGGGAACTGGAGAGGCTGCATATCCAAGGTGTGGGGTGGCTACAGGAAAGGGGGGGGAAGAGCACGGCTGCTAGACCACCTTGACAGGGTATTTTCAGTTAGTCAGATTGGTGGTTAGAGTTGTAGCCTGCTCTTTGTATTCCTTTAAGGTACTACAATTACGACAAAGCAGTAAAAATTGTCCAAAAGGTAAATTATCCCTGAGATGTTTCAGGTGGTGATTGTCGTATCTCAGGAGGCTGTTGCAATCAGTAGGTTTTTTGTAAGCAGTAGTCTGGTGTCTGCCTTCCTTGATGGAAATAAGTAAGTCTAGGAAGGGTAAGTTAGACTCCGAGACACTGCTCGAGAATCTCAAGAAGGGGTATAAGGTATTGACCCATTCGCACAAACTTGTGCAGGTGTTTAAGTCCCCTCACCATAGGATGATAATGTTGTTGATGTAGCATCGCACATTGCTCATATTGGCAAAGTAGGAATTTTCTTCAGTGAGAATGTATAATGTCTTGAAGTGTGCCATATACAAACAGGCGAGACTCGGGCGAAGGTACTGCCCATCGATGTCCCCTGTTTTTGTTGGTATAGTTGGTCTTGAAATTGAAAGAAGTTCTCTTTCAATGCTAGTGTCGCACACTCCATGACAAAACTCACTGGAGTAGGGGATGTCCAGGTCTCATTAAGCATGACACATTCAATAACATCCAAGGTAGCATCCCGGGGGATATTTGTATAGAGGGCTTCCACATCTAAAGTGACCAGCAGGTCAATGCAAATCCCCGCCTCATGGATTTCTAACAGGTTCAGGATGTCCTTGGTGTCTCGTAAATACAAGGGTTTTTTGGTTACTAGAGGTTGGAGGAAATGCCTGCAGTGGACGTTATGCCAGTTGAAAACCCTAGGGTCCACATCTTCCGGGTGATAGCTCTCTATATGGCTCTCTTCTGATGGGCTTTGATCTGAATAGATGCAATTGATGTAGAAACAGATGGCAACTGAAAGTTTAAGGACAAATGTATGGTTGATTCAAGTTTTTATTACACTTAGCACAAATATTCACCAAGAGTCAACACAATACATGTGTAAATGTCACATGCTAAGCACTACTAAAGCATGAATACAGAATTTTGTGGTCATCTGATGACTAATCGCAACTCTGGTCATGACCTACACTGACAGGAAGCCCACTAAAATCATGTAGCTCAGGGCTATCCTACATGGAATGTGATGTGAAGTACCATGACACACAACACACCATTTTTACCTTCTGAAGGAAGACTGCATACACAACTTCACTGCCAGGACCACTGACTTGATGCAGGTGGTCCATGAGTCCAGTACCATAGTATACACAACATCCTGATACTGAGGTTACATTGAAAGGACTGGCATATGTGTCACTGAGAGCTTCCTCTCTGGGAGATGAGTGGACATCTGGACCACGTATTTGAATACCAAACTACTTCACAATACGTTTGTGTGGTATGTATGGCCATCACAGGACACACTTTTTGGCATATGTGGCACTGTAACAGGGATGACATTCTACACCATTGTATGTGTTTTGTGAGTTGATGTAATCTGACAAAGCTGAGGGATGGTATTTCAAAGTCTATTTATAAGTTACCAACTATCTAGACTGTTCATGAGCCAGATGTGCAATAGGTCAGTACAGTGGAAGCTTGATTTATGGAAAAGTCACAACAGATCTCTGTAAGTAAGAGGAATGTCATAAGTGAACACCAAACATTGACATTGTGGGTCAATGGTAAGAAGTATTAGGTCAGGGAGTTATCTTAGTCACCATTCCAAATATGGTCGATGTCACAGCTATCCAGGCTACTAGTGATATAGAAAACAAATTCTGGGATATCCATGGATCTGCAGGTCTATAGGGAAATTTGGCTGAGCATCAGTTGTCTTGCCACAGTGACTCTTTCTAGCCTGTCCTATGGGCCAGACTGCTCACAACTCATTGCCAGGACTTGCTCTCTGCAGGCTGAGCATACTGATCCCACATGAACACCACATTTCCACCAATGCCATACATTAAAGTGATTCTTCTGCTCATCTAATATTTGACCATAAGGTTGTGTGGCACTCTCAAGGGGTCTGTGGGTATAGCTATCTCCCAGACAACCAAATGTGCCTTTGTGATGGGGGCTCCTACCAGTAAAGAGACATAGCTCATGGAGTAAAGTCTATACATATCTTTGCACATACTCCATGATGTGGTGTGGGCAATTATGATAGTTATGATGAAATGTAGGCATGCATATATTTCTGCATGCAAAAAAAGTACACTATAAGTATTATCATACATTACTATGCTGATGTTCACTCCACAAAGTAAGGTGCCTCAAAATGCATTACAATTGGCCTTTGTAGGGACTACTTCATTTCACAACACAATATGATTATCTCTGGAACTCAGAGCCACAATGTAACCTAGGGGAACAGAAAGGAAGAAGTTGAACAGAGTAAATAACTGTATTTTGGATAGTTATCTGTTGCTCTGGTTAACCATAGGAGCTGGCCATACAGGGGAAGGACCTCATCAACTTGGGTATGCAGCTCCTATGGAGTGAAGGGACAGGCTGTCTCACTTGCTTGGTCTGGCATGATTGTTCTTAGATGTGGCAAACAGCAGCTAAAGTGGAGGTGTTGAAAGCCGCAGTGTGAGGAGGCAATCAAGGTTATTTTCAAACCAAGGTGAACATGTATGCCACGTATGTGGTCATCAGCACAGGCACACACAGCCATTGGATTGCGACTGTCACTGTCACCAATTTTAGACTTTGACTGTGTCCGCCATGGTGGCAACAGCCCACCGCGCTGTCAACTTCCACTGCCGGAGGTCATCTCAAATGTCCGATGTGCGGGGTCAGGCATCTGCCATTTTAGCAGTAGGAAAGACAGTAATTGTGACTGTTAAGTGTGTCACCACTGCTACAAATCAGGCCTAACATGTTAACCTTTGAAATACTCCCTTCGCATGTCATGTCTAGTACAAAACATCATCTGTGTAGTGCATTACTGTGCATATGGAAAAATGCGTGTGGTGCACTCTACACCACAGTCAGTGTTTTTTCACATGAATATCAGAAATACCTTGATACTGTGCAAATTTAACTTGTCTGAATTGATGATGTACACAGTTCTGCTTCAGACATGTAAAGATCACATTGTGGATTATTGGTGGATGTTTAAGAGTAGATAATGATGATGTGAAGTATGTGAAATGGTTCACCCCATGGAAGAAAGACATGTCATCCAGAAATGTTGTTTAAATCGTCAAACTATCCTGGATTTATGTCATTAGTTGGAGCCTGACTTCCTACCTCACATCACTTATCCTACATCTATCACAGCAATTGTTAAACTAATGTCAGTATTGCATTTTCTGGCCATAGGTTCCTTTCAATTCACTATTGCTATTTCAGGTGGAATGTCACAGCCAATGTTCAGTTCTGTACTCCAAGAGGTGCTTACAGCAATGTTGAGACATGTGGACAGCTATACCCAGCTCCCCAGAGATGAGGATTTAAACAACGTGAAGGCTGATTTCTATAGTTTTGGTTGCATCCCACATGTTATTGGTCCATGGATGGTACCCATAATACCTTAGTACCACCACAAGTTAGGGAATAAGTGTACCGCAACAGGAAGCATTTCCATTCTATCACTGTGTAAATTGACTGATTACCAGATTTGTACATCTAAAACGTCTGCGCCCGATTCCCATGATCTGCACATGATTCCTTCATACCACAGCTGATGTCACATCTACTTCTGGAGAGGGCCTGGCTTGAAGGTAAGTGTGATCTGCCCTAACATTGTGTGGGTAATGTCAGGTAGTATAATCTGAATATGTGTAACTAATCGTTGCACTTCTGTCTATCTCCCATCTGGGATACTCAGCGTATCCCAACCGGCCATGGTTGTTAGCAATGTGGAGGAAACCTACTACAACAGGGGAAGTCTGTTTCAATGAGGTAAATGGAAGAATGCAGTGTTCAACAGGGTGGACTTTTGAGCTCCTGAAAACCAGATTCAGATGCCTGGACAAGGCTGGGGAAGCCCTCCTTTACTCACCCAGGAATGTATGTAAGATTACCTGTGGCTTGCTGCCTGCTCTACAACATGCCCTGCAATGGAACATCCCTTACATCGCAGAGGATTCAGGCCATGAGGCTCCACTGGGTGAGGAACCTGAAATGCCAAATGATGATGATAATGATGATAGTGATGAAGAAGTAGGAATGGACTTACGGCAAGATGTCATCAGAAACTTCTTCTCCTGAGTGCAAGTATGCTGTGAGATGTAATGACTTTGACTATTAGCCCAACTGTTGTTATGTTGTGAGGAGGATGTTACTGCTACTTACTAGTATTATGTGGCTCTGGTAATATCTGGGGAAAGGTGTTTGTTTTGCAAGTGTATCTTTGTTTAGCTGTAAATGTTGTTTGGGACTGTGTTCTCTAGGAGTTGACAATGTGATTTGTGCCATATGTATGATTTCTTAGCCAATCCCTCTCTGTGTTGGTCTGTTTTGAATTCCTTCACCATGGCATCTTCATTTGGACATTTCAGAGTGGTGACATTAGAAGGTATATGATGTTGTTCAGACGAACACAGAGTTTAGGTGTACAAAGCTGGTACCAAGACAGCTTGCATAGCAATATGATTGAAGTTACATGGCTTCTATTGAACTTGTTCCTTGTGGTATGTTGGTCCTAAAGCAATATGTGTGCCATCATGTGATCCAAAACAATGTTGTGTTGGGGCCAATTGATGCTAGTCTCCCTTCACATTGGCTAAATCCTTATCATGTATAAACTGTAAGGAGTTGTTGATGTGTCTCCTCATTGTAGGACAATATGCTTGTACCGCTGACCCGACGAGGAGCAGCTCGATGATGAAGCATGACACCTGACAGGGTGTGTGAGGGCATTACAGTCCAATACAATGGATTCCCAACTTTGAACCATAGTGGTCAGGTTGGTTCATATTCGCTGTGTTTTGTCTCTCATTTCAGAGGAACAGTGTAAACTTTTTGTTTAATTAGCCTCCGATTTGAACAATGGAATAAAGATGTTGTCAGATCAGACACTTGTATGTATGTGTTGTTGTGCCATAGTAGTGATCCGGAGTTGAACATTTTTACATACATACTCATGCTTCCAGAAGTGCCAAATTTTGACATTGCAAAGTTCACATGGTAGTACATTTGCATTGTTATATGTGATAATTACAACATGAGACAATGATTGGGTGATTTGTGTATTTAATGAAGTGAACAAGGATAGGATCAAAAAGTATACTATAAATTACACAGGACCTGATTCACAGAATTCATTTAAGACTAAATCCTAAATTTACTACCATTTGGTATTCACAGAATGCACTCACTACTTCTGGTATTCACAGAATGAACTTACTACTTTCGGGATTCACAGAATGAACTTACTACTTTCGGTGTTCACAGAATAGACTTACGACTACTAACTACCCCACCCGCAGCCTCCGCTCTGCCAACCTTGCCCTCGCCACAGTTCCTCGTATCCGGAAAACCACCGGCGGCGGCAAATCCTTCTACCTCACCGCCAAGACCTGGAATGCTCTCCCCACTGGCCTACGACAGATCCAGAACCTGCTGGCCTTCAGAAGACTTCTCAAGACTTGGCTCTTCGATCAGTAGCAGCCCCCCCCCCAGCGCCTTGAGACCCTCATGGGTATGTAGCGCTTTAGAAATGCAGTGATTGATTGATTTATTGATCAATGTGCATGCAGTGTTCCCAGGCAGTACACATGACAGCTTCATATTCTGCTTGTCACCTCTTGCCCGGCATATGGCTGCTGGAGAATTTGGTAACATGTGGCTACTGGGTAAGTACCAAGCACTAAAAATGAGTGATATGTATCATTTAAATGTCTGAATGCCCCCCAATATTAACCATTGTACAATAAGAATCATGGCCCAACAGACACTTCATGCACGAACGTATAGATCATGTTCTGTGCAAGTCAAAGAGTGAAATGTTAACAACTGCCCTTTCTTCCCTCCTCCGGCGACGCTGAGTATGCACTCTCCCCACATCTCCTCACCCCTTACAGGCGTGTAAACACTGTACCTCAGCGTAGGTACAATAGGACACACATACGTACTCGAGCCATCATAGAGCGCACTTTTGGTCTGTTGAAGTCGCGATTCAGATGTCTCGACCGTACAGGGGGTGTGCTTCTGTACTCCCCAGAAGTTGTGTGCAAGATCATATTAGCCTGTTGTGTTTTGCACAACATTGCTTTAATGCATGGCTTACACATGCCTCTGGAACCTCGGCTAGCTCTGAATGTGGGAATCCGGGCCATCGCACATGACTGACGTCAGGGCATGCAAGTCCGTGATCAGCTCGTTGCCACGTTTTTCATATGAGCAACCTGTAGTGTCATGAACAACATGTGGTTTGCTGCTTGTTGTCAATGATGAAACTTGGATAGACACGACAGTGTCAATAAATCCCACCCTGAGACGACTTTGCAAGCCACACTAACTGCATGCAAATCACAGCCGCTGACAGTAGTCAAAAGGTGGAGTGTGCCTCAGGTAATGTGCCCATGTCAGCGATCAGTGTAGTGGACATCCCTAAAACCAACTATTCACGCTGATGACAAGCAATACATGTCCTGAGAGACATACCTGGACCTCATAAGGATGGGTCACCAAATCACAAAAGTTTGCATACTCAAGCCTGTGACCTCAACAGATGGGCCCTGAATGTGAGTGAAGATGTCATGGGAGAATCAGGCACAATTGGTCAGATTTACAATAACTGGTGCATCCCTGCATATCAGCAGGGATGCCCCAGTTATTGTGCCTCACAGCAGACATCCTAGCACCATCATGGAAGCACCGCATTTACAATGCTGCATGCCATGGGGCAAGTATAGACAGAAGCATGATGCATATGCTGCCATAAAGGTGAAGCACTGCAGGAGTTGCGTCGCAAGCGCACGCAGCTCCAGCAAGGCAAGCGGTGACCCTATGCCTAACATGTTGCGTCAATCCTTACGACTCCTACAAGCAGGCGCAGGGTTCTGACGCAGCATGGCCATTAAAGTGACTGAGTGAAATCTTGTAGATTTCACTCTGCCACTTTTAGGATGCATTTGCGTGCTGAAACGCCACCCCCCCGCGCAGGAACGCTCAACTGTGGCGCAGGACCTTACAACATGACACATTTCCCAGATGCGCCACATTAAAGATACCCCACAGCAAGGCATTGGCTTTGCGCTGCTTCTACGTCACAATAGTGACGCAACTGTGGCGCAAATGTGGCATACAGGGCTTGTAAATCTGCCCCCATGTGTCTGTGACATATCCACACTGCTCCACACCAATATTACGTAACACATCACACAACTCTGATACTGAGCACTCAATATGGACCACATGTCCCATAATGCAAAGTATGAGAAAATGAAACTGGGGTTTGATGTGTCAGCCCCCCGTCTGTGCAGAAATGTCATAAAATGATCTGTTCCCCCATTTGATACATATTCATGATTCACACCTGCACTGTCATTTCACTTTTTCCTACCTCAGAACAACAGGATGGCAGTGGATTTGATTACTGATTGTGGATGGACCAGGATGAATACAAAATGGCTGCCAACTACTTCCTGTGATGTATTTCCTGTCTCTCACTTCCTGTATAACATCTCCTGTATGATATAATGTGTTCCAGGTCATTTTCGGAGGTTACGGCGCAAAATCGTAAGTTCCGGTGTCGCGGCGTAATGTGTGTGCGCGTAAACGACGCTACGGAACCGGAAACTAAGTTTTCGGTCTGTAAATTCCGAAAATAAACATATCATTTCATACAGACAATGTTATACAGGAAGTGGGAGACAGGAAATACATCACAGGAAGTAGTTGGCTGCCATTTTGTGTTCATTCTGAGTCATCCTCTATAACTGATCAGATCCTCAGGTATCCCGCTGCTCTCATCAAACCTATTTCCCCATAATGGCTGAGGAGTATGAGGAGAAAGCACCCCCTTTCTCAGAAAGGGAATTGGACATCTTGGTGGAGGGGGTGCTGGAGAAATTTCCTCAGCTATATGGGGATCCTGAGCACAAGCTGAGCACTGCAGCCCGGGGCAGGCTATGGGCCAACATCGCCGAGCGCTGCAGTACAGTGGGAGTGTCCACCAGGAGTGCTAGGGCGTGCCGCAAGCGCTGGGAGGACCTAAAGTGCTTTGCCCATCACAAGGCTATGGAGCTGGCTGGCCTTTCTTCCCAGCACCATGTGCATCGTCCTCGCCTCTCCCTACTGTACAGGAGGGTCCTGCGAGCACCTTGGCCGACCCTCCATGCTCAGCTGGAGGAGCATGAGCAGCAGGGACCTAGTAAGTGCATCATATGCAATATGTGTCTGGGAGTATGATGTGAGTGAAACAGTGCTGTACCATTGTGTGTCCCATGCCTCCATTCACCAATTCCGTGACCAAGCAGCAGTCACCAAGATTAAAGAAGCACACTGTGGCATATGGACTGTACAGGGCAGAGTGCATCTTGGGAGTTGTAGTTTCTTCATGACAACTGGGTAAATGAGCCACACTCATGCATCCATTTTGAATTCTGCTCTGCCAGCACCACTACCATTGAACCAAGTACATCATAACTGATGTGTGCATTGGATGAGCTATGGTACAGAGACTGTCCAGTGTGCGCATGGCAGGCCATAGGGTATTGGATGTTGTGATTTGCATTGCACCTGTAGAGTTGGGTTCTAATTGAGACAGATCATCATGTGCCATGGAGTCAAGACAGACTTTGAGATCCTTACATCATTCTTAAGTGTTCCTAAATTAGCAAGGTGTATCCACTGACAGACGTCTCACCCTCAGTGGCCTGTATGACATTTTACATGTACAGGTAGCTGTCACAACCACCCACCACTGTTCACCGGTGTACTGCACCTTTTAAGTCCACAAAGCCAATATGTGGCGCTGGGTGTCCGATGATGTGTGGGGACAGCAAAAGGCTAGACTCCCAATGTAGCTAGAGGAGTAGTCCAGACCCTATGTGGATGTGTGACCCACATTCGGTTTGTCCCATACAATGCTACAAAGCAGATGACACGTGTCCGTACGTTAAATAGCTGCAAATCCATATCAATAGCCAAAATCTATTAAATCTGGACTCTTCATGTTCTCCTTTGGTAGACTGGTTTTTGAACTGGCACATGTAGCAGTGACAGGAAACACAGATCACAAGAATGCCATGGTTGAGGTTTGGCCAATACAGTTGCGTAAGCCACAATAATACACATGAGATGTCCATGTCAAGTTCAATTCAGTATATGACAGTGAACATACATCTAATGTAAGTTCATAAACAGAATGGGGGTTGGGAGCACACTGCCTCACAGTCCCAGCACAGTTCGCCCCTGTGCATCCTGGTAAATGCAGTACACTGTTCAAACTTACTTCAAAATTATCTGGAGTCATTCACCAAAGTTGGTGCAGACATTACTGTCTATCTCTAGACACGTGTTTCTGGATTGAGCGCTTCATCAGTAGAGAGCAGCAGTTTTAGAGAGCAAAGAAAAATCATCTGGGTTTGCTGTGTGCCTGTGAGTGGTACAGTGACCTGAGAGGAACTTGGCAGCATTTTCAGCAACCCCAGATGATTTAGAAGTAAGTTTGAACTGTGTACTGCATTTACCAGGATGCAAAGGGGTGAACAGTGCTGGGACTGTGAGGCAGTGTGCTCCCAACCCCCATTAAGTCCGTAAGGACTGAGGGGCAGATTTACAAGGCACTTGCGTCTCTTTTACACAGCCATTGGGTCACTTTTGTGACACAGCGGCGGAGCAAACAAAGTGCCATGCTGCTAGGTAATTACAACGTGACGCATCCGGTGCAGGAACGCCTCCTAAAAGTGGCAGAGTGAAATCTACAAGATTTCACTCAGTCACTTTAAGGGCCATGCTCTGTCAAAACTCTGCGCCTGCTTGAAGCAGGTGTAAGGATTGACGTAGCATGCTAGCGATCGTGCCCCCCCCCGAGCCTTGCTGGAGTGGGGTCGCACTTGCCACGCCACTCCAGCAAGGCTCGGGGGGGCACGATCGCTAGCATGCTACATCAATCCTTACACCTGCTTCAAGCAGGCGCAGAGTTTTGACACAGCATGGCCCTTAAAGTGACTGAGTGAAATCTTGTAGATTTCACTCTGCCACTTTTAGGAGGCGTTCCTGGAGCGGGGTCGCACTTGCCACGCCACTCCAGCAAAGCACTGCTACTCCACCGGGGATGCATCATGCATCTGCCCACCCAAACGCGCCACGGTGTGCCGCATTGTAAATGCATCGTATCAGGGGTGATGCATGGGTGGGCAGATGCGTCGCAACTCTTCTGGCACACCTCTGCTGATTAGCAGAGATGCACCAGAAGTTGTAAATCAGCCCATGACAACTGTAGAATGATTAGAGGAGAACAAAATCTGACCTTGGCTCATCTATGTATGTGTATTGTTCTGCAAAAAACAACCACCACATCAGGATTTTGTTACACTTCTGCAGGCACGGTTGGTGAAACAGAAGATACGCAGGAACAAGTCCAGAGAAGGAGGACATCAGTTTGCCGCCGGCTACACCCTCTTTCCACCAGCGAGGAAAAAGAGGAGGAGGGGACCTCAACATCTGCATGCCATGAGGTTGCGTCCACCCGGGATGAGGAAGAACACGACTCTGGTACTACTTCCCAGGTGGAGGCTGTGGACACTGTAGGGGGGAGGACCGGATACCTCGGACTATGATGTGGTGGAGAGCCACTCACCCACACACTCATCACCAGTGGGTCACGAAGAGCTGTCCCCAGGGCAGGCCAACATTCAATCTGGGCCTGCCATCTGCCCCTCCCTACCTCTAAAGTCCCACATGCCATTGGGGGCTCCAGCTCGATCCCCTGAAACCTGTCCCCCCCCTCGTAGCCGCCAATCCGAACACATCAGCTCCGGACCAGAGGCACCACATCCCTTCTGTCCCCCCCCCCTGACCACTCCCGGTGCTGTTCCTCCTGTGGCTGTGCCAGGGGACTTGAGATGGATGGTCGAGGGTTAACCTGACATGTCCGCTCGAATCTTGCTACAAGTGTGTCTCGAGATTCGCACGATGCGAGAGGACCTTGTCTGATCTATGGACAACCTCGGCACCCACATCCAGTCCCTGAGCACAGCCATGTCGTCTTTTGTCTCCCAAAGCCCGTCCCATACCACTGTCAATGTGTCCCCCTGTCTGTTGCCCCAAACTGTTTGTGAATGACGGTCACCTGAAGAAGGCCACCGGCCAAAACGCGTGTAGTGCTCTATTCCACCGCTTTTACTACCTCAGTACTACGGCCTCCCGCGCATGCGCATTGGTTAGCAGACGGCAGCGTGAACGAGCAGATGGTGGCCCGGGACGCCACGGACAAGGTAAGTGTCTTTTAATTATTTTCATGTGCCCATTTCTTAAAAATTAGGTATGTTCGGGAGGAGGCATGCGGCACGTAGTGGGGCTACGCGGAGTGCGCAAATGGGGGTAGTTTCTCGCCGTAGCTTCGCGTAGCCCCACTACGCTCACTACACCCAGGGTTATTCTGGACGAAGATTTCTTTTTCCCCTTGTTAATAGACTGGTTTCCCTGACACTCCCTGACGTATTATATTTGTTTTGCCCCACCCCAATCAAAGTTCCCTTCTCCTTCTGCATTAATATTATCATTTGTTTTCCTTTCTCCCTTCCAAATGGACGGTTAGTTTTTGTTCCTACATAAATATCTTTGAGGAATTCTACTTTGTTTAACTTGTTTGACTTCATTTTGAATGTCTGTTTGCAAATATGGACACATATTTTGTGAGTCGTATGCTATGCACAAAAAAACGTGTGGCTGTGATGTGTTACACTTGTAACTGTCTCATACACACACATGCCTACATCATTAGACAGGACATGATACACAACAGGATATTACTTTTGTAGATCTTTATTTTCACTATACACCTAAGGAGCCCAAGACAAATTTGCCATGTGAATGTCACTGGTGATCGTGATTGCGTTTCCGCAATAGTGAGGGTGATGAACGCAGTGAGGGGTGAGGTTGAGCTTTTCGCCTTCGTGTATTTGGGTGTTGTACAGGGTTATCAAGAGGTGCAGGTGCAGATGGTGGCTGCACATTTGGTGTCTGTGCCTGGACAAGGGCTGGTTGTGCAGGTGGTGGAAGTAACTGTCCAGAGGTTGGTAGTGTTTGCGCATGTGGTGGGGTGGTGGGAGTGACTGTCCAGAGGCTGGTGGTGTTTGTGCAGGTGGTGGTGGGAGTGACTGTCCAGAGGTTGGTGGTGTTTGTGCAGGTGGTGGGGGTGGTGGGAGTGACTGTCCAGAGATTGGTGGTATTTATGCAGGTGGTGGGGGTACTGGGAGTGACTGTCCAGAGGTTGGTGGTGTTTGTGCAGGTGGTGTGGGTGGTGGGAGTGACTGTCCAGAGGTTGGTGGTATTTGTGCAGGTGGTGGGGTGGTGGGAGTGACTGTCCCAGAGGTTGGTGGTATTTGTGCAGGTGGTGCGGTTGGTGGCAGTGACTGTCCAGAGGTTGGTGGTGTTAGTGCAGGTGGTGGGGGTGCCTGTTCAGGGTTCTGGTGAGTTTGTGTACCTTTGCTGTGATAATGTACAGTTGGTGTTACAGGTGTGTGGATGTGCTGTCCAGCAGGCTGATATGATTGTTCCCCTCCCTGCGTTGGCCGTGAAGGGAGACTTTGGATCACTCTCACCATGCCCTCCATCATCTTCATGGCCAAGGCATAGTGTCTTGCACTCTCTTCCCTTTGGATGGATATCAGGTCTGTCATATTCCTAGACATTTCCTGCCAAGTGCTATCCATCCTATCCAAAGCTTGGCCCACCCTGTCCACCACCTGGAATTGGACCATGTCCTGCAGGGGCCTATACATGTCTGACAGGGTAGCCCCTATGGCAGGAATGTCCTGCCTGACATCTGCCTGCTGTTGGTAGAAGTTCTGCTCCCACTGGTCACCATCGCAACGTGCAGGCCCCCTCTGCAGGTGTCTGCCAGGGATGAGACGAGCTGTTCCAACAACAGGGGGGGTGGCAGGTGGAAGACTGTGGGCAGGAGGAGGGCTGGTACTTCCCACAGATGGTGGAGAGGATAGCAGGGATACACTGCGTAGGGAAGAGCGGGTAGGGGAACCACCATGTTGGTCCCGGACGTGAGTGCTGTGAGGGAGTGATGTCTGTGATTGGATGTGTGGGAGCCGTGGCTGGTTTGATCTATGCTGAGGACATGTCAAGTCAAGTCAAGTCAAGAGATTTATATAGCGCGCTACATACCCATAGGGTCTCAAGGCGCTTGAAGAAGGGTGGGGATATACTTGTCGAATATCCAAGTTTTAAGTTGCTTTCTGAATGCTAGGTGGTTCTGAGTAAGGCGAAGGTGAGTGGGAAGTGAGTTCCAGGTTTTAGCTGCCAGGAAGGAGAAGGATCTACCTCCCATGGTGGTTTTGTTGATGCGAGGTACAGTGGCAAGGGCTTGGTTGGAGGATCGTAGCTGGCGGGAGGGGGTGTAGAAGGACAGTCGTGTGTTGAGGCATTCGGGTCCAAGTTCGTAAAGTGCTTTGTGTGCGTGGGTTAGGAGGCGGAAAGTAATCCTCTTATTTACGGGGAGCCAGTGGAGGTTTTTCAGGTGACCGGAGATGTGTTTTTTATGCGGGATGTCTAGTATGAGCCTGGCTGAAGCGTTCTGGATGCGTTGGAGTTTTTTCTGGAGTTTTGCGGTGGTACCGGCGTATAGGGTGTTTCCGTAGTCCAGGCGGCTCGTGACCAGTGCGTGGGTGACCGTTTTTCTAGTTTCGGTGGGGATCCAGCGAAATGTTTTTTTGAGCATGCGAAGAATGTTGAAGCAAGATGATGAAACGGCGTTGACTTGTCTGGTCATCGAGAGTGAGGAGTCCAGGATGACGCCCAGGTTCCGTGCGTGGTCCGTCGGGATGGGTGCTTTTCCAAGGGCCTCTGGCCACCAAGAGTCATCCCAGGCGGAGGGGGAGGTGCCTAAGATGAGGACTTCAGTTTTGTCTGAGTTCAGTTTCAGACGGCTGTGCTTCATCCACTCGGCTACTTCTTTCATTCCTTCGTGTAAGTTGGTTTTGGCGGTGTTAGGGTCTTTGGTGAGTGAGAGGATCAGTTGAGTGTCATCAGCGTAGGAGATGATGTTGAGGTTGTGTTGGTGAGCGATGGCCGCAAGGGGGCTCATGTATATGTTGAAGAGGGTGGGGCTGAGTGTCGATCCTTGTGGCACGCCGCAAATGACTTCAGTGGCCTCTGACTTGAATGGTGGGAGGCGGACTCTCTGGGTTCTTCCGGTGAGGAACGAGGTGATCCATTCCAGTGCTTTTCCTTGGATTCCGACGTTTCTGAGGCGCTGTAAAAGGGTGCTATGACAGACTGTGTCAAAGGCAGTGGAGAGGTCGAGGAGGATGAGGGCGACTGTGTCTCCATTGTCCAGTAGAGTTCGAATGTCGTCTGTTGCTGCGATGAGGGCGGTCTCAGTGCTGTGTTTGGCTCGGAAGCCATTCTGTGATGAGTCGAGGGATTTGTTCGATTCGAGGAAGGCGGCGAGCTGGTTGTTGACAGCTTTCTCAATGACTTTGGCCGGGAATGGAAGGAGAGAGATGGGGCGGTAGTTTTTGAGTTCTGTGGGGTCCGCTCTGGGCTTTTTCAGAAGGGCGCTGAGTTCGGCGTGTTTCCAGCTTTCCGGGAAGGTGGCGGAGTTGAGGGAGCAGTTGATGACGTCTCGGAGGTGTGGTGCTATGATGGAGTCTGCCTTGTTGAAGATGTGGTGAGGGCATGGGTCTGTGGGGGATCCTGAGTGGATGGAGTTCATCAGGCGGATGGTGTCTTCAGTGGAGATTGGGTTCCAGTCATTAAAGATGTTCAAGGGGGGTAAAGGTCCTGCAGAAGGTTGGGTGGGTTGGTCTCCGGGTCGGATGTCGAAGCTGTTGTGGATGTCCGCGATTTTGTTGTAGAAGAATGAAGCTAGGGAGTCGCAGAGGGCTTGAGAGGGGGTGATGTCGTTGGAGTTGGCTGATGGGTTGGTAAATTCTTTGACGATGTTGAATAATTCTTTGCTGTTGTGGGCGTTGTTATCTAGTCTGTCTTTGAATGCGGCTTTCTTGGCAGATCGGATTAGTTGGTGGTGTATGCGGGTGGCGTTTTTGAAGGCGTCCCTGGTGCTGGTGTTTGGGTCTTTTTTCCAGGCCTTTTCGAGGGAGCGACAGAGTTTCTTGGATTTCTTCAGTATCGTCATCCACGGAGTCAAAGGATATGTGGTCATCCTCCTCCTCAAAGTCAACGTCCTCATGATCTTGATCCTCCTCTTGGGCATGACCTGCTGCCGACATTACTGCCTAGAGGATCAGGAGATTCTCCCCTCTGATTCTCCGTCGGTCAGCACTGGTTGTCGGTCTGTCATCCTCTCCCTCAGCATCATCTGAAACAAAGAGGTTGCAACCGCATTAGTGATTGACCAGGTATTACATGTGCTGCAACACCAGGGTTGTATTAACTGTACTTTGCATCAGCAGATAAGGATCATGTGATCTGGTTAGGTAGGTTACCACCACAAATGACCGCTCACACCATAGCACTGAGGTGTTACACGGAGACGTACATAATACTAGCAAACTCACCAGCTCCAGCCAGGACTCTCTGTCCCTTCGTGTTCCCCCCGGTGTATCCTGCTGCACCTGTCTCCTCATAGTTGTTGTAGCCATAGCTTTAGAGGGTAGAAACAACATTCTCAATGATCTGCATCACCAATTGACAGACAGGCATATGTGACACTCCTGGTTTGTATTTCACTTTGTAAACAACAACTGTTGATTCCATGCAGAAGGGGATCTTGATCTCTGTCATGGCTTAGTAATCTAAGCTGGTGACACACCTCATACCCGATTTACCTGAAGGACAGGTGCGCAACTGTTTCACAGCTGAAGCCAGAATGTCATGCATCCCCCGGGATGGTGTCCGCTGCAGTGGTCTCATCCTGTCAGCACCTGTGACGAGAAATACATGTCCACATTTTAGTCCAACAGATTGTAGCTATGAGCCAACATGTCATTCTCATTAACCATTTGTGGATAATCAAGGACTATGTGCAGCATGTTTAGCTCATTGACTTTACATGGGCACCTGAGCACAAGCAGCATTTGCCAGCTGTTACATCCATGCAGCACTGACATCAATAAGTTGAAACATCAACTGACAAACTTGTATGAGAAGGTTACTGATATTTCAAGGAAGGGGATGAATGACCCAGACTCATCTGCATCACACTGATTTGACCTTTACCATTGATACTAACTTTTTTCATGGGTGTAATGTTGCCTGTTAACAAGTCAGAAAGGAGTTCATGTGTGAGATGTGCAGTTGTCAGGGACATGATGTTGCCCATTTGTGCTCCCCTACCCATGAGGTCAGACAGCTCATTTTTGAATGAGAGAACACAGATTACTAATGTCCATCCTTTGAGTGTTCTCTGTTCCCATACTCCATTTCCAACATCATGGTACTACTTACATGACAACGGGTGGTGTCTTGTGCAGCAGACATCCAAACCTCATATGTCAAACACTTACCTATACATGTGAATACGATAGAAGGGAGGCAAGCAGAAAACAACATTTGGTTATGATCACACATTGCAGATGAGGTGAGAAGCTTTGAGGCTTCCCGCCTGCACTGGATTATGGGGTTGCTCTTCAGCCAATTCATTTTGCAGGTGTTACTGCATAAAGAGTCACCTTAGCAGCCCCTACACCCATCTCAAAGGTACATAACTGGCACCAGTGTATTCCTCAGCCATCCCAATTTCATTTTGATTTGACCATGTACATTTTGCTAGGGATTTATCCTATCATTGAATTGCAAGCCTGCTGTGTTTTGGTCATTTCATATGACACGTTGTTCTATTGTATGTCCATTCTGCACACACTTGGCATACATTTTGTGTCAGCCTCTCATTTGCCACCAGGATCTGATCGGCCATGTGTTCAAATGCCATATGTGAGCATATTGTGATGCAGGACAACAGTGTTGTACAACACATACGGTGGAGGTGAAAGGTACAATTAATGATCATTCAGCCAGGTTGACTTACCTTGGCCCAGCACCGGAGCAGTGTGTGGTCCCTGGACAGATGTCAAGTCCAACCTAGTAGCAGGAGTCAGTGTACGTCTTTGATTCTGGGAGGACCGCATTGTACCTACAATGATAAGTGTGTTTTGCAACTTTACATTCGTGCTGCCACATGTGATGCATTTAATTTCTGGCACTGAGGAGGGGCACAAGCAGTTGTGGGTACCACCGTTGCAGAAGTGTGTCATACATAATGTAATGAGTGATCCCACATATAACATAGAATGGGCCCACTACCTTGATGCTACCTATATCACAATGACATGCCTACGAATCCAGAGGTAAGGTCTACTATTGTGTTTTGTTGATGCCCAGAAAATTATCCATCCAATGTACGCAGTACATGACCAGCTGTGTGGACTGTGCAATTTAATGTATGTTGGAAAGATTTGAAGTTGGACAGTGTATGCATTGTCAATACTACAAACACTGGTATCTCACTGTTTGTTTTTCATTTCCATATCTGTGCAAATAAAATTTCTTGATTAGGTCTACAGACACTATTACAATATAGTGGGCACACCCTTTTGACTAGTTGTGGCCCTCGATTACATAATTGGTTTCCCAGGTCTGGGTCTGTTGGTGAAATACATGTTGTGTACCACAATTACAAAGGTATGATGAGCCAAAACATGCTATATTTTATCCTTCACTGTTCACAAATGTCATATGGTAAAGGTGAATGTCCTTTGACAACTCCATTGTAATGAAGCAAATTTTGCATCACTGGTTGACTTACATAGGTGGGCACTATTTGTCCCTCCGTCGACTCCTGACAATGTATGCGTTTTGACCATCTCCTGGCCAGTTTGACTTACCAGTTAGTGTGGTTGTCATGCCTTTCTCTGTACGTTGCCGAATCCTCCCATTAGATGCGGTGACCTCTGCTACTGCAGTTGTCTGTGCTCGGCTGGATGTGTCAATGGATGAGAAGAGAGAAAAGTAAACAAATGGGAAATGTGCTTGTGTAACTTTCCGGGGATTTGCCCATATCTTCTATGTGCTAACATTGTTGTGAAGTACTGCCGCAGACGGGACAGGTAGGATCAGTGGTGTGTTGGGGATGTAATGGTGTGGCAGAGTTGGAAAATGGACAACAGAATATGTGTATGACCTATTTACATCTGATGATACTCTCACCTTCTGCTTTGTGATTTAGGTTAGCACAGGGTGATGTACTTCTTGGAGAATGTTTTGTGGCAGGTTTACAAGCCCCTTGAATTAGATTTACACTGCTGTTGCATCAATTCTGTGACACAACGGTGGTGTACAACAGACGACACATTTAGAATTATTCGCAATGTGACTCTTCTATGGTGAAGCGTCACATTGTGAGGCCCTGCGCAACATTGAACCTGCGTCAGCTTTGATGTAGCCAGGGTGAGCATTCCTTTGGGATATGCCGCATACAAGTGATTCAGTGAAATCTACAAGTTTCACAGAGTCACTTTTCAGAGGCCGATGCGACGCAACCTTACGCCTGCTTGAAGCAGACGTAAGGAGTGGCGCAGCACGTTAGGAATGGGCAGTGCATGGACATTATTGGAGTTGCATCGGTCTTGCAACAAGACTCCAGCAAAGCCCCCCTACACATATTTGTCTATCCCTGCGGTACAGTGAACCACCATCTAAACGCAACGCATCCCTGTTTACGCAAGGGTTGAATTGCATGTCACATTGGTACTGGCGCTTCCCTGCTAATATTTGTCAATTGCTACTTTGTTTTTTTAACTTAATTTAGCATTTCCATATATCATTGCACATTTTCAGTCAATATGAACAGTTATTGAATTAGCAGGGTTGTGTATGTATGGCAGCAGTACTATGCCCATGTTTTAATAGGGGGGGGAGGGATTAGCCTTTTCTGATGCAAAGGATTCTGGGACTTGTGGTGCTAGGTAGAGGGTCACACATGAGTCTCTGACTGACTCTATTTTTATATACACTTTGGGCAAGTTCCATAATCACATTGACAGTGTAACACAGACAATCTTTTCATGCACTTTTTCATTTCATTCCATTTACCTGGTACCACGTAGCGGACGTCACTGACAGGCAGCCCATGGACCAAGTGGGGGTGTATTGTTGTGTGGATATCCTCCTTCAGTGGGGTGAGACGGATGCGGGGTCCAGGGCATGCAGCAGGGAGGATCCTACTTAATTCAATCCAGGAGTATTTCTCCTTCACCCTCTGCCTTTTGTCCTGCCACTTTTGCACCTCTCCTCCCCCAAGGCTGAGACAGCAGTGGCTATCTGCTGCAATAGGTCTGCCTTCTATGCACCACTCGTGCAGTATGGTGGGAGTCCATATAGGCACTTGTGGTGCCTGACTATGAACTCCACAAGCATGGTGGTCTCCTCTGCTGTAAAGTTCCTTTTTCTCCTCATTTCCATTTTCTGTGGCTCTGTGAGCGTTGTAGACCCGAACTCTCTGTGGCCAAACCTGTTCCTTCAATCTGTGCAGCTTTTATGTGTTTTGTGGTGCTGGTCAATTAGTGTTAATTGGCTTCAGCTGGAGCGTGGTGGTGGATGGTAGGCACTGGCAACATTCACCATGGCAAAATGGAGCTGTTGGCTGGGATTAGCTGCAGTGTATCAGCTGATCCATGGTGGGGGATGGGAGGACCTTGGATAGGTGTTTACCCTTGGCTAACATGATCAACTGGCAAAAATCGTATCTTCCTCCTGTAATGGTAAATTAACGGCCATAATCGTAATTTACAGCGCTTTGCCGTAAATTACGGGCCGGAATCATAATTTCCGCTGAAGAGCCGTAAATTACGGCCCGGTGGCGGAAATTACGGCCCGGCGGCGGAAGTAAAGTTAGTAGTCGAAAGTCTATTCTGTGAATACCGAAAGTAGTAAGTTCATTCTGTGTATCCCGAAAGTAGTAAATTCATTCTGTGAATACCAGAAGTAGTAAGTGCATTCTGTGAATACCAAATGGTAGTAAATTTAGGATTTAGTCTTAAGTTCATTCTGTGAATTGGGCCCACAGTGACAACCTAAAGTGAAGTAGTCAGTCATGGTGGATGTAACCATCGTTGTAGAGTCCAAATTGTCTGGAGTACAAAGACCGACATACTACTCCAATAAGATATTGAAAAGTGGACATGGTTAGTCCGCAAAGTTAATGTGCTGCACACAAAGAAGGAAATTAGGGTTGAGGTCTCTCATTGGTGGTGGTGGGTATTTTGCCTTCCAGCATCTGCACCTCCTGGATTTTTGTGTGAATGTCTTTTCTTTTTGTCGGCGGGGGATCCGCAGCTGCCGGAATAGGGGTGCATGCAAGTATGTACTCCTCTGACAGGACATCCCTTCCTGTGGCTGCTGAAGATGTTTATGGCCTGAGTAGGCTTCGACAACAGGAAGTGGTAGATGCAGGTGGAAAAGTCCTGCAGAGGGTGGTGATGAAGTCCTGCAGCACCTCAATCAGAGAGCCGATGTTGGTGTTGATACCAGCCACCTTCATTTATCAGATTTCTGTAAGAACCTGACCCATCACACATTGGAAGTCCTGGTAGACTTGAATCATTTGGGGTGGTGGAATGCACACCTTTGTATTCAATCAATTTCTCTATGCTTAAACCACAATTTCTTCAATGCTGGAGCGGCGTGCAAGCTTGATAGCGCTTCGCCCAATACACTGGAAAAGTACACTCCATCCAATGGGCCCTGGGTTCGGTCCCCATACAAGCTGCACAACCTTCTTTTCACCATATGAATGAATGCAATGAATAAAGCCATTATGGTAATGGTGCCGCTCGCTTGAGTAAAGACGTTATGAAGGTGTAATATCTAGGGTGTTGAACATGCGAGTCAGCGCTGCAAGGAGTTTGAATTAAGGTTTAATTAAGTACGAGGCAGAATGATTACATCAGTCACGATATCCCTGACAAAGGGAACAATTCCCGAAATGCACCGGATTTTAATATCATGACTGTGGAAACATTACTCCCCTGTGCTACGAAAATTACTTTCAAAGGGAAGCTGAATGTATAAATTAATTGAATAAATCGAAAAAACAGGAGACAAGAAATGAAGTAAAATGAATGTAAAAGTGAAGAATAAAACAAAGAGTTTCATTCATTGGATTCATTCACATAGTGAAAAGAAGGTTGTGTAGCTTGTATGGGGACCAAACCCGGGTCCCCTTTGATGGTGAGTCCTGGTCGACACCAAGGACTTGGGTGAAGGCAGCTTTGGTGTCTGTGGCCCCAATGGGCTCACTCTGCTGGCCCACAGTTACGGTCCAACTACCCCTAGCCCCAAGGGCCTGTGGTCTGCGCACAGGCTGCACCATCACACTGGGTCCTGGATCCTCAGTGACTGGAGAGGTGATAGCAACCTCAGAATCCAGGACTCGGGGGGCACAATATGGAACTGACTGTGCTAGGTACACAGGTTGGGGGTGCAGGGGTTGGCTGTAGGATGGGAGGTGGTGTTGTGATCACAGTGAGCCTCACTCTTGCCATATGCCTAGGTTCACCAGATGGACCAGGACCATCATCCACTCCTACTTCTCCAGGAGTGTTGTCATTACTGAGGTCTTCATTCTGGGTTGGAACGGAAGTCGGTCCAACACCTGGGCAGGTGCTGTAGCCGATTAACCTGTTGTGAAATAGAGAACATTGGGGCATATTACCAACAACTAGCGATAATTATCGCTAGGTTGGCTTAGCGGCAATAATTTTATCGCCGTGTAGTGACAATTTTTTATCGCTTATGAGCCTTGATATTATCAAGGTTTATCTCCTAAGCGATAAAAATCGGCCGAAATGCATGAATATCGCTGAAAAGTCAGCGATATTCATGCATTACCGAGCAAATGCTCTTAGCCATGTTCTCCACCTCCCATTGGATAACATGGCTAAGAACTGCTCAGGGCAGGTGTTAGCTTTTGGAGATATTCGCGCTTAGCGCGAATATCTCCAAAAGTTGGTAATAGGAGATAGCGATGTTAGCGACTGTTTCCAGTCACTAACATCTTGGCACGCCCACTTTGCATGTCATTAGTGATAAATATCACTGACATGCAAATCGGGGCCCAAGATGGTCGCTATCTCCTACTAGCTGTCGCTAACTGGTGTTAGCGACAGCTGGGTAATAGGGAGATAATTTTATCTCCGCTTTCTTGGCTTTTAAAGCCAAAAAAGCGAAGATAAATCCCTTGATAATATGCCCCATTGTTATTGGTGGAAGTGAGGTATCTACATCCCACATCGTTTGTGTCAAAGTAAATAGAGTCCTTGAATGAAACAAAATAGATAGAGATTAGTATTGAAATCTGTTTGCGTGTAGTTGAAGTTGGTTACTAGACATTTAAAGACATACAATACATGTAGTAGTTTATATCAGCTCATCATTACATGTATAAGTATGGGCGTAAAATCCGCTCCGCTCGCGGATTTTGCGGATTTTCGGGAAATTCGCAATCCGCGAGATTCGCGGATTTCCCGCAAAATCCGCTAAATTCGCATGCAGCAGATTTTTTTTCTGGGTGATACAATTTTTGCGGCGCGCGGCGTTCATCAGCGTTTGCCGAGTTGCTTTTCTCGATATTTTGCGAGCGCTGCGCCATTTTGGATCTTGCTGCAGGATCCCGCGAGAATTTGGCGAGCGCGATTACGTAATCGCGGCTTGCCAACTTGCACAGCGAGAGTTTGTCAACGCGAGTACGCCGTGATCACGTATCGCGGGACTTCGCAATTGCGAGCTTGGAGATGCGGCGAGCAGCAACAATCTCGCATTCGCGAAAATATAAAATTTCCAATTCTGCACAAGAAATCCACCCGCAAGCAACATAAACCTTCTGGAAATGATGATTTTTATCTGAATAACTCCTCAGGTTGACATTTGCCTGCACTTTTTTTGCGAGGAGTCCATTTTGGGGAGGGGGGGGGGTGGGAGGAAGGAAGTGCCCCACAGTCTTTAACTTCCTGTTCCTGTCCAGCAGGCTCCTCCCAGTGCTTTGTCCATCTCCTGGTCACTTTTCATTTGGATCTGGAGCTGGAAGGATTACTTTTTGTGGATGCTGCTGGATATTTGGATTTGAGGCCTTTTTGACTTTCTTTGGATCACTTTTGGATTAGAAATTTCACAAGTAAGTTTGTTTGGGGCATTACAGTTGCTGCAACTACAATTTTGGAATTTTCGATTTTTGGGCTGTTTTGGGGCCTTTTGCCCAGGGGTACTCAGTGGTGAGTGGGCTGAGTCTTTCTGTGGGGTGTCTTGAACTTAAACATCATGGAGGGCATGGATGGAATGGGATTGTGCTGATTTTTCAGTGTTTTTCGATTTTTGGGGGTGTTCATGGGGAGGGACAGGCCATGTGGCTGGGGGCCATTTTGAGTGCTGCTACAGGCCCTGGCCATGTGCTGGGAGGCAAGTGGCCATTTTGAATGCAGGCATTGTTGTTAGGCCTGCAACCATTTTGCCTACTTTTCAACCTTTATGCCCAGGGGTAGTGAGTCTTGCATGGGCCTAGTCTTTCTGTGGGTTGTCTTGAATTTAAACATCATGGAGGGCATGGATGGAATGGGATTGTGCTGATTTTTCTGTGATTTTCGTTTTTTGGGGCTGTACTTGTGGCCTTTTCACCAGGGGTATTGAGTCTAGCATGGGCCTAGTCTTTCTGTGGGGTGTCTTGAACTTAAACATCATGGAGGGCATGGATGGAATGGGATTGTGCTGATTTTTCAGTGATTTTCGTTTTTTGGGGCTGTACTTGTGGCCTTTTCACAAGGGGTATTGAGTCTTGCATGGGCCTTGTCTTTCTGTGGGGTGTCTTGAACTTACACATCATGGAGGGCATGGATGGAATGGATTGTGCTGATTTTTCAGTGTTTTTCGATTTTTGGGGGTGTTCATGGGGAGGGACAGGCCATGTGGCTGGGGCCATTTTGAGTGCTGCTACAGGCCCTGGCCATGTGCTGGGAGGCAAGTGGCCATTTTGAATGCAGGCATTGTTGTTAGGCCTGCAACCATTTTGCCTACTTTTCAACCTTTATGCCCAGGGGTAGTGAGTCTTGCATGGGCCTAGTCTTTCTGTGGGGTGTCTTGAATTTAAACATCATGGAGGGCATGGATGGAATGGGATTGTGCTGATTTTTCAGTGATTTTCGTTTTTTGGGGCTGTACTTGTGGCCTTTTCACCAGGGGTATTGAGTCTAGCATGGGCCTAGTCTTTCTGTGGGGTGTCTTGAACTTAAACATCATGGAGGGCATGGATGGAATGGGATTGTGCTGATTTTTCTGTGATTTTCGTTTTTGGGGGCTGTACTTGTAATGTAATGTAATGTATAGGCATTTATATAGCGCACTACTTACCCGTAGGGTCCCAAGGCGCTTCGACCGCTGCGAAACCCTTCCTGGCTTCCCTGAGAGATGGTCCCTTATTGGGTATATCCAGGGTGAGACCAGGCATCCCCGGCGGTCTGGTGGGGCCGTTAGTGAAGATGAGGCAAGCTAATGCCCAGAGTTGCCGAGTGTGATCGCTGATCAGAGTGGGCACCGAGGCGAGAGAATTATCGAGTCCGCTGACCCTGGTCCAGAAACCTGCCGCGCCGGGAATCGAACCCTGGTCCCGGGCCGTCCTCTGCTCTCGGGTCTGCCGCCTCTAACCAGTGAGCCACACTACACACTTGTGGCCTTTTCACCAGGGGTATTGAGTCTTGCATGGGCCTAGTCTTTCTGTGGGGTGTCTTGAACTTAAACATCATGGAGGGCATGGATGGAATGGGATTGTGCTGATTTTTCTGGGTTTTTTTCGATTTTTTTGGGGTGTATAACTGAACTGATGTTCCTCTGTCTTCCATTGCTTTTAGGTGCACAAGACTCAAGAGAACCACCAGTGCCAGGAAGAAGTCCTGCAGCGGTGTGTGTGTGCAGCATAACGTCACGCGACGTCACGTCTGGCCTCAGACAACTCTACAATTCGTGCAACTGCGGCCTGTTGTCTGACCTGCTCTGAAGAAGATGGCCCCAAAAAAAGGTCTCCGTAGCTCCTCTAGCAAGAAAGTTGCTGGTAGGGAGCAGAAGAAGCAAGTTACCAAGGAGGCTGGTGTGCCGGCCGCCGCGTTTTTTGGGAGCCAAAAAAAAGTACGCCTGCAGCAGCAGCAGGATCTGCTGGGGACCAAGCTGGGAGCAGCACCCCCGCTCCATTGGGTTCAGTGCCTCCACCACCACGCCAACTTAAGTCAAAGCCCTTGAGTGCTTCAGAGGCAGTCAGTGTACTTCTCCAATCACCATCGACCAGTGATGTTGGCTCATCGCAAGAAAGTAGCAGCAATGTCCCTGAATCAACACAGGTTGTTGTAACTCATCTGACAAGTGTTGAACAACCACAGCCGCAACAACAACACCATGTGCAAGTACAAGCCCAAGTACATGTGGAAGGAGAGGCAGCGCAAGGAGATGCGCAAGCAGAGGTGCATGGAGGGTCACAAGTGCCCACAATAGTTGTTTCTCCCGAAGTAGGGGCACATCAGGAAATCGACAATCAAGCCGAGGTATCATTGGAAGCCACTCCTCATGATGATCATTCATTGTCTTCCACATCCCTAGCAAGGAAAAGATCAAGGGGGGTGTCTACATCTTCTTCAAGCCCACCTCCTTCTGATGAACTGGATGAAAATTGGGAACTACCACGGCAGTCTGAGAGTGAGGCACACCATGATCTGACAAAGGTACCTAAGCGTAAAAGGAAGGTCGTCGAAAAACTCATAGCTATGGAGTGTGATGAGGCTCAACAAGAAGTGAGGGATACTGCTGCTGATGAAGCCTCTCACGATGACGACGATCCAGTCATCATAATGGTCACTGCAGCCCCAGCGGGCATGCAGCAAAGAGACATTTTGACCCTATCCCGAGAAGCTGCTGAGCGTGATGATGATGTCGACGAGGAGTCAATGGAAACACAACAATCATTGGATTTTGAGTTAACTAGTACACCAACACCTACCGCTTCCATATTTCTTCCTCGCAAGAAGGGACCTCCATCCACCTCGACCTCAATTAGTGGTGGTGAAAGTGCAAAACGTACTGAAGTTCGGCAATCCACATCCTCCACTTCATCTGGCATTAGCAGCAGGACCACCACCACCAGTATCGCCGCCTCCCCCGGCCCCCAAAGACATTTCAAGTCTCCAGTTTGGAACTTCTTTAGTGTTTGCCCAAAAAAGGAAAACGTAGCCATTTGTAGCATTTGTAAGCTTCGAGTTAGTCGTGGTAAGTTTGGTACCAACTATGGTACTGGAGGCCAGAGAGGTCATCTTAAGAGACAGCACCCTGTCCAATGGTTTGCGCACCTACAGGCGATCAAGGAAGCCCTAATTGCACGTAATGAAAACGTTGATTTTTCATCTGATGATGACGAGGAGGCAGAAGACGATTCAAACACTTCACTTACACCCAGTACCCCTGTCAGCAGCACACCCCATGTGAGCCACACTAAGAGTGTGGGAGAGAGTGAGACATCAATGCGAAAAAGTTCATCAGCGAGCGTAACTGGGTCGAAGATATCATCATCATCCCGTAAATCCTTGGTCCAGGGCAACATTAAAAAGATGTTGTTTACAGAAGCGCAATATGAACGCAACCACCCACTGACGCATCTGTATAACACTAAGCTGGCTAAAATGCTAGCTCTGGACCTTCTCCCTTTTTCTTTTGTAGAAAAAATAAATGGAAGGTTCCTAGCCGGTTCTGTTTTTCCCGAGTTGCCGTTCCAGCACTACATGAAGATGTTCTGGAGGTGATTGGGGCAGCTTTGCAGAAGAGTGCTGTTCACATTATACATCTGACAACAGACATGTGGACCAGTGGTGCAGGCGCTGATTACATGTGCATCACTGCACACTGGGTCTCTTTTTCAGGGGCTAAAGCAAAGCTAAACGCAGGTGTTCAGCCGGACATTGTTTTTAAAGCTGCTCGGAAACATGCAACACTAGCCATGTTTGGTTTGGAGAAATGTCACACAGCAGAAAACATTTTGGATGTCTTCAACACAAAGGTCCTTGACTGGCTGTCCCCAAAAAAACGCCAGGTTGGTTATGTTTCCACGGACAATGGATCCAATATAGTTAAAGCCATGCAGCTGGGTGACTATTTCAGAGTGCCGTGTTTGGCGCACTGTATAAACCTGGTTGTCAAAAAATTCTTGGGTGATAAAGACAGTGCAGCGTACAGAGTAGTGGAGACCTGCCGAAAAATGTGCAACCATTTCAGCCATTCTTTTAAGGCCCGGAAGCATCTGAGGAGCCTGCTATATGAACGTCAAATGCCAGTGAAAGCACTCATCCAGGAGGTGGTAACACGTTGGAACTCAACCTTCTACATGCTTGAGCGTCTGTATGAGCAGTATACGGTACTCGATCACTATTTCTTAACACAGGGAAAAGCTCAGAAGGAGGACCTGAGGATGGGTGCGGCGCAATGGAACATAGTTAAAAGCCTGACACACATGCTTCGTCCTTTTTAGTTCTTCACGCGTGCAGTCAGCAAGGAGGACTGTAATTTGGGGAAAGCTCATTCATTGTTGTACATGCTGGAGCACCAACTGAAGGAGGTGTGTTCTGTGTTTGAAAAAGATGAAAAAAAACAAGACCCTTTTGTTCTGGCTGAGAAATTATTAGAGCACCTACAAGGTGATGAACGTCTTAAAATGATCCACTCAAACCGGCATTATATTTGTGCTACTATTCTGGATCCACGCTACAAAAAGGCGCTGGCAGGCCAAGCATTCTTTCCTTTTGCTGATGAAGATGTTACAAAGTACAAACAGTGGATAGCCTCCTCAGCCAAGAGGTTTGAAAGAGAGCGGCAGCAAATTGAAGGAAAAGGCAGTACATCAGCATCAGCAGGCCATCCCCAGTCAAAACAATCCACTTCTGCACCTGTGGCTGCGGCACAAGTGACCTCTCAGCCATTAAAGAGACCTGCAACCGGATCATCTGCACCACCAGACACAACAGTAACATTGGAGGCTGAAGAGGATTGGCTAGCTCGGCTTGGGTTTGGTTCTCAAAAGGTCACAGCAACAGCTAAGCAAAGCGGAGGAACCTTGGAGGAGAACCTTGATTCGATGGTCAAGGACTATCTGAATGACTCAACAGAGGTCTATGTTAATGCTGACCCATTGGCGTATTGGCATGGGAAAAAAGAATTGTGGCCACAGCTCACCAACCTGGCTTTAAACTACTTGTCTTGCCCACTCGCAAGTGTGTCTTCTGAATGTGTTTTCAGTGCTGCTGGTGGCATTGTAACTTCCAAACTGAGCCGCCTCTCGCCCAAAAATGTGGAGAGGTTAACAATGATCAAGATGAATCAGCACCTCATACCACCAGATTTCAGAGTACGAGAAAGCGTGCCGGATGAAGACGAGGTGGCCAGCAACATAGATGAGGGAATTTCTTCTCTGTCAGGTGACACTGAGCTCACCCTGCCTGAATTCGCAGAGTATGATGACGAAGCCTTATTCTCATTCATGGACCGTGATACCGAGCCCTGAAAATGAGACAACGAATCAATAACTTTCTTTTTCGTCCTTATTCACTTTTATTCCTGTGTGTCTTTCTTTCTCACAAAAACAAGCCCATCAGCAGAACTGTCTTCACTTGTTTGCTAATTGATTTGAAGGTGCCGCAGTCTGCATTCCTCAGGTTCACAAGTTCAGAAGAACATGCTCCTCTATCCTCCTCCTCCAGACTCCTATTTCCATCAAAGCAGAGGGCTGGTTTACGCCCAATGAAGAAAGACTCAGCACTTGTGGGGGTGTTGTTCTACCTCTTTGCAGGTGAGTTGACGGCTCTGGGGCCATTGCTGGGAAGCTCTAATACCGGATAAAAGTGGTTTGGACCAAATCCGAGGCGGAATTTTTTTTGTGTTTTTGCTGACTTGCATGCCTTTGAGGTGCTCTTAGGGGGGGTTCCGTCTGTTTGTGGGTGAGTTTCGGGGTCTGTGAGCACTGCTGGTACACTCTAATCTTGATTGCATTTGCTTTTCAGGAAATCCGTGGTGGCAAACCGGACTTATGGCCTAGCTACGCAGCGCGTTTGGACCGAAGGCCGAGAAATATTGTAAATAGGAGATGTTGCTTTTGGCCTGTTTGGGGGTGTTATGCTTTTTGGCGGGTGGGTTGGCGGGTCTTGGGCCATTCCTGGGAAGGTCTAATACCGGGTAGAAGTGGTTGGGACAAAATCCAGGCCGATTTTTTTTTTGCTATTTCTGACATTTTGCTCAATGTAGCGTTTTCGGGGGCCTGTTTGGGGGGCTTCCTGGTGCTTGTGGGTTGGTTTCGGGGTCTGGGAGCACTGCTGGCTATGGATACTTTACTTTGCAAGAGGTTTGAAGCAAATCCATGGTGGCAGAGGGGAGTTAGGGCCTAGCTGCAGAGCGCTCGCGGAGTGATTTGGGAAATTTGGGAAAAAATGACTAAGTCCCCATTTTTGTACTTTTGCTCTTTGGCTGTTTGGGGGTCTTCTACTCGTTTTCTCCTGGGTTGACGGCTCTGGGGCCATTGCTGGGAAGCTCTAATACCGGATAAAAGTGGTTTGGACCAAATCCGAGGCGGAAATTTTGTTGTGTTTTTGCTGACTTGCTTGCCTTTGAGGTGCTCTTAGGGGGGGTTCCGTCTGTTTGTGGGTGAATTTCGGGGTCTGTGAGCACTGCTGGGAATCTTGATTGCATTTGCTTTTCAGGAAATCCGTGGTGGCAAACCGGACTTATGGCCTAGCTACGCAGCGCGTTTGGACCGAAGGCCGAGAAATATTGTAAGTAGGAGATGTTGCTATTGGCCTGTTTGGGGGTGTTATGCTTTTTGGCGGGTGGGTTGGCGGGTCTTGGGCCATTCCTGGGAAGGTCTAATACCGGGTAGAAGTGGTTGGGACAAAATCCACGCCGAAAAGCCTTTTGGCACTTTTTGTAACTTAGGGTTCGTTAGGGTTAGCCCTAGCAGCAGGATTGCATATGTTTCGGGGTGTTCTAGATTTTTGCAACTGAGTTCTGGGGTCTTAGAGCACTCGTGAGAATGTGTAATTTTGGTTGCAAGTCATTTGAAGAAAATCCATGGTGGGAAAGGGGGGATTTGGCATAGTTAAAGAAAGCCTTTGCCACTATTCTTAACTTAGGGTTCGTTAGGGTTAGCAGTATTTCTATTGCATGTGTTTGGGTGGGGGGGGTTTTGAGTCTTGGAGTGATGCTGGCTATGGATACTTTTGCTTGGTTGCTTGCAAGTGGTTTGAATGCAATCCACGGTGGGTAAGGGGTATTTGGGCCTACTTTTACTTTCAAAGTACGTTTTGTCACCAGTTTTCTGCTAGGCCTCGTTTTTTGCGATTTGATTGGGGGTCTTCTACATTTTTGCAACTGGCTTTAGTAAGGGTCTGGGTGGGAGCACTGCTGGGAAGATCTAATTTTGTTCTAAAACACAGTTTACAGTACACCAAGCTTGAGGGGAAAGATCCGCTACATTAATTTGCCCATACTTATTTATCCTTCAAAAGGTGACTCAGACAGAGTACGCACTGTCAAAAATATTGTACTGTCTACTAGGAAAATCAAAGTGTGAGTTTTTGCACTCCACAGCCTACATACCTTATATTTATTTATCAGTGGTGTTGTAATATTATATCACTTCCTGTTTTTCGTTGAATAATTACAGGCCGGGTTTCAGTCTGTGCAATGGGGAAAAAAGGATGGAGTCAGGCTTCACATTAGCGAGCCGCAATTCAGCATCCGCCAGGCAGGCAGTGGACAGGGTGTCTTCTGGTCACCAACATTGATGGACGAAGCGTCAGATGGAATGGAGGAGTGCCGCTAATAAGAGGATTTATTTTCTGCATGCAACTTACTTACCAAATTCAACAGGACAACTACAACAACATACAGATACAGTATCCATTGTGTTTTTCTAGGACTGTGACTGCATTTCTTGGATCTCTCTCTGCTTCTAAATTGATCCTTTAATACATCACTTAGTCCACTCCACTATCACATCTGCACCACACATAGTCATTTGTAAGTGCTCCTACGTAATTCACAAGTCGCAGCACGCCCCAGCCCGTAGAGGACTGGGATGGCCCCAATGATGAAGCATGTCACCAAGGGGCAACCCTGGTGAGTGAGGGGACACCTAGAAAAAGAGCAATTTCTCCTTTTCTATATACTACACCTTCCAGACCAACCCCATTGAGTGTTGTGAATGGATTTTTAGTGACCAGCAAGGCTCTCAGGTATCTGGCAACAGAGACCTTATGTTGAATATAGTTATCAATAATTCCACACACGCCCTGTACTGTCGCATTCTTTCTTCCACAGTTGTCGAAAGTACTACTTACTTTTCACTGACATGCATGCACTAGTGCATGCACTTTCAAAGATTGATGGATAGGTTTGTACCCAAAGATTTGTTTATGTTCAATTGTTTGTCCATGCTGTGCTTTTTTTACAGGGTGTCTTCTGGTGGTGACCAACATCGATGGACGAAGCGTCAGCTGCAATGGAGGAGTGCCGCTAATAAGAGGATTTTTTTTCTGCATGCAACTTACTTACCAAATTCAACAGGACAACTACAACAACATACAGATACAGTATCCATTGTGTTTTTCTAGGACTGTGACTGCATTTCTTGGATCTCTCTCTGCTTCTAAATTGATGGTTTAACACATCACTTAGTCCACTCCACTATCACATCTGCACTACACATAGTCATTTGTAAGTGTTCCTACGTAATTCGCAAGTCGCAGCACGCCCCAGCCCGTAGAGGACTGGGATGGCCCCAATGATGAAGCATGTCACCAAGGGGCAACCCTGGTGAGTGAGGGAACACCTAGAAAAACAGCAATTTCTCCTTTTCTATCTACTCCACCTTCCAGACCAACCCCATTGAGTGTTGTGAATGGATTTATAGTGACCAGCAAGGCTCTCAGGTATCTGGCAACAGAGACCTTATCTTGAATATAGTTATCAATATTTCCACACACGCCCTGTACTGTCGCATTCTTTCTTCCACAGTTGTCGAAAGTACTACTTACTTTTCACTGACAAGCATGCACTAGTGCATGCACTTTCAATGATTGATGGATAGGTTTGTACCCAACGATTTGTTTATGTTCACAACTGTGCTATTTTTTCTTGTCTCACAAAACCTTTCCCAAAAACGCCCGTACCCATCCATTTTTCAAACCCTAACCCTCTTCCCCCGGGCTGTGTGGTTTTGATTGATGTGTGACTAAATTACAGCAATAAATCCACACACTTGCTGGGGAGGATAAGGTGATACCAACAGGCTGGTGAAGAAATCCGAGGATATATTCTTACTCTGCTAGACAAAGACCCATGGCTAATGTCAAAGAACTTCAACCGAATTAGTAGTTATACTTTACCATTTGTTAGGCTACAATGTGGCACTGTTCTAGTGTACTGTCACCTGCTATATTCTCTATTGTACCGTTGTATTGCTCAGGAGGACAAACCAGATTTCATTTTCTTTTTTTTCATAGGCATGCAACTGCCACTGTGTCACACCATTAGTACCACCGCTATGAGGACATTTTATCCGCCCAGGATTGCCAACCTTATTCGCTGTTTCCCATGGAGCCAGCCCTGGGCCTAGCCCTACTTGCAAACAGAAATTACAGGTAAGATAGGCGTTTGGTTGGAGGTAGTATAATGGAGTATTAGGAGAGATGAGAGATTGACGGTAGTACTACTAAAGTCCTAGGACTATTCAGGAAAACAAACTTACTGTTAAACCCCCACCCACCAGACTCAAAAGCAGTAAAAAACAGGTATGGTCAGATAAAGTTTCAAAAATTATACTTTTATAGCCCTAACAAAATAATCTCCCGCAAGACCCTCCCTAACCCCAACGATTGTCCTTCAAAAGTCCCCAAAAAACCCAACTCCCAATTCCCACCCCACAAAAGTCTCTAAAAAAGGGGCAAGGGACACTATGGCAGGGTGCTGTTGGCTTTAGCAGCCAGGGTATCATGCTCCTTGCGGAGGGTGGCAAGTTCGAAGCGGAGGCCCTCCACCAAGTTCTTATAGTTCAGGACCTCCTGCTCCAGGTAGGACAGTCTGAGGGATAAGCGGCGCCGGTGTGCCTTGCAAATCCTGTGGGGGGCAGCTGCTGTCTTTGCTGCTCGGCGTTGGCCTTTGGTAACCCGGCTCCGTACCGCTGGAGCACTGCGCTGGCTGGCAGCCCACACGGAGGAGGATGCAGCTGTCCCCGTGGACGTTGTTGTTGTACCAGACTGCGTCTCCTCCTCCTCCAGGGCCACCAGCCACCGATATTCAGCGACAGTGGCATCCAGCCTCCGTTGCCGGGCCATTTGAGCCAGCTCCTTCCTCCTTGATGGTGTCTTGGATTTGGAAGGAGCAACTACATGAAGAAAGAAAGACATAGTCTGTAACCAATGCTCCTTAAGATTAACACAAAATGATTGAGCAGAAAGTTGTCACAGTACAAGTAGCAAATTGAAAGCACAGTACATAACTATTGAGGACAGTATCTATGTAACCTCCGACTTCTTCATCCTTGCTCTAACATTAGTGGAAGTTTAAGGAACAAATTCTACAAGCACAATGGACTTCCATTACAGTCGACTATGACAGTATACCATTCTTATTCTTCTTCTTCTCTCTTGTTTAGGAAAATTGGTACGTTATCTTATGCAAGCCGGCATAATGCCAGCGCAGTGAACTTGCACCCGAGAAAAACAGACGCACACCATGGTGAGTGAAACAGACTTGCGTTACTGTACTGGTCGAGTACAAGCAGGTGGTGAAGCTCTTACTTTTCTATTACGGGTGGCACTGAGAATACTCTGTTAAAAGGGCTACTGCTTAATTAATTTAGCTTTCACCCTACAGTGCAAATGAGTATTAGAAAAGGAAAATAAAGAAGCTAAATAATCTGATTATCTATCACTTCACATGGGATGTATTTGATGACATATGGGATGACTTTAGGTGCTTTGCTTATTATGGAGTGAACAGTGATACCCCCACACATGAATGACGTACTACTACTAAACTAAAGTTATTAAGAGAGGTAGGGAGTGTCCATCGTAATAACCGGATATATGCTGTGCTTGCAGTTGCAATACAAACTACTGCTACTATTCATGGTAGTATTTGGACAAAATTACAACTTCTTTTCCTTGCCTTTCCTACACTGGGACGGACGTGCGGGTGCGGTGTTACATGCTCTTCAAAGTAACACTTAGTTCATCCAGTGACCGTCTACTCTCTCTAGATACACATATGCTATCTAAGAGTCAGATAGTACCATGAATGATCCAGGCATCCATCCATTCAAAGTATATGCACACATACAGTTTCTGTTTCACCCACCCAGGCTGTTCTCCTTACACCCATCCTTGCTTCATCATTCACTCAGCCATGCACCATACCATATTCTTTCCTTCCCAGCCACCTCGGGGACCAAGCAAACACATATCATTCTTCTTTGCCAGTCATCATTACATTTCTCGTCCTTCCACACTTACTTACACCCTTCTTTCGCTTTTCGTTCATCCCTTCCATCAAGTTCACCTCAGATCTGATTGGGATTCTTCTCGCCAAAAACTTCACAGCTAAGTCGAAGTACATTTAGAGGAGGCTACTACCTGGTTTATTTATAATACACCCGTGCAGAAAGCACACTCTGCAGTCTTCAATCTCAAATGAGTAAGGAATGTATAGCTTACCTTTGCCCGCCACCACCGTGTCATCCCCCACAGATTTGTCCGTCACTTCCACCGCCTCCTCCCCAGAGTTGTCCTCGTCCAATGCCACCACCACCTCGACGCTGGCCCCGCCTCCAGATGTTCCACCTACAAAGTACATTTAATAATGTTAGAATACACCACTCACTACTATATATTATTTGGTCTAGGAGGAAGAAAGAAATGTGAAAAAAACAGTATACAATTTAATAATTTGTGACTGTCTACTGTAAAGTAAAAATGTCCCTTTTTCCAGGGAAGAATTCAGACACTCTGTTCATCACCACCCCCTTTTTGAATCGTTTTTGGCCACCACAAGTGTGGCAGGGTATACTCAGACATGAGTCCCTTGCTCACTGCACCACCAGGATTCAAGCAAGCCGGGCCGACGACGGCTGAAATGCCAGAAACCGGTCCCCGGAAGCTTGTCTCCTTTCCGGTGAAGAATTGGCTTGGTAGTTTGGTCTGCCCTGTTCCCATGAGGCCCTGGGTCAGACTAATTTGCATATAGCCAGGTTCTGAACTGGGGTGATGCAGTGAGCTAAATAACGGTGATGGATTAAGCCCTGATCTCTTGACTGGGTAAGAGTGGTCTGCTTAATTCAGACACTCTGTTCATCACCACCCCCTTTTTGAATCGTTTTTCCAGGGAAGGCTGTTGTCTTGCTGCACTTTTTGGCACAACTGATGAATGCTTGCTTTTTATTTTTAACACGCACCACTTTTTCTCCTAACAGACAGAAGCTTGACTTCTAAGAACACGAGCAGGATCAAGTTCAAACCATGTGAGAGCTCGGCTCGACCACAAGAAATGTGTCCAATTAATCGTCAGCACTGAGCACTTTTCCATTTCCAGTTAAACGTTTACTTTTATGACAAACTTGATTTCAATAAATGTGTTTACTTTTAATAAAGCTTTTAAACTCAAATAGACTCTGTGGTTTTTGGTCCTCCAGACTAGAGTGGATGAGCTAAAGGTTTTGGAATTTTTGCAAGCATAAGTCCGTGCCTCTGCCATCAGTGACTTTGGGAGCTAAATGACTCTGCCACACTATCTAGTCAGTAAGGAGATTGGGGGTTCAACTACAAAGTCTGTTATCACTGAGGTATGTGGAAAGTCTAATAGCACCTATCATAATTGATAAGCTAAGCAATGCAATATTTAGTGTCCATAGTTCTGTTTGTGCAGATCTGTCCCTGCAACAGTAGTAGAATGGATTGTCCTCCTATCCAAAGCAAAAGTAAAGTAGTATCTTATTCTTTCTTGGCGGTCATTCACCTTTTTATTGTTGGCAATTGTCAAAGCATAAACATTTAGAATACTTGAAAAGACATGATGGACAATCCCAGAGGACTGCACTCAGTGCATAGAGCTATTGCTGACTAGAATGGGAGTCCAATGGAAATGCCAAATGTGCAATCTTAGCTACACAGACAGACTAATAAGAATAATCTAGTAATACCACAAGGAGTCATAGTCGAGGCAAGATAAGAATTTAGATCCTGTCTACAACAAGATCAAAGACGATTTAGAAAAAATCGAATGAGGAACGCTAGGAAAAAATAAGTACTCTATATTAAAATTAAAACTTACTGGGGCCAGCAAAGGAGCCCTCGCCTGCCCGGTCCTGGCCTGCATCGTCAACAGCACCCTCCTCCTCCTCCTGTGTCCTCCTCTTGCCCCTGGGGGAAGCTGATGTACAACATGAAAGAAAGAAAAACAGAAAACATGGATGATATTTGTCAACCAAATCAAATATTTCAAAAGAACTAACAAAATATTTTTGCGAAATAGCAAATAGACAACTACTCCACGGGATATATTATTGACCAATCTCATGTGGTCGACTACGTTATTACTTTAGTATTGCTTGATTTGCGGACCGTCGAATTGGAAATTACCTTATGTAACTCACTAAACAAAGTACTAAAAAGGTTTGCCTAGGATTGGCAGGCAGCAGTCCGCAGCACGCGAAGTGACAACCAAAGTCCATCGTGATTGAAGATCAGAGACAACACTAAAGTTTCCTACTACATTAACCAGTCATTAAAATACTCAAACTATCAATCCACCACCAATTTTTCTTCTTATCGCCATGTGTACAAAGGAAGGACTGGACTTGAGTCTGTAGGGGCTGATTTAGAAGCCCCTTGCGGCTCTTTTGCTCCATTGTTGCATGACTTTTGTGACGCAGCGGCAGCACAAAAGAGGCGCAATGGTGCGGCGTATATTAACAACGTGACGCATATGGGAGATGCATCACGTTGTAAAGCCCTGCGCCAATAGGGGGGTGTTCCGGCGCAAGGGAGGGCGTTCCTGCGCAGAAACGCATCCTAAAAGTGGCTGAGGGAAATCTACAAGATTTCAATCAGTCACTTTGAGGACAATGATGCGTGACCCAAACCCTGCGCCTGCTTGAAGCAGACGTACGGCTTGACGCAGCATTGGGGAGATAGGGCACCCCAGAGCATTGATGGAGCTGCACCAGCAATGCGCCGCCTTTACGGCACAGATGCGTAACGCTTTGGTGACGTTTTGGGCCCATGGTGCGCCGCATTGTAAATACGGCGCACCATGGGTGATGGTGGCGTGACGCAAAATTACTGGCGCATCCCTGCAACTTTGCAGGGATGCGCCGGTAATTAAAAATCTGAACCTTAGTGTGTAGCATTACGCAGTTCTTTAAACTACATACATAATTTCACAGGCCAATGAAATGAACACAAAATCTAAAACAAATAAGCATAGTAGCAACACTACTGCGAAGAAGGAGAGCAGTGTACCTGAAATGCACAGAAGATTTTGAAATATAATTTACCTACAATGTAATGAGCAGCATTATTGCTCTTGGTAAAAAACAAAAATTTGCAATATAATAACACAGCAGGAGAAAACATAGTAGTAAAGAAATAGCTACTACTACTCACCAAGCCCGGGGATCTCAAGGCCAAGGAGGTCGAGCAGATCTCGCTCACGGGTCAGGACATCCGTCCAGCGGTGGGTGGCCTGGTTGTAGGTGCGCCAGACCCGAGAGTGGTGGTAAATGGCCTGGCACACCTTCTCCCACCGCTTCCGGGGCTCCCGGACCCCGTACTCGGCACTGATCTTGCCGCCTCCCATGATGGTCCTGGGGAGGCGGCGCTGAACATAAAAAATTAGTTGGCCCACCTCCTCCGGGGTAAAGATCTCCCTGGGTACGACCTCCTCCCCCCTCAAACGCCCGCACGGGAGCCGGACACGGGGTGCGGGACCCTTCCCCTTCTCGGTATGCTTCCCGGCTCCCTTCACTATGGTCTGGGTGGAAAGGAATAAAGAAAATAGAATAGGGAAGAGAAGAAAAGAAAAGAGTTTAAAAAAGTAGTTTAAAATTAACCAAAAGTAGCAGTAAACACAAAAATATAAGGCTAGAAAAATAGAGGGATAGATAATAAGTAAAATAGATTAAAAAAAACTTCAAACAAGCAAAGGATGGCAGAGATTGACAGAGGATACAAAGACCATGCCCAGAACCATAGCAATGAATGAGAAACAAGATGGCCGCGCCCGTTCACGACCGCGCGGGTAAGTTCGCGCGAGATTTTCCTTGCGAACACTCGCGAAACTGTACTAGCAAGCCGCACACTTTGCGAGATTACACTTCGCGCCCGGAAACGGAAATACGTCAGGCAAACAAGATGGCCGCGCCCTTGAACGACCACGAGGGTAACTTCGCGCCTTGCGCTACGAGCGGCTCGCAAAAACGCACAAAACCTTGCGAACTAACACGCCGCAAAAAAACAAATTGCATATTCGCACAAATTCGCGGCTTCCGAATCCGATCTCGCGAGTGTTCGCGCCCCGCAAATTCCGCGAAATTGCAGTAAAACGTGTTTTGCTAAACTGAAAGCACTCAGCAGGTGCAAGAGTTCAAACTCATCATTAGTAACAATTCCCTGTAGTGCTTCCTGACTGGGGCCCCTCCAGAATTCAGTTGCTAGTTGCAACAATTGTATGACCCTGCTCTGACCCTCACAGCAGGCTCATAGAATAGCTACAAGTAGGCCACAAAGGTCCTGGAAAAAAAAAGCACTTCAACAGAAAGCAAATTACAGATAAGGAAGCAGGTGCCAGACTGGAATTTTAAAACAGTGACACATTAATAAACTAACCCCAAATTATTTCATGTCAGTTGAAGCAGGGCTGGTGTGCTTGCTTTTTCCCCCCATAATCTACAGTGATGATGAACCAGAGGGTGGCATTGATGTAACAGAGGGTTGCAGTGGTGAAACAGAGGGTGCTGGGAACCTGTGATGATGAACCAGACGTAGAAACAACATAATCGCGACCGTTGCGAGCCGAAATGTAAGTTTGCAATTGCGAACTGGTACGAAACCCTCGCGAACTGGCAGAAATCTTTGCGAACACACAAAAAACAAATCCGCAAATTTGCGAGAATTCGCGGATTTTGCGGATTGCGAGTTCACAATCCGCAAAATTCGTGAACGCGAGATTCGCAAAATTCGCCCATACTTCTGATATTTGGTATTCTAGCTTTAGAGATAGATACAACATCTCTAAAACATTGCAAACAACACAGTGTTGTTGTAACATGTGTATTTAACCATTCCAAGGCCTAGTTGGGTATAATATAGGCAAACACACACCTTGGTTGTATATTTAGCACTGCGATTTATGTGCCGAGTTCAGAGTCAACAACTCACCGGCCATTGCTAATCAGCTGAGTTTCCTTCATAACTTACACATATTAGGGGTACACAGTTGTTATGGTGTCACTAATGCAATCAATAGTTTCAGTTGATGAGACCAGGACACCATCAAGCAAAGAATTCAGACATACATCTGAGTGGAGTACTGTACGCACATTGCACAGTTTATAATTACTGAACATCAGTTGTGACATGGCAGACAAGGGAGAAGGGGCAAAAGGAGTATAGCATCTTGGTTAGAGTTCCAAATACAGGGCTTCACAGTAGTAGTTGTAGCTTTTCTATCTCAGCTTACCAACACTTGACACATGGTAACCTGCATGATGAGTGAGCATTGGTTGTAAGATAGCAGACAAGTGAGAAGGGGCAAAAGGAGTATAGCATTTTGGTTAGAGTTTCATTCACAGGGCCTCTTGGTAGCAGTGCTAGCTTTTCTATTTCAACTCACAAACACTTGACAAATGAAAACAAGCATAATGAGTGGATAGCAGTTGCAAAATTGCAGACACATAAGAAGGGGAAAAGGCAATATAGCATCTTGGTTAGAGTTCCATTCTTAGGGCTTTGTAGTAGTAGTGGTAGCTTTTCCATCCCAACAAAACAAAACTAGACATATGGTAACCTGCATGCTGTGTGAAAAACTAGACATATGGTAACCTGCATGCTGTGTGAAAATCAGTTGTAACATGGCAGACAAGTTAGAAGGGGCAAAAGGAGTATAGCATCTTGGTTAGAGATCCAGTCACAGGGCCTCATGGTAGTTGTAGTCACTTCAATATTACATTACCAACACTTGATAAACGGTGATTGTTGTACTGGGTACGCTCCCTCAACCAGAAAGTTGGTCCACCTCCTCCTAATTTCCAGCAGTGTGCATCGGGTGGTGCCAACAGCATTCACTTTGTTTTCTATCCTGTCCCAAAATTCAGTTTTCCTACTGAGATGAGTATGCTGACTTTGGAAGCAAATATTTGGGGCTCTACTCAGATGATTTTATCCACCATGACTGTCAACTCAGTCTCTGTTTATTAAGGGGTTTTGGGACCAGGAATGATAAAAAATAATCAGAGTGACTATATCAAAGGAAAAACGAACAAGTGATATTAGTGAAAAAGTTAAAAATTAAAATTACAGGTGTTGGACAGTACTAAATGGGGAGGGTAAAGAAAAAAGGGGGCAACCTTGGATCAAAACAGGTGTCTCCTAACTTCTGTGCTGTGGTTGAGAAGCAAATAATTATGACCAGAGATGATGTGTGTTTTATAGTGTGTTTAACAGGCATGCAGCAGTCTACCGCCATCGGATAACCATCATTGGGAGACCGTCAGTATGACTGTGTAGTCGTAATAGCCTCAGCAGGTATAACGCTGCACTGACTGCATCGGAGGACACCTTGCCAACATTGCTGACCCCGCGGGACTGTCGGGAACAGCACAACTTGTAATGGTGCTGCGGTGTTCAGGAGGCCGCAGCGGTCAGGCGGCCAAACTCATAATCAGCCCCTTAGTGTGTAAATTAAGTTGTGTAATATATTGTACACCAGATGATGTCTACAATCAAACAAAAGACCTAGACTTAGAATTTAAATTTTAAAATGGGGCAGTGAGACATGGTATATTTCTGGTTCTTATAAAAGAGAGCCTACCTCCAGATTTCAAACAGACATTAAAGAGAGAGGTTTTAAATATTACTGAAAAAGATATTGGCCACATTAAAAGTGCAAAGCCAGTACAGATTACTGTGAAGTTGGCGGCAATGTACACATGAATTGCCCACTATAGACTTTTCGGTGAGGCTGGGGAAGAGAGTGCACCTGTTATTGAAAGCAAGATGCAGCAGGATATTATGAAGGAAATCTTGGGAAGCCCATGTAATTAACCTATAATGGGTTGGTGAAAACCTATTGGGAGGTGGAGGAAAGTACGAGATTTTAGAAAGAGTATTTAGATAGTAGTCCCATGGCAAAGAATTTAGCAGTAATTTAGTTTTACATTTCAGAAGATACAGAATGGTTTACAGTGATTGACTTTTATTCCACATTTTATGTCATTCCAATGCAGAAGCAAGTATTTTTTTAATTCAGATTTGAAGACAAAGGGCCTGATTACAATTTCAGTCGGTGTTGCGTCCAATAGACACTGTTTCATGAAGGAACCATAGGTCGTCGGTTCTGACTATAAAGTTAGGATGCAACCGCACATGGTGTGGTTGCAAGCTTGTGCGGTGGATGAAACCACCTGCAGCACCAGCTCCCATTGAAAAATGAAAGTTTTTAAACATCCCTGCACTGTGTGGCAGGCAGGCACCGTGAGGCCAAATGCAGATGGCCAGGGATGGTCCTGGTAGGGGCCCCCAAAGTCAGTTTCCGACAGCCAATCCATGTCCGAAAGTGCGACATGGATTGGCTGTCGGAAACCGATATCATAATCCCGATGGCAGAATCGCCATCCTTAAAGGATTATTAGGGCTTTCCGACTAACCGATGGGCTCTTTGAGTTTGTTGGAACTGCGTCGGATTCCGAAGCCAGTTTAAACTCCAACCGCCATCATCATAATACGGAGGTCAGATTTTAAACCTACCATGTCGGTCGGAAAGCCCCCGACCAGCGGTCAGAGGCCTTCCAACCAACATGGTAATCAGGCCCAAAGTATTTGTTAGGCTAAGAATTCCACAAGCCTCTACAGAATACTCTTGTCTTTGCTCTTAAGTGTATGAAAAGGATTTCGGGGCATATTAGCAAGAACCTCGTTAAAATTATCGCTGTTTTAGCGGCAGGAAACTGCCCCGAAAACGGCTATAATGGGCTTGCTAATATGCGTTATAGAATTCCAATCGAAGTCCAGGTTAGATGTGCAGGACATCTAACTTGGGCTTCCATTGGAATTCTATAACGCATATTAGCAATCCCATTATCGCCATTTTAGCGGCAGTTTCCTGCTGTTAAAACTGCAATAATTTTAACGAGGTTCTTGCTAATATGCCCCTTGGGATCTTTGAAGTTACACCGGGAGTCCGTTTCGGTACAATACATTTATGATTAAATGATTGGGGTGAAAGCAAAAGAGGGACATAAATTGAACACTATGGTATTGTTGAATTATTTGGCTGACAATGGGCATAAAGTTTCAAAAAACAAAGTTATAGTATTTTCAGTCAGAAGTTAACTATATAGGACATCACATTAAAAAAGGAGCTGGGATGGTGTCCAAGGATTGCATTTCTGCAATTTTACAATACACTTGACAACGCACTTAACATTACCACGCATATTTTTACAATGCATATCACTAAAACGCATATCTGTAGAGATACATTATAAGTACCTTTAACTTATATGCCATTACCAAGCATACCAACAGAGTGCTTTTTTGCTCAGAAAATAAATATATAATTAAACTATAGTCAAGTATGTAAAAACAGCAGAGCATGATTTTTATTTTTCATAAAATAAGAAATAAACTGATAATGCAGTACTAGTAATACCAGGAGCAGCGTGTGCATTATTACAACAGTTTCTGTCCTTTTTCTATTTTCACTCTTTGTCTGCAGGCTTTGTCCAAACAAAGTGGCAATCATTCTAAAAAGTAACGAAAGGAACTGTCTTTTTTACAAAAAAAATACATACATTCAGCCAGATTTTGGACCACATGCAAAAATACATTCCTGAAAATATCTTCTTTCAAAGTATGGAACAAGTAGAAAAAACTTATAAATTCAGCCATCCACCATTTTGTTCTCAGTGGTACACCACATGCTTCTCAAGTAGGAGGACACAGTGCCACTTATCTGCCCAAGTAGGTAAAATGGGTAGAATAAATAAACACTTTTAGTAATAAGCCAGATAATACCAAAACGTTATTTGAATTTTTATTTTCTAAAAAAAAATCACAGATTTTTGAAAGATTAGCTGCAGACTTAAAATTGAACATATTGTCTGGAGACAAACCTTTGTAAGTTTATCTTAACACAAATTGTTAATCCAAAAAATTCTTTAAAAAATAAAAACAACCTTTGGCTCAGGGAAGATGCTTGACAATGATAGGGGGCAAAATTACTATGACTACTCCACAGGGTGCTTGCTTGAGTGAAGGGGCTGGACAGTGGTGTGGGTCAATCTTACTATTACAACTCCACCAAGTGTTTGATTAAAGGAAGGTGCGGGACAGTGATGGGGATCAAAATAACTATTACAACTCCGCTGGCTGCTTGCCTCAGGGAAGGTGCTGGACAGTGTTGGCGGTCAAAATTACTATTACAACAACACCTGGTGCTTGCCTCATGTAAGGTGCTAGACAGTCATGGGTGGTCAAAATGACAATTACAACTCCGTTGGGTGCTTTTCTCAGGGAAGGTACTGGACAGTGACTGGAGTTAAAATTACTATTATAACTCTGCTTGGTGCTTGCCTCAGGGAAGGTGCTGGACAGTGTTTGGGGAGAAAATGGAATGTATTTACAGTAAAACATAGTGACATTCTAATTTATTTTACAGATCTTGCAATTTCTCCAATAAACTGGAAGTTTTCAATTCAAAATCACAAACCCAAACAATCAACACTATCACTTTTTGAAGAGAGAAAGTCCTACAAAGGTAAAAATTATTCCTAAACACTCTTTTAAAAACAAATCTGATAATTATCTTTCAACAGGTAACCAAGAAATAAACGCAAAGATCTCTAATTTCTTTCTTTTGAAAAAATTGGTCTTTACAACCAAACAATGTCAGACAATATCATTAAAAAACTACTTTTTGACTTTAACAGGTACATTGCAAACCATAAAACCATGGTTGGAAGTCTTAGCAATCTGAAACTTCCCCTTTTGTCCACATTTTTCAACAGTACAGACTACCAAGAAGCACCAGAAAGGGGCAATTCGGCCACTGAAAAATCCACTAGAAACACCACCTCACCATCAGACATCACACCTTTCGGGGATACAAATAATTTGAGGTAAATAATGTCATGAAAGCAGTTGCCATAAAAAGTAACTTTCTCTTCACAGGCACACTATTTTAACACAATTGTCTCATTCTTTTTTTGTACAGTAGAAATAAAAGCATGTTTCTCAATTTTTGTACAGTAGAAATAAAAGCATGGTTTTCAAAAAGTCAACATTAAAATAATCACGCAAAAATACATTTTTTATATTGCAGGTACTTAGTGAAGCACAATTCTGGTACAAATCATTATCAAACACGTCCTTTTTTTCTTTGTTTCTACAGATACATACAGAATGGCATTGAAAAAGCAAGCAAGCTAAGTGCAATCAAACAAAGGAAATAGACTTCTCAAGTATGGGGGCCACCTTTATTGTAAGGAAAGATTAACTGAGTGCAGGAGTCATTGGAAGCGTGTGCAGTATTTTCTGTCCCATTAAAAGGCAAGAATGGTGACTCTTGGTGACTGGGCTATAAGGACCACAGAACATAACTATTCTGCCTCTGCAATAAACATTGAAGTAAGAGAGAATATCCAGCAGATTAAAATACTGGCCTCTACTTCCAATTAACTCTGTGGCTCAGTTTTGAAAAACACTCCCATGCATGTAGCAAGTCGTATGCCCGCAATTTATAGCCTTAGAAGAATTACACAGAGACAAAAACAGGCAAGTAACCCTCAATAAGTAACACCCCAGACCTACTCAGAGATTAACATTCCTCCTGAATCAACTGTAACCTTTGCTAAAGAAACCTTTCTTTTGCATGACAACTAAAACTCTCAGAAAAGAATACTTATCTTTAGCACACCCCATCACTTCATAAATCTGGAGGATAATGATTTTTAGATGATGGATGACACCATTAAGTCAACACCCCTTCCATTCAGCCACATATACACTTTGATGCCAATATCAATAACACCACAGTTCCTTTTGCTTACAGTTTACTCCCTGACAATCATTGGGAGCAAAGTTTCCCAAAAATGAGAATAGCATAGTATTCTGAACCCACATGTTTCAAACAAAACAAACAAACAAACAACTATTGGCCCAAAATCAACAGTTCACATTGATGGTGGCTTCAAACTACCTAGACAAACTTGCAACAGTTTAGCCAAGGTGAAGCCCAAAAACTAGTAGGTGATGCTTGTAACAATTGCCTCCAATCCCTTCTGTGATGTGGTGTAGGACCAGTCTCGGTGTCAAAGGAATGTCCCAACCCATCACCTCAGAGAGGCATGTCATGACCCTCTTCCAAAATTTGGTAAGTGTCTCACATTGCCAGATTGTGTGAATAAAGGTACCACATCGCAAACATACAAGGGAAGTCACAAGTCCTATCCTCCAGAGCCTGTGTCTAGTATAGCACACCCAATGCAGCTATTTGAGCTGAATAAGCCTCAAACCCGAGTCGATGGCCGTACTGAGCGGGGATCCCAATGCCTGAATCCAGTCATCATCGTCGAGCTGGCCCAAGTCTGAGTGCCAAGTCTCTCTGAGTGTGCCTAGTGTAGTGGGGCTGTTTGTTAAAGGAAATTGGTATATCTTAGTAATTTTGTGCTCCCCAAGGTCCCCGATAAAATCCTTGGCTTCTATTGGGTTAAATTCAGGCAGGGTTTATGTTTGTGTAATGTAGTGAGATAGGGCATGCTGGAATTGAAGATAGTTATAGAACTGGGTATGGGGCATACCATATTCTCTTTGAAGTTCTTAGAACGACTTTAGAACCCACCCTCACATAACCGCCTCTAGTGTGGAGATACCAATATCAACCCTGCCTCGACATACGGCCAGTGTGGCCAGTTGGGGCAAGAGGCAGTTGTGCCACAGGGAAGTGTCCCCGGTCAATCTACCCCACCATCCCTTCCTTTGCAGTGATTTTTTCCAGGTTCCAAACACTACTCTCATCGCGGCGGCAGTGTCCGAAGTGTGGGTCCCGCATATAGATATGTATGAAAGGTTTTGTCTTCCATCAACCAATGTTCCACAACATATGCTGGGACCTGCCTATTCAGTACCACCATTCATTTAGCACCAATAGATGGGAGGCGGCATAGGAAAATTGGATGTCTGCAGTGGCCATCCCCCTACAATATGTGGATTGAAAACATGTTCGCAGGGCCACCTTGATGGAACCACCGCTCCAGGGAAAATGCCCCAAGATCGCATTTATATGTCGGAACCACCTAGTCGGTATCAGGTGTGGATGGTTCTGCATCTGGTATAAAAGACGAGGGAGAGATATCATCTTGAAAATAGCAGATCTCCCAAATATGGGGCAGATGGGACCAGGGCCGTATCTCATCTTTGACTTGTGTCCACAGAGGGGCAAGATTTGTCTCTCATGTCGTGTCTTGGGAAGCCGACAAAAAGACACCCAGGTATGTTGGACCCTCTGTAGCAACTGTAACCTCCTGTGACCGTGTGCTCAATTTGCTTGCTCCCTTCAATGGCCATATGATTAATTTGCTAGTGTTCATAAAAAGGCCGGAGGTCTCGCCCAAAATCTGCATTATATGGAGCCGTCTCTCGCCCATTCTATTGGGGCCAGTGAGAAAAATAGGATGTTGTCTGCATATGGTGCAATGAGATCGGAGACCTCCCTTGACTACTCAAACCCATGCACCTGGGCATCAATTGGGACCCATGCCACCAGGGGCTCCATCTCCAGCGCAAACAAGTACAGGGATAAGTGACATCCCTGATGGGTGCCTTTTCCTATAGTTGAGGCATCGCAGGAGGCCAACTAAGCAAATCAAATGATTTATCTATATCCGCTAGCAATAGTACAGCAGGACCATTGTAGCTTTCTATCGCCGCTATGGCGATGTGGGCACAGCGAATATTGTGGCGCGTGGCCGGTGAGGCATAAATCCTGCTTGGTCTGGATGTACTAGCTCTGTTATATATGGCATTATGTGGTTGACGAGAACTTTAGCAAGCAATTTGGCTTCAACATTTAACAGGGAAATGGGACAATATGTGGCCTGTTGCTCAGGGGGTAGTCCGTGTTTGAGGAACACCACCACTTTGGTGTGTCTTCAATTTGATGGGAGTTGGCCCACTTCCATGGCCGCATTAACCACCTCTAGGTAGTGAGCGCTGAGTTGGGAATTATAGATTTTTTAAAACTCACATGGGAAGCCATTGTGGCCCGGTGCTTTGCCTGTGCGCAGGTCCACTAATGCTGCACCCAACTCGTCAATTGTGAGGAGGGTATCTACTTCAGTTCTTGCTGCATCCAACAGGGCTTTCGGTGGCAAGTCATCAATAAAACATATAGCTGCTTCTAGAAATATCTCCCGAAAGGGCATATAGCTCTGTGTAATTAAGTCGCAAATCTAATGGCAGTCTGAAAATGCTCGCTGAGTACCCTGCCATCCGTGCCATGAATACCTGGAATATTAAAAGGGTTGAGCGCTTACTGGCATAGGTGGTGCAGTAATGCACTAGATGTATCCCCCCAAAGATAAATCCTACTCCCAGACGCCAGTCTTGCTAATCTAGCCTCGTTTACTAGTTCACTGGCATATATCTGTTGCATAAGAAGCATCTGACAACATGCCTGACTTTCATTTTCCCCCTGTCCGCGCTGCTCCAGGTCTATGAGTTGGGCTTCAGACTGTATTAGTGTTTCATAGCGGCGCTTGCATAGCGCAGCGCAAAAGGAGATATCCACGCCTCGGAACGTCAGCTTCATGGCTTCCCATACAGTCTCGGCAAACACCACTGACTCTACATTACTGGCCAGGTAGTCAGCAATCGCGTTATGCATGTGCATCCTATAGTGTTTATCATGCAGGTGCCAGGCAGAAAGATGCCAGCAAAAGGCGTTCAGGTGTTCAGGACCAATCCGAAGCTCAAGTGCCACCAGGGAGTGATCGGAAAGACACCTGTGCAGAATTTACGCAGTCATCACTCTGTGGGAGTACCTGGAGGGCACGGATATATAATTTTAAGCGGGAAAGAGAGTCATGTAACCCAGAGTAGTATATGTGTCAGTGATACGTCGGGTGGATTCTCCTCTAGGTGTCCGTCCAACCCAACCCATCCGCCTGGGATTTCAAACATGAGACCTGTGTCAGTGATGGTCCTCTTGTCTCTCCACACTTGTTCCGGGTCAGGTTTAACACATCATTCCAATCCCCTCCGACAACTGTCAGTCCATCGGGTATCTAAGTCCAGAGCGACGTTAGGTGCTCTAACAAAGTCCAGGTGAGGGGTGGGGGCCTATATACTGTCTAGGACGAGCTGTTCCCCATACATTGTGCCTGTTATGACTTTGTATCTGCCCTGGGGATCTATCCAGAATCTAGTATGTTCAAAAGGAATTCTATGATGAACCAGGATGGCCACCCCCTTAGAGACCCCAGTGAACCTCGAGTGAAAGTCCTTGGCGTGTCCAAAGCAGGAAAGGCATGGTGGTTTAGTACCCAAAAGGTGGGTCTCCTGTAACAGTAAGACATCTGCTTGGTATCATTTAGCCTGGCTGAGAATAGCACCCTTTTTTGTCTTGTCCAAGACACCATTTACATTCCAACTAATTATCTGGAGCCGCTCGCCGAGACAGCTGTCATACCTGTTGGCATAATGTCAAGCGGTATATGTGTAGTGGAGTGGACCTGTGTTTGCCCTCAACTGGGGTACTAATCTTTGCATGATGATATGACATAGCACAAACATCAACAATAACTTTGCCAACAGCCCCCATCGCTCCATACCCCATACCTCAAAACAGTTGAACTATCTGTCACGGGACAGGTACGGTTCCGACGTTCCGACCCCAATGGGAGCCAGGTACCTGCCCATGCAAATGGATCCTCATAAACTACCCATATGCCTGAAGTAGCCCTAGAGTCTGAGAATGTACTCTATGGGGATGTAGCCCTCTCAATCCTTCGCCATCTGCAGCTGTATGTTACACAGGTTGCCCCCATATATACTGTGTTACAAAGTTGTCGGTCGACCCGATTGTTCTTTGAGTTGAGTCGCTGGGGGACTTGGAGCGTTGACCTGATCTGAATCTATGGTTCCGTTTTCCTTGAGGTTTGGATTTTTTGCGAGCCAGGTCGCTGGAGGATGAATATTTCTTCAGGAGATTTGAAGAGCAGCAAGTGTGATTCATAAGTCACTCTCAGTCAGGCTGGAAATAGTAGAGCGCAGGGCATTTTTAGGTTGCGCAGGTGAGCTTTCGCCTCTGTGAAGGATTGGTGACGCTGCTGAACTAATTTAGTATAGTTTGGAAAGATCAGTATGCGTTGGGCAGTATAGGATAGTGAATCTTTCAATCTGGCCTGTTTTAGGATAACATCCCTTTCATGATAATCCAGGATCCGGGCTATGACAGGACTCGGTCTGGCAACAGGAAGTTTTTTTTTAAGTAGTGCCCTGTGTGCTCTCTCTATAATGCAGTGGTTCCCAAACTGTGCCCCGCAGCTCCCTGGGGAGCCGTAAAACCTATCCAGGGGAGCTGTACACCAAGCACTTTAATGCATTTAATGTTGAAGGGTCTGTTGGCTTCAGTTAAACTAATTAGACTTAAACACATGATTTTGATGATTTGTAAGTGACATGCATAAAGCTGCAAACATAGCGCTTAAATGAGGGCATGTCGAGGGAGATGACCTCCATATTTCACTGGATCCCCATGTTCCATCCAACACTCCCAAAATAAGTAAATGATGCCTGATTTATTTTGTTGGACTCATTAATAGTTTTGTTTGTTTCGAATGCATTTTACAGCAATGCAAGTTATCAGAAAAGTACAGTTGTCCTACCTAATAAACACATTAAGTATTATTAAGTATTGACACTTGTACTTGAACCATATATCCTTCCACTACACATTTCTTTCAGTACACACACATTTCCAGACAGGCCTGCTCTCTCCTTGAGCGCAGGGAAGTAAAACACCATATACAGCATAATGGCAACATTTGGAAAGCAAGAAAGAGGGACATTAAAATATATATATATATATATATATATATATATATATTACCTACTGGCGGTCGCCAGTAGGTAGTTATAGTTAGGATAATTTTCAATGTTAAATCTCAACATTCTATTTTGAATAACTTTGGCGCCGGTTGACGAATCTGCCTGAAATTTTCAGGAAAATGGTCTCATGGCGGTCCGGTCCTTCCCTGAAAGTTTGGGGGGGATTCATCAAGCGGGGCCCGAGATAAAAGGGGGGTCCCAAAACGTGTTTTCCCCATGTTAATTTCCATAGGGCGGTCGATTTCACTTTTAGCCCGAACGGCTGAATGGATTTCCACCAAACTTGGCAAAATTGTAGGGACTGGTAGCCCGATGTGCCTTTGCTATGTCTCAAGATATGTGCTCCAGTGGATTTTGAGTAATTAAGGTTCAAAAAAATATATATATCTATAGCAGCGCACCGGTACGCGCACGGGTGCGCGTACCGTGCGCGCCACGCGACTTGCGCGAGGAAAGCTGATTGGCTCTCGGGTGTCTGTAAACATTCTAAACAGTCCGGAGCGGCCGCCATCTTGTGTCTCGGTAAAATCGAGACACAAGAGGTGGCCAAAACAAAGAGGGAAATGAACATAAGGGGGCAGAGTAGACCCCCCCTGACCCCCTAGGTTTGATGTGGGGGCCATAAAAGGGCCCCGCAAGGCAAAAAAAAAATTTTTTTTTTTTTTGATTTTCGCGGGGGGAGCGCCCGGTACGCGCACGGGTGCGCGTACCCGGGAGCGTAACATGGGGAAAAAGAATGACAGTTTTAAAAGTAGCTGTTTAGAAAAAAAAATGTTTAGTTGTTTTTTTTATACATACACATACATATATATAAATGCATATGCACATATATATATGCATATATGTCTATATGTGTGCGTGTAGAGAGAGGTAGAGAGGTAGAGGTGTAGAGGTGGAGAGGTAGAGAGGTAGCGGTAGAGAGGTAGAGATTAGTAGAGAGAGAAGAAGAGAGAGGTAGAGAGGTAGAGAGTAGAGAGTGAGTAATAGAGAGTAGAGAGTGAGTAGTAGAGAGTAGTAGAGAGCAGTAGAGAGAGTAGCAGAGTGAGTAGTAGAGAGTAGTAGAGTGAATAGTAGAGTGAGTAGTAGAGAGTAGTAGAGAGTGAGTAGTAGAGAGTAGTAGAGAGTAAGTAGTAGAGTGAGTAGTAGAGAGCAGTAGAGAGTGAGTAGTAGAGAGTAGGAGAGAGTAAGTAGTAGAGAGTAGTGGAGAATATTCCAAAGTTTGGCACAGCACCACTTTCACAATGAGTCCAATCAAATCATATCACTTAGAGTACTTATTGAAGCGCTGAATCTTGGTGTATATTCAAATGCTTTTATTTTCCTTAAGTTTATGTACCACAGCCAGCCGAAACGTTTCGTTCTGTACAACAGAACTTCTTCAGGGCGTTCTTATTTCCTTCAAGTTATGTCGGTATCCCGTTGTCATATAACTAGATATTTCTTCCAAATGTTAGACGAGACATAAGTATATTCTTATTAAAAGTGACTAGGTATCAATTTTACCCACACAATTCGGGCAGACTTGAGTAATTTATAGCATCCTCAAAGTCAGTCTTTCAAAAATTCCAAAGTATAGGACATGATAATCCAAATCCAAATGTTTCTCAAGAAAAGTCATTTACAATCGTTCGGAATATCGGTGTTTGGGCAGATATGATCCAGGGACCCCCAGTATGCAAGGGGAATTAGTCCCCCCTCTACAAACATGCACGGGGGCTGCGTTGCAGAGAGGTGTAAAAAGGGTTGTGGCTTCATTACACCTCTCTGCAATGCAGTCCCCTGGCGCATACTGGAGATTCCTGGTGGGCTTTCAGGTCTTATATAGTTAGGAATTAGCATTAAAAAAACCTTTGAAATTCACTGAAAAAACCAAAGGTTTCACACCAGTTATAGTTAGGAATTAGCATTTAAAAAACCTTTGAAATTCACAGAAAAAAACATAGGTTTCACACCAGTTATAGTTAGGAATTAGCATTTAAAAAACCTATTAAATTCACTGCCAAAACCAGTTATAGTTAGCTGGAAATTTTACTGACATAAAACCATTGAAATTCCCACGTTATAGTTAGTTGGACTCACTATAACTTGCGCGCCTGCAATGCACTGCTGATGACGTCACATATTACATCACTCATGACATGGTCAGTGACATCACTCATGACATCACTGATGACACCATCCAGTGAATGTGTGTCTTTCTGAAAAATAAATTTGTTTTATATATGTATTTGTAAAGGTCGATGGAAGAATAAATGTTTAAATAAGTGGGTAAATGGATGTTTTTTTTAAAAAAAATTGGTTGGTTAACTGGCTTATTAAGTGTATCTTAGTGAATACATATATTAGCGAGTATTGTTTAAATATTTAAATGTTTGTATCAGTGTTTCTCTTTGTGTATAAGTGGCTGCAGGGGTTGGTGACTGACTCACTGTTTGTATGTGTTTTGAAGACAGAATATGTGCAGGACTGTATGGGTGGACGAGTGTGTATATGTGTGTGTTAGTGAGTGAATGACTGTCTCACTAGTGTCTTCATTACTAACGACATATGTTTTAATCTAGTATATGTGAGTATTGATGTATATAAGTGAGTATAGTATATATAGTGAGAGATTGTAGGAGTTCCTGTTTAAATAAGTATGTGTTTCTATAAGTGATTGTTTAAGAGAGTAAGTATGTGTAAGTTTCCTTAGAAGTAAGGTGGTAGTGTGTGTATAAATGTATATGCAAATAAATGGATGTTCAATAGTTTATGTGCATGTGTGAGTATGTGTGTGAGTAACTTTTGGATGACTGCTGATGTGTAACAGGATGTATAGGTGTATCACTACATATGATGAGTGAGTATATATATGAGTGACTATATAGAACTGTTGGTGAATGAGTGGATGAGTATATAGATGGTGGAATTACTGAATTGGTTGTTGTTACTGGTTTGGGTATCTCCATTTTTTTGAAAATGTTTGTTTCTATTTTTGAATATTTGTTTCAAGCGTTACATTACACTGAAATTAGGTCTGTCACTCTGTCACAAGGATGGTGTCATCAGTGATGTCATGAGTGATGTCACTGACCATGTCATGAGTGATGTAATATGTGACGTCATCAGCAGTGCATTGCAGGCGCGCAAGTTATAGTGAGTCCAACTAACTATAACGTGGGAATTTCAATGGTTTTATGTCAGTAAAATTTCCAGCTAACTATAACTGGTTTTGGCAGTGAATTTAATAGGTTTTTTAAATGCTAATTCCTAACTATAACTGGTGTGAAACCTATGGTTTTTTCAGTGAATATATATATATATATATATATATATATATATATATATATATATATATATATATATATATATATATATATGAGGAATTTATTTAGCTTGCATTGATTTGGAGGCAATTGTAGGGAGGAGACAGCAAAATTAAAGCTGTATGTGGTTTAAAAAATCACGAGTCACCCTGCTGAGACAGGTGTTTTGGCACATATGTCAATGTCAATGTCAGATATTCTTGTAGAGCGCACATGTCACCGAGAGGTCTCAAGGCACTTGCAACAAAAAAACAGAGATACAGACAGCAACCTGAAGATTAAAGGAGACTTACTGAGGGAAAAGCCAGGTTTTCAGTTTTCTATGAAAGCATTTGTGGTCAACTATGGATGAGAGGTGTGATGGTAATTTATTCCATAGCATGGGTGCAAGATAGGAGAATGAAAGGCCCCCATTGCGTGAAGTGTGAATGCGAGGCTGAACAAGGAATCATTTAGTGCCACAACTTTAAGATCTTCCCGGTATGTGCCATTGAAGTTTTTTTGCAAGGTAATTAGGGCCAGTGTCATAAATTATCTTGTGTCTGAGACTTAAGATTTTAAAATGGTGTATTTGTCTCACCGGGAGCCTGTGAAGGGTTTTGAGATTTGGGGCAGAGGGGGATCTGGGGGGAAGATTAAGGACAAGTCTGGCTGCGGTGTTTTGAAGAATCTGGAGCTTGGAAAGAAGATCTTCATTAAGTGCCGTGAGAAGGGCGTTTCCATAATCATGATGGCTAATAACTAGACCCTGCACCCATGGGTAGTACATGCAAATATTCTTCAAGTGCAGAAACACTTTGGCAATGGGGCCTACATTCATAGGGGTGCTATCTAGCACTGTAAGTGGGATAAAAAAGTTTGAGACAGTACTCTAAAAAGGCATTGGCAAAGAAGTGTAACTAGGAATATCTTATTAGAGGCGCTGCCTTAGTAATACGAAACACCCTGCGTATATGATTATAATACCTTCATCAGCTTCATCTAAATTAGTTTCAGGGACAAAAATGCAAGTACTCCAAGGGCCGGGCTTACACCCGTCTCCCACCCTCCAAAAAAAGTAACAGTGGGGAGCCGCGGGCAATGGCCAATGGGTCAAGGGAGCCGCTGGTCGAAAAAGTTTTGGGAACCACTGAGATAATGGAACATAGAGACAGAGAATCTTGAGTGTACCAGTCCATAAGCCAATTAGCAAGGAATTTCTTCATATCATTTCTCTTGCCGCCCTCAGGAAAGCCCACAAAGTGGAGATTATTTCTTTGGGCCCATCCTTCTGCATCCTCATCCCACATCACCAGGTCTCTTGTGAGGGTCTCTAGGGTGCACACCTTTTTCTGCAGGGAGGTGACAGTGTCTTCCTCCCTCGACAGCCTTGTCTTGGTGATCCTGTCAGCTACATTGTGCGGATCCTGACATATGAGCATGACATCAGAGCCCACTGCATCTATTTTAGTGTCAAACATGTCTCTAGATTGCATGATCGCAGCCATCAGCGATGCATTGTCTTGTATGACACTAGCAGAGCCTCCCGGGTCTGGTGCCCTGGCTCCAGTGCCCATAAGTCAATGCATTGTGCTCTGCTTGGTGATCCTCCCAGCATCTTATACCTTGTCATTGTGCGATTCCACTCAGGTCTATGGACCAGGTCACAAACCTCCATGGACGTATGACGAGCGTGGGCAGTGTGCATGTTTCCTAATCTGCAGTGGCATCGCGTAGGTGTATCAATGAGGGGGGGGTTGTATCGTCCTCCTGGAATCCGTCCTAAATATCCTCTTAGTTGATGGAGGCCTGAGGAGCCACCCGCCCGCAAGCTGCACCGGGACCTAGCCCGGACATTTCCATCCCTACCCATGGTGTGCCTCTTTCGTCGAACGGGTACAGGCTGTCTTCAGGGTGCCTGTCCCACCTCCTGGGATCCAAGGCCCAGCTGCTCCTCGTCTCGTGTTTATTCAATGCTGCTCCAGCCCCCCAGGGGGAGACACACATCTCACCACCTATAGTTTCAGGGTATCAGGCAGAGCCAGTATATTGGTTGAGGCTTGGGAGCTTGGAGCCACCTCGGGGCTCTCCGCTGCTGCCATGTCCCTTACTGAGTGTGCAATCCTGACTACAGGTTGTAGTTCGCCTCCAGACAACTAGATACAGCCAGGTATCATTCATAAAATTGAGCTGCTTCGAACACTACCGGTCACCGATTACAGGTGTATTGCGTGTCTAATATGGCCAGGGGAATCTGGACCTTGACAGAGCAGAACTGCAAGATCCCCTCTGGCTCCTGGCCAATGGAGGCCGCGTCTCCAAGCCACTTTGCCTCCACCCAGGCACGCTGTGCAGCTAAGGCCAGACCGGGCACAGGCCAACCATGGGCCTCATTTATGAAAAGTGACTCATCACTGATTAAAAACAGCGATGCGTCACTTTTCACTGCGCACTCCTTGCGACATTCCTGATGCGTCATATTTAATGTATGACGCATCTTGTCGCAAGGAGTTACAGATACGTCAGTATTTCTGACGTATCTGTAAGCGCAAAAGTGACGCATTGCTGGAGTGTGTCACAAAAGTGACACAACTCCAGCAATGCGTCCTTTCACATGGGGAAAGCCCCATGTGAAAGGGCTTGTGTCAGTCTTACGCCTGCTGTGAGGCAGGCGCAAGATTTTGACGCAACAGCGCCCTAAAAGTGACGCAGTGAAATCTCATAGATTTCACTGCGTCACTATTACGAGGCTTTTTGCGGGGGAACGCCCCCTCTGCATACATTATACCTGACGCAGGTATAATGTGGCGCAGGGGTTTAAAAAGTGACGTATCTACCTAGATGCGTCACTTTTGAAATATGGCGTAACAGGGCGCATTTTTTACACCGCTGGTGCGTCACAAAAAGTGACGCACAACAAGTGACGCACCGGCGGCGCAAAACTGACGCAAGGCCTTCATAAATAAGGCCCCATGTCTCTAGGCTGTCCCCGTTCTTGGCAAGTCTCCTGCAAAGCCACTCACCTTTGTGACTCCAAGTCCACAAATGACTGTTGCTACGTTCCGATCTAGCCGCCGAGGATGACCTGGTCACCTTCGGTCAGGAGGTCCAACAAGGCCGCATTTGTGGCAATTACTTCACTGTGTCGCTCCCAGAGGACCCCCACGCACCCCCCTCAGTGAGTGGGCCCAGCAGCAGTTTGATCGCGCCACTCATTAGACTCCGGGGGGCGCGCAGTTCCACATAGGGTCTCTCGGGCCCGGCCAAAGGCTTCTGGCTTCTGTCAGGTACCACCTCCAGGCCGCAGCACTCTGGCATCAGCCTTCACATCGCACAGCAGCCCTGGTTCAGTGTTGCTCCACTTTCTAGTTGTGACGGCCAAGTCAGGGATTCTCAGCGGGGGCACTAGAAAGTTCAATAGGGCTAATCCGGCAGTATATGTAACGGATAAAAGGTAGGGCTACGGGAGCTCATCAAAAGCGAGTTTGAAAGACATGGGCCTACAACCGCTTCCTGCAAGGGAATGAAAATGTGGTTAAAACATCAAAAACATACATTTTCAACAAACTAACATCTAACTACCTACCCCCTCTCTTTTACAATAAAGAATGCCACCCAAAAACATGTAATATTAATTTCTATTGTTCTTACCTGACCACATCTCTTCCTTGATTGTGATCTTGACCCCTACACTCCACTTACCAAAAAACATACGCAAACGCGAACATCAAGGTTAAAAGTGAAAAGTAAACAAGGACAACTCTCCCATTGCTTTCAATGGGGAATCATGGAGAAAAAGTTTAATATATGTTTAAACATATGTTTTAACTGTTGTGAACATGTTTAAATATGTCTAGAAATACAAATTCTTTATATGTTAAAGTGTTTATTGTGTTTTTTTAAGATTGTTAAAAAATTGTTTAATACATTCAATATTTAAAACACTAGAGTTTTTGTGTTCTGAGTGATATTTTAATGTTTCATTAATTTCTAAATATATGTTTTTAGTTCTGGGGGTCTAATGTTTCAAGTTATTCTTTTTTTTAATTATTTTAAATCTGGCAAAATATTTAATTTGATGATTATAAGTGAATACTCAGCTATTAAAATTAATACCTGCCTATTAATACACTCCTCACCCAAAACTCATACATTCCTCACATTCCGTGCCTAACGGTATGTTATCGTCTTAGAAATATTTTGAATAAAGTAATTTAATTAATTGTATTTCATTCAAAATACATTATACATTAATACTCAGGAATAAAAATTCATACTGTGTATTAATACCTTTCCCCACCCAATGCCCCTATATCCCACACATCCCATGCCTAAAGGTATGTGTTACAGACTTAGAATTTTTTTAAATAAATTAATTTAATTCATTTTGTATTCATTTAAAATACATTAATACTCAGGTTTTAAAACGAATACCTGAATATTAATACCCTTCCCTGTCCAATAACCCTATATCACTCACATCCCATGCCCAAAATTGAATGTTATAGACTTAGAAATATTTTTGAAAAATATATTCAATTATTTTGAAATTACTCAAGATAGATTGTAAATTAATGCTCAGCTTTAAAAATCAATGACTGAGTATCAATACACTTCCCCACCCATTATCCATGTAGCCCTCAAATCTTGTGCCTAAGGGTGTGTTTTAAACATTGTGAAATATTTTATAAGACTTAACTTATTTCTTTTAAAATTAATTCAAAATAGATTATAAATGAATACTCGGGTATTACAATTAATACCGAAGTATTAATACACCCCCCATTACATCTATATCCCTCACATAGTGTGCCTAAAGGTGTGTGTTACATCTTTAGAAATATGTTATAAAAACTTAATAAATGTTTTCAAATGTTTAAAAAAAGTATAACTTAATATTGAGGTATTAACTATAATACCTATAACTATAATACTTGTGTATTAATTCACTACCTCACCAAATACCCCTACATCCCTTGCACCCTGTGCCTAAAGGTGTGTGTTGCACCCATATTAAAAAAATATATATTATTCTTTTTAAATTTATAGTACAATGGCACTATAGTATGTATTGTATAATGAACCAAAATCTTGCTAATATACTTATCCACTAAAACATTGTAATTGTATTACACAATAATGCATGGTAATGACATGCGTGGTAAAGCCAATTTCATGGTAATGGCATGCGTAGTGATGGCATGCATTGTAATGACCCCTACCTTGTAATGGCTCCGTTGTAATGGCAACTCGCTGCAATGAATGCGTTGTAATGGTTGTTTCCCAAAAGATCAGCACAAGAACATCCCGAAACAAGCTTGTGTGAAATCCGCTGAATCCATTAAAGGAGGTCTTGATAAAGAGTCTAAAGGGAATACTAGAGAATCATCAGAGTGAGGGTACAACAACAGCTGGTAAATTAAGAAAATCAATGGGAAAGATAGTTCGAAACAAAAAAACACACAGCTCATGAATGGGCGAGTCTGACAAAGATTAAACTGAATGAAAGTAACTCTGATGCAAAAGATTTTTGTGTGAAGATTCCTAAGAACTAGAGTGAAATAGTAACTGAACTGAGAAAAAATCTCTGCTGAATAAATTCCCTGATGAACAAGTGACATCTTGTCTTGACATTTTGAGAGACTGTTTTAATTTTCAATTTTTTGTTTTTGATAGGTTTGGTGTTTGAGACAATAACAACTGATTATTTTGATTACTGATTACTTTTCTAACCTTTGCTATTTTGCTTTTGATGATAGTCTCTTCAAAAATTCAGTTGAGTAGGATAGAGAAAATATTTTCAAGTAAGAAGAGGATTGGCATCACTTTCAAATTATGTTTTATAAATATTATTTCAATTGCACTTACTCGAGTGTTATTTTATGCTCCTGTTGGGTATTCCTCAAACACTACTAATAACTCTATATTTCTGAACACTACTAAGCATCGTAATTTCAAACATAGAAATAATTACAATAAATATTATGCTGAGAATTCTTATATAGATTTGTTGAAGAATTATAGAGACATAATGAATTTGTTTGAATGTTATATTTGTAATCAGTTACCAACTTCTGTCTTATGGCTCATCATTTGTAGTTTATTAGTCTATAGGGATGTATTAGAATTATTTAGAAGAAGTTAATGTAGATTATGATGTTGCAGTAGATTACCTACCTGTTACTAACAGAATGAAAGAGCAGAGACTTTTAGAAGCCTTATAAAGTTTCATAGTACTAACACTGGGGGTGTTAACATACAGAATATGTGCAGGCTAACTGATAAAGAGTTTAACTTTATTAAAGAATATAACAAAAAAGGGTATCATGATAGGTTGATCGGTTCAAAAGAAATTAGATTTGATTCGAGAGGAGAGACTGTGATTAGAAATTCACTAATACATCCGAGCTTTGAAATTTTGAAAGAAAAAGAAGGAAATGTATGTCTAATATGAATTAAGCATAGAATGTTAGATACATCCGTTATGATCTGAAATATTGTGTGTGCTTATAATTATATTCTATGTAGGTTTGCTATGATAGATACAATTGATCTTATTTTTAGAGGCCTTTATCACATTTGTAACAAAACTGCTTATTTTACTCCTTGACAAGGTTAGGCGTCATGTGAGAGTGAAAAGAGAAAGTGTAGACCAAAGATTCGACGAGTTTATTATTTTGTTTCCTCCTATTGGAATTGCATTCAATAATATGAAGATTAGAGAATTGTCCTCTCTAGGAGAGCATTTAGCAGGTAACACATCAGATGCTTTCGACACAATTAATGAAGAAAAGATTGTGAGCAGATCGATGGTTATCAAAAACCAAATGGGTTTCCATATGCTAATGGCAAAAGAGGAAAGCATTTTTCATGTAATACACACGCAAAGTTGCACTTATATTACAGATAATAATGTTAATAGTTATCTTGATAACATGGCTAATATTGTGAATAAGATTTGTCCATTAAGAGAACATAGGGCCTCATTTATGAAAAGTGACGCATCGCTGTGTGAAAACAGTGATGCGTCACTTTTCACTGCGCTCTTCCTGCGGCACCAATGATGCGTCATATTTACTGTATGACGCATCATGTTACAAGGAGTTACCGATACGTCAGTATTTCTGACGTATCTGTAGGTACATAAATGACGCATTGCTGGAGTGTGCCACAAAAGTGATGCAACTTCAGCAATGGGTCATTAGACATGGGCAAGTCCCATGTTGATAGTGCCTGTGTCAGATATTGAAGCATTAGCATCCAAGAAATGGCGCAGTGAAATCTTATAGATTTCACTGCGTCACTTCTACAACCCTTTCTTGCGTTAATACGCCCCCTTGCATACATTATACCTGGTGCAGGTATAATGTGGGGCAGAGGTTTACAAAGTGACGCATCTGCCTAGATGCATCACTTTGTAAATATGGCGCAACAAGGTGCATTTTTGTACACCACTGGTGCGTCACAAAAAGAGACGCACCAGCGGTGCAAAAGTGACGCAAGGGATCATAAAAAAAACCCATAGGGCCTCGTTTATGAAAAGTGACGCATCACTGCAAGAAAACAGTGATGCGTCACTTTTAATTGCACCCTCCTTGCGACACCAATGATGCGTCATATTTACACTATGATGCATCATGTCACAAGGAGTTACAGATACGTCAGTATTTCTGACGTATATGTAGGCGCAAAAATGACACATTGCTGGAGTGTGTCACAAAAGTGAGGCAACTCTAGCAATGGGTCATTACACATGGGCAAGTCCCATGTGAAATCTGCCTGCATCAGTCTTACGCCAGCCATGAGGTAGGTGTAAAATATTGACGCATTTGCATCTTAGAAGTGGCGCCATGAAATCTTATAGATTTCACTGTGTCACTTTTACGACCCTTTCTTGCCTCAGAACGCCCCCTTGCAAACATTATACCTTGCGCAGGTATAATGTGGCGCAGGAGTTTATAAAGTGACACATCTAGCTAGATTCGTCACTTTTGTAAATATGATGCAAAAAGGCAAATTTTTTACGCCGCTGATGCGTCCCAAAAAGTGACGCACCAATGGCGTAAAAGTGACACAAGGGCTTATAAATAAGTCCCATAGAATCTAGGAAAAGATAGGTTGATGGATGGGGGATGGGCATGGATTTATTAATAAAGATTGCTGCTTCAATATAGTAGTATTTATAGTTGTAATAGGTGTTTCTTTAATATTTATGTTTTATGGAAGAAGTTGACACTGATGAATGAAAGGCAGAAGACCACCTCTCCTTCAGGAAGCAACTCAAGACCTGGCTGTTCGAGCAGTAGCGGACCCCCTCCCCCAAGCGCCTTGAGATCCTCCGGGTGAGTAGCGCGCTTTACAAATGTTTTGATTAATTGATTGATTGAGGTTTAGGACACTTTGAGGGTGTTGCAGAGAGAAGATCCTTCAAGATCAAGAATGATGACTGAGTTGTAATACTTGGTTGGTGTGCTAATTCTAATTTTCTTTTAATAGAAGGGGGACTTTGGAAAATGATTTTTCTATAAGAAAAATAATACTTAAGGTTTGGTTCAGTTTGCATGAACAGTTTCTGAAAGTGCATGTCTAAATGTTGTGCATGAGCATTTCTCTTCATTGCTTTTCAGATAACCATTGAAATACAGCTTCAGCCATTGTGTCTCTGACTCTGTATGCACAAAAGTGTCATTGTTTACTTCCATAGTTAAGGATATGTATCTGAAAACGTTTGAAGGAAATTTAATAAACCTCTGTCACTATTTTTTTTTCTGAAGGTGCAGAACAGTCCATGGTATTATATTTCATTTCTCATGTTTCTGTCCAATTAAAATAATGTTCATGTATATGGTTTAGAAATCAGCAGTTTGATTGGTTTACTGTGCAAGTAACATTTTAGTTCCACCTCTCTACGTAATGACATGTTGTGGAAGGTATGGGCCGATTTCGACCGAAAACCTTAAAGTATTGCCCGGCGTTAGCCGCCTCTCATACCACTCTAAATTATCAAACAAAGAGGCAGGCGCTGGAGATTGGAAGGCAGGAAACAGGAGTTTATTCCGACGGAGCAGAATACATCAAATCAGACAACAGGGTATCTTCTCGAGGTGCTCTAACCGCATCTCTGAGGCCTGGCCTCTTGTACACAGGTTTATGATCTTTATTACAGTGACACATTCCTGCAAATACTTTGAAGTACAGAAACACATCCTCGGAATCTCCGCTTCAGGCCCGTTCCCACACACATTTACAGTAGAAGTCCCAACCCCGATCTCAGTAGGTGATGACTGTCGCGCTGCTGGACATTCCGCCGGTTCCCAGAATGTGTGCGGTTGATTGGATCTCATGGGGTGGGGGCTATGATCGGTTGTTGATCCTTTGAAGAGGGAAGCTTCCTACTGTATGGGGGCAATAAACTGTATCTGCAGGGCGAGGTGGTGGCTTGGGAACGAGCAGGACAATTGGGCACAGAGGAAAAGGGGTTTATCAAAGGATGTATGATCATGAAAGGGATGGAGGGAGGTGTTGGCTGGGTACGGGATGTGGATCCGAGGCAGGGTCGCGCTGAAAGGGAGGTTTATGGCCCAAGCATGTGAGAGCGGGGGCTGTCAGCGTGCGGGGGATGCTTGCGAGGTTAGGGGGAGAGAGAGAAAGACGCGCTGGCTATCGGCAGTGGGCAGAGAGGCCATGACATTCAAAATGGCTGCTACTTACGCGCACATATGAGCCTAAAAAGGGACAAGATGGAGCCGATAATGTTGATGTCGCAAACTAGATTTCAACAATGTCATGAAATTTGGTACTGTATTTTTTAAACCCATTAATAAAGGATCAGAAAACATTATGAGTCTGATTACGAATTTGGCGGTCTTGGAGCAGGACTCAATGCAAGCGCCCCGTTCCAAGACCGCCAAACCCGTACTCTGGCTGCCCAACGTATTCCGATTGAAATAGAGGTCGGGAGTTCTGTGCCAGTGGTCCCACGGTGGTGAATTATAAAGGCTCATATGTGAACCTTAGAAAGACAGCACCGTGGAACACCACAGCACATTCCAGCATGGCATGGACTTTGAAGTCAATGTCATGCTGGAGCAGGGGATGCATACAGACAGGGGGACACCCCATTTGCCGCCTGCATGCATCCCAGGCCCAGAGGCCAGAGGCAACAGATGGCCCTGTAGGGCCCTCTTAGTTTCCTCTCCACCCCACTTTTCGTGGCGGGCTCATCACAATAAACACTGTATTGGTGAGGAAACTCATAATATGGTGGATAATGCCTCAGCAGCAACACCAGCATATTGCAGCTTCAGACCGCTGCTAGACCACCAGGGATAGAGCATCCCCAGCGGTAGCATCGGTCCTGTAGCGGTCCGACAGCCAAACTCGCAATACGGTCGTTGGACCCCTTGGGCTGCAGTAGCTGGACCACCACAGTGGGTTTGGTGGTCTATTGGACCGCCAAACTCAAAATCAGGTCCTATGTAATTATTTCTGCCTTAGGTATTCAGAAATTTTAGACTTCAGATATTTTGATATTTTGCAATGCAACATTGCACGTTTAAGAAGAGCTGCTTCTTATTATATTTGTATCCTGCTAGCTCTAGGCTGCTCAGAACAGAGAAAGCTGTTTATTTTATGTAGAGTAAAGTAGGTTAGTCACACATGACCTCTTTGTAGTTAGGATTTATTATTATGATTAGATTCATGCGAATTTTGGGATGATGATTAATATTTGCTTTCTGTAATAATAACTTTGATATTTAAATAAATCTACAAAATTGAGACCTGAAGAAATGTAACTGTGCAAATTTTTCTTTAATGGTCTTGGCTTAGTATTTGAATATTAGATTCTCCCTTTCCAGAAAACTGACCATCCTTAATGTTAATTGTGTTGGGGTGTCAACATCTGAACCTGCATGGCTTCTGCAAACTAATAACACCGCAGTTTGAGCCTGTTAAATTTGTCCACCTCTGCAGTCTGCGGCCTGAAATTGAGAGATTTGTGTCATTATGTGTCTTTCTGCTGACAGCTTCAACTGTCTGCCACAGACAGCATCATGTACAATACTATACAGAGCTAGTCCTTGCTCATGATTAGATGGCTTTCTTGTCAATTTAATTTCCTTGCTTTGTTTGGTGGCTTTTCTCCATATTCTGTGTTTGCCCCTCTACTGGATCGTTGCTTGTTTGCCCTTACATTTGAATGGCTAAGACATGGCCTTCTACTGATGATGTCATGGAACAATTTTGTATATGCCATTACTAGTTTAGCACTCCTTGGGAGAGCATGTCTTAGTCTTAAGGATGCATTCATGCTCTTTAATTTGACCCCACTCACCATAGCCTCAGCAGCACGCCAGATACCAGATAGTGGCCTTAGTGATACCCTGAATGCTCTCTTTACCTTGTCTCTCCCTTATCAGCCTCCCACCCAGTGCTTCTCCATACCACCAGTACTGTTTCTCTCCATGGTGGTAGATGCTTTTGTCTTTGCCAAAAATGGAGGTGTTTAAACTCTGTTGGCATTGACAAAGCAAACAGTGGAGATCAGCCATGTTAAAAGTATAGAAAATAAGGTTTTCTATATTTTCAAAATAGCCACTCGATGGCATGATATAACGTACATTGCATCACTGTCGTGTTCATGATGACACGTCATCACACAATGCTATGGCGATTTTGAAAGTATAGAAAGCAATGTGTTCATTGCTTTGTATACTTTTAACGTGGCTGGTGTGACATTGGTGAATAAGATTGCATTGCTTTGCCAATGCTTGTTTCTTTCCCCCTCTCACTACCAGGAGACATAACATACCAGAGAGAAATTAATTAGAAGGGACTAGTGGTGTAACGCAAAATGTCGTGGACCCTGGGCAGAGTGGGATGAGGGTGCCCGAGTCTCCCATATGTCATGGATCTTAATTGGCCTTTGGCTGAATAGGGGGAATCCTGAAGAGTTGGGGGCTCCCTGGAAGGTTGGGGCCCCCCGCACTGCAACGGCTGTGGGGGCCTGCATTACGCCCTTGGAAGTAACGGGATCAATGACTGAAAGGAATGGAATAGGTCTCGCATTTGTAAAAGTTAAAGCTATTGGCGTTATAAATTATGTTTTTATTTACATTTGTTGGTTTGCAGTGAAATGAGTATTTAGCAAAAAAACCTGCACGTGACGTGCGTACCATGAAAAAGAAAGGCGTGCAGCTGCTGTTCTTGAAGATTAAGGGCCCCATTGGGATGGCGGGCGGGCTTTGCCCGCCCGCCATCCTCTCGGAAATCGGGACCGCCCGCCCTAAGGGCGGGGGTCCCGCAAGCACCATCAGGATGTGCCCGCCACAGTGGCGGGCACATCCTGTATTTATAGTATTGTGGCGGGCGGAGCTCTATGCTCCGCCCACCACAATACTAAAAATGCTTAGCAGCATTTACGTAATCAAAGCGGCAGGCACCGCGCGATGCCTGCCGCTTTGATTATGCAAATGGAGGGGGGTACCACAGGTACCCCCCGTGTGCCACCCCCCTTTGGCCTTCACTCCGGGGGCCCGCAGGGGGCCCCCAGAGTGAACACCGCCTGCCTTTCCGTGACGGCATTGCCGCAGCGGAAAGGCATTGCACACTTGCCATTGTAATATGGCTGGCGGTGTCTCATAGACACCACCACCATATTACTCATTTTCCTCTCCGGCCGCAATGCAACCGGGGCAGAAAAGTGACGGGCGGTGTTTCTCTCCGTTGCGGTCCCCCCGCTATTGTAATGTGGCGGGGGGAAAAGGGTGGTGGGCGGTCATTTCTGTCGGGTGGATCGCCACCGCCACCATGGCGGTGGCGATCCGCCCCAACATCCTAATGCAGCCCTAGGTGTGGCATGCTGCACAGCTTAAAAAAGTTATTATAAAAAAGCAGGCACTGTGCTGAAACATTAAACTGCTGCACTTGTGTACATAAAAGTTATGAGCGCAACAGCCCAAGAAGAGGCTGCCGTAATGAAAATAGAAAAAACGGCGCAAGGTACTCGGAATAGGCACCCACAGTGTAACAAAAGGAGGAAATAAAACAAACAGTCCCCAAAAGAACATATAAACATGTACAGCATTAGGAAACTGTAGTTGACCGGTGCTCCTGAGCAAAAAATGGAAGTGATGTAACAGGAGCGCTAACCAAAGAGGAGCTAGCAAAGAAGAGCGACGCAGGAGTTAACCAATGGCAAGCAGCAGGAGTGATTATACGCTGTTTAGTGATTACAGTAGGTATTCCAGATATCGCATGCACTCTGCCTAGGCTCAACTTAAAAGTAGCCATTAAACAGGACCCTTTTTGAGGGTGATTTGTGCACCTTCTTGAATACCGCCTCTTGATGGAGAGCTGAGCCTCTCCTGAGACAGCAAGAACAGGCAGAAGCAGCAGAGCACCAAACAGTGGAGGACAGAAACAGATTAAAGCAACAGAATATCTAATTGTCGATGCAAGTAAATGGTGAACTGTGATTGGAAGAACCCAGAAAAGGCGTGAATAGCATCTTTTTGCCTGATGTTAATATGGCCCCCTTCTGCCGGAAGACTTGACGATGTGCAGAGATAGATGCGCAGTTAAGTGTTTCTTTGTTCCGTGATGGGTACTAACCAGCAACAACAAAAAAGGAAACACAGTGACCTTGAATGGGGCACAAGTGTGCACCATATGGATAAAAGTTAGGAGCTGTCATGCTGAAATATGAAGCATAGCATTTACTGTTTGCTTAATCAGAGATTGGAGTGACAGGAAAGATCAACGCTTGAATGCAGTGCTGTTGGCCAAACAAATAAGTAGTCCCCTTACAGTTACTATATGGGACAAGTGGAAGGGTGCAGGAAGGATGGACCTGCTCCAAGGGAGTAAACAATTCACCAAAAGGTGGGCCAAAGAGTAAACATTAACTACTCAGAAACAAACAATTTTAAAGGACACTGAAACAAAGAAATGAGAAGCAGGGTGTGGCTTTAAGCCCAAAGAGATACATACCTAAGTATACACGAGATGGTACACTTGATCTAAAAACAAGATCTACTCCTAGGAATGGCCAGGCTTCCCTGGTCCACCATGAAAGTACTGGAATATTTAATGATTCCCCATAAGGGTCTGTGGCATTTTAGCAAAATTGATCCCAAAAGTTTTTTAAAACGTTGATTAGAGAAGTCTACTCTCCCTTAAATCATCTAGAAGAAATCTGTGAACTTTTTTTGCTTGCTGGAATTTGAGGGAAGTATCACACCACACCACTTGAATAGATCTTTTTCCATATATAATGGGTATGAGATTAGCTCTCATCCCATTTCTGGAAATGCTTGTCCTGCCCCATTGCTGGGAGACGGACTGGCTTTGGGCCATTGGGGCCTTTGGAGCTGGACCAGGAATTGACTTTGGTGGGGGACACTGTGTTTAAAAATCATTTTTGGTTTAAAAGCATATGAACTTCCTTGTGCAAAGGTAGTTGTCAGGAAACAATAAACATATCTATTAATGTTCCTTCTAGTGAGAGTTCAGAATTTTGTCGGGTTGCACTCTTGGCTCCTCGTTAAGGTAGCATGGATAAATGTGCCTTCCATCACAGGTTGGGATCCCATGTTTTGGCCTGTTTGTACATTTCGGGAAAAAAGCATTCTTCTGTGTGCATAATATGCAGTTCTGTATATGCTGCTGGGCTGTGTATGGCATCCTTGGTGGGCAAAGTAACTGCACACCGAGCATTGCCTGAGAAGGGACAGCAGCAAGAACGGTGGTGAGTGCATTATACCTACACATGCCCTATATGTAAGCAAGATTAACAGAAAACTGTGCACAGGTCTTAGGTCCCAGATGTTCACGACCCAAATATATTCTGGGTATTGTAGATCTGATTCACTTCACCTGAAATTGTAAATCAATAAAATGCTGTGTAGAAAAAAAAGCCAAAAGCATTGTGCCCTTGGCGATAAGTCATTTGGTAAATTTGAATATAGGAGGGTTATGCCTATTTTCTCGTACGGAAGACAGTACAAATAACACATTTTATAGCAAAAGTGCAATATTTTTCTTAGAATTCTGGGACTTATAGTCTTACTTAACCTTAACTCAGGATAAAAGTAGGACCGCTAGCCCTAGAACCCCAAGGAAACAACAGGACTGGACTATCGAGAGACACATGGAACTGGGAAACTTGGCAGCTGTGTAACACCCCTGCGAAGGGTTTCGGTTCAAGACTATTGTAACTAACCCAGCTTTTTGAAATGCTTCGGAAAATTACCTATACATTGGGGGGAGTGGAGTACTGTACATAGCATCCGGATTTGAATAATAACTTGGTAAAAACACAGACACGAAATGTATGCATGAGATTTAGAAATCCATTTACAGATGGATTGCAGTTGAACTTTGAGCACAGAGAGCTGCGTATTGACTAGAACCTGTGATGTCACAGCATACAGTGAGCTGTTGGTCCATATTAACCTATATATGTAGCCTCCTATTCTCTCCCTAAAAAAGCATTTGGTTTGCATTTTCTACATCTCCAAATGTGGCAATTTCCTTTGTTTACCCTGAGTACGATGCAGAAGAATGGAACACAAAGTGCACCGAATTAAGATGAGTATTTGCACACCCATATGGGCCTGCATTACTAGCACTTTATTCACATGCTGCAAATTAAAGGTGGGCGAGCCACTGAAATTTGGTGCCTGAAGCCTGGCTCAGCTCGAGGCCATGCTGTAACCTCGAACAAATGACGAGCTGAACTTTCATGTGGCTTCTGCCTGCCCCCTCACTCTACCCAGAATGTTGCGTAATGGCCAATGCTTCCGACTTTGGAGCTGGGTAACTAGGTTGGAGTCTCAGTGTTGGTTCAATATACTGCTATTCTGGGAAAATTACTTGGGGGCACATGCATCAAACTTCTATTTTGCAATTAACAAATAGAGATTTTTACGTAATCGCTATTTGATAATTGCAAATGCCTATGCATCAAAAGACTCGCATTATTTTAGCGAATCTGTAAAGATCGCAATCGCCATTAGCGATTGCCAAAATGTGAGTCGCAAAATAGCGAATCCGCAATTGGACAATCGCTAATAGGGATTCCAGGATTTCGATGCAGCATGATGACATCACAACCAGGAAGTGAGGCATCCCATGTTGTTACCTGTGTGATGAGAGAGAGGAGGAGAAGGCAGACTGCAGGAGCACAACACAAGGAAGCCTTTTGGGACAGCTGAACCTGTGCAAGGACATCAGCATGGCTACAGGAAACAGTGAGAAGGAGGCAGCAAAGCACAAGAGGGAGCAGAAGTTCAGCGAAAAAGAGTTGAAGTGGGCAAGAGCCATGAAAAACTGTTTGGGAAACTGTCACTCCAGGTCCCTGAGTCGGTGAAATGAAAAATATGAATGGGAATCCAAGCTAAAATCAGCACAGTGGGGGGTCATATAGTGCACCATTGCAGCTCTGTGCAAGCGTTGGTGTGACCTGCGTAAGAAACAGTTGCTGCAATGCTTGCTGATGCAAAGAAGACTGGAGGAGGACCATCAACCCAAACATCCATTAGACCCCTAAAGGACCTGGTGGAGTCAACCCTTCAGCCTGGAGCTGTCATTGGAGTCACACAGATAGACACCTCTGCACAGCCTAGTACTTCCCATGGTAAAATGCAATCAAATGACCATTCAATGCTAAATTTTAAAAAATACCCCTTAAGTTAGATCAGGCTTAGTGTTGAAAATACTACTCCAGTCCACATTTTACTTGCTACACGCCAATGTATTATGGGATTAGCAGACAGCAACTCCAATAGGAAAGGCAAGGAGGGATCCAAACAGCATAGGTGCATTCAGTACAACAAGCAAGTGAAATATCTAGACACTGTGTGTTGCTAAATAACTTTATTGAACCAAACCATGCACTATGTGGACATACATGTACAAACATAAAAACTGAAATTGCATTGTTTAACACCACAGATGCAGCTGTGCAGGGTTCTGATGAAGGTGAAGACCATTACACTCCGGAGACTCAGGCCCAGTCAGGAGATAAGAACAGATGGCCCGTCACCCCCAATACCTTCACCCACAAGACACAGGACCACAGTGGCACCACCAGCCGTGGCCCGTGGAGGGAGTTACGTGGGGCAGACAGGCGGGGTGGGGGAGGGGCAGTGTGTGGGGTGGTAAACACCGGAATACGGATGATTGCAGGTAAGTAAACAATTAAATAATAAAACGAATTTCGTAGCGCGCCCTGCATCTCATTTTGTGATGCAGGGCGAGAAACGAAATTCATTTATTTCATTTAATTGTTTACTTACCTGCAATCATCCATATTCTGGTGTTTACCACCCCTCCCCCGCCCGCCTGTCTGCCCCACGGGACTCCATCCTCGGGCCACGGCTGGGCACCACTAACTATATTTGATAGAGAATAGGAGAGCCATTGTCCTCATCTGGAGGCGCAAGTTAAGGGCTCATATGGGAGCTGAAGAAGGCAATGGTTCAACCGGCTTTGGTGGGCTAGAGAAACAAACGTTGAAGGTGCAGCGCCAGCAATGCCAACACATGTGTTTAATGCAGGCACAATTTGGAACATTTGCAACAAACATCGCAGAGATGAGGGACAGCATAAAGGAGCTCACAACAGCAGTGGTGGAAGGACGGAGGGAAACAAATGAAAACTTTAGGAATGTGACCCAAACCCCCATCAGATTTATTCAAGGTGATGCAGAAAGTGCATGTGCCCCACCACAAAATGGACCGACAGTTACTTGGGTGCTTAGATGGCTACACTATGGTCATCAACTGCCTGAGCACTACAACAGCTCTGTTGTCTCGTGGTGCTGTGGACATGCAGGTCTAAATGACCCATTGCTGTGGTGACATGGCCAGGGGACTCCTACAGGTCACCAATGCTGTGGAGCAATTGCAAAATTCTTCAGTTGGGGGCAGCAATGTACTGGGTGGAGTGGAGTGAGGATGCCTCCAGCCTAAGTAGTATCTTTGCACCAGTGACCACATGCAAGAGGCGCAGTACAAGGAATACTTCTGCATCAGAAGGCTACACAAGGGATGAGACAGAGCCCTAAGAATGGCCCACGGGAGTGCGTGTCCGCAGAAAATAGTGTGGCATTGAGAAAAGGAATGTAATTTGGGGGCATATGTATCAACCTTTTTTTTAGTCGTAACGCTGCGATTTGCAAAAAAGCAGCGTTTGCGACTAAAAATTCGGAAAACGGGATGTATGATTCAAATCGCATTGTAAATTAAGAAATCGCAAAATTTGTGATTTCTTACATTGCGATAACACAAAATCTGCAAACAATTTAGCGATTTCTTAATTAGCGATGTCCTTCGTTTGCGAAAGTCGCAAACTGGATATCGCAACTGGGTGTAACAAAAATTCGCAAATTGTGAATATGTGTAAATCACAAATTAAGAAATTGCAATTACCACAAAGTGCATACAGGTGGTAACCAGGTGCAAGGTATAAAAAGCAGCCCACAATGCAACCGAAACTTCCACATTGGCAGCACTATATGTGATTGCTAGGAGGCTCCGTATCCGTGCCCTTGCACAGAGGCGACTCAGACAGGAGCGTATTTTCAGACTGCGCATCACGCTGTTCCAGCAGACCGAAGAGGACATTCATGAGAAGTACAGGTTGCACCCACACACCATCTTGGACCTGATTGAGGAGCTGAAACCCTTTTTGGAACACCCAACACGCAGGACACAAACAATTCCCACCCATGTGCAGGTCTTGTGCTCCCTGCACCTCCTTGCCTCAGGGAGTTTTCAAGGATTCATAGCAGAGGTTGGCTGGGTGTCACAGAGTGCTCTATCTCGCTTTCTCCATGCCTTTTTGGATGCAATGCTGAAGAGGCTAGCACGTCATATAAACTTCCCCAGCACCCAACAGGCATTACAGCAAACCAAACTTGACTTCTATCAAATTGCACGTTTTCCCCATGTCATTGGCTGTATTGATGGAACCCATGTGGCCCTCACACCCCCAGCAGTAACAGAATATGTGTTCAGGAACCGAAAATGCTACCATTCCCTGAATATACAGGTTGTGTGCAATGCCAAGTATATTATCAACGACATTGTGGCAAAATACCCTGGCAGTACACAGGACTCCATCATTCATCTTCCGGCATAGTGGGATACACAGACGTCTGAGTGCTCGAGAGTTTGGAGAGGGATACCTGATAGGTAAATCAATAGCACACATATATCCATCCAGTACTCATTTTTGGGGGGGAACATTGACTTACCCATCATTTCTATCCATGCAGGTGATAGTGCCTACGCAGTGGAGACTTCATCCTAACACAGTATCTGGATCCAGTAAATGGAAGGGAGAGGCGGTATAACAGGGAACACAGATCAACGCACAGCGTCATAGAACGTACCTTTGGCATACTGAAGAGCCGGTTCAGATGTCTACATAAAAGTGGAAGGGCACTGCAATACAGCCCTGAGACATGTTGTAAAATCGTGACAAGCTGCGCAATGCTCCACAACATGGCAATGAGGAAAGGCACCGCAATTGATGTGAGTGACACAGGCACATCGGATGATGATTGCTCACCTCCCCGTGGCAGGGCAGCAGCAGGCAGGAGTAGGGGCAGCTGCTGGACATCAGAAATGGTTTGAGATCACACAAAACTACTTTTAGGTAAGAAATAAATGTGATGAAAAAAATGCTTTTTGTAACATGTGATGTGCTTATTCACACTTCACACTCAATGATTTTAGCAGTACCTAACACATGTTTGAACACAGTGATTGGACTGTTCAATAATGTGCATAAATCAAGTTAGGTGGGTTGCTTCACCCCTTTTCACAAAGTGTCATTGTCTAGTTCACCTCCTCCAGTGACTGCTTGGTGCAGGGCGTTGTTCTGCCTCCGTTGTCTGGCTACCTGCAGTTCCATGTCTGCCACTGCGACGTTGTGCAACAGGCAATGTAGGAGTGATGCTGAGATGTGTAAGGTTGCTGGTGGTTGTGCAGAGGCGGTTCACTTCCTTTGTATTATTGTGCATACGTGCATTGGCACGTTGGGCAGCCCTGTCCCTGGCACTTTCATTACGTTCCAGTGTTGCGCATAGCTTTTGTATGGCACCTGCCATGGCCATGATGCCCTCCTCCATGTGCTGCTGATTTTTGTTTAGGGTGTTTGGCTGCCTGTTGATTGAACGTAGTGCTTTGTGTTGCAGGCGCTGAACTTGAAGCATATTCTGCTCCAGTCCTGCAAAAAGAGTGTGTTCCTGTTCAGTGCCAGTGCTGCTCCTGGGCATGGCCCTCCGTGCTACATTTGCTTTAAACCTTTTTTGTGTTTGTTGTTGTCCACGACTGTCAGACACTTCCTGACTTTTCACTCTTTCATCACATGCCTCCCCTGAGGCGTCTAAGTCATCCTCCAATGGAGCCAGGAGGGGCACATATGTGCACTTCCTGCGCATAATGGGTGTCTGATGAGAGTCATCACTGGTGTTCCCATTATTGGAGTGTTCAAAATTAATTTGTAAGTCCTCTCCCTCTGCATTGTCCTCAGGTGCCCTGGATTGTGCTGTGGATGTAAAGGGGGAAATATGAGTCTGTGTTTTGTCATGCATTTTGGACTGAATAAAGTTTTCAACTTTTAAGTTGTCTGAATCCTGACACTGTAATTTTGCCTTAACTGCAACCACATTCTAGGCATGATTTCCTATGTCTGATTCACAAACTCGCCCTACATCCAACTACGACTCCCATGATGGATTGCTGTGTGTGTTGTAAGGAGTGATCCGGAATAACAAACATTTTCTTCATGTCACACATTATACACAGTGTGAATGCTATGGGGAGCTTTGTAATGATTTCCATGCATCTTACCTTGACTGCTGGATGGAGGGTCGGAGCTGTCAATGCCAGCCACACCACTTACACTCTCAGGCAGGAGAGTGGACTCCACCAGCTCTTCATGGGTTGTTGGCTGTCCTGCTGTGGATGTTCCTCCCCCGGTCTTCTGTGACTCCTTCAATCTGGCTGCCACCCTCTCCTTGGACCTTTGGCACATGTCGTACCACCTCTTGCGCAGTTCCTCGATGGTACGATTGGTCACACCCACAGCATTCACCTTCTCCTGTATTTTCAGCCATATATTCCTTTTTCTTGCCTCAGGTGCTTTCAGGGCTTTGTTTCCAAACTGGAGTTCATGTCTGGAGACCATCTCCTCTATGAGGAGCTCCAGCGCTTTTTCTGAAAACTTGTGTTTTCTTTTTATTTTCTCACCCTCCATGCCTTCCTGTGGCCTCTGTGAATCCATTGTTGAGCTTGATGTGCTGTGCAGCCTCCAAACACACTCCTTACTGCCTCTGGGTGTGGCTCAGGCAAACAGATGCAGCTAATCACTCCCACTTCCTGGTTGTGATGTCATCAAGCTGCACCTGTATTGCAGATTCCCGGAATTGCGATTTCTTAATTTGCGAATTTCGCTATTAAGGAATCGCAATACAGAATTCTCAGAATCGTTTGCGATATTTAAGAAATCGCAAAACTTTAGCGATTTTTTTATATACACCCCGTTTTGCAAATCTGAAACTGCGAATCACAAATTCTCGCAATTTGAGATTCGTAAAACGGAGTCTTGATACATATGCCCCTTGGTGAGGTAACCAGTATTATCCATTTGTCATGGCTGACGTTCAAGTTCCATGGCAATGTTATACTTTTGCATTCTGACTGCCACACTGCACGCTTTCACCTGGTATGTGTGCATTAACACTACCTGAGATTTTTTAGGAATAAATAACATAAGCAATGAAACCATATAATGTCTTGTGTCATCATTACCCACCTTAAAAACAATTCTGTGTTATTTCTGCACGTCTCTGTCTCCACTCTGCTGCACTCAGCCCATGTGCTGCTTGTGGTTGTTATCTTGGCTGATTATCTTACTCTGGCTCACTGTTGGATAGTTCCAGGGGTATGCCTTTTAAAGTTGCAATGTTGTGCAACATGGCACAAGGGGCCAACATTTTGCAGCAGGTATCTGCCCGATATTGCAATGCACCACCAGTTTTGCGTAGGAAGCGAAAGCTACTTTTCAGTGAGCCAAAGGTCCTCTCTATCACATTGCGTGTAGAAATGTCAGCTGCATTGTATCGCTACTCACTTGGTGTACTTGGATTTAGGTATTGCATGATATAGTATGAAGGAACACACAGCATATGCGCTGTCACCTACAGGGTAGAATGCAACAGATTACTCACTGCTATGTTTCACAATAACCAGAGAGTCAGTAAGACAATGTTACATACATTTACCGAGCAGGTATCCTTTGCCAAATTCACCTCCAAGGAAACAAGTATGTATGCCACTGTGTCGGAAGATGTAGGAATCATGCGTACTACCTAGGAATCTTGCCACTATGTCCAGCCGGACCAGCCATCGAGCTCCTGATCTTGAAACTGTGCGATTGCGCACTTGTAAGTAATCCCCATCTCGACTATCCAAGTGGACTCCCGACCTAACACGATCCCTATCAGCTGGCTAACCGCCCCTTGTGACCCAGAGCTATCGCGCCTGCTTCTGATCCAACTTGCAGTAATGCGATTTAGGCATAGTGCAATTGTAAATTCATAAAGACAACAATGAAATATTATGTTGTCCTGAGGATGATACCCAGTATCTAGTGGTGGCATCGAAACGTCGTCGACACCAAAAAACGCCATATGCAATATGACTATGCAATATTGTAATGTGCAATGGTGTATAAGAAAATGATCTTAGTCTGTTAAAACTTTCAAATAGGAGTGTACAGACGTATTTCACTTTGCCCTTTGGCCATTCTGTGCTTCGTTTTGTTGTCTCACTGTTTTGTGGGTCACGGCTGTGCCCACTTGTCATTGAATGTTTCTAACAATTTAATTTTATATATATTTGCAAAATAAATTCTTGTCCGGCTGGACAAAAGACATACTTCCTCTTTAACACCTTAGCAGCTATGGAACGTCCAGCTCCAGTGCTGAACGTTCCATTGCGCAGGTGCAGTTGGAACGTCCAACGGCCGACGGCAGCACTCCCGAGGTAGTGGTGCCGTCGGCCGTTGGACTGGGCGCAGCACTTATGAGGTTAGAATATGATTATTGTATATAAGTGATGCTTCCTCTGAAAATAGGGACCATTGTTTTCTATAACACTATGTCTGTGATGACATTTTTTTAATTGCATGTGACTTGTATATTCAGTGAATGGTATGATTTCCTGTTCGTGTAAATGTAATAATTTAGTGAGGGGGCACATATAGCTACAATGCAACCAATTACATGGGAAAATTGGGCATTCTGATAGAAGTCAAATTTGTTTTGCTGCAATTCCAGTGGTATTGTAGGAAAGAATGAGTTACAAAAGCGGATGGGGCACTTTGTGAAACCCCTCCAGCTGCAGCTATTACACCCTGGAAGCACCCTGACACTAGCAGGTGAGTGAACATAGAACCTGCTAATGAGTGGGGCTGGCATGTGTCCTGCGAGTAGTAGATTTAATTCAGCTATCAGATCATTGATCATGTCTGCATCCAACCTACATTTGTAATAAATCTCTTCCTCTGTCTGCCCCAACAATGTAACGCACACTTTAAAAATGTGTTCCTGAATCCTCCTTACTCTCTGCTGCTGCTTGTAGTCTCATCCTCCTCACCATGACGTACAGCACTGCCATTGTGAAAAATTCGGAGGCCTCTGTGTCTGTTTAAATAGTTTGCCAATGGTTTCCACCTGATTCGAATTGGTTCTATTTTGCGAGTGCAAAATTCCAAATTCCGGTTCATTCGCAATTTGCGAATGTTTCATGCAAAAATTTGTGATTACTAAATAGCGAATTCGCTAATACAGAGATGCTATTGGAGATTGCAAAATAGGTAATCGCAAATTTAGCAATTACCAGAGATATTGTGCAAATTTACATGATACATTGCTTAGGGCTATTTTGCGATCCCAAATGGCCGATATTTGCGATTTGCAATGTTAGTGATCGCAAAATAGATTGAAGCATGTACCCCTTAATCTCCTATGCCTGAAAAATTGATGTGACCTTGTGTAATGTAACAGGTGTTTATTTAAAGCAATCCTACAGCTTCCAATCGAGATTGCCGCTATATAGAAGATGCAGAAAAATACACACACATTTGAAACACAGCATGACATAAAAGGAGAGACAAATAGATACTCGTTTATGGGCTGACTTGTACAAAGTGAAACCAAAAAACCTGGATAACTTGTGTGATCTTGAGCATTTAAAAAAATATATTTTTTTTCTTCATATTTGCACATAAAATTACTTTAAAAAATGTGAGTTTAGCTGTATAAAATATATATGCCTGCAAATTATTTTCCTTTCTCATTGTTTCTTTAGATGGATCCAGCTGTTTCTGCATGCATTGTTCATTTAAAAAATGTTTTTTTAGCATGTCTGTGTCTTTTGGCAAGAATTGCTCATGTTAACAGTTAACCGGGATCTTCCTGCTATCCCGAAGCATTATGGATCAAAGTTGTGATCATGGGAGGGAAGGGGGTTTGTAAGAACTGGTACGAAGAGAGTTACTGAGAGAAACCCGGCAAACTCAGGGTGACAGAGAGAGAGAGACAGGAACACCTGGACATATCACCATTGTGTCTGAGCCAAACCAATGAAACTACTAGTGCTGAAAGCTACAATGGAAAGCCAAAGCCCAGAACATTTAAAGCCCAGAACAACTTGCCCAAGATTTGTGGGTAGTGATCTATTGACAAAATCCAGATTTGTGTTATCGCAGAAGCGGATGTATGCGTTACCTCCATGCATGTGCGTACCCATGCAAGGTCATGGGTGGTAATTCTTTTCAGGTCTCACCTATTAATCCCACAAGGGATAATAGACGAGAGTATAGTGGGCAAACCAAGGTCTTAAACCATCGCGGATTTCGTACAGTTCGTGTGGTGCACTCGTGCGGAAAGTGCGTGCACATCAAAGCCATCAGCCTCCCGCCCACAGGCATCTGAAGCTTCCCCCGGCGTGCGCTCGGCCTCAGGCATTTCTCCTTCCCCCCTAATTTTCACCCCTGCTGTTGCTGGCCACGGCCGTACTTTCACTTTCACTGTCGCCAGACCGTGTCTCTTTCAACATCCTTCCCCCTCCCAGTGTACTTTTATTTTTATTTTTGATCCTCTTTACTATTCTTTTCATCATCCTTATGGCTGCAGCCTCTACACTTGTTGATTGCGTACTCATGTAATGTCATTAATACATTCTTTTTTTCCTAGGTGCTCCTACGTATATTGACATATTTGATGCACAAGCTTACTTTTTGGTCTTGGATGCATTTTATTTGCATGCACAATATAATTGATGCATTTATGTCGTACCCACTATGACTGTTTCTCTCAACCTTTTTGCTTTGTACACCTCCACACATCCATGTAAGTTTGATTCTCATGCTGTTTTTATACATCTCTAAATTATTCACCCACTTCAAAATGGCCACTGCTCTGTTTAGGTGACAGCCTCCTTGTCTCTTTCCACAACCAGCAGTACAGCTCTTCACATATTCACGTCACTAACTTTACACATTAACCCACTTCAAAATGGCCACCACTCTAGCTGGACGGTAGTATCCTTTTCACTTTTCACAATTATGGGTAAATATGGAGTCAGTCAGTCGGTGTCTTTGTTACATTCCAGCCTCCGCGAGTTCCGTAATCGCAATGAGCAGCATCTGAAAGCATTAAGGTAATTCTTTTCACACTCTTTAAGTTCGAAATTGTTTGCATGCCGAGAACCACACAGCGTTGCACATGTAACCTACACTTCACTTTGACAAGCATCGATTTGGGCAATTGTATAATTCGACACTTGTTGCATGCCATAATTATTTTTATGTTTTGTTTTTAGCTTCTCGTATGGTGTTTCACATCTCCGCGTTTATCGTGATTTGAATATCACGTTTAGATGTGGCAGAATTCCGTTCACAAGAGTTGTTTTCATCTGGTTTGTACCCGCATTTCTCCCCATTGTTCACCTGACAAAAATCGTTTTGTCACAATAATTGGTTTCATCTAGTCACACGGTTACTTGTTGTGCCTTTCTGCCCTCTGTTAGACTCATTTTTGGTGCCTTTCTGCCCTCTGTTAGACTTGTTTTTTGTGCCTTTCTGCCCTCTGTTAGACTTGTTTTCCCTTGTTTTTCTGCCCTTCTGCCCTCTATTAGACTCGTTTTTGTGCCTTTCTGCCCTCTGCATCACTACATCATTACTCAGCGCTACACCAGCATCACTCAGCACCACCACATTATCACTCAGCACCACCACATTATGATTTGATTTGATTTGATTTGATTTATCTATTAGTATAGAGCGCGATTGCCCGAGGGCGTCTTGGCGCTGAGATATACCACTGGCTCATTAAAGGTGTTGACTAGAGCTGTTTAGAGAAAAGCCATGTTTTAACTTCACTCAGCACCTCTACATTATAACTCAGCACCACCACAGCACCACTCAGCACCACCACAGCAGCACCCAGCACCACCACAGCACCACCACAACATCACTCAGCACCACCACAGCACCATTCAGCACCACCACAGCATCACTCAGCACCACCACAGCACTGCTCAGCACCACCACAGCACCACTCAGCACCACCACAGCACCACTCAGCACCACCACAGCATCAATCAGCACCACCACATTATCACTCAGCACCACCACATTATCACTCAGCACCACCACAGTATCACTCAGCACCACCATAGCACAACTCAGCACCACCACAGCATCACTCAGCACCACCACAGCACCACTCAGCACCACCACAGCATCACTCAGCACCACCACTCAGCACCACCACTGCATCATTCAGCACCACCACAGCACCACTCAGCACCACCCCAGCACCACTCAGCACCACCACAATATCACTCAGCACCACCACATTATCACTCAGCACCACCACAGCACCACTCAGCACCACCACAGCATCACTCAGCACCACCACAGCAGCACTAAGCACCACTACAGCACGACTCAGCACCACCACAGAACCACTCAGCACCACCACAGCCTCACTCAGCAACACCACATCATCACTCAGGGCCAAGAATGCATCCCTCAGCACCACCACAGCGTCACTCAGTGCCACCACAGCATCACCCAGCGCCACCACAGCATCACCCAGCGCCACCACAGCATCACCCAGCGCAACCACAGGATCACTCAGCGCAACCACAGCATCACTCAGCGCAACAACAGCATCACTCAGCGTAACCACAGCATCACTCAGTGCAACCACAGCATCACTCAGCACAACCACAGCATCACTCAGCACCACCACAGCATCACTGGTTCAAATATGTTCTCTCAATGTTTCAAGCTTTATTACAAATATCCCAAAAAGATGTTCATATTTCACTTCTGTTCTTGGATGTTCGTCACAATAAAATACACTGAACATAATCTTCACAAAAGTTATTTACAAAAGTTTAAGCTATTGCCATTATAAATTACAATAACTTTCATTTGAATCTTAATTATTTAAAAAAATTAAAAGCCATTGTTATTTGTAATAGCAATACATGTAAGTTACATAAATACAACACATATTGCATTACAAATGCTATAGGTGTCACATTTGCGAAAGTTATAACTAATGGTATTGTAAATGACAAAGCTATTAATTTAGCAATTTTCAAAACCAACACATAAATAAAAAAATTGTCATTTACAATACCAATAGCTCAAACTTTCCTAATTTGAGACCTATTGCATTGCAAATGCTTGTTTTTTATTTGAGTAACAGGAAAGCGTTTTTTGGTAAGGGGAGAGTTGACAGCAATTTTCTGCTGGCCCTCCCTTCCAACCCCCGCCCAAAAAAGAAAAAAAAGGACCAGCTGTAGGAATGGTGGAAGGATGGGGTAGGAAGGGGGAGGGGCCAGGAGGAGGAAGGGCAAAGCAGCACATGAGGGAGCGAGTGAGACAGAGCAGCCAAGAAGTACAAAAGAGCATGCGAGCAGCACAAAAGGGAAAGAGCACTTACACCATGCCACGACCCGGAAAAACAGTACTCCCAAAAAAGATTTTAGGAATGTAAGCAGAAGATAACTGTAGTTGGCCGGTGTTCCTTTTTGAAAAACAGAAGTGAGGTATCGCTGTGTCAAGCATTTAGGAAGCAGCAAGAAGAGTAACACTGCTCTGAACAAATGGGAAGACAGCAGGCGGGAGCTAACGCCTTTTCGACTACAGCAGGTCTTCCAGACAACTCATACAAGCTGCCTAGACTCGAACTAAAAAGGAGCAATTAAAACAATAATAGGTCAAGTGAAATTGCGCTTTCAGAACTTCCTGTGTCACTATGGCTTTTTTAAACACTTTTTAGGTCTCGGCATCGAGACCTATTGCTGCCGAGTTCGCTCTCAAGGGACACAGAGCGGTGCACGAGCCGACCAGGCTTTGTGGATGCGCTTAGCAGGCCGGCCGAAGGCACGCACACACACACACACACACGCGCAGACACAAACAAGCAGACACACACGCGCAGACACACACAAGCAGACACACACAAGCAGACACACACAAGCAGACACACGCACACACACACGTGCCAAGCCCCCCAAGCCCCACTTACCGCCTCAGCCGCCACTCCTGACTTCTGCTGCCACCGGTCCTCTGGGCCATCCACTCAATGGGCGCGGGCTTCTTGCAAATACGGAAGTCCCGCCCCTCGACAGCCGTGAGCGTGCACATCCTGAAACCGGAAGTTCGGGAGCGTGCATGCTCACGGCTTGTTATTTATGCGTTTGGTAAATAGCCCGCACAGAGATGCTGTACAGAATTGACATCAAAAGTAGCAACCAAGAAGTTTGTAATTGTCTGGGAGATAAATCAGGCTTTGGGAGGGAGGCTGGCAATGATTATTAATGTACTAGACGCTGCCCCAGGGACACAGTGATCTTTAGCACCATGCTGTCTCTGGCAGGTGATGAGATGAACGGATTCTCGGCTTAGAAGCGGTGCTCTTGCGAGGAAAAAAGACTGTGGACGGGTATATTAACTGCTCTTGTGTATAACTGTTTCCTTTGGAAAGTTTAACAGCTTGGAAGGCAGACAGTGGTCTTAAACCCACCCACGAGCATGGTTAAACAAGCGCGTCAGAACAATGGGCATCCCCGGCAGCCCCGCGCCTCGCATCGACTCCTGGAGGAGAGGGCGGGGCGCGCAGTCACATGACCGCGCCTTGCAGCCAGTGCTCCCCGCGGGACCGGCACTTTGTTTTTTGGTGCAATTGTTCTTTATTTACAAATTTTAAAAAAACACATGGATGGAGACAAGCTCACTGACGATCATTTACAGACCAGCAGTTCTCGTTACAAGGGACTTGTGTTGCTATCTACTAAGGTTAGCAAAACAATGCAGTACAACTAAACGGACGCGAAGGGTTAAAAAATCGTTAGAGAATAAAGTGGGACTCAAAACGATTCACAACTGGCTAATCAAAATGACACATTTCCCCTATGCAGAGCAGAGAGGCAGTTTATCCATCTTCCAAACCAGTTTCCAGGTGGCTGAGGTGAGCGAAATGGGCACAGATGCATACCTCACAAAAACGGGAACGCGTCACAAGGGAAGGTGTGAAGAAGAGAGAAGTACTGGGAAGGGTGGTCTGAAAGCTGCTCCGGGGGTGGCCATGCAAATGTTAGGTGCTCTATTGAACTGAATAAAAATAGCTTTTATATAGAGCTTACTAGGCGCTTGAAGTTGAGGTGAACGCGAACAGTATATTACATGGCTAGCAAAGGTTATGTTTGCCTGGTGAAGCAGACTCAAAGGTGGCCATATCTCTATATGATCGTTTGTCTAATCAACAAGACGTTTGCATGCAGCCGCACGCGCCAATTTGGTCAACGATTCGTCACGGTTGGGATTCATGGGAGTGCGCCATGGTAAACGTGCGTGACCGCGAGTGAGGCTGCAAGCCAATGGCGCCTGTCCTTGGAAGGAACCGTGCTGTCAGTCAAGCAACGTAATATGTATAGTCAAACAGCAGCCCGGAGGCAGCAAGGTAATGCCGTCGATGTCAATCAATGTCCACCAGACCTGACCACTCCCTTCCAATGGCAGTACAGCCCCGGAGAGGGTGCACAAGATCACAAACATGTTGATGCATCGCCAGTAGCTACTTTGTGCAACTTCCGTGGAGACCAGTATGTACCAGCTATGGAAGATGTATGAAAATATCTAGCTAGACTCCAGAAGGAGGTGAGGAGTTGGAGGGTGCTGGGGGGACACAAACGTGGCTATTGATCAGCTGTATAGTTGAGATCTTGCGAGGCCTGCCAAAAGTCTCTAGGGGCAGGTTTCACAGAGGCTCTCTGAGAGGCCCGGCTGCTGGGGACACCAGGATTCCTTGCACCCCTTTATTGGATCTGTATCATTCTTTGGAGCACAGTGACTCTGCAGGAGGGGCACACCCAGGCCCCTCCCCTCAAGGGACCCGGACTCTAAGCCACCTGCACTGTGACCAAGGTAAGCTTCGGGGTCCCCCTCTGGCTACTTGCTAGGTGGTCACCTCCAGCTTTTTAAGGGTGGACTCTGATGGTTCAGGAGAGTGGATTGTTTTTCTTTTCAAGTAATGTGTCTCCTGCCTGTTCTGTGACTGTGCATCTTGGAGCGGGGGGGGGGGGGGTCCCCACAAACACTGTGCTCCATAAACCGCACTAAGTGGGCGAACCCCAAATTAGACACTGTATGTGAGACAGTGTGTGTGAGACAGTGTGTGTGTGAGACAGTGTGTGTGTGAGACAGTGTGTGTGAGACAGTCTGTGTGTGTGACAGTCTGTGTGTGTGTGACTGTGTTTGTGTGAGAGTGTGTGTGTGTGTGTGTGTGTGTGTGTGTGTGTGTGTGTGTGTGTGTGTGTGTGTGTGTGTGTGTGTGACAGTGTGTGTGTGGGACAGTGAGTGTGTGGGACAGTGAGTGTGTGGGACAGTGAGTGTGTGGAACAGTGAGTTTGTGGGACAGTGTGTGTGGCTCTGTGTGTGTGTGGCTGTGTGTGTGTGAGGGTGTGTGTGTGTATGTGGCTCTCTGTGTGTGTCTGGGTGCAAATGCAATAGGTCTCGCATTTGCGAGAAATTATGCTATTGGCATTGTAAATGACTGCCATTTATTTATCGTTTTTCAAAACCAACACATAAATAAAAAAATTGTCATTTACAATGCCAATAGCTCAAACTTTTGCTAAGGCGAGACCGTAGCATTGTAAATGCTTGTGTTAGATACTACTTTTTCCTTTGTGTTTAAGCACTCTACCAAGGTGCGCCTTTTTTTCGCTGTGCTTGCTTCCCTGCCCCCTCGCTGTGCTTGCTAGCCTGCCCCCTGGCTGTGCTTGATTCCCTGCCCCCTGGCTGTGCTTGCTCCCCTGCCCCCTGGCTGTACTTGCTTCCCTGCCCCCTGGCTGTGCTATCTCCCCTGCCTCCTGGCTGTGCTTGCTCCCCTGCCCCCTGGCTGTGCTTGCTTCCCTGCCCCCTCCCTGTGCTTGCTCTCCTGTGTGTGTATGTGGCTCTGTGTGTGTATGTGGCTCTGTGTGTGTATGTGGCTCTGTGTGTGTATGTGGCTCTGTGTGTGTAGTGGTTCTGGGTGTGTATGTGGCTCTGGGTGTGTGTGGGGCTCTCTGTGTGTAGGGCTCTGTGTGTGTGTAGGGCTCTCTGTGTGTGTGGGGCTCTGTGTGTGTGGGGGGGGCTCTGTGTGGCTCTGTGTGGGTGGCTCTGTGGCTCTGTGTGGGTGGCTCTGTATGTGTGTGTGGGTGGCTTTGTGTGTGTGGCTCTGTGTGGGTGTAAATGCAATCTGTCATGCATTTGCGAGCGGTTAAGCTATTGGCATTGTAAATGACAATGCCCTTTATTTATGATTTAAAAAAAAAATGTCATGAGCAATGCCAATAGCTCTACCTTTATTAATGCCGAGACCATTGCATTGTAAATGCTTGTTATGGAAAGGTACTAAAAATCTACCTTTCCCCCAAACATTTCTTGAGCTATGGGAATACCGAATGACATTAGGAAGGGCAGGCTTGCATTTAGCACAATTAAAGTATGACAGCCTACTGATTCGTGCATAATCATATGATAATTGCGTGATAAAATGTCCTATCAGCCTCGTTAGAAGGTGAAGGTCACTTAGGGAATAGATTCTCCCTCGATCTCCTCAGTGCAATCCGAGTTGGGTGTTCTCGTTTGATCACTTTCAAAGATCGCCTGCCACCAATGAACATTATATCACTGTTTCACAGAATAAGAGTTTCAAATGCAAGGGTGTGTGTTTCAAGAAGTTTCCCCTGTTTGTTCTTAGCAGGTAAGGTGGTGGTAACATATCACAGCAATATATTTTAAGTTATATGCTGTAGTGCATGTTGAGGAAGATGAAAATTCAGCAAACTCCTTCCAGGCATTGTCGCCTGACAATGTTCTTTGAGAAGCATGCCTTTGAATGTGTTATCATCTTTGTAATTGAAGATAAAATATAATTCCGATTTCATATCGTGAGTTTAATTTTATAGTACCTCGCTTTGATGAAGATAGACAAAGGATGCATGGGTGAGTTTTCGATTTCTGAGTTCTCAGTGCATGCGCCCAAGCTGAAAGAAACAAAGGCCCTGTAAGACAAGAACAAGTGGATCCTGTCGCAGACAGTGGGATTGTGTTACCACACATAAAAAGAACGTGCACTTTGTTAAACACAAATGGCTGCTGTATAAGCGCACAATGCTATCCACTGAAGAGCGAACCAAGCTTATGATGGAATAAAAATAGACAAAGCATGGCCTAATACCCTTCGTTTACTGTGCTGAAAGCATGAATAGGGTGCAACTCAAAGTGCGAACTCCAGGAAGGCACCTTCATCAGCGTTCAACACAAATCTTGCAGATCGGGGCGCGCTTTTGATCCCCTTAAGGTTTATCTCTTCTATGATCTTCTTTTCCCATTGCCTAATTTTATCTTTAAAGCTACTGTGCAAAGATTGTGAGTGAATTTGGAGTATGAATGTAATGCTTGTATGATACCGGATTGGGGGCTGTGCAGACTGAAGTCCCCCCGTAGCAGTGCCAAGTTACACTGCTCCTAATAGGTATAATACTGGCTCAGACTGAGGAGAAGGACAGATTAAGGCGTATGCAATCTTTCCTCTTCACTGAGAGCAACGGCCAAAGTAGCCATTGGTATAGATAGAGGGCCATATTCTCAAGGAAGTGGCGGAGAGCGGCATTAGCCTTCTTGGCTTAACGCCTCGCTCCGCCACTTCGGAAACACGAGGCTGCACCCTATTCTCAAGGATATAGTGCAGCCTCGCGTTTCCCCCTGTGATGGTGCTAAGATTCACAACTTAGCGTCAACGCAAGCACCCTTGCACCAGAGTGCAAGGGGTGGCTGCAAGCAGGAAGATTTGTTTATGTTCAGAAAGGTGTCTGTTCCTGCACATAAACAAAACTTAAATGCCAGTTTGTGACTTACATGTGTGCTGCTTGCAGCACACATGTAAGTTATAAAACGGCATTAAAACAAAAGGTTTGTTTATGTACAGGAAGGGACACCTTTAAGACCAGTGGCAGTTTTCGATTTCAGTGGCACAGCAGCACTTTGCTCACCTTGTAACCAGCATACCGAGCCCACCCCTCGCCGCACCCGCTTCGCGGGTGCCGCTTCGACGCAGGCAGCGGATACCGGCTCAGCAGGGCATCTCTTGTGGCGGTAAGGCGGCTGTGGGCGCGAGGCGACAGCGGGGCTGCGAGTGTGCAGGGACTTCATTTCCCAGAAGTCCCTGCTAGACCGACGGAGAGCTTCCGGTCCGCTCTCCCTGCTGGCCCGCCCCCTGCCCCCCAACGAGGTGCTTAAGAGGTGCTTCAAACCTCCAACGTGTGGGACATATATTCCAAGACCAGTGGCAGTTTTCGATTTCAGTGGCACAGCAGCACTTTGCTCACCTTGTAACCAGCATACCGAGCCCACCCCTCGCCGCACCCGCTTCGCGGGTGCCGCTTCGACGCAGGCAGCGGATACCGGCTCAGCAGGGCATCTCTTGTGGCGGTAAGGCGGCTGTGGGCGCGAGGCGACAGCGGGGCTGCGAGCGTGCAGGGACTTCATTTCCCAGAAGTCCCTGCTAGACCGACGGAGAGCTTCCGGTCTATATTACCCCCTATATTGCCCCCTATATTACCACTTCCGCCTCCCGCAGCGCGGGACGCAGCCCGGGCGAAGACGGGGCAAAGACAGGGCCGTTCTAGGCCGTTGGAGACCGTTCAGGACCGGACCGGGCCATTCCTCTTGGTTTTAATTTCCGTGTTTCATTGGCTGGCCTTCCTGCACTATTCATTTATTTATTGTAACATCCCTTCCACACAATGTCCTCACGCGAAACTAGGAGTAAGGCTACTAAGACCTCCAAAAAAGCTACAGGCACCTTAGATGATTTTATCACCAGGACCAGCCTCTCTATTGATAATGAAATAACTAAACTTCAGCACAAAGTATCAATAGAACTTGAGTGTGCTAGGAGGCTCTCAACTGAACTTGCACTCAGAAAAAAATCTTCTCTAGGCAGCATTGCAACCTCCAAAACTCCTGAACGCATTACTGGCCCAAAACCAATCATCACTTTGGCCGAGGTTTATTCAACAGTAGAGGAAACAACCCCTCCTATTAATCATGAACCTACTGGGCCCTCCGTTAGAGCCGAATCCGAAAGTCTTTCACCGCTGAATTTTTCAAAGGAGAGTGCTGAGGATATTGCAAATGGGGCGACCTGTCAGCTACCGGTTGAGACAGAGTCTAATAAAAGCCAGTCACCCGCCAAGGCACCATCAAAGCATAAAAGAAAGCGCAAACATCTAACCGCTTACGCTAGGAAAAAAGCAAAAGTAGCACTTAGCCACAATATCACGGGGGGAACACCAAGTATGCCTACTGTAACAACTGATAACACTATACACGATGTAGCGTCAGTAACTGTAGAAAATACTAATGCCAACGTAGATGAACAAATCTCTATCGTAATGTCTGATCATTCAGTCAGTGAGGGGCAAAGAGTCTCGTCTGATACGGCAGAACAAGATAGTGGAAGGGAAGAATTTTTAAAATTAGTGTGGGAGACGCTTAAGAGATTACTTAAACCACTAGAAATCAGGCTAACTGGCATTGAGAACCAGCTACTTGAAGTTGAGAAAAGTGTCATCACCCTGTCAAGTTTAAGCCTTAACTGTACTGAAGTGCCTAGAGCCACTCAACAAGCTCCAGTCCCCTCCCCGGTTTTAACAATAAATACAAATCCATGAATTTGCAGCAAAAAAAGGAGGGGATAGCAAGAAATACAAACGTTAAACAACCAACTAGCACTAAAGAAAAAACGAATCCAGCTCCCTCAACTTCGACAGCTGTAAATATTACTAGTAAACCTTCACAGAAAAATCAGGTACATAGTAACACATCTCAACTGCCAATTCCTCCCTCTACCCACTCTTCCAACCAGAGTGCATTGGTCCCAAATAAACTCCCATCTAATCCGCCTGCATACCCTTATATTATTCCTGCAAGTAATCAATCCTTGCCTGATAGATCTTTTATAAATACCACCTATAAGTCAAACCATCAGTCTAGCCACACGTATAGCAATTTTAGAGAAGGGTACATAGATCTGCCACCAGACGCTAGTCCATTTGTAGCTGTTCTCACAGGGGTGCCAGAATTGGATAGCCAATATGAAGAAAACTTCCAATCTTTAAAAAACAAAGTGATTTTTTGGCTAAACAAATATAAACCCATTCCTAACCAGATGAAAAGTAAGATCCTTATGGTTAGGAGGGTACCATGGGTAGGGCCAACGGCCAAATCAATCACGGGTGACTGTATTGTCATATCCTTTGAAGAACCCCAAAGTGCTGAACAAATCTGCAATTGGAAATCGTACGGTGCGAATCCTCCCATTGAAGCTAGACCTCTATCATTCTTTTACCCTCCACCTAGACCCATTCATCATGGCCCCAAGTGGAACCCTGTCAACCAGTATTATGGCAGTGCTCCCAATTTGGCTAGACATGGTGATTATAATATGTGGTCTGGCATCCCCACCTTCAATAGATTCAGTTGCCTAGATGCTGTCGATTGACTTGGCACTATGCCTGACTGTATTTCTGAGTTATATGACACCTTCTGTAGCATGGATAAAGGTAATCCCCATCTTAAAAATGTCCTACAATTGCATGATGATGATAAGGTTACTGAGGATAGGATGTATAGGACCATCTCAAATCCCCAGAAAATGGAATTATCTTACAAAGCCGGAAATGTATGCTATAGTCTAGCTAAGGGTGGTCCGGATGGGGGATTTAATACTGTAGTTAGAGAAAGAGCCAAGGATGCAGAGAAAGATATGCCAAACCTACAGCTAGGCAGCGTATCTAAACAGTGTGTAGCCAATCCTTCTCCTGACGTTCAGAGCCTATCACCTCGCTTACTTATTTTATCGTGGAACATCGCAGGTGTTTGCAAGAACCTAAAAGACCCTGACTGGGCAGACTATATTGACACCTGTGACATTTGTCTGCTACAAGAAACCTGGGCTACAGAAGTTCCACACCGGGTAGGATACAAAACCTATGGTACCGAGGCAGTCCAGTCCGACAGAGGAAGACCATCAGGGGGCCTAATAATTTGGCTAAAAATCACTTTGGTCATGCAGGTTGATCTTGTTGATACAGGCACTCCTGATATTCTGGCCCTAAGGGTCATTCCACCCTGTGGAAACGAATGTTACATCATCAATGTTTACAACAGACCGATCGGCCACTCCAAGGTTTCACCAACACTTGAAGCCTTGGATCTCCTCTTGAAAAACGTAGTTGGAGACACCCCGGTTATCTTGGGAGGAGACCTAAACTGTAATTTCGAACCTGTCCCGGGCATCTCTGATGTGTTTGAAGATGAGGACCAAGCGTATAACATTCCCCAGCTTGAGACCACAAAATCTGTTAAATACTCTACATTGGCCAGCCAACTATTAAGACTCACCGCAGATCATGGCCTTAGAGCAGGCAATGGCCGTCTCCCGTCGGACTTGCAAAAACAACCAACCTTCTCCAAAGCTAAAAGCAATCTAGACTTTGTACTTGTTTCTCTTAGCATCTGGCACTTTTTGATTGATCTGAAAGTAACAAATAGGGGGGAAAGTGATCACTATCCTTTGGAACTTTACATCAACATGAATATGGTTAGTGACACCATCACAACATCAACTGAGAATACCCATGTAAGCATGTGTGAGGACGTCCACACAAACAACAACAGACGTGCAGTAAGATGGCCACGTGTTTTGGCGGATGGCAAGGCCTTAGCGTTGGTGTACTCTCTTTTTGAGCAAACGTTTGCACATATAGTTGATCATGCCTTCTTACCTGAACACTTTGATCATTTCATTGAACTTCACAATGTCTTCTTTTCAGAACTAAAAACGTATCTATCAAAAATGCCGAGAAAGAAGCAACAAAACATAAGAGTGGCCAATCACGGAAAGTTATGGTATGACCACTCATGCAGGATTGCTAAAAGAAACTTATTGCTTGCCATTAAAAATAAGGCAAAAGAAGAAGTTAAACTCGCAAGGGTGGAATACAAACATACACAAAAAGCATCCAAAAAACTCTGGGAGGAATCAATTTGGGCTGAAATGCTAGCTGCTGCAAAAATTAATGATAACGTTGGCTTCTGGAGGCTGGTGGCAAATGGGGGGCATGCTGGGAGAGCTGTGAAAGATGTATTCCTGGACGAGATGACCTGGGTAACTCACTTTACATCTCTCTATAAACAATACGATGGTGACAGTAAAGGGAGCCTATGGTTCCCCCCCCCCTATTGAACCCCTCAACTTTACATTGGATGAGACAGTAAGGGCGATCAACGAACTTAAAAACTCCAAAGCCCCTGGCCCGGATAAAATACCGGGGGATCTTTACAAACACGATGTTGACGTCTGGGCCCCTTATGTGAACCGCCTGTTTAATGTCTTATCCTCAAACTGCAGCTTTCCAGATAGTTGGCGTGCAGCGGAGGTTGTGTTAATATTTAAAAAGGGGGATAGACTGATACCCTCTAACTACAGACCTATTAGTCTGATGGACACGCTCCAAAAACTATATGCTAAACACTTGCTATTCAGGATCAACGATTGGCTGGAAGACACGAACATGATTTCCAAATTCCAAGCTGGTTTTAGGAGTAAGACCAGCACTATAGACCAAATTTTTCGATTTTGTTGTTTGATCTGGAAGTATGTGCACATTAAAAAAGGTCACCTGTATGTAGCCTTCGTTGACCTGAGGGCTGCATTCGATCTTGTCCCACGCAGTCTACTTTGGAAAACTTTAAGAGAAGTAGGTCTACCGGGATGCCTCCTAGCCCAAATAGTCGAGCTGCATGCTGACAACTTCGCAAACATCAGGTGGGGCCCTAATGGCGAGTTGACACGCAATATTCCTATCGAACGCGGGGTTCGCCAGGGATGTGTCCTGGCCCCTACCTTGTTCTCTCTGTTTATTAATGATGTCCCCGAATATTTGAATGCTTGTGTTAATGATTCCCCGCAGCTTAATGGAGAAAGGGTGCCTGCGTTGCTCTTCGCAGATGACACAATACTTATATCTCAAACAAAAAAGGGCCTCCAGGCACTCCTTAATTCCTTCAGCTGCTATTGTCAGACAAAGGGCTTGGAAATGAATGCTGATAAAACAAAATGCATGTCATTAAATCCCAGTATGCCAGATAGAGGGCTCTTGACCTTGAACAGCCAAAAATTAGGTACTGTGGAAAACTTTTCCTATTTGGGTGTTGTACTAGATTCTAAACTAAGTTGGAAAGCCCAAATCGAGAAAAGTAAGATATCATATGCCCAAAATGTCAAACCAATTGTATGCAAAATGAATACCAGCACAAGCAAAAGTGTAACCCCGGTTTTAGAACTTTTTAAATTTAAAATACAATCTGCTGTGCTATATGGAGCAGAGATATGGGGCCCATGGGCAAAGAATAGTTTTCAAAACCTGGACAATAAATTCATGCGCGCTTCTGTAAGGGTTCCTAATAGTACACCTCTTTTACCTCTCCAACTTGACCTGAACTTTAGGAGAACAGACCACCTAGCTATCCTAAGACCATTAATATTCTGGGTTAGGCTTTGGACCACCCCGGAGCTGATAGAATATAGAAACGGTCTGCAAGAACTGATGACTCTTGATTCTTTTAATTCCATCCAATGGCTAGTGCATATTAAAAAATGGTTTACACTCCTGGGCTTATATTCAATGTGGGAGACTCCCGACAAAATGTCCACCTCTTCCAAACTAATAGTTAAGCGAGCCTTTTGGACCCACATGAGTGGAAAATTAGTGGATAGAAGTAGTGTTGGTTCCGCAGTTCAGGTTTTTCTGTCATTTAAGGATGAGTTCCGTTTTGAATCATTCCTGGACGAGATAGAGCCACCCATTGCAAAGACCCTTTACTTAAAGTTCAGATACGGGATACTTATGCTGAATTACAATACCGAAAGATGGGCACAAAAAAGACTGGGAGAATCGAATGTTAAAACGGGGTGTTGCCCTATGTGTTCCAACGTTTGTATTGAGAATGAGGTTCATATGTTTTTTGTTTGTAGCGCATACATGAATGCTAGAAAGAAATGGCTAAAACCAATGTGTAACCTCTTGGGAACTAGGTCCTGCTCAATAGCCCATAGGATCATGAAAAGTAATTCAACCCAGTACATTGTATTTAGCACAAGTAAATTCCTATATTCTGCTTACATAACCCGTAAGAAACAAGGACAGGTACTTTGAGTTGGACAGGTGTATATGTTTACAAAACTCTCACATTTTTAAAATTTTTATATTTTTAAATTGAAATGAAATATATTGTTTTTAAAAAAATAGAAATGTAAAAACTATTTTTTCCCATGTACCATTTTCTTAATTGCTGCCATGCATATTGCTTGATTTTCTATGTATGTATGTGACTTTTATGGCCAAATTGGCCGAAATAAAGTAATAATAATAATAATAATAACCAGCAATCCAGGAGTAGACTCAGCACTTCACTAGCTTCAGGACTCCTGGATGGGCAAGGTATTATAACAGACTAAAACGATTATCTCACACATATATTTAAAAAAACAAATGTTTTTAATGGAAAGCTCACCAATAAGGTCTTTACAAAACACATAGCTGATAGCACCTGGAACAGTCTGACGGCATGGACGCACATGCTTCTGCTTTGTATAGCCGCCCTCTATCATTGTTTCACGAACAACTAGGGCATATGCAATGATGGCACCTGTGAAGGGCTCAATCAGGAAGCCAAATTAATAACATGGAACCTTGGACTAAAGCCAGTGCTCCACTAGCAGCACAAATTGCTTAACCAGTTATGGATTGTTTTAAAAACAATTCATTCATGGAAGGTAAACACAACCTAAACATTCCAACGCATTGTAGTATCCATTCATTGAAGAGAACAGCTTTTTCAAGCCACTATCCCAAAATAAACATGTAATACTTCAAATTTATAACGGGTAACATGCTATATGGATTGTCACTTTCGGGTTCTGGTGATAATTACAAACCACTTATCCTTCAGCCTTGTGATTAATGATGTCACTAGAACTCATTAATGTCAATATTTGACCTTAGTACACAGTTACCTTGTTATTCATCCTGTGTGAGTGTGTCTATATATATATTTTTTTCACTGAAAAAACACAGGTTTCAGGAACTTTATAGTTAGGTATTAGCATTTAAAAAACCTTAGATATTCACTGAAACAACCGCATGTTTCAGGGATGTTACTGTTAGGCTGATATTCCACCTGTACAAAACCAGAGAAATGGAGCCCTTATAGTTAGCTAAGCTTACTACAACTTGCACCCCGCAATGCACTGCTGATGATGTCACATATTACATCACTCATGACATGGTCAGTGACATCACTGATGACATCACTGATAAATTCACTGATGAAATCATCCTGTGAGTGTTTCTAAAAAGTGTAAGAAAGTAATATATATATATATTTATTTATTTATATATATATATATATATATATATATATATATATATATATATATATATATATATATATATATATATATATATATATATATATATATATATATATATATATATATATATATATATATATATATATATATATATACATATACATTGAAGAATGAGTGGGCGTATGAGTGCCTGAATGGATGATTTAGTGGGTACGTGTTTCTAAAAAGTGTAAGAAAGTAATATATATATATATATATATATATATATATACATATACATTGAAGAATGAGTGGGCGTATGAGTGCCTGAATGGATGATTTAGTGGGTACGTAACCGACTGTATAAGTGGGTGATTATACGTGTCTTAGTGAATGCATGGGAGAATGACTAATCTGTGTGAATGTCTGTATCAGTCTATCAGATGTGTGTAAGTGGCTGCATGGGTTGGTGAGTAGCTACATGAGTGTCTATATGGGTTAATGAATGGTTGCCTGAGTACCTGTATGGGTGCCTAAGTGTCTGTGTGGGTGGGTGGAGGGTGTGACTCCCTGCATGGATGTGTGAGTGGGTGTATGGGTTCATGAGGGCATCTGTGAGGAGCTGTATGGGTGAGTGAGTGTGCGTGGTCTGTGTTTGTGAGTGAATGATATCTCAATGGTATATGTGTGAGATACTAAATGTGAGAGTAAGTGTGGCTGTATTGATGAGTGCGTCCTTGTGTCAGTGATTGTATTAGAGTGTAAGTATCTGTTAGTATCTGTATGAATAAATGAGGTGGTGTGTGTATAACTTAATAATGATTAAATAGGAGTATGATTGATTCTTTGGGTGACTGACTAGATGTGTGAGTAACTCTATGGGTCATTGCTGGTGTGTGAGTGCCTGTATGGGTGTATGAGTGCATATATCAGTGGCTGTATTGATAAGTCACTGTGTGTATGAGTGACTGTATGGGTGCGTGGATGTGTGTGAAGACCTATGAATCAGTGAGCGGGTATGTACTAACTGGTATTGGTGTGCCTATGGTTTTGAGAATGACAGTCTGTATTTTAGAGTGAGTTTGTTAAAGGTTATATTAGGGTGTGAGGACCTGCATCTGATATTAAGTGGATGATGTCACCAGTGATATCATCATTGATGTAATTTGAGATGTCATTAGTGATGCCATCCATGATGTCACTGACCATGTCATGAGTGATGTAATATATGATGTCATCAGTAGAGCATTGCGGGACGCAAATTATAGTTAGCTCAGCTAACTATAACAGCTGAATTTCTCTGGTTTTGTACGAGTGGAATGTCAGCCTAACTATATTGTCCCAGAAACCTGTGTTTTTTTCAGTGAATATCTAATGTTTTTTAAATGCTAATTCCTAACTATAACGTCTGTGAAACCTGTGTTATTTTCAGTGGATTTCTAAGGCTTTTTAAATGCTAATACTAACTATAACATCCTTGAAACCTTTCATTTTTTCGTGAATGTCTAAGGTTTTCTAAAAAATGCTAATTTCTAACTATACCTACATAGGTTGGACATGAACAGAAAGAGGAAGAAAGGCGCAGAAAGAAACAAGAGAAGTGCAGAAAGATGCAAGAAAGGTGGAGAAAGAGGAAGAAAGGTGCCGAAAGAAGCAAGAAAAATGCAGAAAGAGGCAACAGAAGTCCAGAAAGAGAAATAAAGTTGCAAAAAGAAGCAAAAGAAGTGCAGAAAGAAGCAACAGAGGTGCAGAAAGAGGCTTACTTTGACTGTACCTTTCCACAGACTCATACAAAGTAGCCTCATCATTAATCCTTCTCCCAAGATGTCTTAAACCTCATTTTTCTCTTGGAATTTCATTATTCATCGACTGCTCAGAATGTTAGGCCTACCAAATGTAAAACAGCAATCCTAACCATATCACTGTTGTAAGTCTGACTAAGTTTGTGAAGGTTTGCATGCGTGTGTCTTTGCTTTTACCTAGTGACATGTTACATAAAAATAAACATACAAATACTTGAATATCTGTATTTCAAACAGCATACTCTGTAAATGTGTGCACAAAAACAATTATGTATTTGTTTATGCTCATAATACAGGGCTCATGGGTATTCAATAGTAAATTTGAGGGGCTCTAAAACATTTATATAGATAAGACATGTCTGCCTGTGCAACCGAAGGACAGAGCAGAACTGAGAATATTTAACCACCTATGGGAGAAGCTACTTGCTTTTCAAACCACTATCTTCAGGTGCATAACACATGTGAGAATACATATACAAGTAGACATATACCTCAGTCAAGGGAGAACACAGACCTTTAGACTTGACAGCTTGCACTTCCTATTTGAGTACAGAAAGAGTCAAGAGAAGTACAGAAAGAAACAAGAGAAGTGCAGAAAAAACAAGAAAGGTGCAGAAAGAGTAACAAACATGCAGAAAGAGGCAAGAAAAGTGCAGAAAGATGCAAGAGGGGTGCCGAAAGAGGCAAGAGAAATGCAGAAAGAAGCACAAGAGGGGCAGAAAGACGTAAGAGAACTGCAGAAAGAGGCAACAGAGCTACAGAAAGAGGCAAGAGAGATGCAGAAAAGGGAAATAAAAGTGCAAAAAGTCAGAGGGATGCAGAAAGAAGCAAGAGAGGTACAGAAAGAAGCAAGAGAGGTACAGAAAGAAGCAAGAGAAGAGCAGAAAAGAAAGAAGCAACAAAGGTGCAGAAAGAGGCAAAAGGGGTACAGAAAGTAGCAAGAGAGATGCAGAAAGAGGGAAAATGGGTACAGAAAGAGACTAGAGGGGTGCAAAAAGAACCAAGAGGAGTACAGAAAGAAACAAGAGAGGAGAAGAAAGAAGCAAGCGAGTGCAGAAAGAAGCAGGCAAGGTACAATAGAGGAAAGAGAGGTGTAAAAAGAGGCAAGAGAGGTACAGAAAGAGGGAAGAGGGTACAGAAAGAAGCAAGAGAAGCAAAGAAAGACGCAACAGAGGTTCATAAAGAGGAAAGAGAGGTACAGAAGAAAGAAACAAGAGAGGTGCAAAAAGAAGCAAGAGGTGCAGAAAGAAGGGACATGGACAGAAAGAGGCAAGAAATGTGTAGAAAATGGAAGAAAGGTGCATAAAGAAGGAGGGAAATGCAGAAAGAGGCAAGAGAGCCGCAGAAAGAAGCAAGAGTGGTTTGCGCACCATTAGTACCAATTAAAAACCCTCATTTTGCAATGCATAACAGATAAACATTCCAACTTTGGAAAGGGCCTTCCATTATGCTGTAACACCTGTCGCTGCATTTTTGGTAACATTTGAGCTAGAAACAAAGGTTTTTTGTTGAAATCTGCAGATTATGCTGCAGATGTTGGATTATGTGGCAAATGCAGAAAATGTATATGTATGCGAACATCGGTACAGCCAAACAGTTTCAGAACTCCAGTGGCCCTGCTCATAACTCTGAATAGATCCAGAAGTGCTCCTCATTGGGCCTTCTTTTTTTGTCTCATTGCGTTTATAGTTTAGCTTCTATGGAAACAAGGAAGACTAAACCTGAGGTTACCACTCCACAACACAGACTACCATACAAATTAATTACTCTCCATAACACATACTCCCAATTTACATAATTACTACACACTAAATACTACATACTGTCTAGCCATATAATTTCACTGCACAACATACCACATAATTTCACTACACACAGCATACATCAACTACACTCCAAAAAACATAAGTAAAAAACGTTTACATTTACAATGCCAATAGCTCTAACTCTCGCAAATGTGAGACCTTTGCATTGCAAAAGCTTATTTAACTATTTGTCGCGTTAACAGAGTGCTGGAGAAAGGGGGTTGGGCCTCCGACCAATGCTTAAGAATTCTGCTGCGTAGCATTCACAGGAGGTACCAGGAGGGTTTCACGGCCTCCAAAGACTCTCACGAGTAAGGTGGACTTTATCCTCCAACCGGTAGTGTGTCACAAGGCGTGTTCACAGAGTGGAGGTTAAAGGTAGGCGTGGCCTCCAAAGACCTATTAGCAATCCCACTGTGTGGGACTTACTGGAGTTAACAGGAGGTGTAGTTTGCCCCCAAGGACATCCTTGGGGCTCAACTACCCCTCCTATTACCTCCAGTAAGTCCCACACAACAGGATTTCTAAATTCTCATAGGAGGCCAAGCCCCCTTTACCCACCACTCTGCAAATGCGCTCCTTGTCATGCTCTTGGATGGGGATTGACCTTCACTGCTGAGGGTCCTTAGGGGCCAACTAGCCTACTGGTTACCTCCAGTAAGCCCCACACAGTGGGATTGCTGAGGTGGTCCCAGGCCATGCCCCTTTCTCAAACACTCTGCAAACACACCTTGTGGCGCGCTCTGGGTTGGGGTATGAAGTCCAGTTTAGTCCTGAGGTCCTCAGGACACAAAGGGACCTCATCGCTCCACCACCAGTGCCACCACCAATACCACCACCAATACCACCACCACCAATACCACCACCAATACCACCACCACCAATACCATCACCAATACCACCACCACCAATACCACCACCAATACCACCAATGCTACCACCACCACCAATACTATCACCACCACCAATTCCACCACCTCAGCGCCTCTCGCTCACAGGTAATAGCAGGGGCACTGTACGCGCTGGAGACCATCCGTACCTCCCTCAATGCCTGCCATAAAGCACAGCCCGCCCTGCACCAGGAGGTGAAGCCAGGGCCCTACTACAGCTGGAGTGTTTTTTTTTATGGCCACAGATACACACTCAAATCACAGAGAAGGCAGGAAATAGCCCCACGCTCATCCACCTGAGCAGCGACAGTGAAGTCACCGAATGAAAGGTGTTGGAGTGCTTTGTTAGTGTTCAGTTCAAAGTGCTTTATTCGGTATATATATATATATATATATATATATATATATATATATATATATATATATATATATAAAACGCTCCAACTCCTCTTCCAGTTCGAAGAAGACAACAGCACTCGAGGGGTTCTTTCTACCATGCAAGGTTTATTTTCGCAGGCGCTCTACACAGACGCGTTTCGGCGTGCTGCCTTCGTCAGTGTGGGTAACAACAATCCGTACATCACAGTGAGTTAAATAAGACATTTTCTCTTTCTTTTTGTCATAGAAACAGACAGAGGACAACCCCACCATGGTCACTCTAGGCGCCATCTTTGAATGGTGCGCATACAACCCTGAGATATTGACAGGTTGTGCAATTAGGCCCATAGATGGGCAAATCCATACGAAAAAGTGGGTATTTGTAACATCTCAAATGTTTAAGATATAAACAAACAGAAAATAAAGCCGTGGATCGGCTAAGGTCCTCTATCTTAGTTCGTCAATTAATAATCCACCTGTGTGTACATACATACAACCATGCTTATCTATACATGTAACTATGTATACAGAACTGTACAACCTGAGCTCTTATATCAGTTCATCAACATGCTTATCTTGGGTAAAAATTCAAGATCCCTTGAACAATTCATTTTCATATTCCCTAGCATGTATTGATTCTAAGTACAGAATACTTTCAGAGTATTGTTAATAGTGCCCTGAAAGTAACATAAAGCAACAGTCAAGTCACCTCGCAGAGATTGTCACTAATGAAATGCTATGTTCTCCAAAGTTTTGCTCATTAAAGTAAATACAACAAGACAAAATATTTACATTAGATAAAAAATCCATATAGCAGACAAGCATAAAACATCATGTTACATATAAAGAATATGATACAATTTTTGTAATAAAAAGGTAAACCTTACAAAGTCAGCACCTAGAAATGGGGAAAATTTAAGGGATAATTAAATCGTCACAAAGTATGTATAAGAACTACAATACTCTTTATGTGCAAAACACGCCTAATAAAGTGCAATTTCCTTTATAACACATGTGCAATCTCGCAGTGGTAAAGTGACGCATGCTAATAACTAGAAAACACATACGTGCAGTTTCCTTCATAACACGGGCAAAACTTGCAATAATAAAGTGCAAACACATGTGCAAAACTCGCAATAATAATGTGCATACTAGTAGCCAGATAACACATACTGGGGCTAAAATGAATACTCGTTTCTCTCACTAAAAATAGCATATGTTAGTTCTTAGTACTACATGTTCATATAATAATTGATTTTCTTGCGGACATACATCTTAAAATATATGTAGCTACATAAAAACACATCCGGACTTCCCAGTTGAAACATTATCTGCATCGCAGCCTTGGTGGATTGGACCTTATATTTTAAAAAGATGGGTTTTAAATAAAATTTCCTTAAAAAAATGTAAAATTTACAAAATAGCATAAAATGACAACAACTCTGTTTGGAAATGCCGTTGCAGGGACATGGAAAGGTACTGTTCCGTTTAGTATAAGGAAATGCCACAAGGTTGTGCACAGTGCCTAATCTTAAGCGTGTTAAAGCAAAGCGATTGGAGTTTCTTGTAACTTCTGTTAAATAGGACTGGAAGCCTTCTCTTACATTATGCTCTTGATAAAAAATAAAGGTGCGTTGTTTCTCGCATTCGACAACCCTGACATTCCTTGTGTATTCTAGGAAGGATTTCTTAAGCTCTTTTTTAGATATAGATGCACCTTGTTCTATTTACTGGAAAGGTTCTAGATCAAAGAGTAACTTGTACCAGTAATGAATGTGTCTAAGCCATGGGATGCATAAACAATAATCAAGCTTTAGGCAATCATTAATTACGTCCTGGGTGAATTTAGTTTCGGTTTTGGACCAAATAGATCTCCATAATGCCAGCGGACGCAGGGCTATCAAATCCTTAACATGATTTAAGCCCACTTCCCTGTGGGTTATCTCAATAGAGGCTGATGCAGGGGCACACAGCATGCGTTTCAGGAATACATTTTCCTCATGTTGGATTAGCTTGCCACTATGAGTGTGGTGGCCCCATACACCCGCCCCATATAATGCTGATGCCAAGCACCTTGAATTATAAATTGACACCATCTCCTTAATTCCACGGCTCACCAATTTGATGGCAAATATAAAAATACTATTAATGTTCCTGACCATTTTGTGTCGTACGCTCTCTTGTTCATTGGCCCACCTTCCGTCTCCAGAAAATGTGATGCCAAGGTAACAGAACTTTTTAACAGTTTCTAACTTTATATCATCTAGATAAAAAGTTCTGTTTTGTTTTGTCTTCTTCCCATATGACATTACAAAAGTTTTTTCTTTGTTAATTAACAATTTCCTACTGTCTATAAACATCTGGAATTTGTCAATAAGGCGTTGAAGACCATTTTGAGTGCGTGATAGGAGGACCGCATCATCGGCGTATAGCAATATTGGGATAGGATTACCATCAATCAAGGGGGTTTCTGCTAGGGTCATTCTAAGAATTGAGTCAATTTGATTAATAAATAAAGAAAATAAAAGAGGTGCTAAAACGCAACCTTGTCTGCTGCCTCTATTGACCTTTAAAAAAGGGAGTACATTCACCCGCAGGACCAAAAGGCACTTTGCTAGACAGACTTTCCTAAAGTCTTGCCAGGAAGTATATAATCTCCTTTGGCGCTCCCATTTCTAATAAAATAGGCCATAAAAGGAAATGTTCAACTAAATCAAAAGCAGAACTTAAAACAGCAAAACATAAAAATAAATTACCTTCTTTAACAGTGGTATATTTATTAATAATAAGGTCGAGATTTACACACTGCTCCATTGTTTTTTTCAATGAACACACTTCTTCATTCTTGTCCCCCTGCCTCTGGTGTTACCTGTGTGCCCTACGCCTCTCTCTCCGACTGTGATTTCTATTTCTCCTTGTTTTGGTTGAGGGTTCCGAGGTCGCAGTGTCTGTTGCCGGTCCTGCCGTAAAAAATTAAGTTCTTCCGCTGAAGTTAGATTCACAGCCATGGTTAACTGAGTGATTGAACCGGTGTCTCTATTGTCATCTGAGTCACTACTGCTGGATGCTAAGCTAGTGTCCAAACTCATTAACTCAGGTACACTGTTGCGATGAGATGTCAATTGGACAGTAGGTATTTTGTTCACAAGTGCTTGATGTTTGTAAGTGTCACATTTTTGGGAAAAAGTGGATACTCTTCCTGTCTCGTAATCCTTCTTATCGCGCACAAATTTAAAAACTTTGCGTGCTTCTATGACACCTTCATGCTTCCGTAAGCGCCCATTAATTTCCTCACACCGCTTTCTTATTGCATCCTTTGGGTCAAAGGCATCCAAAAGGCTGATGGTGTTCTCAATTTCTTTCAAGATATTATCCCTATCAATTTCGGCATATTTGATGAGGATCGCTACCATATTCATTAAAGTTTGTAAATTGTTAGTAGCCCATTCTTTCAACATGGCAGGGTGTGGGTTTTCAAAAGTAGGAGCTATCATTACTCGCAGTCCTCGTGGTACTCTATTGACATCCCTATATTTCTTCAGGGACTTCTTCTCCCACCACTTTGTTAGTTAACTTTCCTCCTTGGACCTATTCGTCCTTCCGCGGTGCCAGACTGCAATACTCGGTCTCTTTCTCTGCCAGGCGACCCATGAAGCTTTTTACAAGATAAAACAGATCAAGCCTGAGGGAATCCCCCTCTAACAGTTATAGCGCCTTAGTGTGCGCTACACTTAGCCAAAAGACAACACAACCACTTAAATTTAATTTTATTATTTAATCTGCACGTTTTTCACATATCAAAACGGTCCTGGGGAAAGCCAGCTTAAAATCTACAAGGCACTGGCTGAAACATGTAGACCACACTAGACGTTGGAGGTCATAACTAGCACTCCAATCTACGTCTACCTGCCTTTTATCCACTAACAGAGGCCCAGTTCATTAAAATAATTTACCCTCGGCTGCTGGGACCTACTGTATAGCTTTTAATACCTCACCTTTCTCACCCTTTTCACTGCACACTCAGTAACATACCAGCTCCGCAGTCACCTGGCGTTGAAGCACACCCGGGGCACATTCGGTGCCACTGTGGTGGGCCCGATGATGAAGCATGCCACGACTAGGTCGGTGGGTGAGGGCTTTATAAGGAAAACAACGTTTCTCCTTATTTTTGACGTACATACCTGAGTCTTCTACTCCCCTTAAACTAGCTAGTCCTTATTGATATACATAAATATTTTCTTGACTCTAGAGGTGTACATTGATACAAACACAATGCCATGATACTGAAAATGATCGAGTTATGTTTGTACAATAATCTTTTTCTTTCAATAAGGAGGTGTACCACCAGCTGCACGGGGTGGCCACGGGGGCGTGCTTCTCCTCCAGCTATGCATGTTTACATGTTGGCTGGTGGGAGGAGCATGTCCTCAGGCGCACTCACAGGCAGCTGTTTGGTTCCCACATTATTGAATGGTGGCGTTTCATAGACAACATCTGCATAATCTGGGATGGTAACTTACAATCTTCTGAGAACTTTGTTAACACTATCAACATCAATGAGTCAAACTTACAGTTCACAGACCACATCCGTGATCAGAGGGTGCAATTTTTAGATGTGGAAATTTACATCAATAATGATACAATCCACACAAAGTTACACAGGAAGGCCACAGCAGGAAATTCCACCTTACATGCCCACAGTGCTCACCCGAGACATCTCATTAGGAGTATTTCCTATGGGGAGTTTCTTAGAATCAACAGAATCTACAGCACCAATTCAGATAGACAAATCTGCCAGACAGAGGCCTTTGAAAGATTTTTACATCGTGGCTATAACAATAGTGATCTTATGGCAGCACTCACGAAGGCCAATTCTAACAAGAGCTCAGGGACTACACACACTCTTCCTGAGTCAGAAACTACAGATGTTAATCCAGTAGAATCCAACACAATAAGACTAATAACTACTTATAGTGACAAGGAATATCAATTGAGGAAAATTAGCCTCAAGAATTGGCATATTGTCAAAACAGACCTGACTCTTTCACAGATACTCCCTGACTCCCCCTTGATCGTGTTCAGAAGGACTCCTTCTATGCGTGACAGCCTGGTGAGAACTAGCCCAGAAGTAATCAAGGTACCCAACACCTGGCTTTCCCTTAAAAATGGTTTCTATAAATGCAAAAGTTGCAGGGCTTGCAAATTCGGTATAAATAAAACTGATTATATCGATGCATTTGATTCTAAACCCATTCAGATTAAGGTTCGCTACACTTGTCGCACTGAGTGTCCGCTCTACATACTTGAAAGCACTTGTTACCTCAAGTATGTGGGCAGTACGAAGCTCCAGGTGTTTAACCGCATCTTACAACTTCTGCTCGCCATTGTCAATACAGATCACAACTATCCTGTGGCCTGCCATTTCAACCTAGTACACAATAACAATCTTAAAGATCTCACGTACTATGTTATTGATGCGGCTCCTAAACTTCCCAGAGGTGGTAACAGAGAAAAACGATTACGTCAGTTAGAGTCTCAGTAAATCCTGACACTAGACACAAAAATGCCAAATGGATTAAATACAGGTGAAGATTTACACAATTTTTTTGTAATTTTATTTTTCATTCCAGTATATGCCCTGTACAATCTATAATGAATTTATTGTTAGTGGCTAGCGTGATCTTTTATTTATATATTGTGGCGACTGGATACTTGTTGGATGATATACTATGTACATGCACAGCTTTTTATGTATTTATTCAAGAGATCTTTCTTTTATTCCATATTTATGACTGTGTTTTCTATTCCCGATCTTAGACAGTTTTTAGCCACCATTGTTTGGTTTTCACTGTAGTGATGGGCTTTTAGACTACTATGTTTTAATTGGTATTTTGGAAATTTTGTACTGGGGATTGTAGTAGATAAGCTTTATTCGATAAAAGGTTTATCATAAAAGCATTGCATATTGAAAATCACAGCGATAAAACAGCCACACTTAAAAATAAAAAAATGCCATAATGATCAAATAGATTAGAACCATTAAAAAACCACGATATATACAGATTAAAATAATGATTAAATACATAGATCCATTATCACAAGTACTTAAAAGAAGGTAATAGCAGCTAAATATTTTTTCTAATAAGCAGATGTTACATCATATCTATCGCCCCATGTCTGTCAAATTTAGGGGCCTGTTACATTCTTGCCTGAAGCTTTTGTTCGTATCAACCAAGCACACCCCAAATATTTGGCTACTCCACATACCAATGTCAAAGAGGAGGTGTCTGTTTTCAGGATACGTAAGGCAGCCACATGGCTCATAAAGCCCAGCGCTTTGCATACTGGCTTAAGCCATTTTTCTCTAGCATTTTTATAGGCCGGGCATACTAGGAAAAAGTGTGCAATAGACTTGTCAGGATGTGCACAGCTTGGGCAAGGGGCAGGGACTGAATTTGGCCCTTTCCATGATGATATCACGTTGTTAACTTGCAGGGTTCCAAATCTCAACTTCATGTATAGGGTCCTGTCCCTAGGAACCTGAATGAAGTCGAGATAGGGTTCTAGTCAGCAGATGTTTTTATGTTCTAAGAACCCCTCGGTAAGTTTCCCTGCATTTTGATTGGATAGATCACGGTTCAGCACCCAATCCCAATAGGCAAGCTTTAAGTCCTGCTTAGATGGCGGGATCTGGCTATCCCAAGCCTCACTTAATCCAATAAGGCCAACAAGCTGCCTAAGGTCAGCTAACCATTTTATCCTGTTCCCCGTGTCAACTGACAACAATTCATCCAAAGCAGCAGCATATTTGGACAGCTTGGTAGTCCTCCTAAGGCGGGCCCAGAGATCAAGGGACATAGCCGAGCAATATCTTGAATGGGCCTCCTTCCCTTATCGTAAAATAAAGGCTTCAAGGGGGTAGAGGTGGGGAGTGAGGTGAGGTCTCTTAAGAATTTATTTTCAGACCTAGCTAATTCTCCGACATTCTCCATACCCCAAAGTTCTGCCCCGTAAAGAGCCGAAGGTAATGCTTTTCCATCATAGATGACAAGCGCCGGGGCGACCGGCCTGCTCACAGACAGATATTGCTCTCTAACAATCGCCCCGGACACCTGCTTATGATTTAAAAGCATCTTGTCTAGATGGGAAGTCCACCTCATACATTTCGAGATTATGATCCCCAGCCCCGACCCGCCACCCCTGTTCCCAGATACCTCTCGATCTACAATGCCCGGTGCCATCCAGAGTGGCATGTGTCTAATTTGAATTCTTGAGTGATCAGGAGCAGAGGTGCGAGACTCCAGCGCCAGGAGGTTGTCAGCAAGGACTGGATATTTAAGCCTTAACTCGATACAGTCTGAATCTGAGTTTTGCGAAGTAATTCTCCTTACTCCCAAAATGTCTTCGCGAATTATGGACCTGCAACCTCTTACGTGGCGGAGCCAATGTATTACCTTGTTGCAAAGGGAATCACTACTTTCATAACTTTGGCTATCATGGATTTTTGGCACTTTCACCATATAAACTGTCGCCCTCAAGTCCCTGGTTGTGTCCCTAGATAGATCCTGAATTGGTTGGCTAAGAGGCCTCTGGTTAGAAGGAATATGTCGCCCCCCTGATGCTTTAGGTACTTTCGATTAGTCGGCATAAACTTTTCCCACCCCGGGGCCTGGGGCCACTGATGGAGTTGCTTTCCTTATGTCGCGCACCCTCTGAGAGATAGTATCTCCTCTCCCTGGAGGTTTATTATTTGGTGGATTATTGACTAGGGCACCCTTATAAGAGGGGCATGCAGGGGGGGGGGGAGAATGAGATGATGTGGTAGGGAAAGCTGCCGGGGGTTTAGCCCTACAGTTTAGGATTGCCACCATCTTCTTTAATTGTTCCACCTCATTTTGTAAAATTTCCACTTTCCGCAGTAGCCCCATATTTGACTCCTTATAACCACATCTGTTTACCAAGGGATCGTACCCAGGATAGTTACAACCATGGGCCTCTGGGATATTGGATCCCTCAGACATGTGCTCTAGTACCGCAAATCTATTGGCACAATGGATAGGGGAGACATTATCAGTGCCTTGATTACCACTCGCAGCCCTAGGAGTACCAGGATTTGATAGTGGGACTTGTTGAGTGCTTGCAGTGTTATCTACTGGGGCAGTGTGCACAATTGGATTTATAGACAATTGGGCCTGTTTTCTGAACATTGACGGAATTATACGTTGGTGATTGTTAGCTAGTTCATGCTTTTGTTGTTCTAAACCAATTTCTGCACCTGAGCTATTGGCCCCTAGGATCTCTTCACATTCTGAGACTATAATCTCTATTCTGTCCATAACATAATTACTCGCCCCATGATTGCTTTTTTTAACCTTTTTCCCTTTCTTATTTGCCACATGCCCTCCACCTTCCATTGATTTCCTTTTGCCCATTGAATCCTATGTAGTCAATAGTCCCTAAGCCCTCAAGAATTGGAAGAGGAACATTCCCAGATTTTGTTCAATAGTTCAGTGGCGAGTCTCACACACGATTACAGTACCTTGTATGGAGCACGAAATGACAGGGGGGGTGGCCAAGCCCGGCCTCGTCTGACCCCGGAGGGCCACAGATGGCCCGCCCTTTGCCCGGGCTTAGCCCGGCTGACGCCCACCCACGCCCCGCGCCGCGGGGGCTCACGCTGGTCTTTATGCGCCTCCGGGCGTGGTCCAAGGCGTGCGCGGCTTCCTGTCACACGGGCTGATAGAGGTTGCAGGCCCCCCGTCACTGCGGGCGCACCGTGCTGGAAAAGGCTGCAGGGGGAGACTATCGGCGGTGACGGGATGCGGGACAGCTGGAGGATTGGGTCACAGGTCCCGAGACTTCCACAGGCAGCACAGCGGTCAGTTGTTTGTTTAGAGCCCCGCTCCACCGGGGCTCACGCTGGTCTTTATGCGCCTCCGGGAGCAGTCCAAGGCGTGCACCGCTTCCTGGCGCAGGGGCTGATGGAGGTTGCAGTACCCCCCTCACTGCGGCCGCGCCGTGCTGGAAAAGGCTGCGGCGGCAGGGGGAGACTATCGGCGGTGACGCGATGCGGGACAGCTGGAGGTTTGGGTCACAGGTCCCGAGACTCCCACAGGCAGCACAGCGGTCAGTTTTTTGTTCAGAGCCCCCTCTGGGGATTACATAATTAGCAGGACAATTTTGTCCACCTTTTATTCGTATTTTCGATTTTTGGCATTTTATACACAGTTTTACATAGTAATTTTCTTTTGTTTCTTCCTTGTTATTTTAGACATTGTCATATTTCCAATATGGTTTACATTTTGCTGCTACACTATGACCCTTTACTTCTGGCTAATTTGCACATTCTGTACATAATGGATTCATCCAGAGATATCAACATGCTGTAAGTTACAGCCATATGATAGATCTTTCCAGCTGTCAGATAAATTAGATTTTGAACACTTGTTTAATATGCTTTCCCATTTCAGCATTTTCCTATGCAGCATTAAACAAACCTCCTTCTACGGAGACAACCACTAGCATTTGAATATAATATATACATATATCCCATATATATATTTGACTAGGCTTAGTCACACACCAGTGGTTGGTTTCTATTTAAATACTCACTGCTGATTTGCATGTTATAGTACTTTAATTTTTTGACATCCTTTGGGAGAGGTAATCGTACCCTATTTTAATATTGGCAATTCCAAATACCACTGTTAGACTCCCCGCCACACAGAATTGTTTATATCACACGTGTCAGGTACCACACTTTATATGCACTTGCACTTTCCGCCACTCCTCATTATGATGGTAGACTGACTACATTTTTTTACGGAGATATATTTGCATGTATTTTTATATATACCACACCTGAATATTTGGCCACTCGGCCACACTGTACTGCCATATTCTGTATGTTCAGTTTTAAAATGTATCAGGTGTTGATTCGAGTCCACTACAATTTATTCAGTTTTTTTAATATTATTTATATAACTCCCTGTATCGAGCGTTTCTTGTAGTATGTTGTCTATGTCCATCTAACCAGTAGAAGTGGCACCTTGTATAGCACTATTTAATGATACGCCTTTTGTTAGCATGTCATGTGATCAAGACCGGGGTGACCTGGTCGAAACGCGTCATGCTGAGGTGGTCAACTTGAAAATAAACGCACCTACTTCATCAAGCTATTTGCGGTCCTTACCTGTTCTTTTCCTGCCCCCTGTGGGATATTGGATTCTGGCAACAGGAGATGTTTTGTACATATATATATATCTGTGATCAAAGGCACCCGCCCGAAATGCGTCAGATCAGTGCCGAATTTTTGGGACCCGTAACCCACCAAGGTACTGTTCGAAGACGGCGGATCTTTCATAGATAGATAGATAGATAGATAGATAGATAGATAGATAGATAGATAGATAGATAGATAGATAGATAGATAGATAGCCTGCTTACAGCTACAGTGATCCATTGGACTGCAATAGTTGTGGTGGTGGTTCATGGACCGTCAGACAGGTGGTATTACAACATTGGCGGTTGGAAAGCCAGAGGACCACAGCAACCCCCGGGTATCCTGATACTGCGGTGGTAGCACAGCAGTCAGAGGCTGCAATATGCTGGTGGTTCTGCTTCAGCACGGACAAGCATATTACAAGCTTCCTCACTGCCCTCCTGTTCTTGGCTGTGTGTCCACCTATAAAAGTGTAGCCATGAGGAAACTAGGGGGCCCTTACATGGCCCCCTGTCTTCTCTGTGCATGGAGATGCATGTAGGGGCACATGGTGTTCCCCCTGTCTGTCTGCACCCACTGTTCCTGCACAGGAAGAAATGCACCACATAGTGCATTTGTTCCTGTGCAGGAACGTGCTGCGCCCTTTCTAAGGCTTTCCTCTGAACCTTAGAATGCACCACCGTGGGACCGCCGCAGGACACACCACCTGCCAGGATTAAACTAATAATCCGGTGGGCGGTCTGACTTCGAGTTTAGCAGTCTACCTGCGGGCCCTTGTGTGGCGGTGCGCAGAAAGACTCCCAAACTCGTCAGCAGGCCCATAGTCACTCAAGCCACTGAGAAACAATAATTTCCAGCAGAGCTTAGATTTGCTATTCTTTTTCACTGCTTAGGGAATAACGGTTACAAAATATTTGATGACCATATTTCACTTTGTGCTAACAGATGAATCTGAGAATTAGATGTATGTGAAGAATGAATATGATGTATGCAGAACGATTTCGTACCACTGACAAGTGTGGCTGTAGAACAACATATTTCTTATACTACCTATCAACAGGCATATGAGCCGATAAATGTGCATATTGTAGCTTTGAACAAATGATCAGTGGTCAAATAATTCTACAATGGTATGCCGAAAGATTGTTAGCATCTAGAATCCCCAGTTCAGGGCAAAACATTGCAAAAGCCTAGAACAAAATTTGGAGTCTTCCAAGGTACTCAAAATAATGGAACAATGAGGCTGCGGTAGGATCGGTAAACTGTGGTAGCGGAGAGTTCAAAATGGGGAATGACGCCTAAAGAGTTAAGGGAAAAACATAGTAACAGCACCATAGCAGCAAAGTTCAAGCAGAATGTGTTAATATAAAAATCATGGAAGCAACAGAAGGTTAGGCCCTGCATGGAAAAACAAATGCAAAAACTGTGATCAACTACTAAACATTTCCAAAATGTGTGGGGGCTACAAGAATAATCAGGAGAGCATTACTGACAATCAGAAGAAATAGATTAAAACATAGTTAGCCCGATTTTACCTATAGACAATGACCAATCAATGTGACAATGGAAATGGGTGCAAGCTAATGTGCAATCCTAACATTCGAAATAGAAACCTAGAGAGCACAGCAGAATCAGGACCATATATTACAATCTTAGAAAGAAAGGTTTTCACTGATGAATGGTCAACCATTAAACTCAGAACGCCTGATATCAACCCTTGTAGCATTAGAACATTACTTACATAATGGATGATGAAGATAATATTTTCAAATGGTAGCATCAAAAAGCCATGAGAATGAGGCTTTACCCTTGTGCCAATCCGAAGGTGCCAGCAGTAGCAGCTTCAATTTCACTGGGGAAATGGTAGAAGAGTACAGAGAAGTTTTTAATTAGAGGCTGGGAAAATGATGACCGCTTGAATATATTACAATCAGGAGAAATATCTGTATGGTATCATATTTTAGATATTGCTTTCTCTGACGAGGTGGAGGTCGGCAGTTTGTGGATAGAAGTGTGGAAATGTGATTTAGATCTAATGGATTATTCCTAATGGTTATTTCAAAGGGTCATGGTAATAAGGAAGAGTGGTGATATTAGACTTTGCATAGACTTTAGGTACTTAAGTAATACTATTTGAGTGGACCGCAACCCTCTGGTGCAATTAACATGATTATCATCAGGTTATTCTGAAGAATGAAAATGAGGGCATTAGACTTTGCACAGACATTTGACTAGCAATATTTGGGTGGATTGCAAGTTCATACTAAAAATGAATGCATGAATGGTTCAGGCATCTTATCCACAATGTACTGAAAAGGCATTTATGGTCAGATTGTCTTAGAAAAAAACATGAGATCTTACATCATTTCTACCATCTCAAGGCAGTTTAGATTTTTATAAAAATGCTATTTGGCCTTGCATTACTTTTTTCTACATCCCAAAAGTCTTCATTCATTGTTTATTAAGAAATGGGCACAGAATAACCACTTTCAAAAATGACATTTGTAAATGTATCCAGGGCAAATGAACTGGAGAGATTTTTGGATGTGCTCAGAAAGAAGGTATTCACATTTCAAAAGAAGAAATATGCATTTAAGTCCCAAACACAATACCTGGATTAACTTGTCACTGATAAGGGATCATGCCAAAAACAAACATGGTACCGCCAATTTACTGCCTCTTGTACAAAGAACAAAGCAATTAATATCATTTTAAAAGTAGTGTAATAAGACATGTTCATACCAGTGTTTGCCAGTAGAACTGAGGAACAAAAAAAAGGGGGGAGTACGTTCGGAAATACGACAGGTTAAAATGTTTTGAAGACGTTATGAAATGTATTACTTTAGCCAATGGTTTCAATTCATACTACATTGTACTTTTGCCATAAATGCAAGTAAGCAACTTAGTTGGGCTTTACTATTTCAATTGGAGGAAAAACATGAAAGAAAAATTGCTTTTGCATTACAAATGCTGCGTTCTTTGAGTGTAATTGCTCAGTTACCTAGATAGAGACACTGACATACAGATCAGCGCTAAACAAATTGAGACAATTCATATGTAGTTAATAATTTATTGTAAGAACCACCATTCCTTTGTGCATATCTTGTCTTAGATGAACAGAGGTAAATGCTCCTCATGCCTGTAAAGTGTGGCGGCACAAACTCATGACTACCAAATTATAGTATGATATATTCCTAGACAAAAACCATGTGCCAATTGTCTATCTTTATTGCCCATGCTGCACAAATATGAACGTACTGCCTACTGCAGAGCAGCCAGGATTGATTTTAAACAGAACACTAAGAATTGTTTAGAAGGAATGGACTGTTATGGAAATTATCTAGTGACACTTCTAATAGCAAATTTGGATAGCTACCCTAGATTTATTGCCTTTTTGTGGACCCTATTTCTGCTGGTATTGGGTGTAAGTGCACAGTGACACTGCTATTTAATTCCACACTATGCATACCCAGCTCTAAAATGTTATTGAAGGAACTGGATTCACCCAATTGGGCTACTTAATTGTCCTGTAAGGCCATTGTCAATGATGCAGAAAATGCACCAATGACATTGATGTTAAATGTCATTTGTGTACTGCAGTGTTTATTTACACCTCAGGCATATATGAAAAACAATACCACTGTACTATGGCTGGGCTACAGTGTAATGCACTAAAGTAATACATGGCAGGGTAAAGGTCCTTTGTCATGTACGAAAAATAATACCCAAAACCTATTTTACTGTGTAGGCTTTGCCATATTTTTCCATGTTGGCTTAGATGGGTATTACATCTATATTTCCCATCCCAGCATGGGGAAATGCTAAAAACATGTTCCAAAGGTATTTCTTGATTAATGGTGAAATCGGACTTTTGATAACTTAAGTGGAAAAGTGCATTTATAAAAATGTACTTTGTGCTGCCTGAGCCAAAAAAACCAGTCTAATAACAGTTTTGCCACTCACCCCCTCCAGAGCTGGAATTCACATCATTGACTGTGAGCCCTAGCTTTTTTGATCAGACCATTTTTCTATCATTCATTTCCATAATCCTCCTAACAGTCAAGCTCCAGTTACAGTTGGGTAGACACTGTCACATGGGAGGAGAGATTAACTAAATATGGAAATATCTAAGGAGCTTAAGACAGGCCTCTTGTTGGCAGCTAGATTCTGCCACCTTTAAACAGGCGATCCTTGGTAATTTTCCAGTAAGTCAAAGAGGAAGTGGTTGCGTAAACTAAGTATATAAGTTTAGTTCTCACAAGGTCTGACTTTCCCAGCAATTAATGCCTAAATCTAGTTCGGTGCACCATCGCCTGAACCTGAAGGCCCAGGTTGTTGTAGCCCCACACAACTTCCCTCAACTCTCCGGTTGATGTGCTATCAGTATTCTCTGGGTTACTAACAGTACTGAAAGGATTTCAGGGATGCAATAGTAATGCATAGCCAATTTCAATCTTTAAAATATCACACGCGGAATCCGGAGAGCTGGAAGTGAGTGTTCTCTTGAAAGCAAACACACAACAGCTGGGCTGAGCTCTACTCCTCTCAGTGAAGGAGGCAGTAGCACGTCGATCTGGCAGGCCCTGTTGGGAGAATCTTGAACGGACTGTAGTGCAATAATTTAGGGTGAACATCTCTCTGATTTGAGGGTGATTTCATTAGATCATTAATATCAATCCACAAAAATATCGAGTTTTTAATATTGTAACACATTAATATCGTGATGCTTATTAGGTAAGTAATATCGTTTACAAGAATATCAGTGTTTTTAATATAGTTTGCAACATGAGTGTTCTAAAAAAATATTGTTTATCAATTATTTGTATGTGTTTTAGTTCACATTTTAATTGTATATGCTATATATTGTTTGTATAATTATTGTTAACAATTTAAAATTATAATTTTTAGTTGTTTATAATTTTTTATTTAATTGGTAATAGTAATTTATACAGTTGTGGCGGGCTGTGAGGTTTGCAGGGGTACAGGTTTGGAAAGTTAGTTAAGTAAAATGAATTAGGAATTCATTTTTTATTAAAATTAATTATTTAATTGATAATTCATTATGTAACTTGTACAATTGTTATATTTTTAAGTGAAAGTTTTAGGTGTGGGTTGTTTTGTTTGTAGGGGTTTCGGGTGGGAAGTTAATTAAGTAGGAATTGATTAATGATTAATTAATTGTTTATCATTAATTAGTTAATTGATAATTACGTAAATTGTGTAATTATTTTTTGAGTGATATTTTAGGTGTGCATTGTTTTGTTTGCAGAGTACAGGGTGGGAAGTTAATTAAGTAATTTTTCATTAATTATGTTTAAAAATCATTATTAATAAATTGCATGATAATTAATTAGGTACATTGTGTAATTGTTGTTTCTTCAGGTTATTTGTTAGGTGTGGGTTGTTTAGTTTGTAGGGGTTAAGGGTGGGAAGTTAATTTAGTATTAATCAATTTTCAATGAAGCATTAACTTTTAAATAAATATTTAACTAATTAATAATTATTTACACAGTTTGTAAATTATATTTTTGTTGTGTTTGTTGGGCAATAGGGTGGGAAGTTATTCAATTATAAATAATTAACAAATATTTATTCAATTATTAATATTATTTTATATATTACATAATATGTTATTTGGGTTATTTTTATATTTTAAATATATTTTAATTGTATTTCGTTATGTTTGTGGGAGTCTAATGTGGAATTTTAATGGAATGATTAATTATTTACAAATGTGTACATTTTGAGTTAATTATCAATATTTGTAGTAATTAATTAATTTTATTATCATGTTTTAAAATGTATATAAGACATTTTTATATTATTAGTTTTGTATTTTTAGTTAATTAATATAGGTATTGAAATATGTTATGTTTTTTAATTGAAATACCTTTTCTACCACTGCACAGATCGGAGTCGTTATAGTAAATTTTACCCCTCCAGTGTCCAGGAATTTGCCTACTGTTGCACAGATTGGAGAGGGAATAGTAAATTTTACCCCTCCAGAGTCCAATGCTTTCCCTACTGTTGCAAAAACTTAAGGGAGAATAGTAAATGTTACCCCTCTGGAGTCCAACGCTTTCCCTACTGTTTCGCAGACTGGAGTTGGAAAAGAAAATGTGTACCCCTCTGTAGTCCAGCGCTTTCCCTATTGTTGCACAGACTGGAGTGGGAATAGTAAATTTGACCCCGCTAGTGGACAGCCCTTTCCCTACTGTTGCACAGACTGGAGTGGGACTAGTACATTTGACCGCTTTGGAGTCCAACGCTTTCCCTATTGTTGTACAGACTAAAGTGGAAATGGTATGTCTATTTTTTTACATCGATTAGTTTTTTTATTATTGTTTGAAAATGTGTAGTATTAATGTTAGTTGTTTTAATGATATAATATTTGTATATATATATATTATTTGTATATATATATATATATATATATATATAAATATATACATATATATTCACTGACAAAAACATAGGTTTCAGAGACGTTATAGTTAGAAATTAGCATGTAAAAAACCTTAGAAATTCACAGAAAAAAACATAGGTTTCAGGGGTGTCATAGACATTTCCCTCGTACAAAATCATAGAAAGTCCTCCGTTATAGTTAGTTCAGCTAACTATAACACACTCACCTGCAATGCACTGCTGATGATGTCACATATAACATCATTCATGACATGGTCAGTGACATCACTGATGACATCTCAAATGACATAACTGATGATATCACTGATAACATCATTGATGACATCATCCAGGGAATGTGGTTTAGTTTGAGATTTAAATATGTATTATATATGGATACCAATCTGTATTGAAGATAGAGTGGATATATAACTGTCTGGATGGAGGATTTAGTAGCTGTCTGACTGCCTGTTAAAGTGAGTGATTAAAAGTGTCTCACTTAATACATAGATTAGTAACTAAACTATGTGAATGTGTGCATCACTGTCTCTGTTGTTGTATATCATGCTGCATCAGTTGGTCACTAACTACATGAGAGTGTATTTTAGTTTTGATTAGTTGGGTGAGTATTTGTATGGGACACTGAGTTTGTGTGTGGTTGGATGGGGGTGTGTAACTCTATGCATAGATGTGTGAATGGTTGATTGACTAGGTGTATAGGTTTAAGAGTGCATGTGGAAAGAGTTGTTGGGGTGACTGAGTGTATTTATTTGTGTGTTGGTGAGCGAATATATGTTTTAGTTGTACATCTTCAGCGAAGTAAAAAAATAAAAGGCATTGTATGTGAGAGTTGGTGTATATAAATAAGTATATGTAAGAGTCAGTGATTGTGAGAGTAACTATATGAATGAGTGTATAATTGTAATGGTGATTTTTTAACATATTAACTATGAGTTACTATGTGTTTTGAATAAATTAGGTGTTGTGTGTTTAATTGTGTGAGTAAATGTAAGTGTGATTAATGTTTTTCATGAGTGAGTAGGATGACTGCATAACCGACTAAGATGACTGCTGATTTGTCAATGTCTATATATGTGTATAAGTGCATTTGATGGTGTTCTATTAATTAGTGACTGCATGTATTTGTGATTCTGTTGTTGAATGGACAGTTGTGTGTGTAGACTTAGGAATCAGTGAGTGGGTATGTAACAACTGGTATTGGTGTGTCAATAGTTTCAAATATGGTACTCTTTATTTTACAGTGAGTGCTGAAAGTTTATACCAGTGTATGATGAGCTGTATCAGATTGTCAAATGGATGATGTCATCAGTGATGTCATCAGTGATATTATTTGAGATGTCATTAGTGATGTCATCAGCGATATCACTGACCATGTCATGAATGATGTACTATGTGACATCATCAGCAGTGCATTGCAGGTGCGGGAGTTATAGTTAACAGAACAAACTATAACAGAGGAATTTCTCTGGTTGTGTACGGGTGAAATGTCCAGCTAACTATAACACCCCGAAACCTATGTTTTTTTCTGAGAATTTCTAAGGTTTTTTAAATGCTAATTTCTAACTATAACGTCTCTGAAACCTATGTTTTTTTCAGTGAATTTCAAAGCTTTTTTAATTGCTATTTTCTAACTATAACGTCTCTGAAACTTATGGTTTTTATAGTAAATTTCAAAGCTTTTTTTAAATGCTAATTTTTAAGTGTAATAGTAGTTATACCTATATTTTTGTACTGATTTTCTACAGTTTTTTAACTGTTTATTTATAAATATTTAATTCATTTAATAACATTATATATTTTTCTGAAAATTAAAAAAAAGAAATGTAAATGAAAACTGAAATATTGTTTAATTTTTTTTTCTTTTAATATATTTATATTATTTTCTTTTTTTTCACTATTTTTTCAGAGTCGTGCACCCAAAGCATACCGTGGGTGCGTGGATTCTAGCCGCCATTTTAGAAAAGTCGTGAAGGATCCGTGTACGGTGTGCGATGGATATGTTTTTCAGTTACATCATATACATTTATTATTACGTGATGTGCGCGATTGGTATGCGACCAATCCGTGACTCCTGCTTGCACCATTCGCGACACATGCGCATTACGGTACGCGACTCTTGCGCGGTGATGGGTCGCGCGTGACATCATATACCTGCTGGGGCACGCTGGGTTATATGTATGTGTCTTTAATATACATATTAGGGCAAGAGATTATCTAAGATATTCCTAAAAATAATATATTTGTACTTATAATAAACGTATTTTATTTTTAAATATATTTTCGCAAAGTCGCATCAGTGTGTGCATTATGAGCATAGAGTGCGCGGATACCATATGACCTAAAAAAAAAAAAGATTTCATTGGTTCATAACATTTCCCACTGTTACTATTGAAGGACCCCACCCATTTTAATCATTCTTGTTGGAGCATCTTTAGAGAGACATTTCTTTTCCTACAAGAACCCTTTTTGCTTGTTTTTTTAGGTGTTTTTCAAAGAATATCAAACAAAAAGGCATCTGGACAGCAGCAGCAGCAGGAGGAAGTATCTTCTAAAGAAGACTTCTTGCAGGAGGCACCACGTCCACAGAGACCGGAATGTGTCATGTGGAAATTCTTCACTTTTCCACCTGGAGAGAAGAAAGTAAATGCGAGAAAGGTAATGTGCAAAATTTGTGACCGAGTCCTGTCAAGAGGCAGTGAAAAAAAATACTTTTATGGCACCGCTTCTATGTACAAGCATCTCCGGACCACATATCCTCTCAATCTTGCTCGGGAGGAAATGAGGCGAGCTGCTTTGAACCCCTCACCTGCTGTGGCAAGTACGTCTGGAGCGTCCTCAGGAAAACCTGCAATGGACATAAGGCCAGAATTCGTCTTTCTCGGGCAACACTGCAGTTATATAAATTTAAATGTATATATATGCCTATATATGCTTTTTATATTAGTTAATTAGAAAAAAACACTAAAAACTTAATATAATGTAAAATATATATATTTAATAATAGTTGTTTGTTATAGAAATGTATAATAAACACATTTTTATTTGTGTATTTTGTGTGCATGTTTACATAAGTAAATATTTATTTTTAATAGAAAATGTTACTTAATTTTATGTAATATACATTATATCGTAGTTACGAATTCAAATATTTCGGTTTTACTATTTTTAACTATATATTTATGCAATATGCTTGTCATACTTTTAATGTTATTCGTGTAAATGGTGTTTTTTATTCAATATTTTTGTACTTACCTTTATAAGTACAGAAAAACAATATTTACATGATTAATATTTTGTATTTTTATATTTCTGTGTCATGGTATTTGTGTTCTCCATATTCTCTGAACAATATACATATGGCAATACAGACTACACTGTTTGAGTTATAGCTGTTATTTGACCTTGGAAAAGGCACCTGTCCTTGACTGCTGTCACACAAGGAACTTTTATTTATGCCACTACCGGGACGATATGACATTTTTCATATGTCACTACTCTTAGGCTATGACATATTTTGTATTCCACTTCCATGGGTATATGACATATTTACACATTGGGATCAGAAAGATGTGACACCTTTCCACGTAAAAGGAATGTGTCATACATATTTTCCCCAGAAAGGAACAGACCACCATGTTTTAAAACTAAGAAGCAAATTGTTGCCTTTTTCTAAGAAATCCTAAAAATGGAGTCACAATTATGGACAAAATGAGTCAGGAAATAGGGTTTACACGACAGCTCCAGCTTGTACATCTCAGGTTGATGGATTGATATTTAGGGTTGATAAGCTTGAGGGCGATTATTGTCCAAACGTCCACGTTCTCGCATCTATCTATCATTTATACCTGAATTAAACATACAAATAAGATAAAAGTAGTTTCAAGAAACATATGAACAGTTGATAAATACAAATTGGCATAACATTTTATAAAAGTAGGCAATAAGGATTGCATGAATATTTTGTTAAGCCTTTCCAGTTTTTTTTTTTTTTTTAAATTTTGAAAACCTTTATTTTAAAACAGTGCACACAGCTATTCAGCCTTACATCCCGGAGGCTAGGCAGCAGAGCGGAACACAGTAAATCAAAGTGCAAGAATCAGTACATCAGAACGAGTGAAGGTTAATTTTTCAAATTTTTTTAACGAATGGAAGAAAGAGAAAAAGGGACAGAAAGAAGCGCCGAAACTGGCGCAATGAAGAAGGCAATGGAATTAAGGTACAGTGAGGCGTAGTGAAGGGGCCGCTCAAGCACAGTGAACACATTAATAACCAGTACAATAGGGATACTAGGAATGCAGGGGGAGGGAAACACAGGATAACAGAGTATCAAATCTCCAGTTTGAATCATAGGCTATGGTGACAAGTGTTCATCTTGTGGGGCGGATTCTGGAGGTACGCAAATGTCACCCCTATACTCGTTCCAAGCCCCCCATATTTTCTGCCACTTTTTAGGCTTACCCCTGGCAACATACACAGTCTTTTCCCGGAACATACACCAATCCATGTTGGCCTTCCACTGTACCACCTTCGGAGCCGTTGTAGCTCCCCACATCTGTGCGATGTCCCGTTTCGCAACCATATTACCAAGGGTCACCCATTGGGTCTGAGCCACGTTGTGATCTGTCGGGCCCCATATATTCAGGAGGCATCTTCTGGTTTCTGAATGCACTTCCACCCCAGTCACCTCGCTCATGATCGAGTGCATGCGTCGCCAGTAGGAAGCTATTGCATCACATTCCCAAATAATGTGCATGAATGTAGCGAGGGCACCACAGCCACGCCTACAGAAGCCATCAACAGAGTGTCCCATATGTACAAGTCTGGGGCCAGTGACGTAGACTCTGTGCAAGACTTTTAGCTGCACCAGCCGAAGACGGGAAGAGATAGCGACCTCCTTAGGGGATGATATTGCACTCTGCCAATCCTCGTCGTCAATCTCTATCCCGTCCCGCACCCACTGATCCCTCACTCCCAGGAGGAGGTCTGTACGGACATTGATAAGCTTCTTATATGTCAATGAAATGGCACTGTCTGGCATGTGGCCATCCAGTACCCTGTCCTCCAAGGGAGAACTGTCGGGAATCGCCTCACCCTCTGGCATGGCGGACAATAGTGCATGTCTCAGCTGAGCATACCAGAAATATTCTGTTCCACCCAGCTGAAACTCTGTCTGTAACTGGGCGAAAGATTTTACCTCGCCACGCAGCAACATGTCCTCCACCCTGGAGATGCCAATCAAGTCCCACTTATCAAAGCCTTTAGTGTGCCATAGCCTACCCAGTATGTCCGAGTCATAGAGTGGGGTCACCTTTGTTAGCCTGCCTTTCCATCCCTGTGCCTTTGTAATTGCTCTCCAAATGTGGACAGCGGTTTTCGTTGGACCAGACATCCGCCTGTCAAGAGACCTCGTGTAGAGTACCCTATGATATTTCCCGCCACCCAGAAGCCACCGATCCATGGCATATCCTGGATTGTCCACTGGACCATATGGGCCATGATTAATGGCTGCTAACTGGGAGGCCCAGTAATACCTCCGCACATCAGGCAGCGCTATCCCCCCATCATACCACGGTAGCGTAAGCTTCGTGATAGCGATGCGAGGGCGACCATCCCAAAGTAGGGCGCGTTGCAGGCTCTCAATCTCACCGAAGTATCGGGCTGGGACCGGGTCTTGAGTGTTTTGTAGGGCGTAAAGGAACCTGGGCAAGGACATCATTTTGAACAACGCCGCGCGCCCAAGCAGAGAGAGCGGGAGTTTACGCCACCCCTCTACGTCTCTCCGAAGGCGGAGAAGAGGGGGAAGCAAATTATGCTCATATCGCGCTTTGGAGTTAGTGGAGATGTAGATCCCTAAGTAGAGGGAGGCGAGGCGTTCCCCCTTTCAGGACGTACAAATGCGACTTGGACCAGTTAATAACTAGGCCGGAGTACTGTCCGAAAAGTCGCAACACGTCGCAGGCCACAATGAGGGACTTGCAGGGGGAAGTGATGTACAGAAGAATGTCATCTGTATACAGTGACACTCGGTCCTCGAAGTCAGGGGACCACCGGATACCATGTAGGTCGGGGTGGCTGCGTAGCCAGGCCGCCAACGGCTCGAGTGCGAGTGCAAACAGGAGGGGCGACAGAGGACAGCCCTGCCTGGTGCCCCTCTGAAGAACAAAGGGTGCTGAAACTCGACCATTGACCGCTACATTAGCCAGCGGACCGGCGTATAGGAGTTTGACCCACCCTACAAATTCCGGGCCAAAACCGAGCTTCGCTAACACTGCCCACAGGTAACTCCATTCAAGGGAGTCAAAAGCCATCGTGGCATCCAACGACGCCAGGACAGCCGGCTCCTCAAGCGTATGGGCCCTGGCCAGGGCACCATGAAGTCTACGAAGGTTAAGAGCAGTGTTGCGGTGTGGAATAAAGCCCGACTGGTCCGGGTGCACTAAGTCGCCGATGACGCCAATCGGTCGATTGGCGAGCATTTTGGCTAGAATCTTAGGCTCCGCGCTTAACAGAGAGATGGGGCGATATGATCGGCACAAATCTCTTGGCTTCCCTTCCTTATGGATGACCACAATGGTGGCCAACCTCTGGTCGTGGGGAAGCATGCCAGCCTCCCGCGCCTCCAAGAACATGTTCCGCAAGTGCGGGGAAACTACGTCCGGTTTGATTTTATATAGCTCTACCGGAATACCGTTAGGGCCAGGCGCCTTGCCAGACCTCAGAGAGCGAATAGCGAGTGCAACCTCGTCCGCAGTGATGTCTCTGTCCAGATCGTCTCGATCCGCCTCAGACAGGCACGGGAGATCAATATCCACCAGGAGAGCGCCCGAGTCGGCCTCAGACCGGTCCGAGACAGAGGAGTAAACGCCCCGAAAGTAATCCGAGAATGACTCAGCGATTGCGCTTGGGTCAGTAACCAACAAACCGTCATCTCCCAGTATCTCCGGGACGACGCGGCTGGCCCTCTCCTTCTTATCGAGCCAAGCTAGTAGCTTGCCCGCCTTGTCACCGACGTCGTAAATCCAACCCTGCTGTTCCCTACCCATGACGAGAGCAGCGTCGGTGGCAAGGTCTTGATACTCCAATTGCTTAAGGGAGAGATTGTGTAGCAGCTCGGGCACGGGCCCGCCTCCAATTGAGAGTCCAACTCCATAATCTCCGCCTCGATGCGCACCAAGTCGGCGTCTCTGTTCCTGCGAACTTCCGCTATGAGGGCAAATGCCTCACCTCGCAAGACCGTTTTAAACGCCTCCCATAAGGTGGCAGCCGATGTAACCGATCCCACATTCTCGGTAAACTAGAGCTCGATAGCCTTGGCCAAGAGACCACACGTCTTTGGATTTCGAAAGTACCACGGATTGACCACCACCGGTCACTCCGTAACAACAATGTTAAAACCGAATGAGACCCACATCGGGGAGTGGTCCGAGATGCCCCTCGCCAAGAAGCGGGCCTCAGAGATCGCCGGTGCATGAGCAGCCAAGGCAAGAACATAATCTATCCTCGAGAGGCTGCCATGTGCGCCAGAATGAAAAGAATATTGGCTTTGGGTGGGATGCAGGAGTCTCCAGCAGTCGACCAACCCCATAGTATCAAGGAAAGTGGGTAGCCACAATTGCGAGCTACGGAGGTCTCTAGGCGGATGTCTGTCCAAGGACCTGGAGCAAACCGAATTAAAGTCACCCCCCACAATAAGCAACCCTGCCGGCAGATTCAAAATGGCGCTTCCAAGGTCTTGAAAAGTATTGTTTTGCAGCCCCGGGGGAACATAAACCGAAACCAGAATCAAGACACGCCCTTCCCACCGCCCCGCGACGGCTGCATACCGCCCCTCTCGTCCACAACAGTGGAGTCGATCTCAAAAGGGAGAGACGTGTGCACCATAACACCCGCCACCCGGGACACCGAAGAGAACCCTGAATGTGCCACCATCTTGAAACCCTTCCTGTTGAGCGCTCGGCACGTATTCCCCACCAAGTGTGTCTCCTGCAAAAGAACAACATCAGGCATATGTCTTTTGAACAGTTGCAATACCACCCCTCTCTTAATACGATCACCCAAGCCATTGACCTTCCAACTAAGAACTTTCAATTTCCCACCCCCCATCGTCGTACCCCAAACCTTCGCCAGCCTCCAGAGGCCCCACCGATGCATGAAACAAAGCAGAGCATATGACCCATTGCCTAAGAGAAAGAAGAAAGAAACAAAGAAAACACACAAAACCAACCCTCACACCACCCCCCACCCTGCACCCCTGCAGCAGACTAAAAAGCCCCCCCAACCAGCAGTGTGCCTGTCGCCCCATAAACTAAGCTACAAGAAGACCCTAGAGGAGAAAGGAGCCCCCGCAGTCCCCCCCTGCCACCCTCCATGAGAGAATAGGATATACCCAATAAAGTGCAACAGCTTGGCATTATTGGTCAAAGTCAACGGTCACACCAACCGACAAAGGTAGTGTGAGAAGTACTACTCCTGAGGATCGGGCCACCAGAGGCGCCTTCAGAATGTTCCTCCTGCTCCTCGCGCCGGTGCGGCAAAGTGTCCAGTCAGTCACTCGCAGACTCAGGCATATCGAAAAACAGAGCGCGGCCATTGCGTTCAATGCGCAGTTTAGCGGGGAACAACATAGAGTATTTCAGCCCCAAGTCTCTGAGGCGCCGCTTCACTCCAGCATAACTTTGGCGCTGTCTCTGAACAGCCCTGGTGAAGTCCGGGTAAAAGTTAACATCTGCGTTTTGGAACTTGAGAGGCCCATGTCGCCTCGAAGCCTGGAGGATTGCATCTCGATCTCTGAAGTTGAATAAACGGGCGATGATGGGTCTCGGTGCGACGCCCGTCTTCGGAGGGCCGCCCGGTATTCTATGGGCCCGCTCGAACGAGAAGAAGTGACTGAGGCCTGCTGGAGCCAGATGAGTCTTAACCAAATCCTCGACAAAGAGGTCAGCGGCCGCTTCCTCCGCACCCTCCGGTACCCCAATAATGCGCACATTCTGCCGCCTGGCACGTCCCTCGAAATCCTCCAGCCGCCTGGAGAACAGGTCATTAACCGACCGCAAGTTACGGACCTCCAATTGCAGGTCCGAGACATCGGTCGTGAGGCTGGAAGTTTTGATATCAAGTGATTTCACTCGATCGTTCGTTTTGCCCAGGTCGGCCCTAATCAAATTGAGATCGATAGCCAGGGTGTCCACCTTATGTGCCAGGACCTTGTGTTGTTTGTGCATCTCGGTCCTGATGCCAGCGATAGCCCCCATGATGTCGCGGAGAGTGGGCTCCGACCCGTCGGGTGAGCCCGCCCGTAGGGAGTCCTTAGATTGAGCGACAACAGTGGGCGAGGTCCTTTGCTGGGCGTACCGGTCGATCTTGTTGGTCTGAGGCTGGACCGTCTTCCTGCTGGCCCGGTTTCCGTCCTGTCGGGATCACCCCTGCCAGTCATGTTGGATCCGGGCAGAACAAAGGGTAGTAGTCCGATGTCGCTGCAAGCACTCAAACGGGCGCGGAGCGTAGCCACCACAAATGTCAAGTCAACAGCAGGCAACTCCGCGGCTACGTTCACTCCGCCAGCAGAATCAGAAGGCGCTCACTCAGCATATCGATCATGCTCTGCATCATCTCGGCCGTCGGCCATCTCCGGAACAATGGTGCACCCCTGGCACAAAGTTCAACACGACATAACTTCGTCTAGGAATGTCGGATTCGGAAACGGAAAGTGGATCCCGTATCCACGACCACTCGCCAATTAGAATCCACCACCGTGAATCAGGATTTCTTCCAGGATATGTGCGGAGGGTCGGAGGGTCTGCGGAGCTCCGAGCTTACGCGGCCATCTTGCTTGCCCGCGAAGCTCCTCCTCGTAGCCTTTCCAGTTTTGAACTAAAAAGAGAAACATAGTAAAACTTTTGCACCATTTAAAATACTTTTTTAAGCTGTTATACATAGATGCATTTTGACAATTAAACACATCAGATACAAAATTGTATATGCCAATCAAAAAAAATAATGTGAATTGTTTATAAAATCAAAAAATTGCTTGCTGGGTATTTGTGGTGTAAGTATCTAATTTTCATCTGGAGATAGTTAATCAACATGTATTTCACACACATAATCCATATCATCATTTGTTCCACTTACAGCATAAGTGTGATCATGGCAGAGCAAAGTCAATGCATGTTTAGCATCCACAGCATTCGCAGCTTCCATGGAATTGTTATCACTGGCATCATTGTTGTTGTTATTGTTGATTTTATCACTGACTCGTTAGGTTGATGGACTGGTTAGTGGTTGCAATTCTAAAGCTCTCAAGGACGGAGGCTCAGGTTTGATAGGTTGCCAATAGGATAGCCAATCGTCGAGCAGTTCAACCAGGATGGATGCTGGTGGGTTTAGTCCATCACAGCGAACATACTGTAACAGTGGTAAACACATTGTTTCGCATTGTCTCTATTGTACATACAGGGGTTGCACAAGGGAATATAAATCGAGAGAAGCCACAGTGGGCCTTTCCAGAGGTTGAACCAGAATACCCTCAGCTGGACAGTTTGCACGCCAGAAACCAGCGTTCCTGTGTATCGTTCTTTTTGTAGAAAGTTAGCATCAAGTGTTCACTTACCGTGGAAATCCAAGCATTTCCTAAGTAGCTTGTCATATTTTGACAGCAGTCTTGTTCAGCTGGGTACGTTTACTCCAAGTTATTGAGTTCCACATCAAATCACGAAAAGAATGATAATTCTATATCCAATCAACAAGATGATGACCAGGAATGGAAAAAAGATGATATCAATCCGAACACAGCTTTAAACAGAGTTACAAGACCAGACCTGGAACCCTTCAAAAGTGTGCATTACCAGATGGTCTGGACCATGTCGGCAAAGCATTTCAGATATTATGTCTGCAACAGACACGGAATATCTGAAAAGCTTTTGAATGCCTGTGGGTTATAACCTCTATCACAGAAGGGGGCTACTTTTTGTAGTAATATTGATACTAACACGTCTTTTAAACCAATGGATGGTCAGAGGGCACTTGTGATTGCATGTTGTGGTGATGGGTACAAGGGCATTCCACTATACTGTACTGTCTCAGAAACTGCAATCAAGTAGAGTGCGCCTGGGTCCAACTCGCATCAGCTTATATTAGTTAGCATTAAATTGGAACCATTATTTAACAGTTCATGGAGCATGGGATGGATAAAATGGGAGTATTGAAAGGGAACAACTAAGCCCAGGCATCAAAGAATTACACATTCCACACAATGAAATGGAATCACAAAGTAGCGAGTTCCTAAAGGATGTCTGCATCTGGTAGCACTGATAAACAGAGGGTCACCTTCATTTAAACAGGTGAGAGAAGGAACATTTAGGTGAATGAAACAATTGTGTATTTTTTTTATATCAGCTTAATGCTGTATATTTTTAGCAGTCATGAAAAAGAAAAGTTGTAATAGGCAAGGAAATTACTCCTGTATTAACCAGGTAGATTCTCACTTATGGAAATAGTAGTTCTTCCAATTGAGCACTGTTCAACAAGGTGAAAGTGGTCTCCTTTTTAGTCAGGGCTTTCTGTGTTAGTGTTAACTTGTATGGCTCAAAAATGGCTGTTTCATTCAAGAGCTGCCAGGGCACATAACCAAACTGAGGATCTCTGAGGCTCAAGTTAACTGTATTATTAACCAAAATTGGGATCGGCCATGCTGAAACAAATCCAAGACTCCTTTAACAAGATGTAAGGCTGAGTACATGATATCATCTAATCAAAATACACTCACTTGTAAACGGTGAGCATGTCATTGTCTATAACTCTGAAATTTTCTTGGTCTATTTGTCTAATCCTTTCTACTGCTTTCTTGGAATATTTCATTCATTATATATGACAAATAAACCGTTTCCTAAAAAAAAAGTTCGTTTCTATTGGGATAGGGTTAGGGTCCCTGGAGGAAGTCAGAGAACTCCATGCTTTCCTTAATTAAGGTCAGATGTTCTTTTAAGACAGAAATACTAGAATGGGCAAACTAACATTGTCACACTTTAACCACACATTGGGCCTTATCACGAGCTTAAAGGCGCGTCCTTCAGAAGACAGCAGTGCCGGCGGTCTTCCAAATGCTGTATTACAAGTTGATGGGATGTGACTGTGGCAATATTGCGGCAGTGGTGAGTACTTTCCCATATGTATCATTGCATGTGTGAGTATTTTGACTGCACATGTGTCGAATGAACACACATGCATGATCCATGTGGAAAAATACACCTACCTATTGCCGGAATCAGGGGTTCATATGAGTCAAGTCCTGGCAATGGGTATATGGTACAAAGAGGACTTACCTGTAGATTGCTGCAGACAGTGTCGTATTGATTGATGATCCTGCTGTGAAGGGGGGAGCTGGAGAAAGGAATCCACCTCAACTGCTGTTGAAAAGAAGGAAAGGGTTGAGTTTGCACTCCAAATCCTCTGTTTCTGCAGACCTGAAGATGGTGGGCCTACCGCCATAGTCCGCTCGTGGAAAAGCCAACGTGTAATACAAACGGCAGTGTAGGTCCTCTGTACCACTGTCTGGCAGCCGCTTTCCCCTGACTTCGAGCCCAGCATTTGGCAGTGTGCTGGTGGTGTCAGCAGTTCAGCCATGATCTTTGCAAAGGCAAGCAGGCCAACTCGTAATACAGCAGTCGGACTGCCAAGCTCGTGGAGGTCAGACCATGGGTACGGTGGTCCACAGACTGCTTAACTCCCAATAAGGCTGTATATGTAGTAACTACTACAGGCATCTGGCTGCTATACTGTAAATCAGAACGATCAACCTTTAGACCAGGGATATTGGAAAGAAAATAATGCATGCAGGTTTTAGACCAAACTTTCAGGAGGTAAATAAGAATCATATCATTTATAGCAGGCCCAGAGGGATTCATTTGAGTTTGCCAATTAGTAATCAAAGTGGAATTAACCTTATATATGGAAGGTTTCTAAAAATCTTTAATGTTCCCAAATCCCAGGCAGGTAGTCTGCTGGAAAGTTTTACTGGGAAAAATAATTTGTTTTCAATCAATTAAACAGGGATTTGTGAAGCACGCTACTCACCGTGAGGGTCTCAAGGAGCTGGGGGGCGGTCATGCAGCTCCGAATCAGCCGAAGAGCCAGGTCTTGAGGCCTCTCCTGAAGGTGTGCAGAGTGGGGGAGCATCTGATGTTGAGCAGGACTTCATTCCAGGTCTTTGTTGTGATGTAGGAGTAGGCTCTTCCACCTGTACTGGCTCTGCGGATATGCAGTGTTTCGGCAAGGGCAAATGCAGCTGAGCGGAGGTTTCTCTTGGGTGGGATGAGACTCTTTCATTGAGGTATTGGGGTACAGCGTTGTGGAGGGATTTGTTGGCATCAGTGAGAAGCTTGAATGTGATTCTCTTCTAGACGGGGAGCCAGTGGAGTTCTCATAGGTGCTGGGTGATGTGTTTGTGTCGTAGAATGCAGAGGACGAACCTGGTAGCGGTGTTCTGGATGGTCTGGAGTTTCTGGAGTAGGGATTTGTTGATTCCGGTGTAGAGGGCATTTCTGTAGCCCAGTCTGCTGGTTATGAGTGCATGGGTGATGGTCTTTCTGGATTCCGGGGAAGTATCCCTTGAAGGTCTTGCGTGGGATGCTAAGGGTGTTGAAGCACAAGGAGGAGATGGTGTTGATCTGTCAGGTCATGGTGAGGGAGGAGTTGAGTATGATGCCAAGGTTCCGGGCATGGTCCATGGGCATAGGGGGCTGCCGAGGACAGAGAGCCACCGGGTGTTGTTCCAATCTGAGGGGATTGGTCTGAGGATGAGGACTTCTGTCTTCTCCGAGCTGAATTTCAGACAGCTTCTGCTCATCCAGGGTGCAACGTCTCTCATTCCTTCCTAGAAGCTGAGTTTGGTAGTGTCAGGTTGCATTGTGAGGGAGAGGATGAGTTGGGTTTCATTGGCATAGGTTACTATGCTGAGTCCATGCAGTTTGACGATGGCAGCTAGTGGGGCCATGTAGATTTAGAGCATGGGACTGAGCGATGGTCCCTGGGGTACTCCGCAGTTGGTCTCTGTGCGTTTGGAGCAGAATGGCAGGAGTCTGATTCTTTGGGTTCGTCTGGTGAGGAAGGAGCGGATCCAGTGGATGGCAGTCTCCTGAATGCCAGCGTCGTGGAGTCTGGTGGTGAGTGTGCAGTGGGAGATGGAATTTTAAAATGCAAATCAACTTCCTGAACAAAAGGGGTCTCCTGAGTGGCTCTCAGCGTCCCCACCTTGAATGGAAAGCTACCACTGAGGACAGTTAGCTAACATACATAACCTGCCACAAAATGATATTCCTCATAAGAAAGCTCATTTCAGGCCAGGCCTCTAACAATAACAATGAAACAGGATGCAATCATTACAACTGTGTTTTCCTTTTATTATCCTGTCTGTTATGTACCCGTCGGGTTCCAAAGGAGGCGCTGTCTAATACATAATTTTTCACAAAGCACCAGGGGAGGCTTAACTGATCACTGCCCTGCCCTTTACCTCTGAGTACCTTCAGCAGGGGGACGGAGTCAACTCCCTGCTACAAAGGAGCGCATTTGCATACCAATTAAGCTTCCCAACACTGCCACTAAGCAGGCTGACAGGCTGACAGTCAGCAGAGCAAACTTTAGTCACAGCTTCTGAAAATATCCTTGTTGCAATATGAACAACGTTGCCCCGTAACTGCAGTGGGAAGGAGCACTGAACCAGAAATCTACAGCTCCTCTAAAGGACAGCAGTAGTAGATGAAGCCCTGTGTGGGGTACCTCGCCCTTGAGGTGGGCGAGGCCCTACTCATAAAAGATGTCAGCCACGATCTGCGAGTTGCCGTTCAAAGTGATGCCCTCCTGCATGAACTGCTGGCACATCTTTCTGATCTACTCTTGTCTACAAGCTGAGGGCACGCTGTAGTGTTCAAATAAAATCTCACGCAAACCCGGTCCCTATAACAGCTAAGCCATGTAAACCCAGACACAACAAGTCTGCTGTCAACAATGGTAAGTAAGCTTTGAATTTAGCAAATCTTTGTCATTTAATTCGAACCTAGAGGCATCAACAATGATATATCTCTAATTAAGCATGGCTGTCAGCTTAACAGTAGAACAAGGAACTGCACCTTAAAAGAGTCTGGTGAAGCAGAGCGTGAAACAATCTTTCACAAAGCTGTCTCTTTGACATAACAGTGTTGAGGATGTGGGGTAACATCGAGGTCAGCTGACTTTGGAATTGAGGACCCGTGTTCGAGTCTCTGCATTGGCTCTCCCCATGCCTGAAAAAAAAACCAATGCAGATACAAAATTAAATAATGGAGAAAACCGGAAACAAAATGAGAGTGCGTACACAAACAGAAACAGCCAAAGATGAAAGGATACAGTATTAGGTCACTGCTCCATGGGAGATAAAAAAACATCAAAAGGTGGGACCAAAATTCCAAATTAGAAGAAAGCTTTTTCTGAAGGACACCAAGACATTAATGAAAAACAATGAGCAGGCTGTAAGCCCACAGAGTAGATACAGCATGTCTCAAGCAAGCACTGCCGAAGTGAGACCTAAAAATATTGTGTCAAAAATGTAATGGAAAAGAAAATAGTCACAAAAGGCAAGAATATTGTTTTTTCAATATATTATATACATAATTACAGGTAATTTATTTAAAATATTGAATTAGTACAAAAATGGTTTTAAACTGTTTTAATCAGTAATATTAAAAATGTAAATAAAAATGTATATTTAAAAATATATATATAAAAGAATAATTTAACAACTACTCAAATTCAGTAAATTTGAAACAATAGCAATAAGAAGAAATTAAAAATTAACAATCATATATATATACCTAATTTAAATATTACAATTAATAAATAAATATAGTTGTAATACATATATAAATAAAAAATATATATGTATTAAAAAAATATATTAACGTTATTTAAACAAGTGGAAAATACAGTGATACCATTACAATAACTAACAAACTCAAAATAGAAAACCTACTAATAAAAACATATATGGCAAGAAAATAAATTAATCAATATAATTATTATTAAAATTCATTTAAAGTCATTTTTTTACAATAATATAAACAGAAAATGCCCCCCAACCCCACCCTCACCCTGCATCACAGAGGCCCCTGCATGTTTTGTTCTGGTACCCCAGGGGGCGGACCAGTTGTCTGATGCTGTGCTGCATCCCTAGTGGTAGTCCCAAAACTCAGAACCCCACTCCTGGCTGATGGGTGTGCCTGCGGATTATACCCACCGCGCCTAGCCACTGGGTATCAACGACTGCTTAGCAGGTCCCGCTGTTCCCACCAACTCATCTGGGCAGAGGTACCCATGGTCGGGAACCTAACCCCTGCTGCCTTGCTCGTTGGCGACACATTCCTTAAGCTACTGCATCAAGAGGGCTCAGAAGTTACAGAGGGCACCACTTATGCGCCTCCTACTGCCTTGAAGGAGTGCAGAACCCCAATTGCAGCAGACCCCCCCTGTGTTTTTGCCTCTCTGACTCCATGAGAACCCTGACTTGAGCCCTGGCACACTCCGCTGATCCCTCCCCCTGTGGACAGCCATTGGACATCCCTAAGGCCTAGATCAGCCCGAGACGTAGGTTGTGGAGGTGTGTGCGTGAGGCTTGCTCAACAACACTTAGTCTCCCCATTCTCCTAATCGCCTTCATCCCTATCGCGGATTGGGGGGGTCTACTTTTGGGCTATAAACCACATGGGCACCAGACGTAGCCCCTGTAGCTAATACATTCTGTTCCCCACCTTCCAACCTCACTGACTTTGGGAGAGTGACAGCAGCATCTACGTCACACCAACCTGACCCACAGAATTCATGGGCAGCCTGGGGATGCCTTCTGGCAAATCGACAGGGAAAGCCAGCATGCCAGCTCCTCTTCACGTAAGCACTTAATCAGGGCTGATTACCGAACAACGGCCAGAGTCCTACCCTCCCGGAGCCCGGTTCCTTCATGGAACACATACTAATTGAAATCTCTGCAGTGAGTTGCAGACTGGAGAGCATGGAGACCATCATCTCCGCCCTCCCACTGAGATATTACGGGATTCCATGCCCGCGTCAGGGACTTGACCCACCGTGTTTCCACTCTAGAGGATCACCTGAACACTGCAAAAGAGAAGGACCAGGAACTCCTGTTTCTCTGCAGCAAAATTATTAACCTGGGTAACAGAAGCCGGAGGGACAGCATTCGCTTCTTTGGATTCCCCAAACATACAGAGGGATTAGACGCCAGGTCCTTCCTGGGGGATACACTCCTGGAATTCACAAGCCTGACCTTCGACCCTCCTTTGGAGATTCAGAGGGCCCACAGTATCGGACCACCATTGTGGGGAGATGCCCCCGTCCGCGGCCACTTATTGCCTGCGTCGTATGCCATGAACATGCTCGTCAACTCATCACTGCAGCCCGAACTCATAGTCAATACAAGTACGAGGGTCATGAGATCCGATCACAGCAGATTTCTCCATGGAGACAAACTAACGTCATAAAGCCTTCCTTTCTCTGAGGCCCACTCTCCGACAAATGGACATTAAATATGGCCTCTTTGTATCGGCACGGTTCCGCATCACCTGGGACCGTGTCTCGAAAGAATTCTTCAATCCTGAAGATTGTTTCCTAGATGGCCTTACTCTTCTGGACATGGACACACACCACTACTTCCAGAGACAATCCTGTCTTGCCATCACCAACACTTCCTCCTCCCTCTAGAGAGCCCTGTGGGAATTCTAGAGGCCCCTACAACAGGAGAAGGGACACCGACAGGGCCACCTGTTCTGTGGGTGGCAGATCCAGGCTCTTCAAGTAGTCACAGCATTAATACATGACCAAGAAAAGAGACAAATCTCAGTCCCCTCTGAAGCCCACTGTTCAAATCTTCAGAATCAACTAGTTGAAAAACTGGCCTTTTCTATCATCATCGCCCTCCATCATTTGTGGGATTTGAACCCGAAAAAACTTTTTGTCAATAGCGATGCCTCTCTCATATTATGCGTTTCCTCGTATCCCACCCTGTGGTTCCACCTGTGGGCAAAACCAGCATATTGGAAACTTCCCTCTATGACCACTCTCCTGTCCTGATGACCCTGGATGTGGCCCTTGCCTCCTGGGCCTCAAGCCTTGTGTTCTGAATAGCCAGAGAGACTGTTCTACGCAAGGCAAAAACTTACTACGTACCCACATCCCCACCTACCTGGCAACCAACAAGTGGATTCCCCAAGGACATTGTTGGCAGCAGCAAAAGCTACCATATGTGGACAGCTCATGCATGATGTAGCGATAGCTAACAAATAAGCATCTCTCCAAAGCACCGAACTGGAAACTCAGATTGCCTCTCTCACTCGCCCCTACTCCACTCAACCCTCGGTACCCAACCGTCGCTGTCTGGAAATAGCACGCATGGCCCTCAACAACCTCTTCACCTCCAAAGCTGAGTAGACTCTCCAACGCCTAAAAGGTAGACACTATGCACAGGGGAAAAAAGCAGGACATTTATTGGTGGCACAGCTCGGGCAACGAGAAGCCACAATGGCCATCCCCACCATACAATCGGAGACAGGAGAGACCCTTACGAGACCCCAAGACATAGTTAATGAGTTTGTCTCATTCTACGCATGTTTATATACGCCAGAAGCACTGGCCAATGTGGAACAGATATCCACATATCTCGAGGGCATCAACCTTCCTCGCTTGATGGACAAAGGTAGAGAACTCCTAAAAGGGGACATCAGTAAGGATGAAATACTGGCAGCCATTACTAACCTGCCCTATCTTAAGGCACAAGGTGAGGACGATTTCCACACAGAAAATTACAAATGGTTCGGTACGGATACATTTGACTCCCTCCATGCCGCTTTACAGGAGGCCGAAAGGACAACCTCCTTGGGTCCCCTCCCCCAACAGAGCGGTGATTGCTGTTCTACCCAAGCAGGGAGAGACCTGCTACTATGTGTCAGTTACCGCCTCATTTCACTCTTGAATAGAGACATTAAAATACTTGTCGGTATCCTAGCTGCTCGACTGAAGAAGGTAATTCCTTCTCTCATTCATCACAGCCAGTTTGGCTTTGTCCCGGTCCGTTCCTCTAGGAATTAACTCTGCATGCTAGCCCACACATTATGTACCAGAAAAGACTTGCCAGAGGATGTGGTGGCCTTCTTCCTCGATACAGACAAGGCGTTCAACCGCATAGACTGGAGCTACCTCTGTGCAACCATGAAATGTTTTGAGATTGCCGATCAGTTCATCTCCAACATCTGCAAACTGTACAACTGCCCCGTGACTCAGATCAACTGCGGAGGGTTTTTCTCAGAAACCTTTAAAATTCAGAGAGGCACCTGCTAGGGCTGCCTGCTCTCCCCCCTTGTAATCCTACTGGCCATGGAACCATTGGCCTCTGTCATTCGCCAATCACCGTGGGTAACAAGCATTCCTATTGAGGGTGGTACCTCTTAAATATACTTGTATGCCGATGATATACTACTCTCTCTTAGGAATCTCCCACACTCACTACTGGTGCTACTAGAAATCATAGAAAAATCTGCGATCTTATCAGCCTATAAGATAAACTGGGATAAAAGCAAGGCCCTCTCACTTTCCTCGTGCAACGCGAAAGCAGCGATCCATGGCTTTCCCTTCAAATGGAAGTCCTCACGGCTAAAATATCTAGGGGTACTTGTCAACAGAGGCAGTCGCAGCCGGCATGACTCACAGTAGGGGGCGGGAGGTCACGCGGGGACAGTGGGGGGGAGGGGGAGGGTTTAATTTAAAAAGAAGAAATTGCAAGCATAAAACTTGCCTTCGCCTCCGGTTTTGCGTCACGTCACCTTCTCTCTGAAGTGCTCCTCGCAGGAAGCAGGAAGCACTCAGCAGGCAGCCTCCCTCTCCTCCCTTAAGCCAATCACAACAATGCAATGGCAGTGTTGTGATTGGGTGGACGCCGACCCCACAGGTGCCTATAGGGAGGCCATTTTCTCTATGTAATGAAAAGGCAGTGTGCATGACTGGTTTGACCCTGCCCCCAACCAAACCCTGTCTCTGCGTTCTCGCAGTGCGAGAAGCAGAAACATAACATCGTATTCATAATACCATTTTATGTTTCTTCCTCTCGCACTGTGAGAAAGTAGTGGGGCGAAGCTCTCCCACACAGGTGGAGGCGCCTGGCCCTAAATAGGGGCCTGGACAGAATGGTGGTACAGATGAAAGCAGATTTTGAGAAATGGTCTCTACTAGGTTTTTCCATGTGGGGTAGAGTCCAAGCTGTAAGAATGGTCACACTGCCGCATTTTACCTATATTCTGGTAATGCAGCTCATAGTGGTACCCAGGCCCGGTTCTAGCGGGTGGGCCGGGTGGGCCGGGCCCACCCAAACTTTGGCCTGGCCCACCCAAACATAACCCTTGGCCCTGGCAGTGACGTCAGCAAGGCCAGCAGAAAATGGCCACTGCAAGTTAAAACGTTCTTCGAACGTTATCTTTCTTTAGGAGTTGCGTGATTGGGCCTGGGCTCGCACCCCCAATCACGCATCTCCTATTAGGCAGGTGGGCTGTGTCCCCGCCGACTCGTGCAGGTCAGGTACATTCGGGGCACTGCGAAGGGGACAAAGCCTTTCGTTGGAACTGGATTTGTGGATAATTAATTCTTTTCTGCTGGTAAAGAGGAGTTTGTTTTGCCGTTTCGTTTTCCTGACCTTCCTGACCCCTTGAGCTGTTTGTTTAACCGATCCGGCTGTGACAGAGTTCGTAAGGAGCAGGTAAGAGAATGTGTGGCTATTGTGTTTTTTAAATCTGTGAGAAAGATATACTTAGAACGCCGTGTTTATTTCATTTTCATTTACATCGTGTGTTTAAATCGTTGGTATCATTCATGAGTGTTTCTGCAAGGATGCACGACAACTAAATGTCCAAATAACCTTGGGGATTGTTGATCTTGCTGGAGAGCGTTTTTTTTTTGGTTTGTAGTATTTAAATGCAATAGAACTGTAGTTAACATGGATAGCTCAGTGGGTTACTGCCTTTGTCACAGAGATCCTTTGATACATAGGACAGTGTGATCAAAGACGTGTATACAAACCAGAATGGTATAATTAGATTTTTTTTTTGTATTGCTAGTTAGTTCGAATTTTCCCAGTATTTCATTATTCTAATGTTGCAATACAGTTTGGGCAGATATAATTTCTAATCAGTACAGCCAACCACTGGGGTATGCTTTAAATCCTGTGTTTGTGGTTCTCCAGACCCAACCCTCTTAATACATATTGCCCAGCAGCATGGATGAGATGTGATTCCTACACCTGGTAATCTTCATTAGCTTATGTGACATTATCTATAGGCTGATTTGGATACTTTTATGAATCATTGTGTCTGCATAATGTGTGTGTGATGTACAGTACTGTGATACCCTACACTACGAGTAGTGCTATACAAGAAATAAAATGCATATGAGAGAGGGGCTATGGAGTGATGATGGGCTCTGTTGGAGGGTGGCAATGAGGGAATCCGAGGGGGCATCATGAGGGGTGGAGATACGGAGAGATGGAAGGCACTGGTGGAGGTTGTTTGTGAGGGAGTCTGAAGAGGAGGTCATGGAAGAGGGGCTTTGGAGTGATGAGGGGCACTGGTGGAGGGTGGTAGGGAGGGAGTCTGAGGAGGAGGTCATGAGGGGAAGAGGCTACGGAGAGATGAAGGCCAGTGTTGGAGGATGGCAATGAGGGAATCCGAGGAGGGGAGGTCATGGGGAGGAGCTACGGAGAGATGAGGGGCACTGGTGGAGGGTGGTAGTGGGGGAGTCTGGGAGGAGGGTGGCAATGAGGAAATCCGATGAGGTCATGGGGGAGGTGCTTTGGAGCGATGAGGGACACTGGTGGAGGGTGGCAGTGAGGGACTCAGGAGGAGGTCAATGGGGGGAGGGGTTATGGAGCGATGAGGGGCACTGGTGGAGGGTATTTGTGTGGGAGTCTGAGGAGGTGGTCATGGGGAGGGGCTTTGGAGTGATGAGGGACACTGGTGGGGGGCAGGTAGGGAGGGAGTCTGATGAGGAGGTCATGACTGAAAGGGGCTAAGGAGAGATGAAGTGCACTGTTGGAGGGTGGTAGTAAAGTTGTCTATCGAGTAACAGGTCAGTGGTGGGACACCAATAAATACTTTTGCACCAGCGCTATAATAGACCCTGTAATGTTTTTGCATATTTAATTAGCAGTTGGGTCATTAGGGCCACTGTGTAACCTATTTTAAAGTGTGTGCTAATTATATTTACTCTTATATTCAGGGTTTTCAGTTTGAAGGTGATTTTACAAATCTTTTTAGTGGGATTATGGAGAATGAAACCAGGTGGTGCCTGATATGGGGCTGGGGACCAAGGTTAGCTGTGAGTTAAGGTGCACGGTAGAGAGATTGTAGAAAATTGATGATCAGGCCTGGAAGGGAGTGTACTGCAGAGTCTGGGGTCAGATGGAGGTAATAATGAAGAGAGATTCTCTCTGAAGGCTGGCAACGAGGCAGGCTGAGTAGTGTTACTTGCCTGATACTCCCACCTCAGAAACCTCCTCTGCCCATCAAAAGGACCTTACATGGGGATCAAAACACTTTTTGAGAGTGTTAACGATTAGAAAGAGATTTGGAAAATAATGGAGGGCCCTGAATCTCCTGTTATCCCTTCTATCACACGCAGGAGTACAGTTTTTTCTATTTGTAGGCTACCTCCAGAAGCGACACATTGAGCCCGCAGTGGCCCACCCAAATGCGCCCTTGGCCCACCCAAACAAAAATTCCTGGAGCCGGGCCTGGTGGTACCCTTGACGAACCTACCCTTAAATGATGCACGCATACGGGCATTCGTCTGTGGAGCCACCCGCCCACACTTGGCCGCATCCAAACTAATGGCCCTCTAGGTACACTCCGAGTTCCCTTCTACTCAATCTTTCTGGTCTGACATCGGGAGCACACTGAGAGAAATAATTCCCCTTCGCCTACCCCTTCGACCCACAGTTATTCTTCTACATGATACCGGCGACATCCTGGATATCACACAACCACAACAACGCCTCCTTCACAAAGCACTAGCCACAGCCAAGCTCTGTATGCTTTGGAAATGGAGGTTAGACACAAGAGGGCTTGATGGTGGCAATGATTCAAATGGCATCCCACAAACGAGTTATTTACGGATTACAAAATCAGATGGAGATATTCACGCAAACATGGGCCCCATTTCTTAAAGAGACCACACACTAGCTCTCTGCGGCCCTAAATAACCCACCTTGAGCCATCAATCGGCCATCCACAGATCAGAGGGATTTCCAGCTCCCCCACCCTTCGCCTTCTCTTCTTATTTTTGCTTATTTGCTCTGCTGCCCCTCCCCCTTCTCCAGCCCCTTCCTCTTCTCCCCCTCTCCTCATCCCTCCCAACTTGTTGCCACCCTCACCTTCTTTATTTCTCCCTCCCCCCTTCGCCCTCCCCCTCTTCCTACTACCCACCTTTCCTCCCTCCTTCCCTATCTGACCGCCCCCCCTTACCAGCTCTCGGTCGTGTAGGCAGAACGCCCCCTAATTCACACCCCCCCTAGCCACCGATGTTGGCCAGCCACTTCTCTCCAGCTGCTGATATCCTAACTCTTCCTTTGGGGATACAAACCATCCTGTCCCTTCTAGCAGTGCATCGCCGTCATACCCGCCTTAACGTATGGTCGTATCGCTCTTGTTCCTACTGCAGGATACATCCACCCCCTCCCTTCCGACTATCTACACCGCCCGATATCTGCATTATCCTCCACACCCGGACTAGGCCAGAGACTGCCCCCCTTTGTCCCTCACTACTCCTCCCTCCCCTCCTACCCCCAACACTCTGCCTCACACGGCACGTCGATCCTCCCCACCATGAGATCCAACCCCCCCTTTTTCCGCCACAAGTATACACTGCTGTGCTCATAGCACGGATCCTAGTAGACAACACCCGCCAGACAACACCCAAGTAACACGCTGTCTTCCACCAGAAACCCGTGGTCTATTGGCAGCTCTGTGTGGCCCCACTGTAGTTACTGGAGATGTCCCCATCGGTGCATGTCCTCCCATCCTTCGCCCCCTCCCTTCTACCCACCCTTCTGCATACCCCTTCAACACCTCTCCTTCCATCAACAATCAGAGGTATCCATTATGTTGTGACTGGAATTATATACCATGATGTACCATGTTGTACTGCTGTCCCATTGGCTTGTTGCCATGTTTTCTCCTCCTGTGAAATCTAATAAAACATTTTGACACAACAAAAAATATTATATACATAAAAATCCAATCTTCTTACCTTCGATGTACTCTTACTCGATATTCATACAGTGATATGTTTGACACAATATTCATGTCACCCAATAATTTTGATCAATATGTGTCATTCACCTTTTTAGCATCTATAAGCCTTTTATGTTGACTTATGAACCAATCTAGAAATATATATATTTAGTTCTTGATAGCAAGGAACCTTAATATTATTTTATTGTAATTACTTGTCTGTGTGTGTGAGTCTCTGTTAAGAAGTATCTATGTATTTTCTTTGTAGTTACATAATATGCTGCTGAAAACAGCCAAATAATTGTGGTGATGCGTGTACATCTCTGTAAAGTGGTGACATACTTTCAAATTCGAGCAACGTAAGAAGAAACAAACCATGAACTCTGTTTCTATTCTTATTTGAGAAGGGTAACCGTCACAATGGCAGACCATCAGTAGGGACATAATTACTGCTCGTCTGTTACCTGCTTCCATTCCCAATTAAAGGGTGGACGGTGCAGCATGCAGTCTTTGGTTAAATCTGATTCACAGCCTTAGGGGTCCGCCCTGGAAGATAAAAAAGAAATGCAGCCCTGATCACTACATCGCCCTCACATGCCAATTATCCCTGTGCCAACAATTGCAAGCATCGCCTTCAACCTAAGAAGCTGTAAGGTTAATAAGTTTACCTTACGTGGCCAGCATTCAACCTCTGATTCAACAAACTCGTGCTTCATCCTGGGCGATAGGTTTCTGTCCTCCATGTGGCGTAAAACACCTCTGTGAGGGACCAGTGTACACCGCAGCATGTTAGAATGTGATACACAAAGGAGAATTAATAGATGTGAGGGCCATTATGATGTGACAGAGTATCCTTTGTGTAGTGTACAATGTCTCCTGTCACCGAAATCTTTTCATGTTCCTGCCTATTACAAGTGGAGAAATCCCCTAGTTAACTTGCCTGCCTAGAGCTTGCAGTTTTCATTGATTTTAATGAGAATGTTAATGCAAATCTCTGCCCACAGGTGTCAGGAGAAAAATGCAGATTGCGTAGGTTTACATAATTGTGTAACGCTTCATTAATCAAAGCATCCCTCTGAATTTGCCGTGGGACGTATTTAGCAAAACTGACTATTTTAATGGAAAATGTACCATGATCAAGGTATTAAATAAAACGCTAACAGACATGTGCTGCCAATTTTGGTTTTGAAAATGAAACGTGTCGAAAATAATAAGGAATGACATCGCAATATAACCCAGCAGGTATCAAACCAATACACGGGGGGCCATATTTATCATTATTTCACGCAATGCAATGCAGCAAGGCGCCTTGCTGAGTGAAAGGGAGAGGGCAGGAATGTGCCATATCCATCAAGCACAAACTGCTGCATAGTGCCAACGCAGTCACCCTTGCACCATGGTACGAGGGTTCCTGCTTTACAGGCAATATAGTTTTCGTGCAGGAAGGGACACCTTCCTGCAGAAAAACACTCCTCTAAGGCTTTTTCCCGGTTCTATGTGTGCTGCAGAATGCAGCCCTCGTAGAAAGAGGAAAAAACGAGGTGAAATGAAGATATTTCTCCTCATTACACTTGTTCTGGGAAGGTGTAGCATTCTAATGCATTCCAGGGATACCACTCATGGTACATCTGGGAATGCTTCAGAGTCCATGGGTGGATGCATGGAAACACCCACGCTCCACCCATGGAACGCCTCCCTGGGGCAAACTAATGTAAGGCGTTACTCCAGATTTACCAGGCCACGCAGGACAATGCAAAGTTGCCTTTTGTAACTATGTAAATGTCTTTATAGGTTTTGCTTTGCCCTGCGCTCCCCTGCAGGGCACAAGGGTAACACATAACTCTTGATAAATATGCCCCAAGATGTTTGAGTCCAGTCTTGGCGACCTCATGTAGTTCAATCAATCAATCAGGGAAATGGTAAGTGCGCTACTCACCCATGAGGGTCGCAAGGTGCTGAGGGACGGGGGGTCTGCAGGATTGTTAGTTGAATAGTAAGGTCTTGAGGGTCTTCCTGAAGGCATTCAGGGAGGGGGCGCACCTGATGTCTGCCGGTAGCTCATTCCAGGTCTTGGCCGTGAAGTGAGAGATGGATCTTCCGCCTGCTCTGGCTCTGTGGATGCGCGGGGTTTTCCGCCAGTGCAAGGTTGGAGGATCTGAGGTTTCTTTTGGGTACGTGGAAGTTGATTCTGTTATTGAAGTATTTTCGGCCCGCTGTTGTGTAGGCACTTGTAGGCATGGGTGAGGATTTTGAAAGTGACTCTTTTCTCTACGGGAAGCCAGTGGAGTTTTTGTAGGTGTTGTGTGATGTGGGCATGCCGGGGGATGCCGAGGACGAGCCTGGCGGCTGTGTTCTGTATTGTTTGTAGTTTGGGGAGCAGGGAATTGTTGATGCCCGCGTAGAGTGCTTTTCTATAGTACAGTCTGCTGGTGTTGAGTGCGTGGGTGACTCTCTTACGCGACTCAGGTGGGATCCAGTTGAAGGTCTTGTAGAGGATGCGGAGGGTGTTGAAGCAGCTGGAATTGACGGCGTTGACCTGTTGGGTCATGGTGAGTGATGAATTGAGTACGATGCCAAGGTTCTTGGAGTGGTCTGAGGTGTTGTCCCAAGCTGAAGGGGTAGTCCCAAGGACGAGGACTTCCGTCTTCTCGGCGCTGAGCTTCAAGCAGCTGTTGGTCATCCAGACTGTGAAGTCTTGCATTCTTTTTAGAAAGTTGAGTTTGGCGGTGGTGGGGTCTTTTTTTCTGCAGAATTTTATATAGCACAAACTTGACCCGAATCAGGTATCAGAGTGTTTTACATAGCACCAGTTACGTTACATGAAGACACACATTCATTTTATTTTTTGTTAGGCACAAGGAGATTGAGTGAATTGCCCACAATCACAGGATGTTTGGTGTTGTTACCGAGACTCGAACCCAGATCCCCAGGTCCGAGGTCGAGCGCCCTAGCCATTAGGCCAACTCCTCTCGCCCTCTTTGGTGAGGGAGAGGATGCGCTGGGTGTCGTCGGGGTAGGATAAAATATTGAGGCTGTGTTGTCGGATGATGGCTGCGAGGGGGGCCATGTAGAAGTTGAAAAGGGTCAGGCTCAATGATGACCGCTGAGGGACTCCGCAGGTGATTTTCATGTGCTTGGAGAGGAAGGGAGGTAGCCTGATCCTTTGGCTTCTTCCGTTGAGGAATGATGAAATCCAGTCCAGGGCTGTACCTTGTTTGCCGGCGGCATGTAGTCTGGTGATTAGTGTGCAGTGGTAGACGGTGTTGAAGGCCGCCGATAGGTCAAGTAGGATGAGGACCGCGGAATAGCCCTGGTTGTCTGTGGCGGTTAGTAGGGCGGTCTCGGAGCTGTGGTTTCTCCGGAATCCGGATTGGAATGGGTCGACGATGGTGCTATCTTCGATGAATCGTATCAGTTCCCTGTTGACTGTCTTCTCTGCAATTTTGGCTGCGAAGGTGAGGAGCGAGATAGGCCGGAGGTTTTTGAGTTCAGTGGGGTCGGCTGTGGGCTTCTTGAGCAGGGTCCTGACCTCTGTGCACTTCCAGTCTTAAGGGAAAGTGCCTGTTGTGAAGGTGGTGTTGATGGTCCATTTTAGTTCAGGAGTGATGGCTTCCGCAGCTCTGTGGTAGATGCGTGGAGGGCAGGGGTCGATGGGGGCCCGCGAGTGGATGCCTTTTCATGGTCGCCATGGTGTCTCTGATAATGCTTGGTGTTCAGTTGGGGGTGATGGGCTGGCTGGTGTCTCCGGGAGGTGAAGTGGCGGCTGTGGTGTCAAGTGGATGGTCTACGAAGTTGTCGTAGAGGTTTTTGATCTTGAGGTGGAAGTATGTTCCAAGCTTGTCGCAGAGGTCTTGGAACGGGGTAATATCTGTGACTTCACTGCGTGGGTTGGTAAATTCCTAAATGACACTCGAAAGTTCCTTGGTGTTGGTGGAGTTGGCGAGTATTTTGTAGTGGATGAACTTCCTTTTGGTGGTTCTGATTTGGTTGTGGTAGTCCGTCATGCGGTCCTTGTAGGTGGGGTAGTTTACTGTAGTCTTTGAGTTTCTCCAATTCTTCTTCAGGTGTCTGCGGGTGCGCCTAGCTTCTTGGAGATCAGTGCTGAACCAGGCGGCTTTTCTGAGGCGTTGATTGTCGAGGTTGCATAGCGAGGCGAGCCCGTCTGTGCAGTTGGCGATCCAGGTGTGTCCTCTGGCTGCAATGTTTGCGTCAGGCGCCCAGGTGAGTTTGTCTAGAGTGATGGTGGAGTTGAGTTGCTTGTTGGTGACCTTGTTCCAGTTCCTTCGTGGTGGGCTTGGGGCTGCCTTGGGTTTGTCGATGGTGAAGTGGACACAGTGGTGGTTGGTCCATGGCGGTTCAGTTTGTGGCTGAAATGAGCGCTGTTTCCTGCAGTGAAGATAGGGTTGAGGGTGTGCCCTGCTCTGTAGGTCGGTGTGGTGACGAGTTGTTTGGGTCCGATGTTGGCAAGGTTGTCATAGAGGAGGGTGGAGTTTGGGTCGCTGGGGTTGTCGAGGTGGAAATTAAGGTCTCCAATCAGTATGTAGTTCAATGAGGCGATGGCGTGGGGGGCACAATGAAGTTGGTGATGGTGGTGGCTAAGGGTGTCCCGGGGCTAGGGGGTCTGTAGATGAGGGTCCCCCCGGAGAGTGGCGTTGGGGCTAGTCTGGACCTAGAAGTGCAGATGTTCGGTGGAGGTGAAGGTTTTGCAGGAGGTGGTGAGGCAGAGAGTTCTCTTGTGGGAGATGGTGAGGCCCCCTCCCGGGTGTTGGGGTGGTCGTTCCTCTAAATCTTGTAGGCGTCCAGGATGGCGGTGTTGAAGTCGGGAGCAGAGGAGGCATTGGTCCAAGTCTCTGTGAAAAAGGCGATGTCGGGCGAGAGAGAGTTGAGCAGGTTCCAGATTTCCATGGCATGCTTGTGTATGGAGTGTACATTGAGGAGGATGCATTTCAGGGTGCCATTGGGTCTGGCGTCGGTGGTGCTTGAGGCAGGGGTGGTGGCGAAGGTCTGGCGGCAGTGGAGGCAGGAGAACTGGCCGTGGGTTGTGTTCGGTGAGGCCTGTTTGCAGTCTCTGATTCTTCCGGTGTTGTGCGTGGAGGGCAGTTGGGCTCTAGTGGTGGTTGGTCAGAGATCCAGGTTTCCTGGCGATGGCCACAGTCCCGTTGCGGTTGGGCGCAGATGGATTTGCCTTAGACATGCCCGCTGCTCACGTCTGCTGCGCAACTGCGCAGCTGCAGCCATTAAGTAATGGAGGGACGATGAGCTGGGAGGTGGGAATGAGTGTGGGCAGGGGGAAGGGGCCCCAGGGGCAGCAGCGGCGGGAAGAGGGAAGCAGCGTGTTAAAGAAAAACCAGTGGGCACCTTGTAGTTTAACTATACTGATAAATCTATCCCCTCAATCATTTTTTCAGAGTTACCATTTAAGAACTAATAAGAAATTGTCAACCAGAATAGCCTATATTCACTGTTCAAGGTATGTTCTCAGACTGACTGTGTTTATACATTTAACTATGTAACATTAGAAAGTTGTTCCTCCCTTCCCTTTTCTCTCCTTTCTCTCCCCCCCCCCCCCTCCCTCCTAGAAAACATCTGTAACAGTTATTGGTCAATCTTTACGTGATAATAATGAAAATGTATTTTGATGTAATAATAAAAAGTGTGTTCTATAAAGAATGAAATTATGTAGTGTTAAGAGACCTGCTCGATAACTGTGTAAAAGTCGATGTGTGTGTTTTTATTTTGTTTGAAATTGTTATGTACAAAATTGTAAATAGTCTCTTTTTATATGTACTTTGATAGCCCTGAAGAAGTCCCTGGTTGGGACAAAACGCGTTAGCGGTTCCAAAAGTGATGCTTTCAAAAGTTTTTAAAGAATGAATAATAAAGAATAAACTGAAACTGAACATCGACTTGCTCTTGGAACTAGATCCTTTCTGAACCATTTTTTGTTATAAGTTGTGTTTAAAGTGTGCTGGGCTATCATGTGCTGTTAAATTGTTGAAGGTTAGGTTCTTTGAATCAGCCTTTAATTTGAGGGAGTATAGGGAATTGTGCTTCCAGCCCGTTGTTTGCACCTTTTTTTCTTCACCAAAATTGATAGGGACTTTAAGACTAGTGCTGGCACCTTATGCTTTGATTCCCATTTTTTGTTTCGGCACACAAAGGAACCAAGGAGCACAAGATAACAATACCAATAGTTACCATCAATACAAACGTATACCAACAGTTACCAACAATACAGGAGTACAACAATACAAAAAAATCAACACAGGTAGACTCTCACACAGCGGGTGGAGCAGGGGGCAGGCAGCGTCCTCGAACCCCTCATGGGAGGAGGCTGAGGCTCAGCGGCAGAGTCGACGGTGTGTTGCTGCAGGGGAAGAGTGGGTCAGTGACCTGGATCAGCGGTCTCACTTGCGCTTCCCTCAGCCGCCGCCATTAAGTTAGGGAAGGGGAGAGACGATGAGCTGAGAGGCGGGAACGAGCATGGGCAGGGGGGAGGGGCCGCAGGGGCAGCAGCAGCGGGAAGAGGGAAGCGGTGGGGTAAAGAAAAAGCAGTGGGCACACGAAGGAATCAAGGGGCACAATATAAGAATACCAGTAGTTACCAGCAATACAAAAGTATACCAGCAGTTACCAACAATACACGAGTACAACAATACAAACAAATCAATACAGGTAGGCTCTCACACACCGGGTGGAGCACAGAGCAGGCAGCGGCCTCGAACCCCTCGTGGGAGGAGACTGAGGCTCAGAGGCAGAGTCGATTGCAAGAACTGTGGGGGAAGAGCAGGTCAGTGACCTGGATCAGCGGTCTCATTCAGTGGGAAATTACTGATTGTTTCAAAGTGATAGGAATGGTATAAGATGGCAGGTTATAATGTACAAAGCAACATTTATCAGTCCCTGACTCCATTAAAATCGTGCAGGTACCTATGTCCACAATGCTTAAAAAAACACATTTGATCTAAGTTCTCTTATCCTGCGGTGTGTGGATTTTGTGCTGATACGCAGTGCTACTCTGTCATGGAAAAGGGATAACTTCCCTATGGTGGCTAGGTCTTGGCCCCCTCCTTTTCTTTACATACAGCGGATTTGGGCCAGGTTTTAAGAGAGGTAAACGTATATCCACCCAGAACTAGCTGGATAAGGTGCTTCTAAGTGGGGGCCTACTTACAGATTGATTTGGTTGAGCAGCAACAGCCCTGACAGACACAGCTCCAACCAGCCCTGTTCTCTTCCAATTCCTCTTATCACTCATTCGCTCTTTCCATCCATTCTTTCTCTCTCCTCGCTTTTCACACTCTCCGATCGCTTTATCTCTACCTTCCACCTCCCTCCATCTCTCCCTCATTTTTGAAGCCTCCCCCTCCCTGCTGCAATTAAGATCTGAAGCTGGGGGAAGTAAGAGATGCACCAACAGTGGCCCTCGGGCTTTCAAAACTGTCTTCAAGGGCTCCTGGCCACCGATGCAAGGCCTTTCCAACTATAGCAACATGACTTGAATTTCTTCCTTCCATGATGCAGACAAAAAATACTGCGTGCCAGGGTTATACCAGTAAATTCTGGCATATTTAAAATCAAACAATCTACCATGCAATACTGCAAGATATTGTACTGGGTCCCTGTTTATGCTAGAGGCCTCCACATGTATTATGTGATCCATGGTCAAACTTGTTGAGGCATCCTTAGGTGACACACCTTTAATACCCAAACTCACAATGTTGGAATTAGTCCTCTATCAGCCTTTCAATGTATCAGACCGAGCCAAGGCATGACCATAGCAAAAAACTTTTCCAAACAAAATAAAAGAACCCACCACTACATAGGTCTTTGGTTTGGTTGGTGAGCTTGTCAACATCCATTGCATAGTAAAAGAACAGCAAGATGGCCGCTGGCAGGCTGTAGGGAGAGGACGTGTCTCTCTTCTCTCCATGGTTTTTCGAGGAAAAGATGAAATATATATGCAGACCAGCACTTTAACAATCGAATCCCCCTGATATACACGGAGATACGAGGATATGGTGTATGTGCTTGGGCAAAAGGACAATAAAGGCAACAAGGATTTAATCTCAGCATTTCCAATTATAGCTGAATATAAGCTATACAGAAAAGAACCGACCGCTCAGACTGTGAGGACGGCGGCGGAGTGGGCACTGACATGCTCAACCCAGCTGATAGCTAAGTTCACTGGCTGGAGTTGATTGTGCTATCAAAGAGCACTTGCAATATCGTCTAACTATTGGGATATGATGGCTCCGAAGATATCAAAGAATGTGAGAGAAGAGAGGGAGAAAGCTGCCTGGAGAGACTCGGATGCCCCGGCGGCTAACCTCAGAGCGAAGAAAATGCTTCGGAGTCAGGAGGAGCGCGATAATCTTCGTGCCGCCGACCAAGATAGAAGCGCTGTCAGAAATGGTACAGCTAGCAGCATGACCGAAAGGAAGAAGAAAAAGGAAAAAAGCAAGGCAGCATCTAACAAGAAATGCAACACAGGTGGTAAAGCGGCTGAACAGGCAACCATGAGGCAGCCTACGGTTTACAAGGCTTTTTTACCTGTCAGTGCCGGCGTCCGCGGGATATCAGCAAACGCGTCGGCTCCCGGAGAGCTTGCTGTGGATGGCTTAACCTCCGCCCCTGCTTCAAAACATTTGGATCAAGACGGCATCCTGGTAAAGTTTGTGGCAGAACCGCAGATTAGAGAGGACTTAGCTCTGACAGTGCCGGTAAGCTTGGAGGTAACGGTCACAGCAAACGAGCAAGGGGCGGGGCCAGACGCTTCAAAGCAGTCGGGAGAGCCGGGAGGATTAACACTGCAGGTAGATGACGCGGAGAGGGGTGAGAATAAGAGTGTTTCACTGGAAGGGGAGAAACAGGCTGTATCAATAACGTCTGTGAACCAAGTGAACACCAGAACTCAAATGGAAGTAATATCAACACGGCAAGAGCAAGGGGCAGTAAATAATGGCAAGTGTGTGGTTGAAGAGGGGACAGTCTCTATGTGCACGGACAAGGATATGGCATCAACAGGGAAAGTAAGAGCAGGAATACAGGCTGAAGTCATGGCTCTTACTCCAGAAGATAACATGGGGCGGGGTCTACTCAAGGACTCACTAAATCTGGACCCACGATAACAGTGAATGAGATGGCTATTGTAGATTCTGATGATCTTTATTCAAAAAAGGGAGGCCAATCCAACAGGTACCCTTTGACAATTCCAGGCTCACCTTCCGATGAATGTTTTTTCTCTGTGAATGAGGGCGAGGAGGAGGAGGAAGAGGAGGAGGAGGAGGAGGAGGAGGTGGACGGGGAAGATGAGCTGGGGGGGGGGAGCACCTCTGTAGCCTCCTCAAGTTCTGTGGAGACAGAGAATGATCAAACAATGTCTGGATTAGCGACAGAGACAGTAGCCACATCAGAATCTGGAGAGGGTTCGGCTCAAAAGCTATCTTCGAAGCGTAAGTCAAACATTTTGACAAAAAAATGAAGGAAATCAAAAAATATTTTAAGTCCTATAAATGCGGATATTGCAAAGCGATTGGATTGGGATTACTCTGCGACGTCGCAGTTGTATCAAGAGACTGTTGGGGTGGCAGGAGATATGGATACTCTAGAGACATTAGAGCAAAATTCAGAACAAACACAGAGGCAGAGTCAGAGCCAGTCTCAAGGGCAACCACCACTTAAAGGGTTCGAAATGATGTTTTCAATGCTGAAGCAGATACAGACAGAGGCGAGAGTGGAAAGCCGCAGAGCCAGGCAGGAAAGTAAAAAGATTCAAGGATCTCTCCGTAAAGTGAATAAATTATACGCAGATTTGTCAGGGAGAGTTACGGAGGTGGAAGAAAGAACCGGTATGTTAGAGGAAGAAATGAAGAAATGGCAGGAGTTCAGGCAGGAGCAGGAGAAGACTACATCAGATGTCCTATGGAAATTGGAAGATTTTGAAAATAGGCAGCGTAGAAATAATATCAGACTCTTGGGTATTGCGGAGGGGAAAGAGGGGCAGGATGTGAGATCATACGTTATTGAGTTACTCAAAGGTGCGCTCCCTGGCATAGAAGGCTGGGACTGGGAAACTGAGATACAGCGTGCGCACAGATTTCCATTTACACAGAGAAAGGGGGATACATCAAACAAACCTAGAGCAATACTTATATATGTTGGTAACTATCTGCTGAGAGAGGAGATAATGGCAAAGGCAAAACCACAGGCCAAGTGTAGATATAAGGATGTTGAGTTTTTTGCTAGGCCTGACTTCTGCCACACAACAGTAGAAAGGAGGTGGAGAATGCGGGAGTTGATTGTGCCTTTTCAGAAAATGGGATGTGAGGTGTACCTGATGTTTCCTAGCAGGCTAAAAGTGGTAAGGGATGGACAGTTTAAAATTTTTCATTCTGAAATTAAAGCTCAAGAATTTCTGATATGGTTGAAAGAGAGCAACCCACAGTCACAGACACAAGCCGATAAAGAGCGAGTGGTAGCTCTGGTGGCGCAAGGAAGCAAGAAGCCGTAAAAGCACACAAAATGGATAAGATGTACAAATGACTTTATAGTAAAGTAAGCAAAGATGTATGTATGTATATACTGGGGGGGTAAAAGAACCTCTTTTTTTCTTTTTCTTTCTTTTTGTCTGCATAGGTTGGTATTAAGATAGGGGGAGTGGGGGATGCGGTGTTCCCAGTCAGTCACAGCTGCCACATATAGGTCCTATGGACCTATTTGCCATTAGGGGGGATGGGACAGTCAGGGTGGGAACTCAGGGGGGGGGAGGGTGGGGGGAAGGAACAAAAGTTTTGGAGATATTATAGAGGAACAAAGGAAGTAAGTCAGAAGACAATGACTAATAAAAGAAAACTGTATTATTTTCATATGGCTGCTACTTTATCATGTATAAGGTTTGAGTTGTGTATTGATATAAGAAATGTCGATTCAATTAATAATCCAGAATGAATACTCGAATAATGACATGGAATGTTTGCGGGTTAAATGACAGACAAAAGAGACAAAAGGTGTCTATTTTAATTAAAAGTCTTAGACTAGATTTCCTAATATTGCAAGAAACACATATCCAGGTGTCTGAAATACATCTGCTTGAACAACTGGGACTTTCGGTTTTAGCGTATTCAAGACAGGGGTCTAGGAATAGGGGAGTAGCAGTACTAGCAAAACAGAGGGGCATCATTACTAGGAAAAAATGGGAAGATGTTTGGGGGAGATGGGCTCTGGTAGAATGTATGGTAGGAGAACAATGGATAACTCTTGGTTCTATATATGGATCCACAGGGGACAATGCGGACATTTTTGAACAGGTAGATATAGAGCTGGCAACTTGGGCCCCATATGTAGTACTAGGAGGGGACTTTAACATTAATGGTGCAGGAGGCCTGGGATTGGGGTTAGGACCCCCGATTAAATATCAAGGAAGGAAAAGAAGAGTGTTTCAAGCAGTTTGCTCCCTAGCAAGGAATAACGGTTTATTGGATGTCTGGGATACTCTCAAACCAGGAGAGGATGGATACACGTATTATTCTGCACCGCATAAAGTGAGTGCAAGATTAGATTATTTCCTGGTTAGTAGTCAGGGTGTTTATGGTGCACATATTGAGAGATTGCCAAGACTATTGGCGGATCATAACCCCCTGATTATCAACTTAAAAAGATTATCAGAGCCAAGGGGGGGTTCGGTCTGGACTTTCGAAAGAGCGCTGCTCGAAGATGAGGCATATATCCAGCATATGAAACTATGGATAGTGGAATACCTGACAATAAATAGGGATACAGCAACTGAAGGTATGGTCTGGGATAGCTTCAAGGCTGGGGTGAGGGGAGAGACTCTAAGCTTTGGAGTAAGGAGAAGGAAGCAGGAACAAGAGAGAAGTCAGGCCTTAAAAAGGGAGATATTATTAGCAGAGGAAGAAGTGAGTAAGGGTGTAGATACACCCAATAGTACTGGGAGTGTGCCAAATCCTGCTATAATTAAGTTAGCGAAATTGAGAATGGAGGCAGAAGAATATATAACAGCCAAGGCAGCAAAACAATATGTGACTAATAGGGAAAAATGCTATGAGCTGAGTGACCGAGTAGGCAGAATGTTAGCAGTTAGAGCAAGGCAAAAGGCATCACTTGGGGAGATCAAGGCAATAAAAGACAGCTCGGGAAAGGTGGTAACGAGTGTGCATCAAATTAGAGAAGTCTTTAGAAAATTTTACACGAACTTATATCAATAAAGCGATGCAAAAGATCCAGGGGAGATAGCAGCTTACTTGAATGATTACGCAAGGGTGGAGTTGGATGATTCAGAGAGAAAAAGATTAGACAATCTATTAGATCAACAGGAGATTGGAAGTGCTCTTAAGAATCTTCCATCTGGCAAAGCAGCTGGGCCAGATAAGATCCCGCTAGAATTCTATAAGGTGTTCTGGGAAGAGTTAGGGAAGGATATGGTACGCACTATGCAACAGGCACAGAGGGGTGTATCAATACCAAACTCTTGGTCCGGTGCAGAAATAGTTGTCATTTTAAAGAAAGGAAAGGCACCTACAGATCCGGGTTCGTATAGACCAATAACATTAATGAATACCGATACAAAGATTTACTCAAAAGCACTAGCAATAAGATTTGCTAGTGTAATAACTCCATTAGTTACCATCAGCCAGCATGGATTTATACCTGGACGAGGAACCACGCACCATACACGGAAATTAATTACCCTTTTTGATAAAATGGAAGTTGTAGGGGAACCATTAGCGGTATTATTTTTAGATGCCGAGAAGGCATTTGACAGCGTATCCTGGGAGTATTTGTGGAGTGTTTTAAAAAGGGTGGGATTCGGGAATGGCTTTCTTACAGCAATAAAGACACTGTATAGAGACCCGGTGGCCGCGATAAGAATAAACTCGGGAATAACTGAACAAGTGACAATTAATAGGGGTACTAGACAGGGATGCCCGTGTTCCCCCTTACTCTTTGCTATGTATCTGGACCCATTAATACGCAGAATGGAAGGGAATGGGAATATACCTCCAGTTGTTACACCTAGGGGGGACTGTAAGATACTTGCATATGCCGATGACGTGGCTGTTGTAACACCAGTACCCACAGAGGCTATTAGATATCTGGAACTGGAGGCTAAAAATTTCGGAAAAGTTTCAGGATACTCTTTAAACACTGGGAAAACACAGATTATAAAAAACAGCAAGGCAATGTGTCAAGATTCGCGAGTGGTGCAGGCAGGAACATACCTGGGTATAACGATCACTGCAGAACTGGGAAAGTTAGTAGAATTGAATATAGATCCTATTATAAGGAAGGTGGGGAAAGATCTAGACAGGCTCAATAATCTACACCTCACAATAGCTGGTAGAGTAAATATTGTTAAGATGTTAATTTTACCGAAATTTCTATATATTTTTAGGACAATCACGTTATGGTTTGATAATCTTTGGTTTAAAAAGATCGAAGGAATGATCAATAGATTTATTTGGTCTAAAGGCAAAACTAGGAGAGCAGCAAGATTTATGGTACTTCCAAGAGAGAGAGGTGGGTGGGCTTTACAGGATTTGAAACTTTACTACTGGGCGGCAGCTCTATAGTATATGGTTGGATTGATAGGTGGAGCAGAAGTAGAAGGGGAGGATGATTTAGGATCATTAGCAATATATGGTTTATTGATGGGGGAAGAGGTAAAAAATATATTCTTGAAACATTTTGACACAGCTTACTTTAAAAGGACACGATTGAAGACCAATTTGGGAGCCCGTAATATCTGGAAAGCTTTTATTAAGAAATATGGTTTGGGGGAAAATTAATAGATACACGAGAATAAAAATTAACTCAGCATTTCCTGAGGATATTTTTTCCGATTCAGTGTATATAGAATGGCATAGGAAGGGTATTATAAAAGTGGGGGATCTGATGGGTACACAGGGGATGAAACAATTTGTAGAAATACAGGAGAAATATGATTTGGCAACAAGGCATTTTTTTAAGTATCTTCAAGTAAGAAGTTTTTTGGTGAATAAAAGGGGGGGCCCGAGAGGATTTGAGAAAAATGCTATACTTGAGGTGGTACATAATGGAGTAAATTGTACTATTAAAAGGTTTTATGCAGAGTTAATTGAAACAAAACCGGATGACATGGTTGAGTGGGGGGAAAGTTGGTCGACTAAGTTGGAGATAGAATCGGAATGCTTTAATTTGTCATTAGAATTGGGACAAAATATTCTGTGTTCTGCAACATTACAGGCACAGCAATATAAAACTATACATCGGCTGTACTATACTCCGGCAAAACTCGCACAATGGGGGGCGGTTACTGGGATTAATTGTCCTAGATGTGGAAGTTTGCAGGCCGATATAATTCATATATTTGCAACATGTCCATGTTTATCAACAATATTGAATGAAATACAACATTTTTTACAAAGAGCATTGAAAATAGCCGTCAACTTAACTCCTACGATTGTGGTATTGGGAGTGAATTCAGGCAACGCACAGGGAGAGGGTTGTTATTTTATTTTCGTTGCAATGGCTGTCTTTAGATTATGTATTGCCTCAGCATGGCTTGATCAGTCACCACCAGTATTTCAACAATGGTTAGCCAAGATCTTAAACATTTACAGTCTGGAAAAAGCAATATACTCTAGAAAAGGAAAAAAGGGGAAGAAATTAGGATTGAAAATATGGGAGCCGATAGCAAAATGGAGGGAAGAAGCATAATGTATATAATGTATAGGTTTGTAACGCTTATTGTGGTAGGAGGGAGGGCTCATAAGTGTTCAGTAAGAAACAATGTGTCGAATGGTTTTTGTTAATTTTTTCCTCATTCCTAGTGTTTATCCTCTCTTTTGTGGTTTGTATTATTTGCCCCACACGATGGGATTGATTAATTGTTAAATCTAGTTAAAAAAAAAAAAATTCTGATGTATATGTTCCTCTATGTATATTGTAGCAATAGTTTTTTGGAAAATATGATTGAATGTATATAGTAATATGTTCCTCACCCCCGGTGTAGGGGCGTAAAATAATGTGTAAAAAAGCTGTCAATAAAAAGAATTAAAAAAAAAAAAAGCATAGTAAAAGAAAAGGACGATTAACTTATAATATAGATCTGAGATTTTCTGGAGCTTGGGTAATACAGATATACCTTTTACATTTTTCAGCCCCTGGGTAATTCTATAAATTCAAATTAATATGTTGATGACTGTTTAAAGTTGGAAGACCATGTCGGCAACCGTTGTTACCATTTTTTGTAAACAAAAAGGAACCCAGAGGAAAGAGGTGTTTTCACTGTGCTGTGAAGAACCTACAAACCAAATGTGTGCCCTGCCATGACATTTTATAGGAGTGATTTTAACGCTTTTAGTTAACAATTGGTCTATATAATTTCTTCTAATTAATTGTGCCAGTACAGTGTCTCGTGATGTAACTTCATTTTCCAGTTGCTATTGCTACATAAAGAATTTTGTCAGGATATCACCCATTGAAAAACAAAACACTAGAATGTTTTCCTCGCATGTACCATCCTAAAAGTGCAGGGCACAATTAGTACAGAGCTACCTCAGAGCCAATGTTACAAAATGGAGTAATAAACTGTGCTGATCAACTGTGCTTTGTAAACTTGGGGCCATATTATCAAGAACAGAGTCAAAATTATCGCTGCTTTAGCGGCAGGAATCTACAGCTAAAGCGGCGATAATGGGCTTGATAACATGCTGTAACGACCGGATTTTCGGACCAGATGGAATCAGCTCACCAAGTCACCATCAATCCAGCCGAAACGTAACCACCTCCCTCCTCAGGACCTATTTACCAAAGGCACCTGGGTACCTACCTGAGGATGGGGAATTAGCAATATACAAGCTCATATCATCAAAAACACCACTAAATCTATAGGATTACTAGGAATACTCACTGATTACTAAGGACTTCCATGCTCTACACCACACTCATACCTTATAGCCTTGCGGTAACTCAGACCCAGACTATGCTACCCTCCTACTCATAGTGAAAGGGGGCAGTTCCGATTACTTACCATTACACACTGATCACAACCAGTGCTCACTCAAGCCACAATCCTGTGGGTATACAAATTGACCACAGTCAATGCTCTCATTAACGCCACTTTCCCTAGCGACGATCTCATTACACACTGATCACAATCAGTGCTCTCTCAAGCCACAAGCTTGTGGGTATACACATTGATCACAATCAATGCTCTCATTAACGCCACTACACAACGACGATCACTGTCCTATGAATACCTTCAGCTCTTTCTTTCTCTGTTGGGAAGTTTCTCTATATATCTAAAATCTACTGGGGATGTCTCATATACAATTGTTATATTTTATGTGGTACATAAGAATGGCCAAATTACAATATGCAAAGGTTATTTCCTTAATTAGGCGCTCCTTCTCCCTTTTGATCCATCAGTTACCATTACAGCATCTGGCTAGAAGAAAGGTTAACTTTATTATGAATAATAACACTTGCACAGCTGTTCACTAAGAACTGGGGTTCCTTTATTATTATAACATCACAATAACTAGCAATCTAGACATAGCCTGAAAAGTAAAGGGGAATAGACACATACACAGATCTGCGGGTCTCTTTATTAACAAGAAAACTCAGATTACTAACACATCCACATATAGCTGACAGGAACTGTAGATAGCTAAAAAGGGAAATGGATTATAACAGACTGCACACCGCTGAAAGAAAAAGGATTAATCAGTGTAACAAAACAGTAGGGAATCTAACTTAGGAAATAAAGGACAAGATGAATGTATGTATAAAGCAAACTAGTTTAGAATACCTCACCCTATAAGAAAGGAAAGTTTCTCTCTCTCTCTGGTGGAATCAGGCCTCTCTCTCTCCCTCCGTCACCACGACTTCACTCCACTGGCTCAACTGCTCCAGCTGGCAGCTCCAACTCTTCCATCTGACTGGTAACTGCTTCAATACATTCTGATAACCTGGCAGCTCCAGCTGACAGTTCCAACTTCATTCCAAGATTCGTCTGACTGTTCTCTCCAGCTCCAGCAACCATCTGAACTCTACCATTCCAAAGTCCAACTGAACTGAACTGTTCCAAAAGCCAACTGACCACTCCGCCTCTTCTGCACTTCGCTAATATGGAATGCTCTCCTCTAGTGGAAAGTTCCAGCCAGTAGCCTCCTCCCACCAAATCCATGTACCAGGCTCCCTGCTCCAGATGCTCTCACAGTGATCAGCTGCTTGTTTTGTCTAGAGACTTGAGCCCAGGGACACTTCTTGATAAGATTCAGCTCCAGACGGTTCTCTCTAGTTTGCAAAGAGCGAACAACACCTCATAACTAAAACATCACACTTGACCTACATGCATCTCAGTCTGCAGAGGCAGAAAGCAAAATGGAGTCTCTCTGGTTCTGGGCCTTGTAGGCCCGAAAAGGATGAAATAAGCACTCAGCTCTATACACAAACCCTACCAATAGATAATATAAAGTCAGAACTACAGGATCCACCCTCTACTATAGGTAGGATGATGAAAAGACACATATTTATGTCAAAGCCAATAGGCAATAGATGGATTAGAGTCAGGAATAAGGGATCTATCATCATATAAAGCGGCTATTCTCTAGTTTATGCTTCTAGGTCTGGAAAAAGGCCTGAAAAGGACCAAAACAAGCTAAGAATAGGGATCCAGGATGGTAGCAAGCTTAAAGTCACCATCACTCAGAAATAGAGCCAAAAACCCGGTCAGCACACATGCCCTTGTGAATTCCCATAGAAGCCCAGGTTCACACCAGAACATGGGCTTCTATGGGAATTCACAAGGGCATATTATGAAGCCCATTATCGCCGCTTTAGCGGCAGTTTACTGCAGCTAAAGCGGCGATAATTTTAATGCTGTTCTTCATAATAGGCCCCATAGTGTACAACACCCGATAAGATTATATCAAACATGTTTTTGAGAAATTGATACCTTATAGACTACTGTTAGTGATCTTCCAAAGGAGACTGACTCAGTACATTGAAAACTAAAACGCAGCTTCTGCCGATTTAAAAATGAAGCATATTAGAACCAAGTTGATGGAACTTTTTGTGAATTCTTTCACAATTTCTTCTGGGGCAGGGCAAAGCTCTTGTATATTTGTCTTTTGCAGGTCCAGTAAGGCGCTCCTGCGTGACTGTTTGTTGATCGAAGGTTTGTTTTCAGTCTGTCTGTAGGATCATTCAGCATTTCTATGTTTGAGGCTGCAAAAATGTGCGCATGCCTTCAACTATTGAATTTAGGGCCTCATCTACAAGAAACAGTGTGGCACAGAAAGCCATTTAGCTGTGCCCTGCTGTGTCATTTTCAAAGCACAGGGATGAGTCCTAGTAACAACAATACGACGCATCCTTGTGCTTTCCGCTGCATTGGCGCTCAATTGGCTGCCGTGCGCCAGCGCAGGCACCCTTGAGTTATTTTGCAAGGGTGCCTGCGCTGTGGGGATGATTGTTTTTGTGCAGGAAGGGGCACCTTCCTGCACAAACAAATCATTAATGACCTGTTCTTCTTTCTATGTGTGCTGAATAATGAAGCACTCATAGAAGAGGAAAAAAAAACGAGGAGAAATAAAAGTATTTCTCCTTGTTGCGCCATATTTATGCCGCCCCTGGGGAGATCATTTGCACTTTGCTGTTTTTCAAGCGTGTTTACCAAGATGGTGGCTCCCACTGCTGCTCCTACCCATATTCTTAGTTGGAACATGTTCCTTTATCTGAATGACTGGGTTATAAATGCTCCTTCTCCAGAAGGCACTTTGAAAGGAATAGAAGCTCTTTGCTCTTGTCTGATGCTGCAAACATTTCTCTTTCATCTTCCAAAGTGCCAAACAGGGCCATCTTGACACAAAACATTAATTGGAGCCAGTTTCTGCACAGAAATAGATATATGTTATCTGCCTCCATTCAGAGCTGAAAGAATAAGGACCACATAAATAACTTTATTGACTCTCAGTCAAGCTCTAGCCCGGCTATTCTTGAAAACGTGGGTACTTATGGTTGGATGCATATATACAGTTCCTTGGGTACATCTGCATCTTCACTCTCTTCTACCTCATATTCGGCATCATTGAAATACGGAGCTTCAGAACTAAGACCTATTGATTCCTGTGTCAAGTTCTCTACATCCTCACCTTTACTGTTGGTTTATCCCCAATCCTTATTGAGAGGTTTTTCAGTTCATGCAGGTTTCCCAATGGAACCAACAAAGGAAGTTAGCTCCTTAGGATAGGGTGTCACATTGAAGACACAGTTGCCTCAAGGATGATGGCCATTGACAGGCCGCAGGCACTCTTTGTGGTAGTTTATACTTTAGTATATTCTTTGTTCTGTATTCCATAACCAAGTTTTCATTCCACATCAGTCAATACTTGATGTTTGTTTATCTTTGTTTTCATTGGTTCACCTGTGGTACATTATGGGCATTCCGGATTTCTTGTGAGGGTTCTGGTTCAGTTGTGAATAGTACTGGCTGGTATGTGGATGCTCCTTTTAAAGACTCTACATATACTTGGATTGAGATTTGTACTTATTTCACTCTTGAAACTGTGCCTCTGGTCTTGGAATCACTTCAGGTCTCTTTTGATAAACTTTACCTTCTGTTCAGCTTAAATTTCTGACAATGAAGTTAATTTTTCTGGATTTTAATCTCTTCGCTCGTCAGATTGGCAAACTGATTTTTTTTATTGTACAGACCTTCCTTCATGGAAATCCATCATAATGGTATTGTGTTTTGTTCACATCTTGAAGTTTCCCCAAGGAAGCAACCTTATCTCATAAGGATAAGGAGATTGTTTTGCCATCTTTCCATGCCCCACCTTCACTGAATGAGAAACCCTTACATTCAATAGATGAAAAGAGGGCCATTTTTATTTATTTGGAATGTTCTAAAAGTTGTTGTTTGTCTGATCACCTTTTTCTAACTTTTATGGGAGATAGGAAGGGGGAAAGGATAGTTCATTAGCCATTAGTCCTTCTATTTGTTCCAAAATTGCTGTAGCCTGCTCATTGGCTTGTAAGCCTTTTGCCTGAGCTTCTCTATAATATTAGACACATAAGGGTGTAGCTGCTTTCTGGCCGGAGCTCCAGTGTCTTCCTCAAAGTGAAATTTGAACTGTGGCTACTTTGGTTGATTCCCATAACTTTGCACAACAGTCCCGGTCGCAAAATCTCTTGTCTGAGGGTATTTCTTTTGGGCTGAGCTTAGTTAGTTCTGACCGCCTTAAACTTTGTATTTAACCTTTAAATTATTCACACTGTGTGGCATTAGTAAGTAACATATTGTGTGCACAGTTTGTTATGTTGTAGGTTGAAGGCTGGCTTCTGTCTTTGATTTACCTCCATTAATGACGAGAATGAAGGATGAAGAGGTAATGTTTCGATTACTTACCAGTACTCTTCATTACTCCTAATCATACTCATTACAGTCATTACATAAATCCACTAGGGTGACCAACCGTCCGTAAATTTCACAGACAGTCCGTAATTGGGACCTCACGTCCATTGTCCGTGAAGATCCCTTTTACGTTCGCCTGTTGTCCGTAATTTTGGCCTTCACAGGGAGCAGCACTGCTCCCCTGCGAGAGGCCTCACACCTCGCACTCCTCCTGGAGCACAAGACTAGCACCTCACGCCCATTGTCATTCAGTATGCCGCTGATTGCCACATACAGAATGACAATGGGGCAGTCTGGGGGTGTTAAAGCATGTGGCGGCCTCCTCCTACCTTAGTGTACAGCAGGGCAATCTGTTAGAAATAAGGTAAAACGCACATTCTGCAAAATCAAATAATTGTTTATTTAAAGAAGCCTGAAAAACAAATTAAAAAGAAGGGGTTGGCGTTCTTTTACTGTCCCATCATTTTAGAGTGAGATATTTTCAATATCATATTCAACAAAGCCCTGATTGCTGCTTTTTTTATTTTAAGCAACTAGCACCCATTGACAAAGCCAATAGTCCTGGCTTCTTGTTGGTGTAATGATACTTGCTGTATTATACATCTAGATGCAATGACAGAAACAACATAATACTAGTCGCGCTAAACACTATGCTAAGCGCAGATTATTTGCCTAGGTGTTTTAAACCACGCCCTTAATTAAGAACACACACTTTGAAGAGACCCCCAAGTTTTTTTACACCACTTAAAGGTGTGGAAACAACACCATGTCACAGTCACCTCACATCCTGGCACTGTGCATCATGCATGACTCATGATTTCTACGTTTTCCGATTGCCTATGTGCAGGGGCATAGTGAACCCTCCCCCACCCCACACTTTAGGAACTACAGCGAGGTGAAGTTGATGGGCCTCTTCTGTCTGCGACTCTGCAGACAAAGGCTCAGCTCATAATGTGAAAAGGTGGGAAAGTAAGTTAAGTGAAGGAATGTGTGAATGGCTGGATGGATTACTGCAAGGATGAACGGATGAATGTAAGAGTGAATGGATGGATAATGAAAGGATGGATGGATGAGTGAATGAGTGGAAGTATGGATGAGAGAAAAGGTAAATAGATGATGTATGGATGGAAGTGTAGATGATGGGCAAGTGAATGGGTGTATGGATGAGTGAGTGAATGGGTGTATGGATGAGTAAGTGAAAGGATGGCGGGATGGGTAAAAGGGTAAACGGGTGAGTGAATAGATGGATGGGTGGAAGAGTGGATGTATGACTGTACGCATGAATGGGGTGAAAGGGTGGGTAGATGAATGATGGACGAGTGAAAGGGTGGATGAAGGGATGGATGAGTGAAATGATGGATGGAAGAATATATGGTGGATAGGTTTGCAAATGGTTGAATATGTTTGGATGTAGATGGGCACACAGATGGAAGGACAGAATGAATGGTGACAGACTGAATGATGGATGAAAGAATGATTACACCTTGTAGCAGCCATTATCTTAAGTACCATTTCCTATACAATGACTTTCACGTTAATATGAGTCATTGTCTCTATATAATGTGTGTGTGCTGTAACGTACTCCGACACCCTGCCCTACATACTTGGGATGAGTAACACTATAAAAGAAATTAAATACACATGAAAGACGGTCTAAGTGAAGATGAGGGGCACCAATGGGGGTGGTAGCAAAGCCGGACTGGCCGGACCGGGCATCGGGTGTTTCACTGGGAGGCGGAAAGGGGGGCAGAGCGGTTTTGTTACTGGGGGCTGGCACTGCAAACCTCCTTGAATATCCAGTAGCTTTCAATCAACAATAAAAGCAGCCTCACTTATATTCAGGTGTGGTTCACCATTGTCTGGTGACTAATGTACCCGCTGGAGCGAGATGCAAAGTTTGAATCGTCTAAGGTAGCAAGCTGCGGCCATACTGAATGACGTGCACGGTTGTCTCAACCTAATATAAACTTATTTTGACTTGTACTTAGGTGGTTGTCTATTTACTTACTTATATACTATTGCGGGACCAACTCTGACGTGTCTGTTAAACGTAACTTTTGTCCCGAGGTTTTGTCCTGAATTTTGACCCTTTGTCCTGAATTTTGTCCCTTTGTCCTGAATTTTTACACTCACCGTCCTGAATTTGCACCTATGCCAGTTGGTCACCTTAAATCCCACAATTTCTTGATTTCAGCTTTCGAGTTGGCAAGATAAGTCTAGGCATATGCTGGGAAGCCACACCTTTTGTAGCACCCAGTAGAGTGGGCATGACCTGTTATTTCAGTGGGCTCCTGAGTTCTTCCTGGCTAGAGACCAGCTTACCTAACAATTAATGACTGTGACGAGGAACAGTGACATTGGGAATAATGAAAATTACTGGAACGGAATCAGGACAACAGCGATTCAGCCAAAATATATTGGCAGAATCAAATGTTCAAATGTTAAAATATTCCCATGTAGACCACAAGCTTTATGAAAAAATTTGAAGTTTTGCTAGAGTTCTGAAAATTTTTATGCAGTATGTCAGTTTGCAGTCTTCTTATTCCTGAAGAAAGTCAAATTGTCCTCTAGCCAAAGACTCGAATATTTATTTGGCTGCCACAGTATATTGAGTAGCAGCTTTTTTATCAGAAACCAATTAGATGCAGCCCTAAAGTGTGAAAATTGATTAACCTGCACACTGGCATCCTGGGACAGGTTTGAAAAATAGCTGGATTTGACAATAAAAGAGGGACACTTAACTCTGAGATGTTATCTATGTTAAAATTTGCGTAGTCTAGTTGCACCATTTGTATAGTTTCACAGTGCTGTCAAATTCTGTTGCAAGTGCACACATAGAGATTTGTGAATTGCTGACTGGAACACTGTATAGGTTTTGAATGCAAAGGTGGAGGAAGTTCAGCCCGGGTTTTCTCCCGCTGACCTCTATTTGAACTACATCCATCTGCCGTTCACTAAAAACCCTCACTAAAAACCCTCCTTTCCGGTTCATCAGGTCATTTATTGATGAGAGGACATGTTATGAAGGGCCAGGGTGCTGAATTTCAGAAGAAGAGCAGTGTGCGGAAAAACTATGCACTATGCACGGGTCCCATGATTGTCTTCCCAGCTTTGTCTTTGGCAGGTCTGTCTGGCTTGCTGTATCTGCCAGAGAGTTTCCTTGTTATGTTGTAGAGTTCTTTCAAGATTCCATGGCTAGCTACTTCCTGGGATTCTGTGGAAATACGACTGATGAATCTTCGCATGTCTGCTCTTAAGCTTCTCTTTGCTTCCTTGTTAGTTTCGGTGTATTCGCCTTGAGCTTTTGATTTTTTGCTCTTGTTCAGCTGGTGTTGACTGTAGCTTTCTTTTCCATTCTCTCTTGGATTTTGCGGAAAGTCTTGGTGGAGATCCATTCTTTATGCTTGTGACTCTTGGGACTCATGTATCTCCTGGCAGGTTAATGTCACTGTTTCATTGATCTTCTCCCACTGATTTTCTACTGGGTCTCTGTCATACTCTTGTTCTTGCAGGACTTGAAACCTGTTACTGAGGGTGACTGAGTATTCACTCAATTTTTTTGCATTATTGGGGAATGTGGTGTTATATCATTGATGCTGGTTTATCGGTTCCAGCCATACTTGCTTCATCTTTAGCTTCAGTCTGGCCATAACAAGGTGATTGCCCTACACGATGTCTACTCCTTTCATCACTCTCACATCCTACATGGACCTCCAGAACTTATTAGCAATACAGAAACAGTCGATCTGATTCTCTGTTGAATGGTCTGGTGACACCCACGTTGCCTTCTGTATTCTTTGTGTGGGAATACACTACTGCCTTTCTCCAGACTGTTCAGGGCACAGAGATCTGTGATCCTTTCACCATTTTCTTTCATGCGGACAATGCCATGGTTCCCAATGACTTCTCATGAAGGAAAGCATCGGCAAAGCAAGGGCTGCCTTCATTCAGCTAAAGAAGATCTCGAGCTTAAAGGACTTAGCGCTGCAAACCAAGATGAGGCTTTTTAACACCAACGTAAAATCGGTCTTTCTGCATGGAGCAGAGACTTAGAGGACAACAGTGACCACCACCAACAAAGTCCAGACCTTCATCTACACTTGCCCGAGGAAAATAATCCAAATCAGCAAGCCGATTGCCATCAGCAACAACTATCTATGGCAGCAGACTTTGCAACTCCCTGCTCATGAAGAAATCATAAAAAGACACAGGGGCTCGATAGGTCACCCCTTCCTTAAGCATGCATCAAATACCACTAGGGAAGCCTTGCCCTGGAACCCTCAAGGGTAAAGGAAGGCCAAGAAACACCGGGCACCAAGGCCTCAAGGCTGACTCCAAGGAGATGGGTAACACCTGGAGTCAGATTGAAAGAAAAGTTCAGGACGTAGGTGGCTGGAGAGTGCTGGTTTACCGCCTATACCCCAGGAGGGGGCGGTGCACATAAGTAAGAAAAGACACAGGTCCACAGCACCCATAACACATATTGCTTGATCCCACAAGTGTATGAGCAGGCCCATTCTCTTGGGGTTCAGTGGACAAGCTGGGAGTGCTGAGTGTAGGAAACAAGCTGTATCCTCCTTGTGAACCTGACCTGAAAATGGCACACAAGAGGAACAGAGGATGGGGTAAACAAAAGTTGGGAGAAGTGGAATCAATTAAATCCTAGAAATGTAGACAGATTTACTAAACTTTCATGTAGCACAGCAAGGGAACTTGCTGCGCTGTGTTGCATGAAAAGGAGAGAGCAGAAATGTACAATATTTACTAACATATGGCACACTTCTGATCTCTTCTGAAGTGCTAGTGTACTTGTGGCAGCCTAGCCTTAGCAGCTGCACATTTGCGCCATGACTCCAGGGTGCCATTATTTAGGTAAGAATAGTTTTCCTGAAGGAAAGGATACCTTCCTACACATAATCTATTCTTACAGGCTTATTTCTCTTTGTATGTGTGATGCAGAATAAAACACACATGCAAAATTAAGTAACATGAGGAAATAAAGATATTTCTCAATTGGACAGCCTGAAAAAGGTGCACTATTTTGGCATAGACCCAGGTTTTTAGACATTTGCAAATCTGGGTTTGTGTCAAAATACGTGGGTGGATGCACAGACACATGCTGCAGCCACATAATGACTCCCTATTTTGCAAGGCGACAATGGTCCTTAACTTATCTAGTAAACAGGCAACAATGAATTATAGTCAACAATGTGTACTATAAGCAAAAAGTGTCCAGCCGGACACATTATTTAATCAATGTAAGGAATAAAAAGATTCTGTGAGCACAAATATACAGTGCTGTCGCTACCACGCCCAGCAGCCTCTAGGCATTAGCCCACTGGTCATTGAGGCATTACCCCTCGTCAATACAGACCCATTGGGACATCGTTCCCGCTCTCTTTACACTTCCGCTAATTTCTCCATCCCAGCATTGTCCCGCAACTCAGCAGACCCACTGGGTCGACCCCCTGGTGAACGCTCTGTTTCCAGAATTGTCCACATTCCTACCAGCCATTCCCTGACGCCGATCCTTCCTCCCACTGGAAAGGACTTCTTATATTTATCAGGTCCACCGAAGATCGCTTTGTTTCCGGCTGTTATTTTAGTCGGACACCCCATCAGAGGCATTACCTCCGTTAACGACTAGCCTCGTAGGCTTGTAAAGTAATTCAATATTCAGGCATTCATTTTTCTAGTCCTGATGATGATCCTTGTATTCTTGCCTTAAGAACCGATACGCCGTCGACATGTAAAATAATTAAACACAAGTTTTCCATTGTGTGCCAATCGTGTGCTTACTATTTAAGGACAGCCTTTTTTATTCTTATCTGTGTACATGCATCCTTTTTCTTCTTTTTTTGCCTGAAAGTATTTTCCTTTTTCCTCTTTCATTTCTGTCCTTTTTTGTATTGGATACAGGATTGTATCCCACTGTATATTTGTGCTCACGGAATCTTTTTATTCCTTACATTGATTAAATAATGTGTCCGGCTGGACACTTTTTGCTTATAGTACACATTGTTGACTATAATTAATTGTTGCCTGTTTACTTGTTAAGTTAAGGACCATTGTCGCCTTGCAAAATAGTGCTACCCCAGGTCCTTAACCACCTAGAGGGTTCCCTTGTTGTTATATAACCACATAATGACTCCCTGACACAAATTATATGCAGTGCCTTGAGTTCCTTTTTTTACAAAGCCATGCAAAATCATGCAAGTTGCCTGGGTTTGTAAATCCGAAAATACATTTTGTTTTGTGGCTGTGCCAACAATGTTGAGCACCCACAAAGCAAAATGTTAGTAAATCTGGGCCTATGTTTATACTAACATTTACCACTTTGTATGTGTACTGTAGAGTGAAGCACAAATGCTAGCTTTGTAAAGTTTAGAGAAATAAAAGCGTTTCTCCTATTTTGTACTTGTCTCTATGAGGTGTATTTTTTGGTGCTAAGCTCTATCAACACTTTGTAAAAAGAACAATTAATGGATGGAATTCTGAACATTGTCAAACACTCACCCCCAGTACAGTGATCTGGGCCTAAGTCCATTGGTTTTTTGCTTACCACGCAATTCCAGTTTGGACCCCATAATATGCAAGTCAGTCTTGACCATGCTGCTCATGTGAACAGTCCAGCCCAAAATGCCAGGCCAGTTCAGCCCAGGAAACCAAGCATCCGAGGACCATTTTCAGAGAATCACCTCACATCAGCCATGATAGCTTGACTCCGGTGGCATGGTGAGCACAGGACTCACATCTGGGCATAGGGTAGATAGTTCCCGAGCACAAAAAGTCTTCATAAAGTCTTTAGAGAAAATAAAGATATTTTCAATAGTCCAAAAGGTCAATTCCTTTTTTATTTTTCTTTATCTTTTCTCGTCATACATCAGAGAATTCTTCGTAAATATTCATCAAATTCACATCAACGTAGCCAATGGAAAAACCAATGCCAACACGTGTTTCGTCATGGGGCACAATCTCCCAAATGACTTCTTCAGGGGATATAAATCAAAAAAGCGTCAGTAGTATATACATGCCAATTCCAGAGGTCAATAACTTTCCAAATAGAAGGTAAGAACTGCATCCATTTTTTTTTTTTTTTCCTTTTTCGGAACGTTTTTATTTTTTTTTGTTATTTTTATCAGAAAACAAAAATAGGGAATGCCAAACTGCTCAACAGGAGCAAAAAAAAGGGGACACATTAGGGCTAGGGAGGGCAGCGGTGTTCTTCCCTTTTGCGAACAATCAGGAGGATACTCTGCTCTCCAACACAAAGCAGTTCATTACACTGCTTACACCTTATGTTGATGTCACTGAAAACAGGCTGAATATTGGGTATCAGCTCCACTGATCTTCCTCGCCCCGATGATGTTTGTTCTCCGGTGGAAGTTGAAGCACCATCTCTTGGAGCATTCCGTGCCAGGTCTCTTTCACTCACCCGGGCATAGTTCTGGGGTGCCTCCTTTGAACATGCCGAATCATCGTGGAGTTCCCAAAACTATATTTTTTGGTACGGTCACCACGAGAAAGAACAGTTTGGCAAATCTTGCACTCCACTTTAGGTGCATTAACCTTTTTCTCCCCTTCTGGAATTGTAAAAAATGTCCATATGAAGTGCTCCTTCACCTTTGGCTGAGGAGGGTCCTCCTCAAGAAACCCATCAGACTCATCACTGCTGCATGGTGGTCTTGCAGCCATTCTTTGGAAATAATTGAAGACAAGAAGAGAATAGGTCTTGCTCTCTCCAAAGTGAAAGTGGTAGTGAAGGAAATGGGTGGGGTTTTCATTAGTTGAAAAAAAACTGTTAACATCCAATAAAAAGTGTTATATTGAGGTCACATGACTTGACACGCTTACGCTGCGCGCACCGAAGCGCTTCCGGGGGCACTTACGCGGCACTTACGTACGCGCTTCCGGGGGCGCTTCCGCGGCGCGCCTAAATGACGATTTGTTACATTTTAGGAAATGCGTTTAAAGTGAAAATATGGTTATTTAAAATCAAAAATACTACTTTTATAAGTATGCCACTGAATGTCTTGCATTATTATTTACTTTAAATACATACTTTTTTTTTCCGCACGCGGGAATAGCGCTCTCGCTACACTACCGGGTGCGCTCATCGGTGCGCGCACCTTGAGCGCTCCGGGGTAAAATGATAAAGAAAAAACATGAAAAATACTTTGGAAAATTAATTTTAGAAAAAAATAAATATATAAAAAATATAATAGTTTAAAAAAAAACTAAAAAAACTTAATTCACTTTTAAAATCGTAGGTTACAAACTTGAAATTGAAAGGAATTAACTTTTAAAAAACCTTAGAAATTCACTGAAAAAACCATAGGTTTCACAAACGTTATAGTTAGGAATTAGCATTTAAAAAACCTTTGAAATTCACAAAAAAAAACATAGGTTTCACACCAGTTCTAGTTAGCTGAATATTTTACTCATATATAACCATTGAAATTCCCATGTTATAGTTAGTTTATTTATTTATTGGGCTTATAAAGCGCGGCAGCTACCCGAAAAGGGTTTCCCGGCGCTAAGAGAATACTTAAGCACAAGAACAGGAGCGAAAGACTCGGGGGAGAGGCAAGAGCAAATTACTGGTTAAAAAGCCAGGTCTTGATGGCTTTGCGTAAGTGGGTATAGCGGGTTTCCAGGCGTAGGTGTTGAGGGAGGGAATTCCAGAGCTTGGGGCCCAGAAGGGAGAAAGATCTACCCCCCCATCCTCACTAGGCGTACTCTGGGAACTGAAAAAAGGCCTTGAGATGAGGATCCCAGGCAGCGAGCCGGCGTGTAGGCTCGAACGAGGGCTTGCAGGTATCTGGGGGCATTGCCCCATTTGATTCTGTGCATAAGGCTAAGAGTTTTAAACTTAACCCTATTTTCAATTCATAGCCAGTGGAGCGTTTTAAGGTGACCGGACATGTGTTCCCTTCTGTGGCACTTGCAGAGCAGTCTCGCTGCGGCGTTCTGCACCAGTTGAAGGCATCCTTGACTGTTTTTGAAGCCCCTAGGTAGAGGACGTTTCCGTAGTCCAAGCGGGAGGTGATTAATGCGTTGACCACTGATTTTTGAGTGTCGTCAGGTAGCATCCATATGATTTTCCTGAGCCAACTCAGGATGGTGAAGCAGGTGGATGTCAGGTTGGTGACTTGGGGCTCCATAGTTAGGCCGTTGTCAATGATAATGCCTAGGTTGCGTACTTTTTGTGACGGGAAAGGTAGGGAGCCCATTTCAGTTGGCCAGTATCTTGGGTTCCAGAGGTTTTGGTTAGGGCCCAGTATTAAAACCTCAGTTTTGCTGCAGTTAAGTTTGAGCATGTTTTTGCTCATCCAGGTGGCAATGTTCCTAAGGCCAGACTGCAGGAGGGAGGAGGAGTCGTGATCTCCATTGGAGAGTGAAAATACGATCTGTGAATCGTCGGCGTAAGTGAACATGTTGAGGCCTGCTGCTTCGGCGATCTGGGCGAGCGGGGTTACGTATAAGTTAAAAAGCAGGGGGCTCAGTACTGAACCCTGAGGGACACCATAGGGGGATTGGTGGATATTTTTGGCTGCGGTACTAGAGGTGATTTGAAACATCCTGAGAGTCAGAAAAGATGATATCCAGTCCAGTGCTTTTCCCCGGATACCCATGCTGGAGAGCGAATTTAACAGAATATGGTGGGAGATGGTGTCGAACGCTGCGCTGAGGTCGAGTAAAATCAGCGCAGCGGAGTCACCTCTGTCGACTAGGAGGCGAAGATTTTCCATAACCCCAAGCAGTGTCGTCTCAGTGGAAAAGCCAGGGCAGAAACCCGATTGGGAGGGGTGAAGTATGTTGTTTACCTCCATGAAACTGGCAAGGTGTCCGTGGACGTGTTTCTCCAAGATTTTGGAGAATGCGGGTAGGAGGGATATAGGACGGAAGTTGGCCAGTACTTTCGGATCTGCCGATGGTTTCTTGAGAAGTGGTGACACCATGGCATGTTTCCATGTGGCTGGGACCTTTGCTGTGGAGAGGGATAAATTCAAAGTTTGGCAGATGACAGAGAATTGTGGGGTGTCCAGGAGTCTAGTACAGAGATTGGGAGGTGTCTATGGGAGAGCCAGATTTTACTTTCCTTAAGATGACTCGAAGACCCTGAACATTTATCTCGGGCCAGGATATTAGTGGCAAGTAGGGCGGGTTTTGCGCACGGGAAATTGTCCCCCCCTTTCGATCGAGGTCCCGGACTGTTTCTGCTTGTGTCAGGTGCTGATTTACAATGTCCTGGTAGATGGTCTCAATCTTTTTAGTAAAGAACTGTGCCAATTGTTCACATTGCAAATTATTCAATGGAAGGGGTTTGGCTGATGTATTTGAGCCCGCTAATTCTTTTACGAGATTAAAAAGAGTTTTGGATTTGTTTGTGGCTGATTGCTTTCGCCACATAGTTGGTTCTTGCCGTGGAGCAGGCTTTATGGTAGAGCTTGAGTTTGTTTCTGTAGGTCAGGCAGGCTGTAGGAGAGTAGTCTGTCCTCCATAGTCGTTCCAAGCGTTTACACTTGGATTTCGCTGCCTTCAGTTCCACATTCCACATTGTACCATAACGCAGGAGGGTTATGGTTTGTGATTTTTTTACGAGTCAAGGGAAGGCAGGTGTCTAAGGCTCCTAGTAGCCATTTGTTAATTTTAGTAGCTACAATATCTATGTCCTCGGTGTCAAATAATTCATCCAGGGGTGCCGAGCCTAGGACGGACATGAAGTGGTTTATGTCCAGTTTCTATTGCCGGACTGTCCTGTCCTGCCGGAGGGACAGGAGTTCATATGGTCAGACACGCTGAAATTTATAAGGAAATGGTCAGACCAATGTAGGGGCAAGGCTGGGCGGCAGAGTGACAATGGAAGGCTGGAAAAAATATGGTCCAAAAGGTGTCCTTTTTTTGTGTGTGGCCCCCGAGTTCCACAAAGTGAGATTCATGGCAGCAAGACCGTGAATTAGGTTTGGGCCTGGTTTGTTTAGCTGGTCGTCAAAATGTATATTTAGGTCGCCTAAGATGGACATATTGCTGTAGTTTATCTGGACCGAGGCGACCCAGTCCACTAGTTGGGTGGCCCAGGGTTGAGAGGGGCCGTGTGGTTGATAAATCAGGAGACCCGTGAAAGTAAAGTTCGGGTGGAGTTGAAGTTTGAATGGGGCCATCTCGCAGGCATTCAGGGAGACTGGTTCCAAGGTACATTGTACCGATTTTTTAAAGATAACAGCTATGCCACCCCCTACTCCAGTGGTTCGGTCTATTCTGGCAATGGCATAGGTAGACGGGAGGGCTTCGGCTATGTCTGGGCTTGAGCTGGCATGTAGCCACGTCTCCGTGAGGAAAAGGGCGTCCAGTGAGTTGTCGGACAAGAGGTCGAATATGTTTCTTTTATTTTTGCTGAGGGATCTGCAGTTCAGGCTTCCTAGAAGCCACGTGTGTGCCGGCTTACGGTTTGAAACAGTGGGCCGACAGAGCTGAGGAACATCAAGTTGGAAATTGCAGGACGGACACGAGATGGAATTGTGCCTGTCATTTGGTAGGATCTGAAATTTTTGTTTGATAGGGTGTCGCATGGAAAGTAGTAGTTCAGGCGTATAGGCCCTAGGTATTGTGGTGTAGCCTCCAGGGGTTTTGGGCCCTGGGCCCGGCCTGGCGCGACGGGCTTTCCTTTGGCGCGCCTTTGGCGCGCTGACGGCGCGCCCGCTGTGCTCGTCCGCTGCGCGTCCAGGGAGTGCACATTGATATAGGGAGGCATAGCCTCAGGAAGTGGGCGTGGCCCGGGGGGTTTAGCGCGCGATGGCGGCGATGTTGTTCCCTACCTGCAACAGCGCTAAGATCCCCTGTGCGAGGGACTTTGCAGGAGCTTTCTGGGGAAAAGTGCTCAAGGGTGAGTGAAACGTGGTTTTAAAAGCACAAACAATGCAAGTATAATTTAAAAACAAACAGCGAGCAGACTCTCCCGGCTTCCGCCTCAGGAGTGGTTCGGTATCTTTGGCGCGCTAGTGAGTCAGCGCGACTTATGAAGGCTAGGATTGAGTGGGTGTGGCCTCAGGAAGTGGGCGTGGCCCGGGGGTTTAGCATGCGATGGCGGCGATGTAGTTCCCTACCTGCAACAGCGCTAAGATCCGCTGTGCTAGGGGCTTTGCAGCAGCTTTCTGGGGGAAAGTGCTCACGGGTGAGTGAAACGTGGTTTTAAAAGCACAAACAATGCAAGTATAATTTAAAAACAAACAGCGAGCAGACTCTCCGGCTTCCGCCTCAGGAGTGGTCCGGTATGTTTGGCGCGCTAGTGAGTCAGCGCGACTTATGAAGGCTAGGATTGAGTGGGCTTGGCCTCAGGAAGTGGGCATGGCCCGGGGGTTTAGCGCGCGATGGCGGCGATGTTGTTCCCTACCTGCAACAGCGCTAAGATCCGCTGTGCGAGGGACTTTGCAGCAGCTTTCTGGGGGAAAATGCTCACGGGTGAGTGAAACGTGGTTTTAAAAGCACAAGCAATGCAAGTATAATTTAAAAACAAACAGCGAGCAGACTCTCCCGGCTTCCGCCTCAGGAGTGGTTCGGTATCTAGTTGGACTCACCATAACTCGCGCGCCCGCAATCCACTGCTGATGATGTCACATATTACATCATTCATGACATGGTCAGTAACATCACTGATGATATCACTGATGACATCATCCATGTGATAATACAAGGCACCTCCTCACACTCTAATCTAACCTTTGATACACCCAGTGTTAAATACAAACTACCATTCCTGAAATTATTAACACACCAATACCAGTTACTACATATGCACTCACTGATTCCTAGGTGTACACACACATCCACTCATTCACCCATACAATCACTCATACATACAGTCACTCATCAATACAACAATATCATATGCACTCATACACCTATACAGACACTCACACACTGCCACTCATCCATGGAGTTACTCTCACACCTAGTCTGTCATGCAAAGAATCAATCACACTCCCATTTCCTTATCTATTCAGTTATACACACAAAACCTTACTTATTTAAACATAGACTAACACATACTTACTCTCTTTTAGAAATCACTGATACAAGTACACATTGATAGAAACTGTCACTTAGGCAATCACAGTTTTGTCATGTTTAGTCATTTATATATCCCAACTCTCACATGCACTGTGTTTTACATATTGTAGTGTAGTTCCTAGTTTCCCACTAGGCCCTGCGCATTGGAATAACATAAACAGTCGTATCGACGTGGAACTGCGGATATTCCAGGCCTCCACTGACTATGCTAAATTTAATTGGGTGTGTTACCAACTAGCTCAGAGGTCACTGGAAACTTTCTTCTCTGCATAGGAAGTGATCAGCTTCCTAGGCACAGACAAGAAGGGATTCAGCTTTCCAACAACCGTGCAACATGACAACTTTGCTCCTTAGATCAAGAGTCAATCTCTAGGGTCGTGTGAAACAATAGACATGTATTTCACTCAGTCAGGTTAGTGCAGTTTACTTTCACGAGATGTAGAGAATAGAGAGACGGGCGTTTGTCAATAAAGGGTTAACATTTATTGAACAGTCTTTCTTCTCGTACAAGAGAAATGTATTGCCACAATTGCAAGACTTGTTATTATAAAAAGTACGTACAGTAAGATAAGGATCGCGAAATAGAACTGTAAAAGCATTGATATGGTTTCTTAGCCATAAATGGTTTAAAAGTAATAAAACATATATACAGTCATATATACATCAGGCTAAAAATACTCAACTGGTGCTTCTAACTACGCCTACCCCAGTGTGCCTGACCTAAGCCTAACACGTGGAAGGGGAGTAAGTAAGTAGCTTTAAGTTAAGTTGGTTTTGCCAAGGTTTGCTTCAAGAATTCTCATCTAAGGGTTTAGTCAACACCATACCTCTGAATAGAATGATGGAAGTCTGGTATTTCCTTCAGGGGGCACTCGGTATCCCAGTCACCCGCGAGGGCAGACCGGAAACGCTGGAGCTGGATTTCTCTGCACGAGAAAGGCAGCGGCTCTCTTCAGCGCGTCGAGGAAGGAGGGGGGACAGCGTCCGCGGGCAGCTGGAATCTGCTGGGTGTCTTCGCAGAGGGACGGCTGTTCAGCTCCTAAGCGTACTGCACCATCGTTCGCGCTTTAGCAGCGATAATGGTATCAGTAGCTTCACCACCAAGGGACAGCAGTCTGCAGCGACAGGGTGCTAGCTTCACCAACACGGGGTCTTGCAGACAGCTAACAACAGGCAACGAGCAACGAGCTATTGCTTAAGGCAACGTTGGTAATATTTATACCTGACAGGTGCCGGGTTTGACGCAAGTTTGCTGGACATAAGACGTCAATTAAAGATGTCACTAGGAAGTGATAGTTATCAGTTGCTCATTAGAGTTCCATTACTAATCAAAACACAGCAAGCGGGGATTTCCAGGTTTGCTGAGTTTTTATCTTGTTGAAGAACTCGGAGTGTTAATCTAGGAATATCAGATAGTGACTCCTGCCCTGTCATTGCACTAATTGGTCGCAAAGGAAGTGGCAGAGAGCTATGCTGGAATGTGGCTCTGTTCGTGTGAGGCCAGAGATGACTTTTCTGAAAATCGCACTTGAACGGTTATGCCAATATAGGGAATAAATGGATTTATAGCCGAATAGGGGCATAAGGTCACAGTATCGATCAGGAGCCTAGATAAACACGCAACACCCACTCCACGTATTCATGTCCATCAAATTACTAAAACTAGAGCAATAGGATGCATGTGTAACATTGCCCACCCCAAAATACATATATGCATTCGAAATAGGCGTATTTGTCATACGTGAAATTTAGGTACTGTACGTTTTTTGAAGCATAGAAATCATTAAAAAATTATTGCATATGAAATCAATGAACGATTATGCAAAAAGAATTACACATGAAGTATCTCTGACAGAAGAAGGGCGAGATAAATCATCACATATAAATGCATTGCAATAACATGTGCTAGAGGCTGATGTAATGTTATGTCTCTAGATGTGTTTAAAAATAGAAGTTTTGAAGCTTCTGTTCTCTAAGAATAGTTTTTGCGTTAAGCAAAGAATTGTTCGTGCCAAAAAAAAGGTCAATATTAAAAATATCCAATTCAAAAAGAATTAATGCTTGAACGGGGAAATAGAGTTCCAACACTTTCTGCAGTTTTTGTTGATCAAAACTGAAGGCCGAATTCAAAGTTCATGGGAACGCTGTGAGTCGGAAAGCTTCTCAAAAGTTATTGTTTCTGTACGGGTGAGAACATCGTATCAGACAGGCTCTCAAAGAATTGGTCTACAAAATCAGGTGACAGTTCAACCAAATTAGATAGTGCTGTAACTTGGCAGGTGTGAGAATGATTGCTGTCATCATAGTCAGGAGCAGCAATGCTCACAGAAGGCCGTACTTGGGTGATGCTGCTTTTGTCACTCGCTCCACTGTTACCACCTAGTCGTAGTACAGGAGTCTCAACGAATGCTGTCATCAGGATTGGTAGCCGCTGGGGACAACACAATGCGTGAGCCGTTATTGGACTGAGCAAAGTATCGACGTCCATTGGTACTGCTGATGGAAGTGAAAGACAGATGTCCAACACGCATTCATCTCCGCATAGCATACATCTTAGTACCGGTAAGATTCAGTTCTGCCATATAGGTCTGAATGAAAGGAACCAGGTCATGTTTAGATCTCTCAGCCTGGCCAATCCAAGGACGTTAGTTATCCTGTCCCGGTAGCGCATTGCTAGGATTGTCTCTTCCATTCCCATGGGAGCTATGTCTGAGTTTCGGCTTGCCATAACGAAGCAGGAGGGTCAAAAATAAAATCCCTGCGACGAGTCCCAAAAATAATGGTATACCGCCAAAAACAGAGTGTACAAAATTAGGAACGATTCCCAAAATTGCCTGAAAAGGTGTTAGCAGTCCTGTAAAGACTGTCTTAAATATGCCTGGGATGTTTGTGGCACTAGACATGTTAAGGAGTTGGCTCAACATTTCTACGAAATGCACGGGGCAATTTGTTGATAAAAGGTCATAAACTTCAGTAGCTGTCCTTGCAACTAGAAGATCATACGTCTCTTTTGATGACGTTATAGGCACTGTTGTCTGTAAAAGTACAGATTTCATTTTGCTTAATGTATCAATTCGTATAGAATAGAGATTCAGACGAGGCCAGATGGGAGTCACTGTGTCTGCAGGTCCACTCGGAGACAATGCTTGCATACAGCATTTGACCATGGATGTTACACTTACTAGATAACTTTTCCCTGGCACAAGGCCACAACATCTGTGATCCGTTCTAAGAATGTAACTCCCGTTTCAAAGTTGCATAAAGAAGGGCTCTATCTGAGTTGCAGGTGTGACTAGCTGGTGGCATGAAAGGTTGTTAGAATTTCCATCACATGCTCCGTGTAAATTAATACCCTGACACAAAAGTATACCGCTTAGTGAATGTTTACAGTTCTCACCACTAAGAAATACATTTTTGTCGCTGTCACTATAGCAAGAATGAGTGTATGGTAATTTCCATTCAGATTTTACATATCCTTTACCCAATTGTTCATACTGGCCAGTAGGTATGTATTTAAGGCACTTTTTAAATCGGAAAGTTGTTATCGGAATGGTGATAATTCCGTGTATTATCCATTCAATGACAGGACTCTCTGACATTGTCAATGGTAATCTCTCAAGTTTTTCGATGCTCAGGATTGTATAGTCTGCTCCTTTCTGTGCCAAACTGATCTGTTTATCAGTAAGGTTAAAAATGGAAAATAATGACGTTGTGTTGATTAAACGCCAAGGCACATAGCCTGAACGAAGATTTTGCAGCGTCCAGCCTAATTCTATAATAGAACGCAATTGCGACTGGCCATGTTGTAACATTAGCAAGTCTCTGTCTATCACATCAAAGGCAGATGATACAATATTGTCCAACGAATATATTCTGGAAGACAGAGTCATTAACCCATGGTCTACCACAGAAAGTGATTTTTCCAAATTAATACGATCAATTTCTCGTATTTTTTCAGCAGTTTCAATTTGTTTGACTTTCCAAGCCTCGTTGTAAGCAGCATAGATACTGGTCACTATGAAACGCTTCCAACGCTGTTTGCGTGGTCCAAGAATTAAATCGCGCAAATCAGCACCATCTTTTAGTAAAGACAAGTGTTGCTTAATTTCAGCCAGTGTGGATGTTGTTAGCCATTCAAGGCAGAGTTTCCCTACACTGTATGTCGTTATAATCCCTGGATGTTGTCTCTGGGAATATCTCGAGTCTAATCTGGTCATTTTTAACCCCTGTGTTTTATTCAGGAATCTATCTTGACAGCTGTTTGTGTCTGTAGGCCAGATTAACCACTTTTTCCAATCAGGATGTGTTCTGTTCAAATGTAAAATTTGTGACACGTCTAACTCAATATCTGCAGTTGCATTCTCAGGTATTGGCTTTGGTATAGACGGTGTTTTAAGGTCTTTGATCTTAGCTAGGCCAAGACAAGATGTTTGGTGTATTGTGTCATTTAAAAACAACATTTGTTCTGGTATCATGCAGGTTCTAAATAGTGCTTCAATGCCTTGCACCTGCCAATCTTTTGTACCCCAAATTGTTTTCGTTTCAATATTATTTTTCCAATAATCAAAACCAAATGTCATCATTTTGTCATAAAATGCTTCTGAATATATCAATTTAGAATTTGTCAGCATTGTTTTCATTCCTGTTTTATCTAACAGTTTGTAATAAAACGTTTCTGCATTGCTGGTGTTAAACCCTGAGAAGTATTTGAATTTCTCAAAAAATGCTTTAGAACTGCTTTTAGGTGGTGTAGCACAATGTTCCCATTGATTATACATAAAAACATTTCTAGGCTGTGCAGATTTATGCAAGTAATGATCACCATAGTGTGTGTAACAGAATAGCTGCTCATAACTAGATGAACCTTGTAAATAATCATGATCTGTGAATCTAGCTGACATTACTAAATCAGACATCATGTCATTAATACTGTTAAAGTCCCAATCATCAGAGAATGTACTAGGTGTTACAAAGTCACTTAAGGAAACCTTCAGTTGATGAGGATACTTCAGGATTTCGACCGGACCATATATCTCATAGTCTGTTTTCTCCCATACTACCCCACCAGGTATTGGAATTGCTGTGACATTTACTGTTGACAGTTCTCTTTTCTTGACGAGTGATGATCTGTGTGGTTTCAGGACTAGGTTGATGTTCTGACTTGCTGTGTCCATTGTAATATATTTTCCCTCAATGAATTTCCCCAAACACAGTACCATGATGAGCCAAAGCAGGAGGAAAAATACACCTAGACCGAACCAGAACTCTAGCCAAGGGGAAACAAAGTAGATTTTCTTCAATTGATGAAAGAGTTCCGTTGCTTTTTCTTTAAAAGTCTTTTTTGTTTCTGGCATCACTTCGGGGTCGTTTTGATCTTCAGAGAAGTTGTTGAAGTTGATGAAATAACCAGAGGCAGTTCTGTCAATTGATGGGATTGTTCTTTCAATCTGTCTCTCGGTAGCACTTTCTGATGCCACATTAGTGTAGACTGGTGTTGTTTCTTGACGAACTGTTTCAATCTGTGTCTCAAGAGGCACGAGTTCCATGGCATTATTGCATAGTCCTTCATTGTGCACTGCAGGCTGATCGAATGTGATTAGTCTTTCAGTTTGAACCTCTTGGATTGTTGCAAGTTTGGGTATTCTGTTGTTTCTTGGGAGTCCACTGGGCCTACTGTTGATTATAGGCCACATGCTTGTGGTTTTACCAGATCGATGGACACGACTCTGTTCTCCTTTTTACCAGCAAGGGGCGGTAGCACAACTGATCTTGTTCCGGTGACTGCCAAGACAGGTACTGCTTTTCTGTAAGAAGGCCCAAATTCCTTCTTCACCGCGATCTTTTCTCTGACTAGATCCCCAATCTTTGGAATCCAGACAGGCCTTGCTGGGGCTGTTGCTGGTGGTGCCTCGTCAGTGGTACTTGGCTGTTGCTTTAACTTTATGTTGCTTAAGGATTTTCTTGTTTCATTCAGTTCCTGTAAAACAGCCAAACGATCTTTGATGTCAAAGTTTGTTGTTTTTTCTTGTGCCACTGACATCTGACTATCGAGGTCCTGAATACGCATTCTAATTCCGAACAATAGTTCGTATGGGCTGAAACCTTTTAGAGAATTTCTTGGCATGTTGTTAAGACTAGTCTGGACACTTATTAAATGTTTGACCCACCCAGCGCCTGAACCTAATACCTTCGCTGTTATAGATTGCTTTATGTCCCGGTTTTTTCTTTCTACCACACTGTTCCCTTCGGGGTGCGACGGACAAGAATACCGCAACCCAATTCCCATGCTAGCCATGGCCTCCTTATAGGCTCGAGAGCTGAAAGCAGGACGCTGGTCAGAATGGAACGTGGTAATTGCGTATGTGCCGATAAAGACTCGCAAATCTTTTATAACCGTTCTAGCGTCAGCCGAGCCCTGGGGCCACATCCATATGAACCTCGTACAGGAATCCACTGCTATCATGATATATCTATAGTTGCCGTCCCTTTGTAGGGGACCACAGTGGTCCAGGTAAACACATGCAAATGGTTTATCCGAGATAAGAAGGGGTGTCTGCGCTGGTCGTTTTACTGTTGATACTTTTATCCTTTGGCATATGTCGCATTCTAATACATACGTTTTAGTTTGTATTCCCAAGCGAGGCCACCAATATCTCTGTTTTAATAGTGATATTGTTGCGGAAACGCCAGCGTGTGCAGATGCCAGCCCTTCGTGTGCCGCTTTGATTAGTCCTAATCTGTGTTCCCCGTTTGGAATTACTCTATCCCCCACTCCAGGGATTCGAGCAAAAGGAACATTATTCGTATCCGTCAAGTATAAGTACTTTTCTGGAAAACCTTTTGGGAGTGTTTTCTTATCATTTTTTACTGACGCACTGACAGCTTGTAGAATATCGCTGTCTATTTTTGTTTGTGACCGAGTTATCGCAGCTACGGAAGCCGTTTGCACAGCTGCCTTCGCGGCTTCATCAGCCAATGAATTCCCTGCAACGTGAACGCCATCACGTTGATGACTCAGAGTGTGTATCACGTGAGTCTTTTGTAGTTCTTTTTGCAAAAGAACTACCTGTTCCCAAAGCATTTTATGCTTTATTGTGCCACCTTTTGTATCTTTGAAACCATTTTCCACCCAATTCTGCAAGTATTCATTATAAGATTGTACGCAATAAAAAGAATCGCACACTATTAGTGTGGGGAATTCGCGATCGGTATTTTCTAGCGCCATCTTAAATGCTACTAATTCAGCTCGTTGAGCCGAGCAATCTCCTAGAGATTGTGTTTTGGTGACCATTGGTCTAAATTTACCTTTGTGCCAGCGACCCTTAACAATCGCGCACGCAGCACTGTAAGCTTGCTTACCCCCAACTGCGGGTTGTGCTGATCCGTCAGTATATATAATACTTCCGTATTCTTCGAGAGGTAGGATTTCAATTGGCAGAGGACATTCATATTCATATTGTAAAAATTCCTGTGTTTTTAAGTTAGGATCAAATTTGTAAACTACGTCTGTTGCAGCAAGAGAATTAACCCACTGGATCCATCTCGGATGCAAAGCCTTAGCATTAGGAATGCTTGCTTTAGTTACCGCTTCTAAAGCCGGTATAGGTGTTACGATTATTATTCGTTTACCTTGTGCTAGGGGCCTTTCTTTCGCTACAGCAGTCTGAACCGCAGTTAGAATTTTCTCCGTTGAACTGAATTTTATTTCAGCCTTTGTGTACAAATGTGATTTGTAAGCTATTGGAACCTTTTCTCCCTCATTAGAGGTTAGGTATGTAAATCCGCATCTTCCTGGGATGACTCGGATTACAAGATCACGTGTGTTGTCACGTGTATCTAATTTTGTTTTAGCTAACATGTCTGTTTGCAGTGATCTCAAAATTTCTGTGTGTTTTTGAGTCCAATTGATTTGTTTAAAATCAGGTTTAATTAGTTCGTAGAGAGGTTTAACCCTCTCTGCGTAATTTAGGATGCAAGTTCTTCCGAAATTCAGAAAACCTAGAATGGATTGTAAATTCTTCAGCGTTTTTGGAGCTTGGAGTACAGCGCACTTCTCTAAGAAGTTGTCCGCTAGGCTTTTTCCTTCACTTTATAATTCGTACCCTAAAAATAGTACTGTCAGATGGGCAATTCGAGACTTTTTAAAGTTGAATTTGTAACCCTCTGCTGCGAACCCAAGTATAATGGTGTTCACTCTTTTCAAGTGAGTATCCAAGTCGTCGTCTGTGAGATAAATATCATCTACGTAAGATAATGCCTCATCATCATAAATTTGTAGTAACTCTGTTACCCTAGCTGAGAATAGTCCTGGGCTGTTCTTGAACCCCTGTGGGAGTCGACAGAATTTTTTCTGCGACCCAAATGCGGAGAAAGCGGTCAAATATCTGCTTTCCGGTGCAATGTTTTGACAAAAGAAACCATTAGATATGTCTAATGTCGTTTTATATTTTTTCCTAGCTATGTTATTCGTTAGGGCTGCACTATGCGAGTTTTGTACTGCAAAAGTTTTGCAACATGTATTAAGGTGTCTGTAGTCCAAAACTAGACGATATGAATTGTCTGGCTTGGAGACAGGAAACAAAGGATTGTTAATTTGAGAGGTACATGTTTCAATCACCCCCTGGTATTCAAGTTGATCTAAGATCTCCCTGACTTGTTTTTTAGCTTCTTGCTTTATGGGATACTGCCGTTGGGCAGTTGGTTCACTTTTTAATTGGATTTTGTGAGGAGGAGAATCCTCATCCCATCCTACATGATTTTTATACAATGCAGGTGCCTGGGCTACTGCCCATTTCCTTGCATATGTATATTTTTTGTGAATCGGAATGTGATTCGAGAAGGCAGGCATAATCACTTCTTCGCCACGAGGGCACTCCCTGACAAACTCCGGGGGCCAATCTTTTTCAGCTAACAGAATATCGTAGCCTTTTGAGAGCTTATCCCAAAATAGACCCCTAATTTTCCTAGTCTTATCACCCTCCATACGCAATGTTATTTCGTATATTTTATGGGGCTCGCTAAGTCTGGTGTCGGCAGTTTCAACCTGAATGTATTCTTTCGTGTCCACTGTCTCCAGATGACTCATCAAGATCTTGCGCGCTATACTGATTTCTGCTGCACTGTCCAACATTGTCAATGCCCACTCCCCGTTTTTCAACTGTGTCCTCAGGATTCTCGGCATGGTTGATTACTCTAAAACTGGCTACCTTCTTTTTCTGAAATTGAGATTTTTTACTCTGAGCAGGTTCCTTGTCTTTGGACTTGGTGTGCTCTCCTGGGTCTGACCGTCCTCTTCTTTCCGAATTCTGTGGAAAAGATCAAGAGGGAAGCGTATCAATACTTTGATATCTATCAGGTTTTTCTCAGATTATCCCTATTTCTAAGGTTATATCTTTTCTCAGAGGGCTCCCTCTGGGGAGACTGGCGTTCTCGAGTCGGAGTTCTTTCCCTCCGTCGAGGAGACCTTCCTCTGGTCTGGAAAACTTTTTCCTTGGGAGTGGATTGTTTATTTCCATCACAGCTCTTTTTAGGAGTGTTTGAATTATTTTTAATAAATAATTTTTCAGGATTTTCGAGCAGTTGGGGCTTTACTGGTTTCCCACCCAAGCTGTCTCTACCTAATTCTTCATAGCATTTTTCTATGATTTTTGCAAGCTCAACAGGATCTTTTATATCTGTTTCCCTCAACTTCTGGCGGATCGCCACAGATGCTGCTTCTCCTTTTATGTTGGCTAATAATATAGCCGAGGCCTGCTTGAAGTCTTTCAGTAATTTCATACCTAGATTTAAAGCGGGCTCTGGACCGAATTCATTTTGAATCTGTTTTAGCACTTCTGGTATTACCGCCATAGACGGAACACCGTGTGTTTTTTTCTAAATGGAAGCAAAGACTGTACCCCAAGTGTCGCAGTCCTCCACATGTGGTGCGATTCCCATTGGAAGGCAGATGGTCAAGATTCTGTGTTTCTCCATAGGGGTAGTATTAGGAAATACTGCCTCTATTTGAGTGATTTTCTGTGCTAACCAGAAAGGAATTTGTTCCCGTTTTACGGGTGTTTTACCAAGACATGACTGTATGTTCTGTGGTGTGATTTTATTAGTGTTCCCCTGATGAGGGGTCAGCTGTGGTACATTAACAGCTGGCTGGACTGTTGCAGTCCGCATTACATATTGGACTAATTGCCTATGTATTTTTATTAGTGTTTTTAGCTGTACTAACAGCTCTTCTCTAGACATTTTTACAATGTCAGGCTGTGGTGTGTAGCTGGCTAGAACCGGCCACGTTGCTCCTGGTCTACCTAGTGGACCGAGCCTAGTTATGTGATCATTATGTTTTAGGGCGCCATTAAACCAGAGCAGGTGCTCTTGAAATTTAAGTGGAATTTCAATCTCCTCGAAAGGAGCGTACTCTTCCGGAGGTTTCTCTATTTTGTAATAGTGAAACTCTTTTGTTATAGCGTTTACCGCTGGAAAGTTTATCCATGAATAGGATACCTCTGTCTGCCGATATTCGTGAGCCTCTATCACGAAAATTACTGTACCACCTTGTGGTGTCAGTCCGTTTTCTATAAGTTTTAAAGTTATAGATTTTCTTAAGTGGACCGGGATGATAATAGCATCCGGGTCAGTCTGTAGGAGACTCGAGTCTTCCTCTATTAGTAGGGATGCCAGTCTAACTGCTTCCCTTTCTTCTTCACTGTCTGTCATTTTTTATAAATGCAGGCTTTGCAGAGTAGGTCTCCAAGGAGACAAAGATTAGGTGCACAATATTTTGGAACACTGTATCCTTCAACGTTGAATAAACCAGAGCTTTACATAGGAATCTCTTCCTACTAAGGTCGGGCGGATTTTAACCTTTCACCCACTCCAAACGTCTATTGGAGTATTTACGGGAGAAAGGGGTCTGTGTGAAATATGCACGACTGAGTTACTCTAACGTCTTGCGTTAGTTTATCGCCTTACCAAACGTTGGGCGCCATGTAGTGTAGTTCCTAGTTTCCCACTAGGCCCTGCGCATTGGAATAACATAAACAGTAGTATCGACGTGGAACTGCGGATATTCCAGGCCTCCACTGACTATGCTAAACTTAATTGGGTGTGTTACCAACTAGCTCAGGGTCACTGGAAACTTTCTTCTCTGCATAGGAAGTGATCAGCTTCCTTGGCACAGACAAGAAGGGATTCAGCTTTCCAACAACTGTGCAACATGACAACTTTGCTCCTCAGATCAAGAGTCAATCTCTAGGGTCGTGTGAAACAATAGACATGTATTTCACTCAGTCAGGTTAGTGCAGTTTACTTTCACGAGATGTAGAGAATAGAGAGACGGGCGTTTGTCAATAAAGGGTTAACATTTATTGAACAGTCTTTCTTCTCGTACAAGAGAAATGTATTGCCACAATTGCAAGACTTGTTATTATAAAAAGTACGTACAGTAAGATAAGGATTGCGAAATAGAACTGTAAAAGCATTGATATGGTTTCTTAGCCATACAATGGTTTAAAAGTAATAAAACATATATACAGTCATATATACATCAGGCTAAAAATACTCAACTGGTGCTTCTAACAACGCCTACCCCAGTGTGCCTGACCTAAGCCTAACACGTGGAAGGGGAGTAAGTAAGTAGCTTTAATTTAAGTTGGTTTTGCCAAGGTTTGCTTCAAGAATTCTCATCTAAGGGTTTAGTCAACACCATACCTCTGAATAGAATGATGGAAGTCTGGTATTTCTTTCAGGGGGCACTCGGTATCCCAGTCACCCGCGAGGGCAGACCGGAAACGCTGGAGCTGGATTTCTCTGCACGAGAAAGGCAGCGGCTCTCTTCAGCGCGTCGAGGAAGGAGGGAGGACAGCGTCCGCGGGCAGCTGGAATCTGCTGGGTGTCTTCGCAGAGGGACGGCTGTTCAGCTCCTAAGCGTACTGCACCATCGTTCGCGCTTTAGTAGCGATAATGGTATCGGTAGCTTCACCACCAAGGGACAGCAGTCTGCAGCGACAGGGTGCTAGCTTCACCAATACGGGGTCTTGCAGACAGCTAACAACAGGCAACGAGCAACGAGCTATTGCTTAAGGCAACGTTGGTAATATTTATACCTGACAGGTGCCGGGTTTGACGCAAGTTTGCTGGACATAAGACGTCAATTAAAGATGTCACTAGGAAATGATAGTTATCAGTTGCTCATTAGAGTTCCATTACTAATCAAAACACAGCAAGCGGGGATTTCCAGGTTTGCTGAGTTTTTATCTTGTTGAAGAACTCGGAGTGTTAATCTAGGAATATCAGATAGTGACTCCTGCCCTGTCATTGCACTAATTGGTCGCAAAGGAAGTGGCAGAGAGCTATGCTGGAATATGGCTCTGTTCGTGTGAGGCCAGAGATGACTTTTCTGAAAATCGCACTTGAACGGTTAAGCCAATATAGGGAATAAATGGATTTATAGCCGAATAGGGGCATAAGGTCACAGTATCGATCAGGAGCCTAGATAAACACGCAACAATATGTACTTACTTGGACATGTAGCACTGAGATATCCATTCACTCACCAACACACCTACAAGGTTTTGTGTGTATAACTGAATAGCCATTCTGAAATACGCAGAGTTGGGGAAATGGAGTTGTGACGTCATCGTGGAAAGGGCAAATTAAGAGAAACGTCAATTCGACAGACCTCCGCCATCTGCGATATTGGTGGCTTTTAAGCATGAGCTTCCTCAGCTGTGCGGGTGTCACGTAGCGCGTGATCTGTGGTACGCTGAACCCTACCAGGAAGAGGCGCTGTGCAGGGAGTAGTCAGTGGTCCGCCGTGTGTGGCAGCCATTCAAAGCCTCGCGCAGTGCCAGGGGCTGGCATGGAATAACTCACCCTCATTACACAAGGCCAGGGGCACAGGAGGAGGTTTGTGTCTTCAGACAGCCAATAGGGGGTGCATCTTTAGATTTGGGGAGGTTTACCCAGTTACCAGCTAACTGCCGGGCACAGGTGAAAACCTCTAAGCCTTGAGTAGCTAGTTTGGGTGGGCATCAGTTGGCATAGTGCGAACAGAACCCTGCCAGTGGATGGCAGGAGGGGTGAGGGGAGACACCTTGAGGACAGTGGCGTAAAGTAGCGGGTTTACAGTGCGCGGACGTGCTTCAGTGTACTTGGCTGAGGGGTACCTGCCTAATAGCAGCTGTGATCTGGGTACAGGACAGGAGTTGTTGGGGCAAGAACAGGGTGTTGACTCAATATGTTTTCTCCGGAATGGCGGTGTGGGAGCAGCCATTTTTCCCCATGTTTGCTCTGCCATGTTTAGCTCTGCTGCCCGCTGCATGTTAAAGAACAGCCCGTCGAGTAACAGCAGGAAGAGGTCTGGCAAGGGTGGTCACAGGGGCGAAGGAGCAGCCAGGGTGCAGGGCAGGTTTCATCGGTTTTGTCATTCATGCTGATCCCAGCAACACGCCTTAGTGAGTCGTTAGGTGGAATATACTCACACAGCACAAGATTTGTGTACCACCGAGGAGAGGGCATTATTAAACACAAGAACCGATTCTCTACGGGTTCTATTCACCATTAAACTGTAAGCTTTTGTAGGATTGTTTCAGGAGGAACGAGATTACCAATGACAGCTCTACCGGTGTACAAAGGATATGTTATTTTCCTTTGACCAAATATTGTAACAATGTTCAAACTGGGGTGACCAACTGGCATGGGTGCAAATTCAGGACAGTAAGTGTAAAAATTCCGGACAAAGAATCAAAATTCAGGACAAAAATTTAGGACAGGTGGTCAAAACTTGGTAAGAACTGTTTGCAGCAGCATTCCAAGTGACACTGCGTTCCCTGTTTTCCAAAAGTCTGGTGTCATGTTTTCACTAGTATCCCAGTTGCTTTGTGACTGCACTCTTTTCACATATACCTGTAACTATACCTTTCATTGAATGATTTAAAGCCTGGGTTATTTGAAAATTCACCTACTAGCAATACTGACTTACTAGGAAAGGGGGCTGGTGTAACAAGGTTTTTTACCCATTCTCTGTGAGTAAATGAGATGGTGTATATTGGGAAAGACTCTTATGAAACCTACATTTTTCAGTGAAAGACTCAGACATAGCCAAAATATCAAATATGATTGATATTTCCTGATTCTCTACAGTTTATAAAATAAATAAACAACACCTAAAACATGTTTCTAACCCCTGTATCTGTTGACCAAAGACCACAAAACTAAAAAAAGGAAGAAACAATATTTTAGTGACATCCCTAAACAACAAAACTCAAGCAGAATAATGTTAGCCCAATCTTTCTCACTGCTACCTTATATAATATTTACATTGTATTGGCCCCTTCAGGAAAGTACTCTTTCACTCTCCTTTTCCTTTCTTTGATTAGCATTTAGTTTGTGGTTGTGCCATTTTTTCCAGTGTTTATATGTTTAGACTGGTAAGGGCTATTTCCCTTCCGGTGGGGTTTTATCAGTTATTATAAGTTTAAACCTAAAACCGGACAGCCTAGCTGTGGTTGATAACAGAAAAGTGGAGGAAATTCCCATTGCTGGATGACATGTATTTAGAGATTTTTGCCAGACATCTTGCCTGAATAAACTTTGCCATCAAAGAATGATCCTGCTTGTAGGAACCTGGCTTACGATATGGTGTACACCTACTGGTGAGGCATCCTGCACTGAGCCCAGGCAACCCTTAGTGACAGTACAAGTGGTCCCTGAACAAAGCTCTCAAGGGGTAGCTGTGGAGAGCAGCTAAGGGTTATTCAGGAGAGTGCAAAGTGGGTACTTTACCACAGTCAGTGAGTGAAGCTTACAGCCAAGAACCACACCAGCGTTCGAAAAATACCTTGCATTTATTATACACTAACACTAAAACTGCTTTGCTATGTCTCCTACCCGGAGATATCAATACACAATAAAATATACTTCAAAACCGGTAAGTAAAGCAGATAAAACAGGTGGGCCAAACCATATAGTAAGAAAATGGAATGCGAGGCGAGAACCAAACCCAGACTAACACCCAAGAACTAGGGGCCAGAGGGAACATGGAACCACCACAGGTAAGTAACTAAGTGTTGCTATGCACCCGTGTGCAGAGGTGATACACTGTGTCAGTGTTCATAGGCTAACATAGGAAGTCACAGTTGGAGTTTTACTGTTTCAGGGCCCTTCCCAGAGGAAACCCTATGGAACCAGGGAGGTTGGAGGACACCCCACCTGTGAATACCCAGAGGACCAGGGCACCAACAGCAGGGAGTCCGGTTGAAGCCAGTGGGGAACCTTGGATGTCCAGCTGCTACAGAGTTCGTGGACCAGGTCAGTGAAACGTAGATGTGGATTCCGGACAAGAAGTACCTGCAAAAATAGGGGCAGAGTCCATACCACCTAGATGTGTCCAGGAAGTGGAGGAGCACAATGCCAGCCTTTGTCGGATCCACTTTACTGTACAACACAGGTCTTGAGGCTGCAGCTGTGGAGCACAGGCATCTTCCACGAGCTGCCCCACATCGGCTGTCTAGATGTAGGAAGGTCAGTGGCCAGCAGGACCACCAGCCAGACTTAGCAAAGGCAAAAGACGTGTTGCACAAAGAAATGCTAAGTTGCAGACCAGCAAGGTCTGAGGGACTCACCCAGATAGGGTATGTCAGGACCGGACCCCAGCAAGCAAGAGAGCCAGCAGGAATTGGTGAAGACCCCAGGAGGACCCTCTGGCAACAGGGAAGCCTCAGCAGCACACACAAGTCGCTGGGGAAGCAGGGAGTATGTCACTCTTGGAGCTGTGCTATGCTGGTGGCTGTGGCTTCTTGGAGCTTGAAGATCTTATGTCAGGAGAAACAACAAGCCTTGGCAACGGCAAACAAATGTGGTGTACAGGGATGAGATTCAGTTAGATTGGTGAGGGATTACAGTCTCCCAAGTTGCAGGGAAGATTGGTCAGGCCTCTGGAAAGCCAACAAACCATTTGTGTTGTAGAGCCAAGAGGTGCCGGTAGGACACCAGGATCCAAAAGTCAAACGTTGTTGAGGTACCTGCGGATGCAGGGGTTTGACTCCCTCACTCCAAGGGAAATTACTCCTTGCTATCTTGATGCATGCAGAGTAGTGTGGGACTTAGCAGGATGCACAGCCACGGAGGTTGCAGAACTTGGAAGAGCACAGAGACAAAGATGCAGTAGGAGTCTTCCTACCAGAGGCAGTCTTGTCTTTGTTCCTAGCTCGGTTCCAACACAAGAGTACAGTCTCCACCAGGTTCTTGAAGACGAAGTCTGGACAAATCTTGAATCCACCCTCAGAGGAGCCCTTAATTAACCCTGAAAAAGGGGGTAGGACTACTTCTGTGGTGATCCATTTATCAGGGAGGGCCAGGGACGCTACTCTGGTGGACTGAGCATTCAGATGCTCCCAGAGGCCTCTGTCCATCTAAGATTTATTATGGCAGAATCAAGTGGCCACCTGGCAGTGCTTGTGTCTCTTCCAAGGGGAGGAGCAAGACAGGGAGGTAGTCACTCCCCTGTCCTTTGTGTAGCTTAGAACCAGAGCAGGAGCCAAGGGCTATTAGACTGTGGCAAACCGGTTTATGCAAGGAACACTCCAAATGTGCCTTTCAAACTAGCTTGGAGGTGCTCGGGAGCAGCCCCAAACTAGCCTAAGACACCTATTTCTGAAGGAGAAGTGGCTATTAGGCTTACTAACTCTGAGAGCCAGTGAGTCAACCACTGTCAATCTGCACTGGGCTGCTCTAATCTCGCTGTGACGCTAATCTGCTTATTTTATTGCACCCCCAATAGTGGCCCATAGCATTTTGTACATCACTTGTATATCACTCCCTTTTTCTACCACTATTTGCAGGGTTTTACTTATTCACAAATAGAATTGCACCATCAGTGGAACTGTTAGAAGGCTTTTAGTAATGACTAGTGCTTTGCCCCTTCGCCTTAGCATGATGCTAAAATTAAATGAATTAATACTGTTTTAACTGTGAATTAACTAAAAGGACCCTTTGTCTAAATGCAGTCCAAACTTAAGCAGTATGAACTTAGAAATATTATGAATTTTTAACCGGGTGCTGATTAGGTCTTAATTATTTATCATTGACTATCATAATCCCCTAATATTAGCTATTTATATGCAATGTCATTAATTGATTATGGGCTGTATTTAGGTTTTTTTTAACAGAACTTGAGGGGAAAAAATGCAGGCAAGGATATAGAAACTCAGTTAATGTTTTCCCCTTCTCCCCCACTACGTATGAATATTTTAGTATCAACTGATATATGTTTTTACCGTTGTATGTCCATTATTGGAATGATTTTTATTTATCAAACATTAAAGCAATTTATTCATGCAGTATCCACTATATACCGTAAAATGGTTTCCTTTCACTACAAAGCCAGAACATGATTTTGGGCTTTGTAAGGGTGTGTCTGTTCGTGCAGGGTGACCCTCACACTTGGAACCATATGCCCGCCTGTGGGCTGTAAGGCCTATTTTAGTGGTGAGTTATAGGTTGTAAGTGCAGCGACCAGGATATAAGGAAAACCTTATACCTGAAGTGAAAGATGCATGCATCATTTCATGCAGGCTGCAATGGCAGACCTGTAGACACAATTTGCATGGGCTCCCATGGTTGGCACAAACATGGTGCAGCCCATGGGAGACCCGCAGTGTACCAATGTCCCAAGTACCTTAGTACAAGATATACTAGGGACTTACAGGGCTACTATAGTATACCAATTGTGGGTGGGAGGAGAGAGAGCACAGATACTGGGGCCCTGATTAGAAGGATCCCAGTCTACTACAGTCAAAACACAGACGCCAGCCAAAAAGTGGGGGTAACTAGGGCAGAGACATTCTACTTTGCAACACTGCTTATGAATTTTACTCAAGATTCAGGCATTGACATGAACTGGTTCTATTGCACCCTTGCTAAGAAGTGCTTGCACCTGCTCCTGCAGCAGTCTTTGATGTTCCAGACTGAGTCTGTGACGGTGAGGTGGACTGTTTGGTAGCATGTTATGAAACAATAAGTAGTATCCTTATTGTAAAGTTGACAAGACCCACTTTTCGAAGGTTATTCCTCCCACTTTGAAAGGAATAACTTGATATGCCCCCCAACAGGTGTTAATGCGGCCTTTCCATGGCCACTTCTACTCTTTCTTCTGCCATTACCTCCCAAGCCTAATCTGGTGTAGGCTTTTTGAAGCTGTCTGTTCTTAAATGGCTGATGCTGCTGAAACACTATGGTGTTACTTCAACATCAAAATCCTTTCTTGTGTGCTGGTAGTGAGAATAGTTTTACCACATTGCGTTTGAAGTGCCCTTAGGGCTTTTAGTTGTGTCATTCTTTATTTTCTCCATGATTGTATTAGCTTGTGGTTGAAACAAATGTTCACCATTAAAAGGGACTTTGATGACATGCTGCTGGATGTCAGGGTGAAACCAGGAGTCAGATGTGCCATCTCAGAATTATACTGGCATTCACTTCTCAAACCTTTTACAGTGCTTGTGGTATACATCAGGGAGAGGTTGGACCAACTGCTCTATCCCCTTCCAATGGTCTCAGTCATACCTTGAGAGAAGTTGAGCACAGATAGTGGTTTAGTATAGGTTATTCGGCGCCACTAAGAAAATCTCACAAATAATATGACTTTGGGGTTATATCTGACGGTGCTAAAAGGTAGAAGGAACCACCATAATCCTTCCCAAAAACGGCACAAGCCTTACACAAGCTATAACACTCCTTAGCACACGTAAATTACAGTGATTTGAAATAATGATCTAAAGTACACATACATATGGCAATATGTCTATGTTCCTTTTGTTTTTAAACTCTGCAGCCTTGAAAAAGTCGTGGGTTACATTCCCAAAAACGACGAAACACGTGTCGGCTGTGTTGAAAATTTCCAGTGAACAAGAATAAAACAGGAATTGATGAACCAATAACAACTACTCTTCATGATTGTATCAGAATGTGGAAACACTTGTATATATAACATCACTGTAACTTACGTGTGCTAAGGAGTGTTATACCTTGAGAGAAGGCCTACAGAGTTAGCAATGAGCCACTATATTGCTGCGTCCACAGCAACTCTTTACTGCTGCATTGATTTAGCAGTGTTCCTTATCCAAAGTCAGCACCTCACCAGTTACTGGTGAAAAGGTAATTTTCCTTGCAGTGTGCACTGAGTCAGAAGGTACATGTCCCTTGGTATCCAGTGAGTTATCAGGTGCTGGTTTATATTTCTTCTCTTATCATGTGCGTGATAACCCAGACTTTACTGGCATCTTAAAGTTCTCTGCTGCATACTTCATGCACAGCCACGGAGGTTGCAGAACTTGGAAGAGCACAGAGACAAAGATGCAGTAGGAGTCTTCCTACCAGAGGCAGTCTTGTCTTTGTTCCTAGCTCGGTTCCAACACAAGAGTACAGTCTCCACCAGGTTCTTGAAGACGAAGTCTGGACAAATCTTGAATCCACCCTCAGAGGAGCCCTTAATTAACCCTGAAAAAGGGGGTAGGACTACTTCTGTGGTGATCCATTTATCAGGGAGGGCCAGGGACGCTACTCTGGTGGACTGAGCATTCAGATGCTCCCAGAGGCCTCTGTCCATCTAAGATTTATTATGGCAGAATCAAGTGGCCACCTGGCAGTGCTTGTGTCACTTCCAAGGGGAGGAGCTAGACAGGGAGGTAGTCACTCCCCTGTCCTTTGTGTAGCTTAGAACCAGAGCAGGAGCCAAGGGCTATTAGACTGTGCCAAACTGGTTTATGCAAGGAACACTCCAAATGTGCCTTTCAAACTAGCTTGGAGGTGCTCGGGAGCAGCCCCAAACTAGCCTAAGACACCTATTTCTGAAGGAGAAGTGGCTATTAGGCTTACTAACTCTGAGAGCCAGTGAGTCAACCACTGTCAATCTGCACTGGGCTGCTCTAATCTCGCTGTGACGCTAATCTGCTTATTTTATTGCACCCCCAATAGTGGCCCATAGCATTTTGTACATCACTTGTATATCACTCCCTTTTTCTACCACTATTTGCAGGGTTTTACTTATTCACAAATAGAATTGCACCATCAGTGGAACTGTTAGAAGGCTTTTAGTAATGACTAGTGCTTTGCCCCTTCGCCTTAGCATGATGCTAAAATTAAATGAATTAATACTGTTTTAACTGTGAATTACCTAAAAGGACCCTTTGTCTAAATGCAGTCCAAACTTAAGCAGTATGAACTTAGAAATATTATGAATTTTTAACCGGGTGCTGATTAGGTCTTAATTATTTATCATTGACTATCATAATCCCCTAATATTAGCTATTTATATGCAATGTCATTAATTGATTATGGGCTGTATTTAGGTTTTTTTTAACAGAACTTGAGGGGAAAAAATGCAGGCAAGGATATAGAAACTCAGTTAATGTTTCCCCTTCTCCCCCACTACGTATGAATATTTTAGTATCAACTGATATATGTTTTTACCGTTGTATGTCCATTATTGGAATGATTTTTATTTATCAAACATTAAAGCAATTTATTCATGCAGTATCCACTACATACCGTAAAATGGTTTCCTTTCACTACAAAGCCAGAACATGATTTTGGGCTTTGTAAGGGTGTGTCTGTTCGTGCAGGGGGACCCTCACACTTGGAACCATATGCCCGCCTGTGGCCTGTAAGGCCTATTTCAGTGGTGAGTTATAGGTTGTAAGTGCAGCGACCAGGATATAAGGAAAACCTTATACCTGAAGTGAAAGATGCATGCATCATTTCATGCAGGCTGCAATGGCAGACCTGTAGACACAATTTGCATGGGCTCCCATGGTTGGCACAAACATGGTGCAGCCCATGGGAGACCCGCAGTGTACCAATGTCCCAAGTACCTGAGTACAAGATATAATAGGGACTTACAGGGCTACTATAGTATACCAATTGTGGGTGGGAGGAGAGAGAGCACAGATACTGGGGCCCTGATTAGAAGGATCCCAGTCTACTACAGTCAAAACACAGACGCCAGCCAAAAAGTGGGGGTAACTATGGCAGAGACATTCTACTTTGCAACACTGCTTATGAATTTAACTCAAGATTCAGGCATTGACATGAACTGGTTCTATTGCAACCTTGCTAAGAAGTGTTTGCACCTGCTCCTGCAGCCGTCTTTGATGTTCCAGACTGAGTGTGTGACGGTGAGGTGGACTGTTTGGTAGCATGTTATGAAACAATAAGTAGTATCCTTATTGTAAAGTTGACAAGACCCACTTTTCCAAGGTTATTCCTCCCACTTTGAAAGGAATAACTTGATATGCCCCCCAACAGGTGTTAATGCGGCCTTTCCATGGCCACTTCTACTCTTTCTTCTGCCATTACCTCCCAAGCCTAATCTGGTGTAGGCTTTTTGAAGCGGTCTGTTCTTAAATGGCTGATGCTGCTGAAACACTATGGTGTTACTTCAACGTCAAAATCCTTTCTTGTGTGCTGGTAATAGTTTTACCACATTGCGTTTGAAGTGCCCTTAGGGCTTTTAGTTGTGTCATTCTTTGTTTTCTCCATGATTGTATTAGCTTGTGGTTGAAACAAATGTTCACCATTAAAAGGGACTTTGATGACATGCTGCTGGATGTCAGGGTGAAACCAGGAGTCAGATGTGCCATCTCAGAATTATACTGGCATTCACTTCTCAAACCTTTTACAGTGCTTGTGGTATACATCAGGGAGATGTTGGACCAACTGCTCTATCGCCTTCCAATGGTCTCAGTCATACCTTGAGAGAAGTTGAGCACAGATAGTGGTTTAGTATAGGTTATTCAGCGCAACAAAGTAAATCTAAAAAAAAATAGGACTGTAGGGGTTATATCTGACGGTGTAGAAGGAACTACCATAATCCTTCCCAATAACGGCACGAGCCTTACACAAGCAATAACACTCCTTAGCACACGTAAATTACAGTGATTTGAAATAATGATCTAAAGTACACATACATATGTCTATGTTCCTTTTGTTTTTAAACTCTGCAGCCTTGAAAAAGTCGTGGGTTACATTCCCAAAAACGACGAAACACGTGTCGGCTGTGTTGAAAATTTCCAGTGAACAAGAATAAAACAGGAATTGATGAACCAATAACAACTACTCTTCATGATTGTATCAGAATGTGGAAACACTTGAATATATAATATCACTATAACTTACGTGTTCAAAGGAGTGTTATACCTTGAGAGAAGGCCTACAGAGTTAGCAATGAGCCACTATATTGCTGCTTCCACAGCAACTCTTTACTGCTGCATTGATTTAGCAGTGTTCCTTATCCAAAGTCAGCACCTCACCAGTTACTGGTGAAAAGGTAATTTTCCTTGCAGTGTGCACTGAGTCAGAAGGTACATGTCCCTTGGTATCCAGTGAGTTATCAGGTGCTGGTTTATATTTCTTCTCTATCTTGTGCGTGATAACCCAGACTTTACTGGCATCCTAAAGTTCTCTGCTGCATACTTCATGTTCTTAGGTACAGGGTGTCTAACAGTAAGGCATCTGCCTCCTCTAAAGCATTCAGATTCACCATGTTGTGTTCTGTTGCCTTTTGACAGCATGTTATGCTGTTGAGTTATGTGGTAGAAATGCCTTCAACGGAAAGGGCCCGATGATGGTATGATCCTGGGAGCCCATGTTATAATCCTGCTACGGATACTTCATACTCCATGCCCTCATCTGAGTCAGTGTGTGCAAAGTGTTATGGAGAAGGTGAAGTCTATGGTGACTCTGATGGTGAAGGAGCAGGGCTTAGTAGCGGCTGAGGCACAGTTCTGGTGTCCTGTCAATGTATCTTTGGTTTACGGAACCAGTGCAGCTCCTCAGATCTCACCGAATGTTAGATTTTTCTTCTTAAGAGGGGTTGCGGGAGGCGAGCCAGAAACCTTCCCAGATTGAGGGTGCATGCAAATCTTCTGCCTGTCATCTGGGCATTCATGCAGATCGATGCTTGCTTGGTGGCAATGTCTTTCCAAACTTGTCAAGCAGCAGACTTCAGAGGTGACTTTGGCACCAAAGGTATTGGTTCTATACCTAGGGTAAGGCATGGTCTGGCTTCATGGCTCTGTGCCTTTGCTTGAGGCTTCTCTGGAGCCTATTTTGCCTATCTTTTCTTAGCGGCCTCAGGGGCAGTGTCTGGTGAGGCCTTTTTGGCTTTGTATCGGGGTTCAAAGTCCACGTCTCTTGAGACTGGTGCTTGCTCTGGCGTTCAGATGCTTGTTGAGATGGAACGCTGAAGGGACAATCCTCGGATTGGGTCTGAAGAATTACCCTCTCTGATGGTCTGTATCCTAGTAGGTTTCACTGGGGCCCTTGAAGACGGTCCCTCTTTATAGACGGAGCCTGCAGAGTAGAGGGTTTCTGAACTTCAATCCAGTTGCCCCACTGGCATACCAGACAGACCTTCTTCTGAGCAGGTTACCTTGATGTCTTACGGTCTGAAGACTGCTGATGGTGCTGCAGGATTCTGAGGCATTTTGTAATGAATCCACTGACGTTCCCTTCTATATCTTATTGTTAGCAGCATTCCTAATTGGTGCTGGGCAAACAAAAATTACAAACCTGGTGACTGTCCGACCACAGGAACTTATTGTTGCACTAAAACAAATCTGAAAGGGTGTGATCTCCATAACCCCATTCCCTATGAGTCATTCTCATATGACCTGGCACCAATCAAACTTTCTGATCCAGATAAGTAACTTGTTCTTCTGATCGAGACGTCTAGCTGCAGGTTCCTCAGTTTTTGAACACATACCAGAGCAGTACTCAATGGGAGGAGGACAGAAGATTAACTCAAACCAGAAAGTCCTGCAAGACCAGGCAGGCAAAGAAATCTTCTCAGTGGGCTTGGCTCTCCAGACAATACTGCTTCGTGAAAATATGGAGGGACGTCCACACTGGACAGGGACATGCCAATGCAGTTTTGGCATTGGTGGAATGGGCACACAGACGTTCTGGAGGCTGCATCTTTGCCGTTGCGTGTGGAAACAGACTCATTGTCTGTTTCCAGACAATGAGTCATTTGCAGAGGAACAAATAACCCTAGATTTCTAAAGGGAAAAAAATTAATTGATACCCATCACGGAGTATTAAATCTCTACACTTTTTTTTTCTTTTTCCATGTTACTCAGATATCAACTCCAAGAGTAATATTCAAAAATATAGTTTATCTTTTTCATAACAAAAAACACACAAAACCTATGCACAAGTAAACACATACATAGACATGTACAAATCCTTCATACCCATTCTTACTTTATACGGATGCTAATTATAAAACAAGGGGCATAATTCATAAAGCAATCTGAGAAAAAGTAGTAGTCCAATACACACTCGAGGGGATAAGTCAACACTCCACTTAGTACAAGGAGCGTGTAATCAATTTTTCATATCATTCATGGTTTGTCGAACTCTTCCATGTTGTGGGGTCGACGCGTTTCGGCACGTCAATTCGGGCCTCATCAGCACAAGGGCAAAAGGAATATAACGCTGTTTAATTAAGGAGAATTTAATGCTACAGTAGAAGACTCCTCTCAAACATCTAAGTATTAGCGCTAAAGCTGTATTTTGAAGCGAGACTAACCCTGTTCAACTAATGATTAAAGTCAGCTTCTATGGAGCAGTGGTCCCGTGTAAGGAAGCCAAACACTCAGGGGATAGATAACACTTCTGTTCTTCCACCACGGTATCACTATTTCAAACTTGCAGCACCTCAAATTACCATAATCTTCCGGCAGCGTTCTCCGTGTCAGAATTCCGATCACGTGGTGCTGTTGCGTCGCAGGTCTTAATGCAGAGTACGATCCAGCCTGGTACGGTACACTTTTGCACAGCCTTGCCTTTCTTCACTCTGGCAAACCTGAGGAAGGGCTGACTCCACTCAGTGATTCTTGGCATGATCAATCAATCAAGTCTTTTCCTCCTCAAGAGGGGTGAGGTGGAGCCTAGAACACAGGCAGTGAGATGATTTGGCCGACATGGAATGGCGTCACAACTTTTGGAAGAAAAGATGCCAGGTGATTTAAGTAGGGAGGGCTGATCAGGCAACCGTAAGGAGACAGCCAAAAGATAACCTTTGACTCTGCATAGAGCAAGGCCCTACCTGGGAGAGACAGAAGAAACACAAAATAATTGGATTGTTTTGCCTGAAGGGTGTCTATCTGGTGAGTGTTCCATCAAACAACAAATTGGTCCGGACAGGTGTATACAATTTTCATTGAGGGACATCTGGCTGCCAAGATGCCATCAACCACCCCCGGAAGAAGGTCAAAGATGTCCTGCTGTCACTGCTCAATCTCCATGAATGAAGATGGAGGCTACGAAAGTCAGGATGGAGAACCCAACCGTTCTGCAGTGACAACAGATACTTCCAGAGAGGCACCCTGATCAGAGGGCAGGTGCTCATGCCCAGGAACTCTGGGTACCATACTCTCAATTCCCAGACCATAGCTACTAGGATGACTTGGACCCGGTCTGTCTTAAGCTCGTGACTGGAGCGGTATCAGCGTAAAGGAGTCCCGAGTGTCACTCGAAGTGGAATGAGTCTCCAAGAAAGAGACACCTGGGAAACTCCACTGCACAGAAGTGCTAACATTGTGTGTTCTTCGCAGCGGTGAACTGATCAAGCAAAGGTTCTCACCATTAGAGTAAGATACCTTCGGGCGTAGCTGCCATTCATGATCTGCTGGCATTCAAAGGTTCTGCCAGATGCCTAGGAAAATTTATTGGGGGTCCAGCCATTTCCAGAGGCACAAGGTCTCCGTTCATATCCGACCCGTCCTGTTTGTTGCAGTACCACATAGTGGTAGTGTTGTCCGCAATGGACAGCAGGAAGATTTTCAGCTCCAAACAGATGACCCTTAGAGCCAAAAGGTTGATATGGAGCCAGGACTCTGCTTCTGACCTCCAACTCTCTCAGATAGCCACCCCAACCCAGAAGCGATGCATTTGTCACCACTGTCAACCATAGGTGGGGATGGGAGAGGGTCCTGCCACTGACCCAATTGCAGTCCTGTAACCACTACTGTAGATCTTTCACAGTCTACTCCAAGTTCGGGACATGATCAGAGAGGTCCCCTTAATGTTGGGCCCACTGGGACTTCAGATCCTACTGCAGAGCCTGCACATGCCACCTGGTGTGCTCGACCAACAGGATGCTAAAGGCCATCAGTGCCAGAAGCCTCAGAGTCAACCGCACTGAAATCCAGGACCGAGGCTGAAAGATAGAGATCATAGCTTGAATGTTCTGGACTTTCTTCCAGCACAAAACCATGAAGTGTACAGAATGGCTCAGATAACAGGGAGGTACTGAGGAGAAGTCATGTGTGACTTCTGGATGTTGACAGTGAACCCCAAAGATGACAGGAGGTTTGCAGCAGTCCAAAGATGGTTGACAACTGCCTGTGATCAGTCTGCAATCAATAGCAGTTGCTGAGGTAGAGAAAGACTGACACCCCTGATCTCCGAAGATGTACTGCCACCACCACCATCACTTTTGGAAACGTCTGAGGGGCGCTGGTGGAACCAAAGGGTATCATAGCAAACTAAATATGCTCTTCTCCTGTCAAGAACTGCAGGCAGCACCGATGGGCCGGCAGGACTGGATAATGGAAATAGTCGTCCAGCAGATCCAACGTCAGTCAAGGGCAGTCCAGACCTGGGAGTGGGTTAGAATTTTGAATTTGTCCTTGAAAAGAAAGATATTGTGAGGTTGCAGGTCTAGAATAGGTCGCAGACTTCCATTTCTCTTGAGAACCATACAGTAGCGGGATTAACAACCACAACCTACCACTGGTTCAGGTACCCTATCAACATCCTGTATAGCCCTAAGGGCTTGCACTTCCTGATGCAATATGGAAACATGGTCCGCCGTCAGCCATTGGGTGGACGATGGAAAGTGTGGCAGTGATGAAAAGGAGGACAGGACATAGCCTTTGCGGACAATTTGCAGAACCCGCCTGTCCAAAGTGATCTCTTGCCAAACAAGACAGAATCAGTGGATTTTGTGTTCTACTGGATGGCTGTGACCCTGCACCATGAGCACTCTTCGGAGAGAGGTGCTGCAACTGAAAAGCCAAGTCACCTGGAGCAGGGTGATGCATCTAGCAATTTCACAGTTAACCGGAGGGCTGGAACAAAGTTTAACCCAAGCCCCTAGAAAGCTCAGAAGCAGGCTGGCAAGGCTGCATAACTTGCATCAGGGCATTGGTTTTCACCTCCATAGTGGGAAGCTGGAGGTCAAGATCCTCAGAGGTCCTAAGTATAACAATAGTTTAGGATGCAGATTCTTCTGTTGGGAGAAAAGGGCAGAATCTGTGGAGAAGTCAAGCCCACTAGCATCATGTAGGTCCTCTTACCAACTGTCATGAGCATAGAACCGAGCAAACTTATCACCCTGATCAGAATCGTTATCAGTCAGTGCCATAAAAGAATGCAGGGAATATTGACTATTTGGTGGTAAGGCAAGAACAGTTAGATTTGGCTGCGACGTTGGTTGAATTTGAACCAGCATTGAAAGGCCACCTCTTTTGGCAGTGAAGTTGATGTGCTCAGGTATGGGCGCAGAGGGTGCTGTCTGTACTAAAACCAAAAGGGGAATCAGCACAGAGGGTCGAGCTGGAGCAGAGGGCGAGCCTGCCAGCAGCAACACAGGGGCTTGGCTCTGTGGGGCACAAAGGTGTACAGAAGGGAGTTGGCAGAGATCCGAAGAGCCGGGGAATGGTTAAAAGAACTTTTCGATTTGGCATGGAGGGGCTTAAGGCTCAAAAAACTCTGCATCGCAACCAGCTGCAGAATGGGCTCCAGAGTTGCCCGACTTCTGGAACGGGACTGCTGGCACTGCCCAGGCACTTCATAGGCAGAGTGGTAATGGTGCAAAGGAGCCGAACTGTGCTTTGACTTCTTACACTTTCTGGAGAGTGATGAAGAACGGTTTTAAGAGAGGCTCTGTCATCTCCGTGTACGAAAGCGGTCCAGGAACGAGCCTTCAACTCTGAGTTATCTTAACTACAAAAGTTTCCCTAGCGTTTCCTGATGGCTTTCAGGTTCATTGATGTGCAGTCCCCAAAGATCTGGGAGATGTGGCTCGACCCCATATACCACAAACAGACCTGTCACAGACATCTGTGTGCGACAGTCCTTACAGGGCTTAGAACCGGTCACCTTAGTGACATCCTAGGAACACTGTAGAAAAGAACGGGTCTGCGAGATACAAGAAAAGCTCTGGATCCATGGCTAGAGGCACTGAAAAAACAAGAAGACATCAGTCCATTGGAGTGGTGTCTTTATAGGCCCCCATATTACTTCCGGAGCAGAAAGGCGTCAATGCAGAGCGTCACGGTGTCACCTTTCAGCGCTCAGAAGTACTACCAGAAAAGCTACGTACCTGTCTGGCACCTGGGGAGTATTCAAAAGGTGAGGAATCTGCTGCTAGAAGTCTCTATCAGAATACACTTGACAGAAGCACAGAGGTACAGAAAGTGATGGTCTTGTTTTTAGACCACTTTCCTAATCTCCTGTACAAACGCCATGAAGGAAAACAGCAGCGGATTCCTCCTTAGAGGAACTGACCTGATCAACCTTGTGGTAGAATGGTTGAGGTGCCCAGGCAGCTCCTAAGTTTAGGAGCTTATTCTGAAGATCTTGTGCTAACCAGACCCAAGTGGACAATGAAGTTAGGGTCACCTAGGATTATTTATTACATTCTACACGCAGTAGTGTGCTAGACATAAGTCTTGACCGGTCTGTTCTATAGCCAGCTCGGCTAGCTTCCAAACCTAACTAAGGTTCTCTATCGCCCATTTCCTAGTAGCTCGGCTGCTTAACTCAGGACCGCTATTAGCACCCCATATAGGCTTCTGAGGTTTAGGACATTTTCAGAGTTATTAAGGTCAGTTTAGCCAGGAGTGAGAGTAAACCTATTGTTTAATGGCAACTGATTGCTTTAGTGAAAATACTTTGAATTTTGATTTGCTAACTATGAGTGATGGGTACAGACACAGACTTAAAAGTTCAGGAATTCATGCTAGACATGGATATACAACAGGATTCACCAGATTTGAACATCTGTAATTACATTCTGTGAAGTGACTGCATAGGTTTCCCATCATACTAATATTGATAGCCCTACACTCTCAGATTATTCTATAAGCCACAAACCGATTACTTTCTACACTTTATTAAATGAATTTATGTGCAGCCTGAAGTAGTGAAATCATTTATATTTTTTTCAGAACCATTATTATTGGAATTATAAAATTAACTGTTGGGAAGAAAGGAATGATAAAAGCATTAATAATTTAGACATTTAACTTAGCAATACTGGCATGGAAAAACACATCGAATTAACGCCTACTTAAAGAAATTGCACATGATTTCAACATTCACCTTCTCTTCCACTGATAAAAAAAGATTAGGAGTTATGTTTAGTAGATGCAATCCGGTATCCATTGTATGTTTCTACATGTACACAAAACATTAGTGGATACAAATGATGGTGCATTAGAGAGGCATGATATGGAGAGGACAACATTAAGGGTGTAGAGACTTCTGTAAATCCTAACACAATCCTAAAATATATCGGAGCAAACAGAATTACCCATTTCAAAATCCCACATAGTCAGAGTCACAACATAAATAAAAATCACCAATTTAATGAAGATTGGGAACTCAAATGTAGCTTTCACTCTGGCACAGAGCATAACATAAAAGACAGATATTACAAAAAAGATAATAGAAGTCGTTTATAATTTGTGTCCTTTAAAATCGTTTCCGCTTCATAATTTCTGGTTTCCAGCTGACAGGATGTGTTTCTTCAGTCTAAAAAGAAAAAGAAAAGTGTTCCAATTTAGAATTTAAATACCGTAAGTTATATATACAATCCATTCAATTTCCCACCAACATTTTTTAATTAATCTACCCAGAGATTTCACACACAGTGCCACTGCAGGAGAAAATAAAGTAGCAGCAAATAACCTACCCAGCAAGTGTAACTGCACACTAAGGGTACATTACCTAGAAGTCAAGGTGTGGGCAAGGCGGTAAAGGAAAAACAATTTGACCTGCTAAATATAACTTTTATATTCCTGTGTCTTAATCAATTTAAACTCTATGCACATGTTGGCTTCATCAACCAGTACAAGTTACTCACTACATTGACTGCTGTGCTGGGAGTCATTAATGTACTTCCTTCCAAACTCGTGAAAGAATAGGGTAAAGCCAACAAACTTAAGGTTCTTCACAGTAAAAGCCTATCGCGTTTACTAAGCAACACCAAAAACCTATTAATGGTAAACTTGGCAACCACACATGGACACTCCTGAACTGCTTTTCCTTTGTGGGTTCCTGAGTAATCTCTCTGGCTACACTGGGGCAGTCTGCAGGAAGATAATAAACCACCACTGCAAGCATCACTGCCATCAGGTACAATGTTTTGCAGTACTGACTCTTGCGCTGGTAATTCACAAATCGTTTCTTCCTTTCCCTCCTACCTTCCTTTCTTCCGATAAAAGGATCCTTTTTGGTGAGTAGGTTTTCTGAAGAAAGGTAAACTTGCTGACTACTAGTAAAATGCTTACTATTACTATGTATCTTCCAAATCAAGGAAGTAACTAACCTAAAAAACTATTTCATCTCATAAAAGCACAATCAAACTGCACACCCAATCAGTCACTGGTGGGAGCCAATTCACTTCCAAACTGTGAGGAATTTGCCTCCTTTCTGCAGAAGGCAGAACCATGAGAAATGGCCTGCAGTTGGCCGTGGAACAACATCCTATCCTCCTGCATAGGAGGGTTAATTCTGTGGAGTGCTAGACCTCCCATTCAGAAGTAGATGCCTCTGGCACAGAAGCCTGGGAACTCTCCATTTAAGCTCATACAGCAGGGGCTGCCACTGGGCCGGAAGGCACAGCAAACTAGGTCACTGTGAAAGTATAATTTTTGCTTTAGATGCCCTCTTCAGTCTGTTATTTATGAGGAAACTCAAAAACACAATTTCACTAGAATGCCATGATTAGGTTGAGAAGTGAGGGTCAAGAGCTGGCAATAAAGCCACAGGAAAAATATAGGTAAAGAGAAAAGAAAACCGAAAAAGAAAGAGAGCAAGAAAGGAAACAAAAAAGTATGTACATGGGAAAAAGAAAACTAGCATCAGCAATGCCAATAGGTCTGGTTTCAAGGGAATGTTATATGGTTATGAGAAGCATTACAAGCATGGCAACAGATTTGTATTTGCGTCGAAGCTGCAGAATAATATTGGTGTACGTTAAAAGGCCAAGTGACAGTTGCTTTGTCAAACAAGATGTTCAAATCCATGTAGGGTAATAACTGCCCTCCTCCCAGCTGTATGGCTGCTCGAGAAAACAACAAATTATCTAGTTATCTAAGCCATTTTAATAGCATTCCAATGTCATGCGTGTGCCCCTGAAAGTTCAAGCTCAGGCAGCTGGATAAATAAACAAAATGATCACAGGTGTGTAGAGGGCAAGCATTTTTTTTTTGCAAGCACACAACCTCTGCCCAAACAAAACATGTACTCCTGGAACTCAACATGTGTTCGGTGCCAAAGCCCCTTTCTAGTGATGCTCACATAAATTTGTGGCAACAGATGCACTGTCAAGATAGACCATTAAAAAAAGGCAAGAAAAAGGAAGGTAGAAAGGAGAGGGAAGGAAGAAAACCCCTAGCATATGTGGTGTAGGTCAGCATCAGCACCTACACTGGGATTAGTTTAGTTACTTGGGGGATTAGTTCATGGGTAAAAAAACGTGCTGTATATTTTCTTATTTGGCTCTTTTAACCCCTTCACTGCAGCGGCTATTCCGCCGCAGTGCTATGGGGGCGGGGCGGAAATGCGGCAGCCGCATGCTGGTGACGGAACCGCTCCGTCACCAGCGTCGGTTGCGGTGTGCTTATGACTGAGCGGTTCCGTCATGGCCCCGCCCGCTCAATAGAACGCTCAGCGCAGGCGCGGAATTCGCGCCGCCCAGGAGCGTCGGGCGGGCCATGACGGAACCGCTCCGTCATCAGCACAGCGCCACCGCAGCTGATGACGGAGCGGTTCAGTCATCAGCAGGGGAGGGGTTAAAAACAATTCTTAGCAGCAGAAAGACCCCTCAGCACAAACAACTCTCCTGAAAACTAGTGAGACAGGCCCCCTTGCTTCACTCACTTAGAAGTAAGGTAAAAAAGGAGAGATTTTAATTTTCTAGCTACTTCCTTGTTTAGAAAAAAAATTATACCCAGTCAGCAACTTACTCTACCCGCAATTGTTAAATAGCAGGCGCATGGTTTTCACTTAACAGGTAGTGATGCAAGCTCTGGAATGGAAATACTTTTCTAGCAGCACAATGTAACTGCAAATAAAACATACCTGTGAACCACGGAGAAAACAGTTAAGTATGTATTCGTCACAAATAATTCTGCTGCAAAAGGTTTTCTGAATATTTTCCGTTGTGCAAAAATGCCTCACACCACAGGCCCTAGTTAACAGGAAGGATGTTACTTACCCAGTAATCATCTGTTCTTGGCATGTAGTGCTGTAGATTCACATGGTTTGCATACTCCTGCCATCTAGTGTTGGGTCCAGATGTTTGCAAGTTGTTTTTGTTTGAAGAAGTCTTTCCAGTCACGAGGTAGGTGACTCCTCCTTTCGCTGATAGTGCGCATGGGCATAGACTCCATTTTTAGATTGTTGTCCCGCAGAGGGTGAGAATGGAGTTAGTATTTGTAGAATAGAGATCTCCATGCATATGAATGTGAATTAAGAACTACAACAACTACAGGAGACTAGGGAGGTGGGTGGGAACATGTGAATCTACAGCTCTACATGCCAAGAACAGATGCTTACTGGGTAACATTAACCATTCAAGGCTTTTGAGCTGTAGATCACATGCTTTGTATAGACTATATAGCTTTAAACTCCCAAAGCGGTGACTAACCTGTTGTGGTTGTAGTTGTTTGAAACAGTGTTTTGAGTACTGCTTGGCCTACATTTGCCTGTTGTCTTGCTAACAGATCCACACAATAGTGTTTGGTGAATGTGTGCTCTGTAGACAATGTTGCTGCCCTACAAATATCAGCTATGGGAATATTTTCTAAGAAGCCCATATTAGCTCTTATTTTACGAAGGGCTAATATGGGCTCGAAGGGGTACTAACAAAGTTCTGTTTGTTTCATTATAACATGTTTGGATACATTTTAAATACCCGACTTAGATATAGGAATGCCCTTTTGAGGTGGAGAAAAAGCAACAAATTATTGTTTTGTTTTCCAAAATCGTTGGTACGTCCTCTGTAATAATGTATAGCATGTCTAACAGTAAGTGTGTGTAGAGCTCATTCTGCTACAGAATCAGGTCCAGGAAAGAACACAGGTAACTCAACTGACTGATTGATATGAAAAGCAGAAATTACTTTAGGGAGAAATTTAGGATTGGTACGAAGAACCACTCTATGTTTGTGAAGTTGAAAGAAAGGCTCTTGTATAGTTAATGCCTGAAGTTCACCAACTCTCCTTAGTGAGGTTATCGCTATGAGGAAAGCAACATTCCATGATAGGAATTGTACCTGATATTTGTGCATTGGTTCAAAAGGTAGACACATTAGCCTTGTAAGGACTATGTTCAAGTTCCACTCTGGAGCAGGGGGAATTCTTCCATGAAGGCTGTAATCACCGGTACTCTGATTAGATATAGGTGTCGTCTATTTTGCAAGTATGCAGCTACCGCTGCTAGATGTAAACAAATGGATGTGTAAACCAATCTGCATTGCTGTAAATGTAACAGGTAACAAATGATGTTTTGTACAGAAGCATCATGTGGATTGATATTGTTGTTGCTACAATAGACAACAAACCATTTCCATTTTGCTGCATAACATGCACAAGTAGTAGGCTTTTTAGTCTCTTTGAGAATATTCATGCAGTCTGGTGGTAGTTGTAAATAACCAAACTCTATGACTTCAGGAGCCAAATCGCTAGGTTGAGGTCTCTGGGATTTGGATGTCTGATTTCTCCATGGCTCGGAGTAAGGAGCCAGGGTGTGAGATGTAGCTTTTGATGTGGAACCACCAAGAGTTCTAACAGGGTGGTATACCAAGGATGACAAGCCCATGTGGGGGCTACTATGATCAGTGTGAGGGACGTTTGTCTGAGCTTCCGAACCAGTAATGGAATTAGTGGTAGAGGCGGAAAAGCGAAAGCAAATATCTCTGACCAATTCATCCACAGAGCATTGCCTTTGGATGCTCGAAGTGGGAACCTGGATGTCAATGTTGGGCATTTTGCGTTGTGTACTGTGGCAAACAGATCTATCTGTGGAAATCCCCATTTTTGAAACTGGGGAAGAAGAACTTGGGAATGAAGATCCCACTTGTGTACTTGCTGCCTGTGTCTGCTGAGCAGGTCTACAATATGATTGGCAACTCCTGGAAGGTGTTCTGCTAGGAGATGGATTTTGAAGTGAATCGCCCAATTCCAAATGCTTTGTTCAAGGCACGACAGCTAGAGAGAGTGTGTCCCTCTCTGTTTCTGTAGCAGGGCTCGAGAAATGTACTCGCCCGCTCGCAAATGCGAGTCAGTTTCTTTCAGGGCGAGACACTTTTCAGGCCTACTTGACCGGCCTGGCGAGTGAGCTTTGTCGCTGTGCTAAAGCGCAGTACCGGTAGAAGGCTCTAGAGGGCAGCTGGGTGAAATGTTCAGGAACTGCCGTGATAAAATGCGGGAAAAGCAAAGGTGTTAATTGGCTGATTGCAACGCGGGTTCGGTCTGCTGAGGCCTAGTTGCAATCAGCCAATCAGATGGTAGCTAATCATCTGCAAAGTGAAGTTTACATGCTTCTCATTGGCCGATTACAATGAGGCACATCAGGATATACTGTCTGAAAAGCGTGTAAACTGCCTTTGGCAGCCCCAAAGGCAGACCCTGAACGAGACTGGTGCCCTAGCGAAGCAGAATTTCTCCTGCACCTTGGGTGTTTAACCATGATCCTGGGAGCCCTGCGAGTGGAGCTCTGGCTGTGATGTAAGCCTGCGCCTGCCGAGGACTGCTCGATCTCTCTGCGGGGGACCCTACGGTAAGTGAGCTTAAATGGGAACACCAGGGGTTCTTGCTCCGATTGTTGGGGAGAGTGGCTTTGAAGGGGATTGACGCACAGCCGGGGCTATTGTCATGCTTGTTATTGTTATGTTATGTTATGTTATGTTAAATGGGACTTTTATAGCGCAACGGCTACTCCAAAGGAGTGTCCCAGCGCTTTTGTGCTCCAGACCAAAGAAAGAGCTGGAAAACATAACAGTAAAAAGAGCAGGGGCCTAAAAGAGGGGGCAGATTATCCAGTGAACAGCCAGGTTTTTAAGTCTTTTCTGAAGGCAAGCAGGTTTGAGTCTTCTATCCTGGAAAAGCACAAATTTACCGGCAACGTAAATAAACCTAGTTGACTAGAAATTAGGCATTAGACATCATTATAATTAACGTGTGCGATCACATTAGCACTGCGAACTGCCTGTGATCAGAGGGTTGATATGAAATAGCGAGCGACACAGGGAGCCAGAGGGCACTCACTGCTTGTGCCTTGTCAAATGGTAGCTTGTGAGGTGCCAACAAGCTGCCTGCAGTGCGCATCAAGGCGCCAGATATCAGCGCAGGACATTTTGTGTTTTGAATTACCCAGCTCTATAAAGGGGGTGCAGTCGAGGGTGCACAGTCTGGATGCAGAGGGTAAACAGCGCCCCAAGATTCCCTTTGTTATTTTAAGTACAAAAATATTTAGCTGTATAATACGAACTATAGTAAGGAAGGAGTGAATGGGTGGGTTGGCAAAGATAAAAGTGGTATAAATATAAGGAGGCTGGAGGAAAGTGGACAAGAACAAAAATATATGTCCACTCCAAATTGTACAACCAATCACGTTAAACAAAACACATATCTTTTTATTTCCCGGGGTGATTTGCAATTAACTGTATATGAAGCACGGCCGTTCACAAGGAGGACCTGGCTGGCGCCGACTTCTTTAAGTTGAAAGGCCAAGCCGTGGAGCCCACCAGGAAGGGAAACAGGTGTATGGGCAGGTTATAATCCCAATCTATGGTGTGAAATCGCACTGAAAGGCTTCACCGTCGCTTGGCAGACAGGTCCCCACGTCAGCAACCTGGAAAGTAGAGTGATGGAAAATGACGATATCATGTCACGAGCAAGCAGGGCAGTATTGTTTATGTGGCCTACTTGTGCTTACACAGCATGCCTGGCCTGCTAGCTGGGACATAAAATACAAATGCAAGTAAATAAATTCCAGTCATACTGTTACTTCTGTCCCAAGCCATGGTGCGAGCTGCCCTTTCCTAGGCTCTGCTCTAGTATGTTTAAGTTACATCGGTGTACCCGAGTACTGCTAAAAGTTTTTTGTTGTTGCAGATTTATATAGCGCTTACCCGACCTGAAGGTATTGCAGTGCTTTACATGAGCACCAGTTAGGTTACACAAGGACACACTAATTTCTGTTAGGCACAAGGAGATTAAGTGATTTTCTCAGAATCACTGGATGCTGAGCCACCAGAGCCGTACTCTAGTATGTTTAAGGTACAGCTGTGAACCTGAGTTCTGCTAAGAGTATTCATCCAGGGCCACACTCTAGTATGTGCAAGGTTTAGTGGTGTACCTTATTACTGCTGAGAGTGTTTATCCAAGGCCGTGCTCATAACTTTCAAAACATTGCAGTGAGAATAGTAATGAGGCTAAAAATTTCGATCATGTCTTACTGGTCATAGATCAACTGCGCTGCATATGTTTTGAAATAAATTTGTATTCAACCAATTTGAGGGTCGAGTGCCTTGACGTTAGGTCGAGCAGAAAATTCTAGTCACTAGACCTGCAGGTCAAGTACGATTTTTAAGATTTGTCGAGCCCTGTGTAGGTTGTACATTACTGTCATGTTGTCAGTGCGAACTAAGGCAGTTTTGCCAACAAGTTGGGTGAGAAAAGCTTTGAATGCTAGGAACACTGCTAGAAGTTCCATGTAGTTGATGTGGAGACGTTTGTGATTGTCAGACCACAGCCCCTGTACTGTGTAAAGTTGAAGTAGTGCACCCCAACCTGTTAACGATGCATCTGCTGTCAGTATACTCTGTGGAATCGGGTCTATGAAAGGCACCCTTTTGCTAAGTTTTGAGGGTTCCACCGCTGCAGAGAGCGATGGGTGCAGATGTCTAACAACACAAAATCGGTTAATAGACCCTGAGATTGATCCCACTGACATGTGTAGGAAGCTAGCCTGTATATACTATACCAAAGTGAGGTGTAGTGTGAACAGAGTCCAGTCGAACACCAAAGGTAGGCAGAGGTAAAAGTAGATTGCTCCTTACTCTCTATTTGTGGTAGTGTGGTCGAGTAGTAAGGCTTTAGCAGAGGGTAGTTTTAAGCATTTATTGTACACACTCAATCAGCAAATGCTATCACACCCTCAAAGACTGAACTTCAGACCAATTTGTTTGGTATAAAAATATTTTTTTAGTTATTTTATTTTCTAGAACCAAGCAAGCCTGGCTCAGGTAAGCAATAAATACTTTACAGTAGTACTGCAGTTTATAAACAGTTTGAATTGCAATTGTATATGCACTTTGATTTGATTACAGTATAGCTACTAGTAATGCAGTGCCATTGATATACTGTACATATACTTTGTTATGGCTTTTTAGTAGAATGTCAAGTAGATTACTTTTCTTACACAGTGCAGTATACCTGGATATTTGCAAACACAAACTCCAAGCATCATATATTCTTAATGGCAGCACTGCACTTACAATGTCTAAGAATGGACTTGGACACTGTAGGGCTCATGCACATGTACCCTCGCCACTAGTATAGTGCATCCAGCTAGAGGGGTGACTGATCTATGCCAGGGCAGTTGGTTGTAGGCATGGCACATAGAGATGTGTGCCATGTCGACTCTTCAATTTGTTCTGCACAAAAACACACAGCCTGCAAAGGCAGTGTGTGAGTGTAAAGGTACAGGACCTCTAAGGGTGGCACAATAAGTGCTGCAGCCCTTCGAAGCCTTCCTTGGTCACAGTGCCCTGGGTACCTGCGGTACCATTTACCAGGGGCTGACCTTTGGCCAGAGATGCCAATTGGTTTTTGGTTTAAATGCACTTTTAGGGAAATAACATATGCCCTGGGTACCCGATTGGCAGGCGCCCAGGGCACACTCAGTCAAAGTACATCAGCAGTTCAGAAACAGTTTTGGGCCACCATGCCGGAAGAGGGCATTTTCTCACAGTGCGCTAGACATTCTTGCAGAGGTCGCATAAGAAGCCTTCCATGAGGTGTGATGCAGGATGCAATCATTCCCAGCAGTTGCTAAAGAGTCTGGCTGGTAATGATTGATTTGGTTGAAATTGTAATATTGTGAATCCTGGCTACATTGGGAGTGGCTAGAGCTTTGAGTTAACCCCCAAGATAAGATTGCACTTTTGCCAGACATAGGTGAGATTTGTGTGCATTTATTGTGAAACACAACTGATGAAGTAGGTGTAATGCTGTTTGAGTGTGTAGTACACAGTTTTGGTAAGTGCCCGCTTTGATAAGCCAGTCGTCCAGGTAAGGGAAGACATGTATACATAGCCTTGTGAGATGAGCGGCTACTTCTGCGAGACATTTGGTGAAAACTCTGGGGGCTGTGGTGACGCCAAATGGAAGTACCTTAAAATGGTAATGTTTTACTGCTATCACAAACCTGAGGTATTTGCGATGAGAGAGATGAATTGGAATATGAATGTAGGCGTCTTTTAGATCTAGAGTAGACAAAGTCACCCTGCTGAAAGAGGGGAAGTACTTGTTGAAGAGTTACCATGTGACAGTGCTCTGACAACATGTATTTGTTTAACTTTCTGAGATCTAGTATAGGTCTAATGGAGCCATCTTTTTTGGGAATCAGAAAGAAAGGGAATAAACCCCTGACCCTTGGTACTGAAGTGGGACGGGTTCTATAGCCCTTTGAGTAATAAAGATTGCACTAGCAAGTGCTAGTGGTCTGGTGACATTTTGTGAGGTCGAGGAGGAATGATTAGAGGATTTTTGATAAGCTCCAGGATATAACCATGTTGAATGATTCCAAGCACCCATTTGTCCGTTGATATTGATTTCCAAATGGGGAGAAAGTCTGGAAGTCTTCCTCCAACAGGTGTGGAAGAGTCGGAGCGAAGTGTTGGGAAGTCACCGTTTACTTGAGGAAGGGGAATGAAAAGGGGAAGTGCGAGGTGTGGTCTTTTTACCTCTGCCCCAGGGAAAATTTCTCCTAGAACCACGTCTGAAAAATCCACTTGCAAAAGATGATTGGGAATTGCCTTTGTGGGAGGAAGTGTTCTGGTCAGTGCCTGTGGACTTGTACCCTCCCCTATTAAAAGACCGCCAAAAGAAACCTCTATTTGAGGGAGGCTGAAGCGCTCTCACCGATTTCGCTACATTGTCTCCATTTACATTTTTTCGAGCGCTAGATTTGACTTCAGGGCCAAAAGACTTGTTTACCAAAAGGTATATTCAGGATGGATTGTTGGACTTCAGGTTTGAATCCTGATAGCCGTAACCATTCATGTCGTCGTAGTAAGATGCTAGTATTTACCTCTCTAGCTGCGGTGTCAGCTGCATCTAGAGCGCATCTGATAGAGGCATTAGAAATTAGTTTGCCTTCATGGACTAAATCTGGAGCCTTTGCCTTATGCTCCTCCGGGAGAAACTGAAGTAACTGTTATATTTCACCCCAGTGGGCTCTATCGCATTCTGCTAGTAAGCCATGCGTATTAGCAATACGCCATTGATTAGATGCTTGCACAGCTACCCGTTTGCCCGAAGCATCAATAAGCTTGGATTCTTTATCTGGGGGAAGGGCATCCCCAGATGCTAGAGAGTTAGCTCTCTTTCTAACATTTGATACCACTAAAGAGTCGAGTGGTAACTGACCCTTAGGAAAAATAGGATATGTGGGGGGAAGATTTTTTTTTTTTATCCACTCTAGGAGAAAGTATTCTGGCACGGACAGGATCTTTAAAAATATCGTCCGTGTGCCTTAACAAACCCTTGAATACACATGAATGTGAGAATGCACACCCTGTGATGCTTTGAATAAGCTTAATACAAAAGTTCTCCAACTGCAATGTACGGCGCGCATTGCACTTGGAGAACTTTGTATTAGGCTTATTTAAAGCATCGGAAGGTGTGCATTCTCCCATTCATGCGTATTAATTACTTTTTTTGTCCAAATCGAGTTTGCACCCCAGGAAAATGTCAGAAGAGTAAAATGGTTGACAAGTTGGACACTGGTATTCAAACTTCAAGGAACAACTGGACTAAATTATTAACCCTGAAAACACAGTTATCAATTTACGCTCAAGCACGGGATTCATTTATATTTTGATTTTTTCACAAGGCGGAGTTTTGAACACTAATACTATTCTTATTATGTGGTTCGCCAATTGTATTTTAATTTGTTCTGATGTGGATTTATTTTTTCATTTAGGATTTATTTTTCACTCACTGCTCATTGCAAGTTAATTATTTGTTGCACAAGGAGTTTACGAGTTCAGTATTTCGTTTATTTCCTTCATGGAAAGGGTTTAGGTCACGAGGTATCAATTCGCTTCAGGTTTGGAGGAGTGAGGAGGTGTGGACAGTGGCTGAGCATGTAAAGGAAAGATGATGATGGAGGAACACGTTCAGCCCATTTAATGGTTGCAAATCCCTGCTGTTCACATACACAGTGTAAGTTATTATCTAATATTCTTTATTTGGCAGAGTAGCATTTAATGTTCAGGTAGAGTTTGGGCAGTAAAGGAAAAGAAAGCAATTCAGCCAGTTTTTGTGTGGCAATATGTGTTTGGTCTTCAGACAAGTGAAACAACATGTTTAAAATGAGGGGAAGATCTGATTTGATTAGGTTGATTTTAATGGTATGTTTTCTTTGAATGTTTTACAGTTACTCCTGAAAAAGAATTCTCGAAATGCATTGGGTATTATGACAATTAATGAAATGTATGATGTTACAAATCGAGGAACATACCATCTGGGACTGTTACAATTGTATACATCACAACGTGAATAAAATATTGAAGTTTTGAATACTCATGGTTCAACTCGTTTAAATTTGAGATGAAAAATATAGATAAGATTTGATGAAATTTAGAGAAAATGATATGATCATTTTGTTCAAACTTTAATATGGAGTCACAAGGGCCGACGGTCCGATCTCTTGGCTGTGCACACTGCATCTGTTGAACTAATAGTTCATCGGTCCTCTTTGCATTAACATACCCTTGAGCATAGGCAGTGTCTGACTGGATTTATGTGATCCTAGAGGGTCAAAGAGAAAATGTTCTATTAGAGGCTCTTTAAGTAGCTCCACCCCATGGTATTCTGCTGCCCTAGCAATAAGCTGTTGGTATGACATATTGTCATCAGGTGGAGATAGACTGGCAGGATAAAGATCTGGGTCTATATCCTGTGGAGGACCAGTTGTGTAGTCCGTCCAAAGATCTGGTAATTGTACATCATCATCTTCAGTGTCACCTGCGTCAAATTGAGGTGGAGGAGACTGACTAGGTGTAATATGTAATGGATCAAGTTGTTGTGGAAAGGAAGGAGGAGGAGATGGAAGTGTATGGAAAGGACTAGTGCCTACACTTTTTTTCTTCATAGGAATTTTGCATGGGCTGTCATCATCAGAAAGCTTGTGCTTAGATAGTGGTTTAGCATGGATATGCCCTGTGTCAGGTTGAATATACAGTTACTTCTGTTTCGGATCTTATATAAGAGGTTCTGTGTCATGTTTGGCTCCGGTTGTGTTGTAGGCAAATCTTTGCTTTTCGGCACCCAAGCTTTCGGAGCCGAGCAGGAATGTCCTTCCGGTGCTGAGGGTTTCGACTCAGAGGGTTGTTTCTTGAGTTTCGGTGTCGAAGGTGTTGGTTCCGAAGGTTTTGGTTCGGAACCCAACTTGGATTTAGAGCTCAAAAGTTTCTGCTCCGAATTGGGCTTTGGCTGACTCGGTCCCGAGCCGGAAGACTTTTCAGAGTATTTTGGTGCGGAGCTATGAGAAACCTCTTCTCGGTGCAAACCTTTGCCTTGAGGCGGAGGTGGTACTAAAGGCCTAGATTTTTTAGGGACGGTGGGAGGGGGGTAGAAGGTGTCTTCGGTACTCGCTCCCCCTAGTCCCTCCGGAACATCATCGTCCTCAAGGTCGATCTGTAAGTATGATCCGGAGTCAGACGCAGCTGAAGCCAGCTCTTCCTCTGCCGCTGGAATCTTCGCTGAAGAGGTTCGGCGTGACATCCAACCGCTGCATATCACGACGTCGGTATACAACCTTTAGCACGCATTTTTTACAACGCACTACCATTACAACGCAGGCATTACCACGCATACCATTACAACGCATTGTGCTGGGGGGCGCTCTAGGATAGGGAATAAGTTTAATTTTCTATCCAACACCTTCCCTAGTGTCCACAGTGACTGGAGTTGGAATAGAAAATTATACTTACCACTATCCAGCACCTCTAAGCGCTATGCGTTGTAACGGTATTCGTTGTAAATACCGCGTTGTAAAGGTATGCGTGGTAAAAGTATGCGTGGTAACGTCATACATCCCTCGACGTCGAGTGACGATCACGGAGAGTTTTCTTTGATCTGAAGGATCGACACGTGTCGCAGTTTTGCCCTTTGTGCTCGGGGGACAAGCACAGATTACACACCGATTGAGAGTCCGTACGTGGATATTTCACGTGGCACATGGCAAAGAATTTAAATGGAGTCCGTTCCTCGACAATGAGCCAAAAGGACGCAGATGGGCCGGAAGGCAGCCCGCAGATGATGTGGCCGAAATCTTGAACTTTCATATCGAACCGCGGAAAGAAAAAGCGCATTCAAAAACAATACCGTAGAGGTAAAGATAAGTGCACACCTAGGGGGAAACTAAGGATAGATTTCAAAGCGGAGCACAGCAAACCGTCCAAACCCGATGGTGGAAAAAAAACAATCTAACAATGGAGTCGATGCCCATGCACACTATCAGCGAAAGGACGAGTCACCTACTGCGTGACTGGAAAGACTTCCTCGAACAAAAAGTTGCAAAAATCCAGACCCAATACTAGATGGCAGGAGTATGCAAAGCATGTGATTACTGCTCACATGCCTCGAACAATGGTGCTACAATGACTAGAAAACCATGGTATCTTTGAAAAGAAAACACTTAAAAAGTCCCCTGGCTCCTTAATGAGGCTGTGCACAAAAGGCCAGAAATGCTTAACTTCATCTCACAGCAACTGTGCCAGTTTCCTCACAGCCAATTTAGAATTCTCCATATTCATATTGTCATCCCTTCTCTGGTTGACCTCCTCGACTTCTCACAGTGGTAAAGACAGAGGCGGGGAAAGTACAGAATGATTCACCTGGATCTGCCTCCACACTACTTTTTTTTTTTTTTGTCAAAAACATTTTACTGATTTTAAAGAATTTACAACCAATTTAGAATTCTCCATATTCATATTGTCATCCCTTCTCTGGTTGACCTCCTAGACTTCTCAAAGTGGTAAGCACAGAGAGGCGGGGAAAGTACAGAATGATTCACCTGGATTTGCCTCCACACTACTTATTTTTGTTTTTTTTTGTCAAAAACATTTTACTGATTTTAAAGAATTTGACAACACATTGTAGTTCCTCACGGTTCACATGTCAAGAGTTACAGATATCTGAAAATAAACGCAGCATTTTCACAAGTACTCGACATAGCTTGTTTAACTTCACATTTTACACCAGATGTAATAGGTCATCCTTACACCATTCCCAGTATAAAGCTTATATGTCTTAGGCTGCAGATTGAGTTTGTGCTTGGGGGTTCCCAGGTAATGTGCAACTTAAACAAAAAACAAAATAAACTTGAAAAAAAAACAGAAACAAATAAACTGTTCCTTGGTGATGTGAATAATTGGTCCAGGTGGGTATGGTTGTGTGTCAAAATAGGCATACATTTCGGGGCTGGCAAGCCCCCAGGACTTCCCCATCAAATCCCCAGGGTACCTCGCGGCTACCATCTTCAAGGGTTTTACTAGATACCGCTGAACCCATCCACCGAGAGGGGCAAAATGGAAGCCCAAGTCTCTAAATCTGAAAGATGGAGCGTTCGTAATCTAGGCCCGCCTGAAAACAGGGATAAACCCTCAGATAGGTAACTCACCAGGGTATTCCATATTTAATCAAAGCCCCTCCGTGAGTCCTCAATAATACCTGTCATTCGCTCAAGGGCTAATGCCCGCAACAGTCGAGCATGCCACTGGGTAAGGGAAGGGGCTTCTAGTTTTTTCCATGCTGCAGCTATTGCCATCTTGGCCGCCTCCAAGCACAGCCACATGATGGATCAGTCCCCTTGGGTTTGGCACTTCAGACTTGGGTCCCTCACCCCCAGGAGAGTGTGTTCAGGGGTGTCTAGAATTGGGTATCCTAGGATAGTTTTAATTTGGGAGAATATTTCTTTCCAGAAGGGTTGAATAGAGGGGCAATCCCACCCAATATGACAAAGTCTCCCAACATCCCTCAGCCATGCCAACATTTATCGGAGGTGTTATGGAAAATCTTGTACAGTTTCTAGGGGTGTGGATACCATTCGTACATAGTTTTATAGTGCGCTTCTCTTAAAAACAGGGAGCGATTATATTTAGTGATGTCTTTGTGCATTTATTCTGCCTAGCCAAGAAATAAATGCTGATCCTTATTTTTTAAAATCTATTTTAAGTTGTTGCAATTGGGGTGGAGGGGCAGAAGTTAGCTTTATAGAGGTTCAAAATTTAGGGAGTGATCTTATGCGCAGGTAGGTGATTTCTTTACAGACGCAGGTGAAGGGGAACGTGTCCTCAAACTCTGCCATCTTTTCTCTGGCTAGTGTTAAGTTGAGGAGGAAGGATTTAGATAAATTCTATGGCAGGACCGGAGGCTTCGGATTATGCCTTCTTTTTCCGCTTTCTTTTTAAAGCAGCAATATAAAAACAACAAAACACATTTCCTATGAACACTTGGAAAAGGAAAGAAAGTCTGTCAACATGAGTCCTTCTTCTCTGACTGCACTGCAGCCAGCCCTGATAGTCCTTCCACGGTGTTTCATCATCCTCTTTCTTCGCTGGCCAGCAGCAAGTTAAGTCGCTTTTTTTCAGCTCCTGGGTTTGGGGAATGTTTTTGTGATGTCTGTTTAAAGCTGTACTGTCCCACGTAATTTTTCGGTTTTTGCTGAATTCCTGTAAATCGCGGGACGCAGAGGGCGTACCGGACGCGATTTGTGCCCAGTAGTTGGTGCGGTGTGGTCCTCCAGCCGCCAGGGGGCGGACTCTCCTCTCTGTGGGCAGCGCAAGTTTGAAGCGCGAAAATCAGTGTTTTCTGGCTGTCGCTGCTTGCTCGAGGTTGCCTGTCCCCTGCCACCCAGTTTTACGCCCTTGGGGGTCAGTAATTCTTTCTTTCAATCTGAACACCCTCTGAGGTCAGTAGTGTGTTTTCCCTTAACACCATGTGGGGTCCTAATTAGCATTGTGTTTAGGTGCGCAGGGACACTGTCTCGGGTGGCTTGCCCTGGGATAAGGAAGGGCTGGTGTGTCCCTAGGGCTCTGCCTGTCAATTGTGCGCCTTAGGCCACCCAAATTCGCCTGGGCTTCCTCCCAGCTCCAAATCTGTGCCTAGTAAGGGCCATATATATACACCTTGTGCTACTGCACACAGGCTGCCTGCCGCTTCAGGACCCTGCGGAGCCTACTGTAACTCAGCATGCAGGTGGATCAGGATCACTACCAGGAGGAGGACCCACTGAGCTACCTCCCCTGGGTTGATGATTTTTACCAGGCGGTGGACAATTCTATCTACAGGGCTGTAGATCAGGCCATGGGGCCTGTGGAGCAACGTTTGTCAGCGCGTATGGAGATTTCTGCCCACCTCCAAAAAGGGGCGATTTGTTTTTCAGCGGAGCATCCAAGAGGTTTGTCAGCAATCTCTTCTTCGTCGACAAGGTAGACGGTGGCAGGCGCCCGGTTATCAACTTGAAGGAGTTCAACGAGTGACTGGTGTACCGCCACTTCAAAATGGAGAGCATTCACCTCCTCCTGGGCGTCGTGAGACCGAACGATTGGATAGTCAGGCTGGACCTGAAGGATGCGTACCTGACGGTGCCTATATTTCCCCCTGATCGCGTTTTTTTGCAGTTCAGGTGGGTCAGGTTTACGAATTCCCCACACTACCTTTCGGACTATCCTCTGCACCGTGGTGCTTCACGAAAGTCCTTCAGCTGGTGGTGAAGTTCCTCAGGGAGAGGGGAGTGCGAATGATTGTCTACTTGGACGACATGTTGTTCTTGGACCAATGTCCCCAGAGGTTGTCAGCCCAGTTGCAGACCACAGTCAACCTCCAATAGCAGCATTTTGAGAGCAGAGGCCCTGACGAAAGCCGAGGGACTAACAGCCCGTCAGGCTGAAACATGTTGGCCTTTTTTCCTGACAGTTATTTGGTCTTACTGTCGTTTGCACTGGTTCTGTTTTTAGTTAGGGGATGTGCCTATATCACAAGTAAAAATAGTAGTTTTTGGACACATCACTCTATTTTAACTCACCACGTTGTCATTTTCTTTTGCCCTGCTTCTTCATTCACTATAGCCACCAATGATTAGCTGTTCTATGGCGGTCCATATGTGCTTGTGGACAAGATCCAGTCCATACAAAATTGAATGGTAATCTGTCTCGATGATCAAGGGACGTACCATATCATGAGCTGGAGGACCATATGATAGGACTGATCACCGAGTCCATTTGATGGCAATCCACATACTGGTGGTTTGGATCTTGTTTAACTTGCACGGTACCATTTGTTCTCACGCACTAGTTTCCTCTTTTCTTTTTTCTTTAGGCTTTCCAAATTGACTTGGGCATCAACTCACCATAGTGGAGTTAAGGATAGCTGGCTAGACTTTGTGGCCTTTAGACCCCGGTTCTTGTTGTTGTTTATATGTTGTATGAGGGGATGTGAACCAGGGCTGATCTTTCAAATTTTCCCTACGACCTTCCTCTGTTTGTTGTAGCATCTAAAGCTTTTGCCCTAGAGGCACGGTTGGAGGATCTGATGCATGCGGCCAATTGGTCCTCAGATTCTACCTTTAAGAGGCTCTATTTCAAGCCGGTAGTGGAGGTGGCAAGGCTAGTTGTCGACAAGCTTTGAACTGACATAATCCGAAGCGTCCGGTCCTGCCATAGAATGGGAATTTGCCTAGCCTAGGTTCCGGTAAGTTCCGATTCTATTAAGGACTCCCGTGAAGTGGACCCTTCCCGTTTTAATCTATTCATGGGGATTATATGTATTTGTTAATTGTTAGCTGCTGCTTACAGTTGTTGTTGCCTAGTGCTATGTGGTACTGTTTTTCCAGCTCAGCCACTGACACTGCCTCTTTTGCAGGAAATGATGGTTCCAAGCACGATGCGTAGAAATCGGACACAAAGTGCATCGCGCAAAGAAAGAGTATGAGGAAACACCGTGGAAGGACTATCAGGGCTGGCTGGAGTGCGGTCAGAGAGGAAGGACTCATGTTGACAGACTTTTTCTTTCCTTTCCCAAGTGTTCATGGGAAATGTGGTTTTGTTGTAGTTTTATATCGCTGCTGTAAAAAATAAAGCGGAGAAAGAAGGCATAACACTCGCCTAAGAGTCCTTAATAGAATCGGAACTTACTGGCACCTAGTCTAGGCAAATTCCCATTCACCTTGAAACCTAATGCCTCGAAGAGTGTGAGTTCAGTTTGTATGGCTGGAAGGGTAATTAACGGATAAGTGACTGGCAGGAGGACATAGTCAGCAAAGAGCCAAATTTTGTGCTCATCTGTGCCAAACCTGATCACCAAAATGTTGGTCAGCCCGTTGTCTCGCTGCCAACATCTCGATGCAGAGGGCGAATAGAATAGGGGAGAGGAGACAGCCCTGTCTCATCCATTGAGAGAGCTCGAAAGAGTCAGAGATCTCCCGGTTCATCAGGATTCGGGATCTGGGAGCATGATAGTTGGCCTGCACCATACCTATAAAGGAGTCATTAAATCCGAATTGATGCAGAGTGAGGTATAAGAAAGACCAATCAACTCAGTCGAAGGCCTTCCCCGCGTCCAAGGAAAGAAGAGCCGCCGGGGTGTGTTTTTTCGGTACTTGCTCATTTATGTGAAGTGTCCTGCGAACATTATAATGGGTCTGTCGCCCTTTGATGAAGCCCGATTGACCGGGATGGATTAGTGCGGTTAGCTAGCCAATATTTTGCAGTAAAGTTTGGGGTCTATGGCCCGGTATAAGGGGATCTTTCCCCGCTTTGGGTATTATAGTAATTAAAGCCTCCCACATGGTGGAAGAAAACAGACGCGTTGAGATTATTTCGTTACAGAGGTTTGCCAAGTGGGAGGTTAATTCAGCTGCAAATGTTCGGTAAAAGAGGACGCTCAGCCCGTCAGGCCCTGACGCTTTCTGAAGTTTAAGGGCGCCTATCGCTTTTTGGACCTCCTCAATAGAGATGGGTTTGCTTAGTTCAATGTTGGTGGCAGGAGAAACCAGCGGCAGCTCTAGGGGGCCTAAGTAATTAATTTTGTCTTCTTTTATTAGGGTGTCCGCAGTGTAAAGTGAGCTCTAAAAATCCCTGAAGGCTTTCATATCCCACTTTCGCTTATGTATGTGACGTCATCCATTATTTGTTTAATGTATTCTTTTTCCTGATTTGCTCTAAGCTGGTGTGCCAGTAGTGGACCTATTTTGTTACTCCCCTCGTATCCTCTGGCTTGAAGTCACAGGATTTTTTTCGGCTCTATTGGTATATATGGCACACAGCTTCCCCCCTTAGTGCTGTTACTTTTGTACAGATGGGGTGTCTTTATGTGTTCTTTCTTCCATTTGTGGATCCCCCTATAACAACAGCCTCTCCTCAGTTTGCGGTTTCTTTAGTGTGGGGGCTAGGGCTATACATTTCCCCCTTATGACTGCCTTAAAGGCGTACCAATTGTTCACACAGGAAGTATCTTTGAGGTTGTTTATGGTAACGCTACGCTACCCGTAGTTCAACCCGAAGGAGCATCTCTCTGCTAAGGGAGTTGGGGAAGTACCATCTGACGTGTTTCGTGCGTGGGGCTGGCCAGTTGAGTGATATCTCTAAAAGGGCATGGTCGGAAAGACATATCAGGTGGAAGCCGACTCCCAGAAGCGACTGGGAGAGCACCAGACTAGTGAAGATATGGTCTATCCTGGAGTATGTTCTATGGGAGCTGGAGAAAAATTTGTAATCTCGGGTTGAGGGATTAAGGGACCTCCACGTGTCTACCAGGCCCATGAGTTGCGAGGAGGCTTTTAATGATTTACTAAAGACCCCTCCAGCTCTTCTGTGGGGGTGAGTCGTATCCAAGGATGGATCCCATATAAGGTTGAAATCCCCTACTAAGATCATGTCCCTTCTGGAAAATTGCTCCAGTGTCACTAGACATGGGAGTAGGAACTCCAGCTGTCTTGTATTGGGTGCATACACTGTAGCTATGGTGCGCGGTCGTCCCCTCAGATCACCCCTGACCATAACAAACTTCCCTGCCCTGTCAGTCCTAGTGTTGTGGGGATGAAAGCGAACCGAGGTGTGAAAGAGAATGGGCGGCCCTATTCTGTTTTGTGGTAGTTGAGGAGCGAAAAATTAAGGGATACGTTTTGTGTTTCAGATACAGATCGTCGCCTTTTTTTAGGCGAGTTTCTTGCAGAGGCACTATCCCAATATGATTATCTCCCAGAAATTTCCACAGGCGTTGCCTCTTATTGGGGGGAGTTTAGGCCCCTCACATTCCAAGACATATAGTTAACCGCCATTCTACATGTAATACCCATTGTCTCTGCTCAGGAGGGCCAGCCAATGGCCAGTCTTTTGTCTTCTCTACAAGAACAGTTATCGAAGTCTTCGCATTTGAGGATGGTGGTGCGAAGTTGGCTGTGCAAGTTGGCAGATCTTTCTTCCAAGGGGGACATTGGCACCTCTAGTTCTCGGCATTTCGTTTCTAGATCAAGGGTGCGAAATCCCACTGAGCTTGCAGTGCCACCGTTCTTGTGGCCATCTCTGTTCTGAATGCATTGAACGAGGTGCTTAAGTGGGCCTTAATATCTTCCCGCAGCTCTTTCGTAAAGTCTCTCAGCGACGCCATTAAGTCTTCAGGAGTGAGAGCCATTGCACCCCTGTCGCTCTCTTTTTTTCACCAGAGCATCCGCTGGGGCGTAGTAGTTAGAGACTATTGCCTTGAGCCTTCTTCGGAGGCACGGGGATTTGGTCCTCGCTCCGCGCGGAGCAGCCCTCTGCTCTTTTAACTCTGGTCTAGCAAGGGGCCTACCAGCATGCAATGGGGCTTCGCATGGGAATCAATGGGGCCCTGGCCCCCAGGGCACCTGGCGTTCGACCATGGCTGCTTACATCAGGGTCGGATCCTCTCTCACAGCTCCGGTTCGCCTTTCTTTGCAGTTGCTGATATTAGTTATAGTTCGATTCTCTCGGGGTATCACACCGTGGCTCTAGTTCTCTTGTGTTCAGTAGTTCCATGTATTATCCCTTGTTAACATGGAGGCTTGTTGGGTGCCATATTGAGGTCAGGCACCATTAGCAGGGCCCAGGCTAGGGATCTCGCACCACTAAAGTACTTTTTCAGGGGGACCCAAGGCTACCCCATAACCTTCATCTGCTGCAATGCAGGCCTTCCACCTGAGTGCCATGGTGCCAGTGAGTCTTACGTGTTCATCCTCGCGCCGGGGGTTCCCGGCCAGACCCGCCAGTTTTGAAGCGTGTCTCAGCACTGCTGTTATTCTCTTCTGTGCCCGGGTGTAGAGACGACGTGCTGTGTTGCGTGCTAGCGATCCTTCCGACTCTGCAGCTGCCATCTTGGGTGCTGCTCCGCGGCGTGGGTCAATCGGTCCACCGGGGCAAAAGGCGATGAAGAGCAAGAGTTTCAAGGCCCTTCCGGTGCCGCATATCTTACGCTGTCAGTTTGTGCGGTTGAATCCCTTTTCGGGCGCTGTGCCGGTCATATCTCCGGTGCTCGGAGCGGAGCTGCGCTGTATTACGTCTGTGTGGCCATGTTGGTTGGCCACACCCCCAATACTTATCATTTTATGAAAACTGTGCTTCCCATGTGATTGACTACAGGAGATGTCTTTCAATGGGGAAAGAAGTAGAAAGAATACATCATGATAGCTAAGCTTCTTTCCTCCATATTATGACACCTTAGCTACGTCCTTTGCCTCAGAAAAGCTTGATTTCAAACTCCATAACAATGAAAAATCCTTTACATTGATAGTTATTTCAAAGAGGTGCAAATTTGTTTTTGTACAGATCTGCCATATTACTTTTAACTGAAAGCATGCATCACAAGCTATAACACTAAGATGTGCAGCACCACACAATAGATTTATCAAAGAAGCCATTAGTAAATACAAGTTACTCATACCAGAAATACAACAGAATACAATATTCCTTAAAAAGATATCACTGTGAGCTGAATATAAAATCATACATACCGCAGTGTCATCCTCCTTGTACACCTTTATTGTTTTGTCCGCTTCTGCTGTAATTAACCGGCTTTCTGATTGGTCAAAAGTGCATGCAAATATTCCTGATTCACTGTCAAGCGAGCCTGGCTGTACTGCGGCATGAATTCTCTGAAAATTATAACCTGTTCTCCAATCCCAAAGATGCATTGTGCCATTATCAGCTGAAACAATTACAACATATTAGTTAAAAACCTGGACAGAAGGGCATGGCCTGCAAGATAACAGATTGTCGTATGTAGTTTTTATACCATTTACATTATAGTAACTCTTTCTCTCCACCTTGTGTGAAATTAGTTATTTTTGTTACTTCAGTTTTCCAGTGATGATATCTTTATAGTCATATGCTTGAATCATTCCCTGTCGTCAGGATGGGAATCCCCAGTGACTTTAGGTAGCAGAAAACAGTGTTAAAATGGGGCTAGGCTTCAAAAACAATGTTTGGTTAGTAGCGCATTAACCTCATTTGAAACTACCTAAATTTCAAAGAATGAGGAGGAAGGACTGAGCTTTCTACTCACCCCGGAGGCTACCATATCTAAGTCTGCTGGAAGCAGTGAGCCTCTTACTGGGAATGAGAGAGTCCATTTAAATATATAAAAGATGCCAATCCTGAACAACCAGAGTTACACAACTCAAATCTCATCCAGCATTGGATCTTTCATATATTGAAATGCTTGAATCAGAATAGCAAGCAATCCATACAAATTAAAAAAAAAGATGGGAAGCAAACTTACCTTACTGAAGGTTACGTAGTACTGCCTGTCCCACTGTTGAGCCTGCTGAAACATTCCCACCCAGGCAGTAATTCCAGGGATTTACAGGGTTGCTAAAGCCCATTGCCAATTGTGGCACAATTAGACAAGACCTTGTTTTAGGGAAGGAGCACTGGCACTAAGATCTGGTTAGAAGGCCTCAGTGTACTTAGTCAGAAATCAACATCTAGTAGATACAAAGGGGGCAAAAAGTGAGTGTGTGTGTGTGTGTGTGGGGGGGGGGGGTATGGGGGGGGACTGCAAAAAAAGCCCAGTTCCCTAGAGCAAGTCTTTCTTCCATTCAATCCTTCAACGAACAGAGTAATCACGAGAGATGGGATACGTCCCTTCAAGGATGGGGCGCACACATGCATGTACTGTCCCTGAGAGGCATGTGGTCAGAGGCAGAAAAGAAACTCCATATAAAGGTGAAGTTATACCTGCTTAGCCACAATTGTAAGGCAAACGTCCTGCAAAGACACTCCGGTATAGAGTGCAGCTGTGGTTGCCATGCTTCTGGTAGAGTGCCCCCACACTCAGCCTTGAAGCAGACGCTATGGCTTGTCACTGAAGGAGATACAGGCAGACAGCCTTCATGCAATGCCTTGTTTGGACACTGGGCGGCCTCTTCTCGAATGGCTGAATGAGAAAATGTATCTGAAGAATGCAAGCACCTGGTTTTGTCCAGATTGAAACTGATGCACCTGCAGTTATCCAGCAAGTGCAAGCTTCTCTCTGCAGAAGTGGATGGTTCAGAGGAAATAAAACACCAAAGAACATGGTCATATAAAAGTGAAAAACTGTAGGGACTTATTTCATGAATCTTGAATTGGTCCATAAAATCTATTTATCTTTGGTGAAGTTCCTTTATGTTGAACTACTGTAATTCTCTCCTTGTTGAATTACGAGTGAGCAGAAGTCTGGTCTTTCACAAAAAGAATGTCATTGTGCTCTATGGATGGGTTTGAAAGGAAGCAACACAAGTTGGTTCAACACAGAGTTTAGCTACCACAGAAATGGAGGATGCCTCACTGGAGTGAAGGCCGCAGAGAGTCATTTTATTAATTGCTTTATAATTCTTTATAGGAGTAAAATTGAGGAATTAGTTTCTGTTCTTCGGAATCTGGAAATTGAAGCCAAGAGGCCATAACCATTAATACTTAAGGCCATTTTTAATTCGCTCTAGAAAGTACAGTAGCAAATGATGATCACACATGGAGACTGGGTTAAGGCACTTATGTTTGCACCATGTGCAGAATTTTCCCCACTTAGCACAGTAGCTCTAAGATGTGGATGGTGCACGGACCTGCGCTAAAATGTCTCTTCAGGGATACACGGTCAGCCTCAGTAGGTTGCTGTACCAAAACTGAAGTGGCCATGCTGGGGCAATCAGAATATGGACACACTGATCTGCTTCAGCACCCTGGAGATGAGGGAAATCTGGAGAAAAGCACAAAAGCAAAGATATTTGATCATGTCTTTGAAAAGGCACTTCCCATATAACCCAGTTGATGAAAACTGCTGGCCTAGTATCAGCATTTCTCGTTCTCCAGGATGAGCGGCGCAACTTTTTAAGGCTGAATTCTGCTAGATCCTAGTGGAGATCTCATTGGTTCCAATCTAAAAGGGTGTGGCTGAAACCATCAGCCTGATCATGTTTGCATTCTGGGAGATATTCTATGGCAATGTCAGCCTTCGCAAAGTATTTAACTGAGGTTGTGTTGTCCATAAGGAAGCAACACACCTTGTTTTGTCCCCTGAAGGAACAAATGCGAGAGTAGCCTGATGGCCCATAACTCCAGAGCGTTTATGTGGAGTTCCTTCTCTGCCTCTGACCACATGACTCTTAGGGGCAGCTCATCTCATGCATGTGTGCACCCCATCCTTGAAGTGACATATCCCTTCTTGTGATTACCCTGTTCGTTGAAGGATTGAATGGAAGACGTGCTCTAGGGAACTGGAGTTTTGTTGCAGTTACCACCCATCCACCCACCACTCACTTATTACCCCTTTTTTTATCTACTAGATGCTGATTTCCGACTCGGACAGTGCACTGAGACCTTCTAACCAGATCTTAGGGCAAGTGCTACCTCGCTAAAACAAGGTCTTGTCTAATTGTGCTATAATTGGCAGTGGACTTTAGCAGCCCTGTAAATCCCTAGTAAATGGTACTCAAGGTATCCAAGGCATGGATACTAAAGAGGATCCCTAAGGGCTGCAGCATATCTAATGCCACCTCAAGAAACCCACACACCAGTTCTACATAGACTGCTATGGCAGGCTGCGGGACATGGTGCAAACCATGAGTGAAAACACAACATAACACACTCCTGTGTGTCATGCCAAAGTCACTGTATCTAATATATGTAAGTCACCCTTACAGCATTAAGGCAGGTGCCTTATATTTTATGTGAGGACATATTTGCATGAGCAGATTTTCCCCTGTGATGTCTAGTTCCATTAATAGATATTGCAAGTGATCAGTTAAGCCATTTAAAAAGCATATGCTGGACACTGGTGAAAACAAGTTCTCCAGTTACATGATGGATTCAGTGAAAGTAGGGATGTTTGGTACAAAAGATCTTGTATTATTGAACCCACACTGATGCCAGTGTTGGATTTGTTAATTCATGCACACAGAGGGCACCTGTAAGGTGCCCCTGAAAACCTACCAGCCTCTGGTGTGTTGAGTGACTGGTTCTTGCCAGCCTGCCGCCAGAGACGAGTATCTGACCCCCAAGGGTAAAGTTCTTGGTTCTCAGGATGTCCGAAACAAAGTGTGCTTAGGAAAAGGTTGTTCACACCCCCACCTGACAGGATGACCTGCTGTTTAGCATTCCAAAACAGGGGAGCTTCAAATAAACCACCACCTCTGAAATGGGAGTCTGTCTTCCCTCACAGGAAAGGAAGCCAACCCACTTTGTCCAGAGCCCTTTGGCACCTGGACAGGCAGGAAAATTAACCAGTTATGGAGGTGTGCCCACCCTTGGCTAGTACCATCCCCTAAGGTGGAATACCTGAAGTGGACACGCCTTTTTAGAGTAGGCCATCTTGATGATGGCAAACTCAGGAATTCTAGGACAGGGTTATGCTCACTTCCCACAGGAAGTGGTCATATAGAGTGCGTAGGGACTTGTCCTACCGCTGTGCAGACCTCAAGAAACCAGAGGGCTACCAGTGCTTCGCAAACTGCCAAAGAAACTCCCTTGAAGTAGAGGAACTACTCTCCTGTCGCAGCAGGCATCAAAGAAGCAAGACCCGGTACACCGACCTGCAGCCTAAGAAGTCTACCAAAGCAGCAGCCACCTAGGAGTAGATGGTAGTGCTCCTACAGATTAGATCCACCCTCGCTCCAAGTGTGGGGACATCAGGACCGACTGGAGCCACACAGTACCAATCGCAGGGGTACAGGTCCCCTTGCAGCAGCTAAGGCTAGTTGTGCCGAGACCGGAAACCAACGCTAACGAAGACTGACCTGTACGTCGAGAGACTTCAGGGATAGTGAGACCCACTTTGTGAGTGGCCCAGCTATCCTGCTTGGCCCTCCTGCCAAAACAAGGCAAATAAGTGAGTCTGCAGTCACCAGATGCCTCAATGCACCCATGAACCTGTGTTCCAGAGCCCAAGTTCCAAGGGAGGTGATGGTGCCAACAGGGCTCCCAGACCCACAAGAGCTAAGCATACGCTCGGGTTTGGCCAGAATGGACTTCGTCGCTGCCTGCATCCTCTTTCTGCAGGGCCCTCCAACCGCCAGAGACTCCTGCATTAACAATCCGACCCCAAAATACACCACTGCACCAGAGCCCCACAGCCCAAGGAGAAGTGGACCAAAGATGACCCTGTGTGCCTGAAGATCTCAAGGGTCGAACTCCGCTGTGGGTTCCCCTGGACTGGTCCCCCAGTCCCAGCTTGCAGCTTGTTTCTAGCCGGACCATTCTCCCATTGAAGTGAGTAGGACACCTGACGCTGTGACACACATCTGCACCCAGATGGCCTAGAGCTACCTGAGGTGACCTTTTGGGTGTGGCCTTGGACCTTGCCCCATACTCAACTTAAGTCAAGAAGAACAGTCTTGTAGGTTGCTGACAAGTGTCTAAATGTAATAAATGTTTTTCCTCCATAGGATACAAATTCAGAACTTGCATTAAGTGCACATTTTTGAAAACTGTGAAAATTCATACCTTGAAAAGTGCATACTGTATTCCGATGATCTTATATAAATGTATATAAATGTGTTATTTTTATAAATTGGTGTTGGAGTGTAGTGTAACTTCCTGCCTTTGTGTGGGTTATAGATGCTTGCCCACAGTACCATAAAAAAAGAACACTTGGGGTGTCATTTGTGCCCCTGTAGTTACTCTTGGGGTTTGCCTGGACTCTTTACCCGGGGGTACCTCTTTTTGGTCCACTATCTAAAGAGCCAGCTTCCTACATGGTCTTTGAAGTTTGATTGGAACATGCAGTACAGCAAGGCTTGCTTGAGCTGTCTTTTGACTTTCAGTGACGGTCCATGAGCTAGTTGCATGTTTCCACTGGAGATGTAGCTCCTGAATAGGCCTCATCTGGAGCCTGCAGAAAAGAAACAGGTCAATGCAAGACATCATGAAACTTAAGAGAGATTTGAATATCCTGACTGGCACGGTTTCCTTGGAGCAAAAAATCTTTGCCATGGCTTGAAGTTTTATTAAGATTCTTCTACAGGCAAAGCCATCCCCAGTTGAGTGTTCATAACTGCCCCAAGACCGCCATTTTGTGACAGGATGGATTGAGGATTATTCAGGGTCGGTCTTCGCTTTGCAATAGGCTGATGCAGACGGCACAAGCCTCTTTCCTGGATATAACTCTGACAAACAGTCATCCAAGTACAGGCCAGGTACGATTGGCGGCCTGGTCTTCGAAGGAAGGCAGCTAGCAGTGACAGACACTTTGTAAGTATGTCAGGCGCAGACATCAGGCCAAATGGAAGAGTCCTGAATTAATAGTGCTTCCCGGCCACTACAAATCACAGGTACTGCCTCTGATTTGGATGCATAACGATGTGAAAATGCACATGTTGAAGATCCAGGGAGGTGAAGTACTCTCTTTCCTGAAAAATGTCTTGGGAGGGTTACTATTTGTAAGGATTGTTTTTTCATGAAATCATTCAAATTTCAAATGTTTAGTATTAGCCTCCACGTGCCTAATTTCTTCTTGACCAGAGCAGAATCCTTAATTTCTGGTAGTCCTTTTCTATGGCTCCAATATGGGAAATCTCTAGCTGTTCAGTTCTGTATGGATTGTGGATGCAGATTTTGATCAGACTGCACTACCTGAAGCACCCAGAGATGTGTAGCTACTGCTTTCCAAGAAAGGGTAAAAGAAAAAAAACTTCCCACAGCTGGAAGCATTCCAGTATATAGGGGGCAGCTGGTGAAAGTCAAAGCTCTAATCTGGTTGTTCTAGGAATGTGGTTATGAAACTCAATTTTCTTTACAGAAGTTCTGCCATAGCCTTGTCACTGACTTCTGCCTGGAGAGTAGTCTAAATCGTGCCTTGATTATCTCTGAAGAAAAGGTCTTCTTAGGCCTCTGTACTGGGAGAAGCTTTCTCTGATCCGCAAAAATAAAGTGGTGGTGTGATGTCCTTACCGTAAAGCTCCTAGGGAGCATGCCATGACCATCTTGACGTTCTTCAAGGCATCATATACATGTTTTCAAAATAAAGTTAGTAATCAAAAGTCATGTCCAAAATCTTTGCATCAACATCTGGATGAGAGGATGTTGCCTGAAGCCATTCCTGCCTGTGCGGGACTGCTGCCTCTGTGAGCTGATGGGAGCCTGTGAAGTTGTTGGAGACAAATAATGCTGTATTGATGACACATTGCACCTTCATTGATAATGGCCTTGGCCTCTTCATTTCTACCATCTGGAACTAGATTGATAAAGAGTGAAATACTGTGGAACATCCGGCAATTGCTTCACTGCAGTATGGCCAAGGCACGTGCACCTTTTATGAATGTCGCAGCCACGGACCTAACTCTGTCCCCTCAAGTTATCTATGTGCATGTCATCCCTGTATGGAGGAGCTGAAGCTAGATTAACAAGATTTTTTTGATCCACGCAGGTACCGTCCGCAAAGATGAAATTCAGGTTTCATGTGGAAAACCATACATGCTGGGTGCAAGTCCCTAAATTGTGGCCAGTGTATGTTTTTGTATGAGATTCTCCAACCATAGAGATTTTCAAATGTCTTCTTTAAAATCATAAAAATGACTACTGCTCCAGAAAGTCATGAGGAGGTCAATCCTTTTTGCCGGTCTTTCCAGAAGGAAATCAGCCAATATCATCTGGAGGCAAATCAGGATGTGTAGGTGATGTGTTGCCTTCTTCAGAAAGGATGTAGAAATCCCACTTGTTATGAAGTCAGTCATTATCTTCCTCTCCTTCTCCAAAAAGCAAATTCACCTTCTTCCGTATCCGACATTCAAATGGGTTTGGTTCCCCGTGTCCATAAGTATTGGAGGGACAGGACATGGAACTGGAGCAGGTGTCATGTCGCAGGAGGAGGCTGTGGTTCGCATGCTGGCACATGAGGAGGAGGATGTGGCATTGATGGTATTGGCCGAGACTGGTTAACGTTGCTGTAGAAGTCCTTGTCAATAGGGTCTTTCAAAACAATCGTGGAGCTTTGCTTGTTGCTGGTTATTGCTGAAATTCAAAAGGGGACAGAGATCCTGTGTATTTATGTTGGTGCTGTTTTATGCATTTGATATTACTGTGGTTTATTTCACCATTTGTCACATTAGTCACTATTTATATATGTTTTTGTTTGTCCGTCAGCCTTTATAGAAAAACTGAATGAACTAATCTATTAAATAAATAAAATAAAAAACACAAACTAATTTATTTAGTACATGTGTTTTTCTCTTTGAAAATATTTTGGTTATAAATGAAATTGGTTGGTTCTATTCAACGGAGCCACTTGTAGTTTATATAATCTTCACTATTAGCTGCCTACCTCAGTCAGTGCTTTTTTCCGGGTCTTGAGAGAGGAACATCTGGAAGTTTTTTGAGGTTTTCTCTTGAGAAAACAACTGTATACTCGAAGTTTACAGGTACCATTTACCACGTAAACCTCTTTTTCCAAAGATTTAATCTGTTTTGCTATCACAGTCCTTTCACTTTTCATTAAATACTCCACTAATGGCAGGAAAAGTCAACTTTCGACATACACAAAGTCTGTGTGGTGTGCTCATTTTTCCTTTCAAGTAAAGAATGTAATATCTGCCAAACAATGTCCAAAAGGATACACTACTCCGATGGCACATGTTGGGGTCAATGGGGTCATCTCTGGAGCCTTCGCGTTGCACAGGGGAACGAGACAGGGGTGTCCACTGTCACTGATAATATTTTCATTGGTGCTAGAGCCTCTGGCAGCATGGATCAGGAGAGACCCAGTAGTGAGGGGCATAGACCTAGGAGGTGGCTGGGAAGAGCGCATATTTTTATATGTAGACAATATCCTTCTATACACACAAAGGCCCCGTCAAACATTCCATAGACTAATTCATATAATACGGTCCTGCTGTTCCTTCTCCGGATATCGCATAAACTGGGACAACTCCTTGGTTTTCTCGCTAGTCGGGTATCCTCCAGTCCAGACGTCGGCGTGCTCAGAGATGGTATTGCAAGATAAATTTAAGTACCTGTGTATTTGGTTAACCAAGTCGCACGATCGAGTCAGAGTTATGTATATGGATAGATATATATTTCCATATACAGCCTGAAAACATATTACTAGGCTCCAAAACTGCCATCATTGCATGTAAAACTTTTACATTTGAAAAAATAAAGACATACAAGTCATAATATACATATGATATATATTAAGAAAACTGCCTTGAGTTTGCTTTGAAGCACATAACCTTTATTTTTAAAGGTAAAAAGGTAAGATCGTAGAGGCAGATTAGCCTAGACAGGCTGCATAGAAAACAATTGGAAAATTGGCGCTGTGCCTTTAAGACCTCCAGGAACCCCCAAGCTCCCATCATGCACCACAGGTGATATATATATATTTTCATGGTATTCGTCCGGGGAGGGAGGGAGGGTTGCTTAGGACTTTGAGGAGTATACCCCGGAAGAGAATGCAAATGCTACTTACCAGTATGCATCTGTTCTTGGCATGTAGGGCTGCTGACATTCATATCTGTGCATAGATCGCCGCCTAGTGTTGGGTCCGGATGATTGCACATTGTTGTACTGGAAGAGTCTTCGAAGTATCACGAGATAGGTGGCTCCTCCCCTGGACTACAGTGTGCATGGGCATCGACTCCATCCCCAGATTGTTTTTAGCCATTGTGGCCAAGATGGAGTGAAACTCAGTGAATGATGACCATGCTATGAGTATATATGTGAATACTGCAGCTGCTACAGGCGCCAGGGAGGAGGGCGGGCGATATGAATGTCAGCAGCCCTACATGCCAAGAACAGATGCATACTGGTAAGTAGCATTTGCAGTTTGAGGCATGTGGGCTGCTGAATTCATATCTGTGCATAGAATACATAGCAGTCCCTCCATTAGCGGCGGCCGCCCGTGCCAGCTGCAGCAGTTTGGAAAAGTGTCTTGAGAACAGCCTGCCCTACAGCTGCCTGCTGTTTGGAGTGCACGTCTACACAGTAACGCTTAGTAAATGTGTGTGTGGTAGACCATGTGGCTGCTCTACATATGTCCTCTAAGGGAATGTTTCCAAGGAAAGCAATAGAGGCCCCCAACTTTCTGGTGGAGTGGGCTCTTGGTGGAATGGTAAGAGTGCGTTTTGCCTTTGCATAGCAGATTTGAATACATTTCATGATCCACCTAGCAATACCAGCCTTGGAAATAGGGTTACCTTTGTGATGTGGCGCAAAGGCGACAAAAAGCTGCTTAGTCTTTCTGAAATCCTTGGTCCTATCAATGTAATACATTAGGGCCCGTTTAACGTCAAGGGTGTGGAGCATCCGCTCCGCCAGTGGCTCAGGATTTTGAAAGAACACCAGCAACTCAATGGTTTGGTTGATGTGGAACTGAGACACAACCTTGGGTAGAAATTTAGGGTTAGTGCGGAGCACTACCCTGTTTGAATGAACTTGGAAGAAAGGCTCTTGGATTGTGAGGGCTTGCAGTTCACTAACCCTCCGTAGCGATGTAATTGCTACAAGGAAAGCCACTTTCCATGTCAAGAACTGAATCTCGCAGGAATGTAGTGGCTCAAAGGGAGGACCCATCAGTCTTGTAAGAACCACATTGAGGTTCCATTCAGGAGCTGGTGGAGTCCGTGGCGGAATGACTCTTTTGAGGCCTTCCAGAAAAGCTTTGATGGCAGGCACCTTGAAAAGTGAAAGGTGCTGTCTATTTTGGAGGTATGCGGCCATCGCAGACAGGTGAATGCGAATGGAAGTATAGGCCAGATTACACTTGTATAGATGGAACAGGTAACAGATGATGTTCTGAATAGAAGCATCTAGCGGATCAATGTTGTGGTTTGCACAATAGATGACAAACCGCTTCCATTTCGCCGCATAGCAGGCTCTAGTAGTGGGCTTCCTAGCCTCCCGAATGATGTCCATGCAATTGGGAGGAAGGTTGAGGTAGCCAAACTCTAGGACTTCAGGAGCCAGATCGCCAGGTTGAGCTGTTGCGGATCTGGGTGCTGAATGTCGCCATGGCTCTGCGTCAGAAGGCTGGGTGTGAGATGTAGCCTTTGAAGCGGTACCACGGACAGTTCCAGAAACGTGGTGTACCATGGTTGGCGAGCCCATGTTGGAGCAACTAGGATGAGAGTCATCGAGTGCTGCCTGAGCTTGCGTGCCACCAGCGGTATCAGAGGTGCTGGGGGAAAAGCGTACGCAAATTTGCCTGACCAGTTCATTCATATCGCATTGCCCTGCGACTGTGGGTGTGGGAACCTGGCGGCGAAGCTTTGGCATTTTGCGTTCTCCTCTGTGGCGAACAGGTCTATCTCTGGATAACCCCACCTTTGGAAGTACGGCTGGAGTACTGATGGATGTATCTCCCACTCGTGCATTTGGTGGCTGTGCCTGCTGAGCAGGTCCGCCATCTGATTGTCCTTGCCTGGGAGATGCTCTGCCATGAGGAAAATGTTCCTCTGAATGGCCCACTTCCACATGCTCTGAGCCAGATGAGACAGCTGCGGAGAGTGTGTGCCTCCCTGCTTCTGAATGTAGTACATGGCCGTCATGTTGTCCGTCCGGATCAACACGACCTTGTTGCACAGATGTACTTTGAATGCCTTTAAGGCCATGAAGATCGCCATCAGTTCCAGAACATTGATGTGCATCTTCCTTTGCTGTTGCGTCCTTAGTCCCTGCACCGTATATTGGAGTACATGCGCTCCCCATCCCTGGAGAGAAGCGTCCGTTGTCAGGATAATCTGTGGCACAGGCTCTTGAAACGGTCGGCCCTTGCAAAGGTTTCGTGGATTCCACCAATGCAGAGAGTTGTATGCCCGACCGCTCACCAACACTAGGTCTTTCAACTGGTTGTGAGCCTGCGTCCACTGACGTGCTAAGCACTCCTGAAGCGGACGCATATGTAGTCTCGCGTGCGGGACAATGGAGATGCAGGAGGCCATCATGCCTATCAACTGCATGAACACTCTTGCTGGAAGCGAGTGTTGAGGTCTGAAATTTTGGATCAGCGATTGAATGCTGTTGATCCTCACTGAATTCGGCTTTGCTGTAGCCGCCAGAGTGTTTATGGTCGCACCCAGATACTGCCGTATGTGAGCGGGCTGGAGATGGGACTTTGGGTAATTCAGTGAGAACACCAGATCGTGCAGAAGGTGAATGGTTTGGGACACGTGGTCGGCACACTGCTGGGCCGACTTTGCTTGAATAAGCCAGTCGTCCAGATAGGGGTAGACGTGAATGTTTTGACGTCTGAGATGCGCCGCCACCGTTGCTAGGCACTTTGTGAAAACCATGGGTGCCGTGGTGACCCCAAAAAGGAAAAAACCTTGAACTGGTAGTGTTGGTTTTGTATGGTGAACCTGAGGTATTTTCGGTGTGAAGGATGTAGTGGAATGTGGAAGTACCCATCCTTCAGATCCAGAGTTGCCAGGTAGTCCCCCTGTTGAAGCAGTGGAAGAACCTGCTGCAGCGTGAGCATGTGGAAATGCTCCGAGAGGATGTAAAAATTGAGTGGCCTGAGGTCCAGAATGGGCCTGAGGGATCCATCCTTCTTTGGAATCAGAAAGTACAGGGAGTAAACTCCTGCACCTGTTTCCTGCAAGGGCACGAGCTCTATTGCCCCTTTTTGCAGCATGACGTTGACTTCTAGCTGCAATAAGTGCAAGTGCTCGCCGGACATAGGACGGTTTTTTGGGGGTATGTTGGGTGGAGTGGATGTGAGCTCCAGACAATAACCGTATTGGATAAGTTTTCTGACCCACCTGTCCGTGGTGATGGACTTCCACATGGACAGGAACTGCTGGAGTCCCCCCCCGACCGGTGTTGCGTGGTCGGGGGGCAGTGACAAGGCGTCACTGCTTGTTGGCGGTGGAGGACCTGGAGCTGTTGTTCCCACGTCCTCTGCCTTTGACGTTGTTGCCACGGTATCCACCCCGACCTTTGTTGGTATAAGAAGTTTGGGTGTTGCATTTGTAGAATTGCGTTGACTGTGAGAGTTGACCCCTTGAGGTGCCTCTAGTATTGGAGCGATGAAAGGACCCACCCCGAAACTGCTGGGATTGCAAGGCACCCATAGACTTCGCAGTGTCGGTGTCCTTTTTCATCTTCTCGAGGGTGGTATCAACCTCGGGGCCAAACAGGTGGTCTGGGTTGACCGTCTGGTTTAAGATGGTAGTTTGAATGTCCGGCTTGAACCCAGATATCCTTAGCCATGCATGTCTACAAAGCAGCACGCTAATGTTAATCGCTCGCGAGGCGGTGTCAGCCACGTCCAGAGCGCACTTAATGGAAGCATTGGTGATAAGCTTCCCCTCCTGTATCAACATCTCTGCCGCCTCCTTATATTGTTTGGGTAAGTGCTGCAAAAGGGTCTCTAGAGTATCATAGTGTGCCCTGTCATAACGCGCTAGTAGCGCCTGTGTGTTGGATATGCGCCATATGTTGGCTGCCTGCGCCGCCACCCTCTTCCCAGAAGCCTCAAAGACTTTTGATTCCTTGTCTGGGGGAGGAGCAGCACCCGTAGTCTGTGAGTTGGCTCGCTTGCGTGCATTGGAGACAACCAGGGAATCCAGAGGCAACTGTCCTTTGATATAAGTAGGATCGGTGGGCGCTGCCTTGTACTTCTTGTCGATTCGTGGGTTGATGACTCTTGCCCGGGTGGGCTCTTTGAACACCTCAGCCGCATGTTTCAACACCCCTTTCAGCATCGGCAGAGTTTTTACAGTTTTTTCAGAGACCGAAAAGGTGTCAAAGAGGAAGTCGGCGTCCAGTGGGTCAGCATGGAGGTCGACGTTGTGATTGGCTGCCGCCCTCTCAATGAGGGCATTGAAAGCCGCAGAGTTCTCAGTTGGGGAAGTTTTGGCTGAGAAAAGCTGAGGCTCCTGCCCTGAATGCGGGTCCCCAGGATCGCCACCTGCAGACCATGGTTCAGTCACATCCTCTGGGTCTGAGTAGACGGGGTAGCTATACTCATCCTCGTCGTTGCCATCACCTTCCTCAACATGGGAATGAGTGGGTGAAAGTTCTTGAGCTTGTGGTGATATGGGCTCCATAAGGGCAGAGGCACCAGCAGAGTCCATCTTTCTTTTAAGTGGAATCTTGTAAGGCTCTAATTGTGGTTCAGGGGTGATCTTTCTCTTGAGGAGAGAGAGCCTGCCCGTGTTGGCGTCGATGAAAACTTCTTGACGCTCTTCTTCCGTCAGTTGCCGTGGCCGTGGGCCGGGGACCACCAACGCTGGCTTCGGCGTCGAAGACACCTTCACGGGCACTCCGGCCCCTGATTTTGCTGCGAAAGCTTTCGGCGCCGTCTTCGGTGGCAAGGTGAAGAGAATCGGTGTCGGCGCCTTCGCTGGTTTTTCTAGAGGCTTGGGCGGCACAGGGTCCTTCGGCTCGACTGCTGCGGTCCCCTCCCTAATCCGTTGAAGGGACTCCATCACCTTCTTAGTGAACGAGGCGGAGGGACGCGCCGGCTCGAGGGAGTCTTTTGCAGCTGGTTTCGGGGTGGCGACCGATGATGCGCTTTTCGGAGTTGGCGCTGTTGCCCCCTTGGCCTTGTCGAGTGGAAGTGAGGCAGTGAGGGACTTGGGGTCGTCCTGCCGCTTCTTTGGGTCGAGAGTGGACTTCTTATGGTCGTCGACCTTCTTTTTGGGATCGAGTCGACCCTTACTTGCGTCGACTGTCTTCGGCGCCGACGCAGCTGCGTCGGACCCTTTAACCTTCGGCTTCGATACAGTAGCCTTTGGGTCGGCCATTTTGGCGTGGCTCTTGAGCTCGACGGCCATCTTAGATTTCTTCGGCGCCGAGGCCTCCGAAGTGTTCGACCCGACCAGCGGGATCCGTGCTTTCGGTTTCGAGACGTCTGGCGTCGAGACCGTTGGTTTCACTTTTGGTTTTGGCGGCACCGGGAGTGGCGCCGTATCAATGTCCGTGGCCGGGCCGGAAGGCGGGGCCGTGGAACGGGAATCAAGGTCTTGGGTAAGGCCCGAAGGCGATCCCTCGACCTGGGCCTCATCATGGTGAATGGCCCCGGAGTCAGTCTGAGGAAGCTCCTCGTCCGAGCTATCCTCTACGGTGGCAAGGGCCCCGTCGTCGTCCCCTACCTCCTCGACGACTTCACCGAAATCCTCGTCCTCCGCGTCGTAGTCGTCCTCGACCTCCGACGCTGGGTTAGATTCCGTGATCTCCTGGATAGCGTCGTCCTCGACATCCTCAGCGTCGAAGATGTCCGTAGGAGGTGGTGCAGATCGCTGGGCCTCCAGGCGCGCAGCTCGGCGGAGCTTGAGGGTCTTTTTGGACCGAAACTTGGAACAGGCCATACACTTGGCCTCGTCGTGGTCCGGCGACAAGCACTTGTTGCACAAAGGTGTACATCGATATGCGGATACTTCGAGGCACACACCGGGCACCGTTTAAATGGACTTCGTTCCATGATGGAAGTGGTAGGAGCGTCGAGTAGGCCCGTCCGCGCCGAAAGCACGCGGAAGGGCAATGTCAGTTCGGAGCCGAGGAAATTACGAACCCGAACAAGACAATACCGACGCAAGTCCGAAAAACCTTTTGGTCTTAAACAAAGTAAGTTAACAACTATCGATTCCGACAGAGGGAACCGAACACATCCGAACCCAATGGCGGAAAAAAACAATCTGGGGATGGAGTCGATGCCCATGCGCACTGTAGTCCAGGGGAGGAGCCACCTATCTCGTGATACTTCGAAGACTCTTCCAGGACAACAATGTGCGATCATCCGGACCCAACACTAGGCGGCGATCTATGCACAGATATGAATTCAGCAGCCCACATGCCTCGAACCTAGGATTACAGGTAAGTAATTTATCCTTTTCTTTCAGGGGATACTCCTCAATATTCATAAGCACTGAATAGCGTAGCAAGCCTATCCCCGTACCCTGCGGACGAATACCAGCATATCAAAACATTTTAAAAACATATATTACCCAAACAAATTTCTCAAGGATACTTAACCACCCAGAGCATCTACTTAAGTATCAGAATCAAGGCAGTAATGGTGTGCGAAAGTATGAACCGAACGCCATGTGGTTGCTTTACAAGAATTCTCGATTAAGTACATTCCTAAGCGTTGCTATAGTAGCAGCTTTGCCTCTTGCAGAATGGGCCCTCGGCTTGCCCAGGAGCTGCTTATGTGCCAATTGATAAGATAACATGATACTATCCATCTAGAAATGGACCTTTTAGAGGCAGGGAAACCAGTGTTTAACGGATCATAATTCACAACAGTTGGTCAGACTTTCGTACACTTTTTATTTTATAAAGATAGAATTTTAAAGCTCTTCTCGGGTCTAGAGAGTGCAGAGCTCTCTCAGCAGGAGTGACAGGGTTTGCAAAGAAAGTAGGAAGAGTAACTGACTGGTTGATGTGAAAATCCGAGATCACCATAGGAAGGAACCTCGGGTGAGTACGTAACACCACTCTGTAGAAGGGGTTGTGAGCAGGTGTTCCTCCTTTCCACGGTTATCTTTTTATCAAAAAGATAATTCCTTGCTCCAAATCAACACAAGAATCTAGGTAGGTTTTGAGTGAAGAATGATTCTTTTTATTCACCACATTTTGTTGTTTCCGTTTCACTCGTTATTACATTTTTCATTAGGTAAAATGTGAGGGAAAATGAACAGCCGACACGTATTTCGCCCTATGTGGCAGGTAGAGCCAGGGTTTTCACAAGGCTAATCTTTACAATCCAACATCATAGTATCAGCGATTAGTCTGTGCATTTTCAGGTTTGTAAAAGGATAATGCATTTAACATCCAAATTTTGTCGGTAGTATAAGAAACAGTTTGTCGTGGAGTCCTCGGGTAAATCGAGGACACCAAAACAGACAGGTTGGGGTGGAACACCTTGCCGCCCACCAGGTCAGCAGATCTGGATGACATGACAACCTCCTGGGTGGTACCTTGGACAGGTGAAGAAGGTCCAGGTACCAACACTGGCGAGGCCACTCTGGAGCAACCAGGATCATCTCTGTCTTGGACTTGTACAGTTTCCTGATCACCAGGGGAATGAGGGGAATTGGTGGAAAAGCTTACAGTAATGTCTCTGACCAGTCTATCAACAGAGCCATCCCTTTGGAACCTGGTTGCGGGTACCCGGAGGCGAAGACGCGGTGTTAGACCTGTCAAACATTTTGGCCTCAACCCTGAAAGGTATCGCCAGAGGTGTCGTGGCAGCCATAAGTTGTCCACACAGAATTGGGTGGATTTTTTTGAGTATGCCCGTAAGGCTCTGGATGGTTGGGTGCGTGGCAGCGAGGTGCGTGATTTTGAGGGTCTTTTGAGAGAACACCTCTTGGATAAGTGTTTTCCGGAGCTACGCCAACATCTGGTGGACCGCAAGCTTACTGATCCCAGTGAGCGTGCGAAGGAGGCGGATACTTGGGTTAGCACCCGGGTGTCACAAAAGGGCCCCGGGGGAGATGGCCCGAAAGGCGGACAGGGCGCCCCTCAGAAGAAAGGGTGGAGATAAAAGACAGGAGTTCTCACGAGGCCCACAAACTAGACAGTTTGGGAAAGGAGTAGGTACTTCAGAGGAGTTTCCCAAAACCCACTTACCCTGACAAGAGTCAGCCGCCAAAAGTGGTCCGGTGCTATGAATGCGGAGAGGTCGGACACTACAAGGGAGATGCCCAGTGTCGCAAACGACCCCCAGCCCCCACTGTTGGCAAAAGTCCCGGGGTGGCTAGTGTAGCGCTTGGGTTGGAGCTGCCCCTAGATAGGGAAGGGGAGTGGACAGGCCTGACCCTGGTTTCACTTGGGGATAGAGAGATGGTCCCAGTGACGCCATTACCATCGAATACTGCTAAGTACCAGCAGAGGGTGAAGGTCAATGGGGAGGAGGTGGACGCTCTGAGGGACACAGGAGCCAGCATGACCACCGTAGTGAGGCGGCTGGTGTCCCCTGAGCAGGTTGTTCCTGATGTGTACCATCCAGCCGTGTTGGCTGACGGCAATCTGAGCTACTATCCGGTGGCTCAAGTTCCCTTTGAGTGGGGAGGAGTGTCAGGTCCCTTGAGAGTTGCGATCAGCCCTGCCTTGCCTGTGGACTGTCTGCTCGGTAATCACCTCGAACATGCCGCCTGGAAGGAAGTGGAGTTTAAGGCCCACACTGAGATGCTGGGATTACCAGGGTGGACTTGCGTAGCCAAGCGGTCCATGGCTGCCCGGCAAGAAGCTCAACCCGGGTTGGAGCCTGAAACCACGGCCCAACCCAATGTCGGTCCAGAGGAGAGAGTTGTGGAGGACACACCCCATGTGATGGATGGGGAGCCCGCGGAGGTAACCCCGGAGTCCGTGGAGGTGGATGTCGTTCCCGTGGGGGACCTGCCCACCCTTGCCGAGTGGCATGTGGAAGGAGGGCCTACCCGGGAAGAAATCCGTCGGGCGCAGAAAGAGTGCCCCACGCTTGAAGGCATGCGGTGACAGGCCGAAGCCCAAGCGGTCGACCAAGAGACTGGCAGTTACCACGTGTATTGGGAAGATGGCCTCCTGTACAGTGAGCCATGGGTTCTGGTGCATGGATCATCGAGGGCCTTAGTGGTCCCCCAGTGCTACCGGGCCTTTTTGATGGAACTGGCGCATGAGATACCCTTAGCTGGACACCTGGGCCAGGACAAGACCTTTGCAAGGCTAGTCACACATTTCTATTGGCCTAGGATGAGGGTTGCCTCTGACACCTACTGAAAGACCTGCAAGGCTTGCCAGGCCAGTGGCAAGACGGGGACCAAAGTAAAGGCCCCGTTGGAACCGCTCCCAGTGGTCAGGACCCCTTTCGAGCGGGTCGGAATAGACATTGTTGGGCCGTTGGACCCTCCGACCTCTGCGGGACATCGGTTCATCCTGGTGTTAGTGGACCACGATACTCGGTACCCGGAGGCCATCCCTCTGAGGACCGTTACTGCACCTGTGGTGGCGCGGGCCCTGATGGGGATATTCACCCGAGTGGGATTCCCCAAGGTCGTGGTGTCGGACAGAGGCACAAATTTCATGTCTGCCTACATGCAGGCCATGTCGAAGGAGTGCGGAGTGACCTATCGGTTCTCCACTCCTTACCACCCCCAGACTAACGGGCTCGTAGAGCGCTTCAACAAGACTTTGAAGGGGATGATCCGGAGTCTGCCAGAAGACCTGAGGCGGAAATGGGACATCCTCCTCCCTTTGCTGTTCTCGTACCGCGAGGTACCCCAGAAGGGAGTCGGGTTCAGCCCTTTCGAATTGCTCTATGGCCATCCCGTTCGGGGACCCCTCAGTCTAGTCAAGGAGGGGTGGGAGAAGACTTCGAAGAAGCTTCCTCGTGATGTTGTCAGCTACATGCTGGCATTCCGCAGCCAGATGGCCAAGCTGTGGAAGTAAGCCTCAGACAACTTAGAGGATAGCCAAACCGTCATGAAGGAGTGGTATGACCGCAATGCTCGGACGGTAGAGTTGGACGCTGGACAGAAGGTGTGGGTCATGGAGCCTGCAGAGCTTAGTGCTCTCCAGGACCGGTGGACTGGTCCGTACGAGATTGTGGAGCGTCGAGGCCAGACCACTTACCTAGTTGACTTGAAGACCCCCCGTCAACCCATCGGGTGCTCCACGTCAACCGCCTGAAGCCTCACCATGAGCGATCAGAGCTTGCTCTCCTCATGGTGACGGATGGGAGCGAGGAGGAGGAAAGTGGGCCTCTTCCTGACCTTCTAGAGGCTCAGGAAAAGGATGGTTCAGGGGAGAGAGTAGTCCTCTCCCCATCCTTGACCCCAGAGCAACAGAGGGACTGCCGCCAGGTATTGGCGCAGCACGCCTCGTTGTTTTCCCTCACGCCTGGAATTACCCATCTGTGTACCCATGATGTGGACACAGGGGACAGTCCGCCAGTGAAAACCAAGTCTTACCGGCTGTCCGATAAAGTAAAGAATAGCATCCAGGGTGAGGTGGCCAAGATGCTGGAGCTGGGAGTGATCGAACCCTCCAGCAGCCCGTGGGCTAGTCCGGTTGTGCTGGTGCCGAAAGCCGCTCCACCGGGCACCACACCAGAACTTCGGTTCTGTGTGGACTATCGGGGGTTGAACTCTGTCACCAAGACAGATGCTCACCCGATACCACGGGCAGACGAGCTGATTGACCGTCTGGGAGCAGCCAAGTACCTCAGCACCATCGACTTGACATCAGGGTACTGGCAGATTGCCATGGCCGATGAAGCGAAGGAGAAGACAGCGTTCTCCACGCCCGAGGGCCACTTCCAATTTCGAGTGATGCCCTTCGGGCTCAAGAATACTCCGGCCACCTTCCAGCGGTTGGTGAACCAGGTGCTATCTGGCCTGGAGTCCTTCTCAGCGGCGTACCTGGATGACATAGCTGTCTTCAGTAGCACCTGGGAGGACCATCTGCAGCATCTCCAGGAGGTGCTGCAGGCTTTGCAACGTGCTGGCTTGACCATCAAGGCTAGCAAGTGCCAGATTGGACAGGGCTCTGTCGTGTACCTGGGGCACTTGGTGGGCGGAGGTGAGGTACAACACCTCCAGGCCAAAATTGAGACCATCATGGCCTGGGAGCCCACCAAAACTCAGACTGAGGTCCGAGCGTTCCTCGGCCTCACTGGCTATTACCGCAGGTTCGTCAATGGTTATGGCACCATCGTGGCCCCCTTGACCGAGTTGACATCCAAGAAGCAGCCACGCAAGGTCATCTGGACGGCTGCTAGCCAGGAGGCATTCGAAACACTGAAGTGCGCGATGTGCACCGCTCCAGTGCTGGCCACTCCGGACTTCAAAAAGAATTCATGATGCAGACAGATGCCTCAGAGCATGGCGTAGGCGCCGTGCTGTCGCAACTCAACTATGCTGGCCATGACCAACCTGTGGCCTTCATCTCCAGAAGACTCCTCCCTAAAGAACGGCGATGGAGTACCATCGAGCGAGAAGCCTTCGCTGTGGTCTGGGCTTTGAAGAAGTTGAGGCCATACCTTTTTGGCTCTCACTTCCTAGTTCAAACCGACCACCGTCCCCTTCGCTGGCTCATGCAGATGAGAGGCGAAAACCCTAAGTTGCTAAGGTGGTCCATTTCCCTACAGGGGATGGACTTTAGGGTGGAACATCGGCCCGGAGCTGACCACGCCAATGCTGACGGTCTCTACCGGTTTTTCCACCTTAGTGACGAGAACTCCCTATAGGTTGGGTAGCTCTCCCCACTTTCAGCTGGGGGGGACGCATGTTAGACCTGTCAGCCCTAGGGTGGTCTTTCCCAGTGATTTTTTGCCCTTGCCACATTTTTCCCACCTTCTTTTTGTTGGCCCATAGGTCTTCGGACACCTTTTCATAGCTAATCTGTGTTAGGGTGCAGGTGCTCTCTACTTCAAACATGGCTGCCACTCGCCCCTGCTACTGCAGCGTGGTCTTTTAGTGTAGCACCCTAGCTGCCAGGAGCAGGCTGGATTCCCATACAATGTTGCAATACCAGCCACCCAGCCCCTGTCCATAGGTAGAGTGGGGAAGCTCCTGGAACCTTCCAGAACAAAGGCGGAGTTAGGTTTTCCCGCCTTAGAGAGTGGTCACCTGACCTGGGCATACTTAAGTAAGGGAGGAAACTTTTTCTAGTCAGTTGGGGCATCACTGACCTGGGGAACCCACGCAGGAGTTTTAGGCAGGAGGGCCTAATTAGGAAGAACAATAGTTACTTACCTGTAAACAGGTGGTTCTCCAGTATTGGTGTCTTTCATAGATTCACATGCCTGAATCATTCCCCGTCGTCGGAGTGGGAGTCCCACGGTATATATAAAAGAAATAAAATGCCATAATACATATAGCAAATATCAGAAATACCCAACCAGGAAGTAAGGTAGCACCAGCTACAGTAGAAAAAACCTTCACAATCGTGACTATCCTAGTCATTATGTATTAGTCCAAATTGCAGCCAATCAGGCGACAGCACCCACCAGAATGTTCTCCCCAGAGGCTCAGGCTCTCAGATTTTCTCACACGGGAGTGAACCCATAATGCCCGAGTGAGTCTCTGGGGGGAGGCGGGCGGGTTGCATGTGAATCTATGAAAGACACCAATACTGGAGAACCACCTGTTTACAGGTAAGTAACTATTGTTCTTCTCCAGTATTAGGGGTGTCTTTCATAGATTCACATGCCTGAATCAGAATAGTAAGTAGTACTCCTAGCATAATGCTCGTAGACGTCAGAGTATCAAAAAATATATATATATACATATATATACATATATACCCAGTATAAATGAATAATCATAATCATCAACATCTAAGAACGTCTAAAGAGCATAGAGGAGGAGGTGGAAACAGAGGCTCACCTTATTTGAAAAGATTGCGCAGCACTGCTCTTCCAACCGAAGCATCTGCGTCGTCTGCTGAATCTAGACAGTAATGTCTAGTAAAGGTGTGTCTGCTAGACCATGTAGCAGCTCTGCAGATCTGTCGAAGAGGCACACCAGCAAAAAGGGCAGTGGAAGAGCTAACCGCCCTTGTAGAATGTGCTCTTGGAAAGGCCTGTAAGGGTCTACCGGCCTGCTGATGACAAAGTCCAATTGTATAGGAGACCCATCTAGCAATGGTCTGTTTTGAAACTGCACAGCTCTGGCGCTGCCGCCCATAGGCCACAAACAGTTGGTCTGTCTTGCGGATGGCAGAGGTTCTTGAAAGGTAAAACTTAAGACATCTTCTAATGTCTAACGAATGTAGTGCTCTTTCAGCTGGAGACTGTGGTGTTGGAAAGAAAGTCTTGAGGACAACCGGCTCATTCAGATGAAAATCCAAAGGCACTTTTGGCATGTACGTTGGATTAGTACGTAGTACTACCGAGTCCTTAGTGAATTGGATGAAAGGCGCTTTAGATGTAAATGCCTGAATATCGCTAACCCTTCTAGAAGATGTTAAGGCTAGTAACAATGACACTTTCCATGTTAAGAATTTCAGGTCCACCTTATGGATCGGCTCGAAAGGGTCACGCTCCTCTTGCAAGGGCCTCATCCGAAGACGACAGTTGGGGGTGAGAAGAATACAGGAAGAAATCATCCTGATGAAGGACTTGAACATGCGCACTGAAACGCACCTTTTTAACAACAGTGTCGCAGCCAACCGTATTCTTTCCTGTCTTTCCTTTGAGATAAATACTTGGGCGAGCTTGGTGTCCAGTGTCGCTCCCAAGAAAGTCTTTCTCCTTGCTGGCGTGAGGTGCGATTTCTCGAAGTTCACTGAGAAACCCAGGCTTTGCATCAGTGACAGAGTTTTTTTAATGTGAACTTGCACCATGTCGAAAGAACCGGCCTTGATAAGGCAATCGTCTAGATATGGATATATCTGTATCGACTGCAACCGAAGATGGGCTGCCACCGGGGCCAGTATCTTCGTAAACACTCTGGGGGCTGATCACAGTCCAAATGGAAGAACTTTGAACTGGAAGTCCCTGCCAGCCACTCTGAACCTTTGAAACTTCCGGTGCCTGGGAAAAATTGGTACGTGAAAGTATGCATCCTGAAGGTAGAGTGTTGCCATATACTCTCCCGCCGAAAGAAATTGGAGGATTTCTTGAACTGTCAGCATCCTGAATGATACCTTTTTGAGGAATTTGTTTAGGGCACGCAGGTCGAGGACGGGACGCCATTCCACCGACTTCTTGCGAATAAGGAAAAATCTTGAGTAGAAGCCTTTTCCTTTTTGATGATGAGGTACCCTTTCTATTGCTCCCTTCCGAATCATAGTATTGATCTGGGCAAACAGCTCCTTGAGATGTGCTGGAGGCGGTCCTCTTGGGGGGCAATTTGGGGGAGTTTTTACGAATTCCAAAATGTGACCTCTGGCTACCACATCCAGAACCCATTTGTCTGTGGTAATTTTGGACCAATTTAAGTAATTTTGGGATATTTTTCCTCCAATTTGGTTCGGGTTGGGACAAAGTGGCGGCAGGATGCGTTCCTCACTTTTTATGGTCTCTTCCTCGATAGTTAGATTTTTCTCGAGGCTGAGAGAAATTTCCTTTTCTCTGTCCGTAAGTCTGTTGCCGATATGGTTGGAATCTTTGGTTTCCCTGGGCGGAAGTATAGGAGCGCTGTTGGTTATAGCCTCCTCTATTAGAGAAATTCCCTCTTCCTCTTGCTCCACGAAAGGAAGACTTCCTGTATTGTAAAGTGCCCAGCGGACGTGCTGTCTCAGTATCCTTTTTGATGGCTTCAAGAGCATCGTCAACATGCTTTCCAAATAAGTATTCTCCATTAAATGCCATATCTATAATCCTTGTTTGGACCTCCTGCCGAAAGGATGTTGCCTTCAACCATCCTTGCCTCCTGAGAACAGCTGCACCCGCTAATTGACGAAATCCTGTGGCAGCAACGTCCACTGCTGCATTAATCATCTCAGACGAGACGCACTCTCCTTCCTGAAGGATCTTCTTCGCTTCAGCCCGATCTGGTTCGGAAAGTTTGTCCACATACGGCGAGATGTCCGACCACATCTGCCTATCGTATCTCCCTAATATGGCTAGGGAGTTTGCGGCTCTAATGGTCGTAGCTGCAGTTGTAGAAACTTTTTTCCCCGATAGAATCTAGACGTCTCCCGTCCTTGTCTGGCGGAACAGAGACCTGAGATGTTGGGTTAGAAGACCTCTTATGCGCTGCCTGCGCTACCACAGAGTCTGCTTTCGCTTGTCCAATAAGGCACGCTGGAGATTAATTTGGCGCCCTATATTTCTTATCTACTCTCGGGAGCACTGCTGGCAAAGAATTTGGCTTGGACATGATCTTCAGTCCTTCCTTCCATATGAATTCTATGATAGGTATGGTCCAACTCTGTTTTTGTGGTGTAGATTTGAAGTCATACAAGAAGCATTCTTCTTGTTTCGACTCCATGGTTATCATGAACCTCTTCGTTGCTCTATCCATGATCTTGTGGAATGAGGCAATGTCCACAGGAGGTGACTCAGATGTGTTTGCATTATAATCCTCACACTCCGACGATTCTGACCTATTGTCTAATTCTCCTTCTTGCTCCTCATGATCTGAGAACTCTTCATCTCCTGTCTGAGGAGCTGAGACCTGCGACGTAGACAATGCTGGACGTCCTTCTTCCAACGACACAGAAACCACTGGCTGTGTCCGCTTTGAAAGCGGCGTCGCTATTTTAGGTCTTGGCGTAGATACCTGAGAGTCACCTGACTCTGAAGGTGGGAAACGCCTATAATAATCACTGAGCATATACTGCAGATTGCGAAACAGTTCCTCAGGCATCTGCATGCCGGGAGCAGGCCTGTCCTCATGTGACATAGGCTCTGTTTCATCCATTTCTTCCTCCATATCATCTTGAACTTTAATTTGGAGGTCAGATGGGCTTCTGGCTGCTCCAAAGTTTTCATCTTCGTAGGATCCTTCCTCATCTGAATCCAAAAGTTTCTCCGGCACTACTAGCGTAGAAGGAATCGCCTCATTAGTAGCCCTTTTCTTCAACAGCGTAGCTGTAGTTGCAGGAGATGGTAACGGAATCCCTGATGACTGTGCTGACCAGACTTGTAAGGTAGTGCAGCTTGATAGAGGCGCAGTCAACGGGATCTCCGTTTGCTGCTGAATCTGTTGCCTCGTCGACGGTACCGTCGTCGACGGGCCCGTCGTCGAGGGTAGCTTCGTCGACGTGGATTTCGTCGTCGACGTGGATTTCATTGTCGACGGTAACGTCGTCGGCGAGAGATTCGTCGACGGTACAACTTTCTTCGTCGACGAGGAGCCAACCGTCGACATCATAATCGTAGACGAGGAACTCGTCGACGGTACCTTAGCCGTCGTCGACGGGACTATCGTCGACGACGAGATAGGCCTGATCTGTACATGAACCAGCGTAGGCGAAGAGGCCGAAGACATGACAAGAGCTGGCTCTGGAGAGGAGAAAGTCATAGTGCATGTGGTAGACGTGGCCACATGAGAGGAAACACAGTCCTTTTTTGACGTTGAAATTGTCAAAGGTGGCAACTGAGGAGGCACAGATTTTGAAGATTTTTTGGGAACTGCAGATTTCCCAGACTTCTTAGAGGGCGTACTATCCACCTTACCAGGTGGAAGAGTCTTTTTTGAATCACTAGGCCCAGGAATATCTAGAGAGGATTGGGCCTTCTTCGCCACCTTAGCCCTTGGAGATGAAACTTCCGTTTCAGCCTTCCTCTTAGTAGAAAGTAATGAAGAACCAGAGGCAATGCTTCCTACCTCAGATAAAGGGTCCTCCTTGTCCTTGAGTCTGTTAAGCCACAACAGCAGCCGTCCTTCTCTATCCCTGATGGTTTTAGGGGGGAAGGTCGGCATATCTTGCACTCCTTTGCCTTATGGTCAGGATAAAGGCAATATAAACATTTTTTGTGGGGGATCTTCTTTGAATAGTCTCTGCTTCCCACAAGAATCACAGGCCCTGAACAGGGATTTAGAAGAAGACATCTGTAAAACTTGAAGAAACTAACTGATCTAGAAGAAAAACTGAGCAGAGCTCAGGGAGACTCCCTTCACACGACGTGCGGTAGAAAATCTGAGAGCCTGGGCCTCTGGGGAGAACATTCTGGTGGGTGCTGTCGCCTGATTGGCTGCAATTTGGACTAATACATAATGACTAGGATAGTCACGATTGTGAAGGTTTTTTCTACTGTAGCTGGTGCTACCTTACTTCCTGGTTGGGTATTTCTGATATTTGCTATATGTATTATGGCATTTTATTGCTTTTATATATACCGTGGGACTCCCACTCAGACGACGGGGAATGATTCAGGCATGTGAATCTATGAAAGACACCCCTAATACTGCAGAACTTATACTACTGGGAGTGACAGGATTTAGGTGCTGCCTCTTAAGCTGGGTGAAGTGTCCTAGTCTAGCCCCCTGATCTGGCCCAGCGGTAGGGAACCCCAGGGCACATCTGCAGTGACTGAGGAAAAAAAAACCTCATCAAGCCTTCAACTCAACCCCCCCCCCCCCCCCACCCCCCAACTTCAAGTAACCAACATCCAAGGGCGCAGAACCATCCAAGCGCCAAGAAGTCTACTTTCCTATGACCAGAGATTGCTGGGGGATCGACCAGGTACTGGACTTGTGCTGCCCTGCGCACCCCTGCCTGCATTGGGGTCTGACCGCCCCACCTGTCTCCCCCCTGACTGACTCTCTCTGCCTGCCTGCCATTCTGCTTACATTGCTTGCTGCATCCCTTGAAAAGTGCTATAAGTGGTCCCCTCCTCAAGCGCTGTGACTGTCTTGCTCCCCTGCCTAACTACCTGGACTGCCTGTCAAGTGCTCCCTCTACCTAGCGCTGGAACACTGTTAAAACTGGAGTGCTGGGCCCTTGCTAAATTGTGCCCCTGTGAGCGGCGCTGCGCCTACTCCCGTTACCCCCGTCGAGTGAACTGCCCTCGAGGCGCTCCACCCTGGAAGTGCCATCCTGGTCGAGGCGCGCTATATGCCCCGGTGTTAACCCAAACGAGATTGCCCCCTCAGCGCTGTGTGGAGAAAGCGCGCTGTTGCACTCACCGCCGCAGCCCGGCCAGGCGTGGTAAAATCCGTGGGGCGGCCCCCGGTGCCAGGAGAGGGCCGCCGCGATTGCCTGCGTCTCCAGCCCCCGCTTGTGACCTGCTGAGGCGGCCCCCGGTGACGGAGGAGGGCCGCCGTGATTCCTGTCAGGCCGCGAGGGCCTGAGGCCTTCCTCCCCCTGTCACGTGGTGGGGGTTGAGGCATCTTTGGACACACCCCCTTGGGCGCCGCGACCGATGGCGGAAGCAGCCCCGGGCCGCTCGCACCACCTCGAGCCTGGGACCAGGGAGACGCAGTGCTGGGGAGGGCTCTGTCAGCGCTCCGAGCCCCTCCCTCCCCAGCGTGAAGCCAGCGAAGCTGCCCCGAGGCCAGAGGGAGGCCCGTGAAGAGCGCGCAAGTGCGTGGGCCTCCCCGGTCCGTCCCCTCACCTCCTGAGGCCTGCAGAGATCGGAGGGCTCCCTGAGTAAACGGGAGAGACCCCCCCTCCCCCCACCCACGCCACCGCAAGGGCCGGGAAGGCCGAAGAGCAGCAGGTAACCTCCGGGGAGGAGGGCAGTAGGCCCGAGGTCGCCCCTCCCCCGGGGTGAACTCAGACTAGGCCCCGTTGCCCCCCCCCACCTATTGTGCCTTGATATCTTGAGAGGTTTGGGAGGAACAGATACCTACCCTACTGAATCGTTCTGCCTGCCAGGAGTGCTCGGCCTGGAACCTGTCAATGGAATTGTGGGGTGATATTACACAGTCAGATAATCTACTTCAGTGATGGGTAGTGTTTAATGGCCGACTTAGGGGGATATTAAGCTCATGTTTCCTGAGATGTTTTCATGCCTGCTATAAGAGGATGACCTTTTCCCTGTACTGAATTCCTTGCAGGGGTGGGGTTCTACAGTTCCTGAGGGGACCGAACTGTGATACTTACTGATTCATTCTAATAGTATTCTGATGATCGGATTCTGGGTCGCAAAACGATCAGTATTCACAAGAAGAAATGCTTGTGGCTGTGTTCTTTGAAGTTTTCTGTTGAACTGAAAGTACTTGATGAAATGTTTTATCACTTTCTATGAAGTGCCATTTAGAAGGTGTTCATGAGAGGTTTAATGTGGTACTTTAATGCAATGCTAATGTTGCTTCTTGCAGGATCATCCAGGTTTATGAAATACCCTCTTTGCCTGCTGAAGAGTAGCATACTGCGACAGGCTGTGTTATTTGATGTTCCACTGCTTAGATGAGCTGGTTATTACTTTAATGACAAGTCTTACTGAAACTGCCTAATGAAATGCTTAAATGAAATACCTATGATTTGCTAAATGATTACTTGCTTGATCCAAAGTCTATATAAAAGATCTTGATTTACAAATACAACTAATGGTGTGGTCTCCATTATTGCGCCCACTTCATGTCACATTGGATGAGTGTGTTAAGTAGCTGCTTTACACGCAAGCCCCTGGCTGCTTTCCTGCTCGAGCCATGCTACCCCCCGGAGAGCTGGTGGTCCCAGTTCTTACATGCGGCATTTTGTGTTTTCGGCGTCCGCGAAGAGATCGATGTCTGGTTTTCCCCAGTTGTGGAAGATGTCTTGCATCACTTCTTGTTTTAGCACCCAGTCGTGTGCTTCAGTGAAATGCCTGCTTAGGCCGTCCGCTTGGATATTGAGGACGCCTGGTAAGTGAATTGCAGAGATGTTCATGTCTCGTGCCAGAAGCCACTTCCAAATCGCCTGTGCTTCTAGCGACAGGGGTCTGGACCTGGGGCCCCTCTGCTTGTTCAGGTAGTACATCGTTGTTGTATTGTCCGGAAGAACAAGCAGAGTAGTCAATTTGATGGAAGGAAAACAGAGAGGTAGATGTACCGGTCTGAGCTCCAGCATGTTTATGTGGTATAGTTGCTCTTTCTCTGACCACATTCCTTTGATCTGTAGTGGTCCCAATATGAGCACCCAACCCATGAGTAGTGGTCCCATATGAGCACCCCATCCATGAAGGGAAGCTTCCGTCATCAGAATCTGCTTGGGCAGTTCCTCTCGAAAGGGGACTCGTACGATGAGATGAATCCGTCGCATGCACCATTTGATGGAGAGCCGGACAGACAGAGGTAGAGTTAAAGTGTCCTCCCAACGATTGAAGATTTGGGACCACTGATCCTCCAGAGTCTGCTGTAGAGGTCTTATGTGAAGTTTGGCGTTTGGAACTAAAAAAATGCATGAACCCAGGAGAGATGAGATCTGCCTGGCCGTGGGCTGAGGTATCTTCAGGAGAGTTTGACACTGTTGGAGAATGGATGATAGCCTCTCCTCTGAAGGATATGCTCTTGCATTGACTGTGTCCAAAGTTGCGCCTCAGTAGTGCATCCTCTGTTATGGATTTTTAAAAATTTAAGTGTAGACCGAGCCGATGTAGTAGTTGAATGCAGTACGCGAGATGCTGCTGCAGAAGAGTTGGCGACGCACTCTTGAAAAGCCAGTCGTCCAGGTAAGGGTAGACGAAGATATGCTTTTTCCTCAAGAAAGCAGCTACTACTGCCATGCACTTTGAGAATGTGCGAGGAGCAGACTTCAGACCGAAGGGCAGGACAGTGAACTGGAAGTGGTCTGATTGAATGCAAAACCTTAGAAATTTCTGATGCTTTTGAGAGATTGGTATGTGGAAATAGGCATCTTGAAGATCTATGGAACACATCCAGTCCCCTTGATGCAGGATTATTTGATGTAATGCCAGCATTCTGAACCTCTCTCTCAGATTGAACTTGTTGAGATGTCTGAGATCTAACATAGGTCTGAACTCCTTGCTTGGACCTTTCTTTGGGACCAAAAAATATCATGAGTAGATCCCCTGCCGACGTTGATGCCATGAGACCTCCTTGATGGCTTCCTTTAGGAGTAGAGTGGGCACCTCTTCTCTCAGAAGATTTATGCGATGGATGAGTCTTTTGAGGAGGAATAGAAGGTGGAGGGGACTTGAACCTGATGGTATACCCATTCCTTACAATATTCAGCACCCACTTGTCTAGTGTGATCTTGGTCCCCTCTTCCAGGTAGAAACGGACACTCCCCCCACATGGCAGCAGGTGTGGACTGTCTGGAGTTCCCTCATCTTCCTCTACCAGGACGCTGGTAGGATTGTGATCTTCCTTGATTTTGCTGAGAGGACCACTGAGGGGTTTGAACCATCTGTTGGTATTGTCGCCGATCGCAAGGGCAGTAGCGTCGCTTGAAGTCCTTCCTCTTCTTGAGCCCAACCGCCTTCACTGTATCCTGTTTGGTCTTCATTCTGGACATTTCGTAATCAGCATGAGAGCCGAAGTGATGTGCCATTGAAGGGGAGATTGGGAATGCGATGTTGAGGCTCTGGCTTCAGACCCGTCAATCTCAGCCAAGCAGAGCAACAGGCACAAATCCCATTAGCATAACCATGGGCAGCGAGACCAGAGGCATCATCCGCTGCACTGATAACTTGATTGGCTACCAAGCCACCTTCATGCAGGATTTCCAGGAAATCTTGCTCGTCTTCTTTTGGGAGCTTCTCATTGAAGCAGGAAAGAGTCCCACAAAGAACGCTCATTACGACCCAGTAAGGCCGAGGCGCTGGCTACCTTCATGTAAGAAGCTGAGGTTGTGCACATTCTCTTGCCGACAGAATCCATGGCCTTACTGCTTCTATCTGGGGGAACCACAGACGATGATGCCCCATCTGATTCTTCCATGCCGCTGAAATAATAACAGAGTCAAGTGGAGGGTCAACCCTCAGAAAAAAGGGGTAGTTCTCGGGAGCCTTATATTTCTTAGTGATCAGAGATGTGGCTGCCCCCACCGAATGCTGGAGTAAGGAATTTTTGCAGAGCAGGCTCCAGCAATCCAGGCACTAGAGGAAGCAATGGCCTAGAGGAAGACCTTTGGTGCAGTGTTTCAAAGATGACCGATGTCTTGGTGGTGGAGACAGGCATTTCAATGTGAACTTTCGCAGCCCCTCGGCAGAGAACCTCATTGATGGTCAGAATATCATCAATGGGCGATATTCTACTCAGAGGAGAGGAAGAAAGAATAAGAGAATAGTCCGCTTTGGAGTCTGACGACCATGAAGAAGATCTATGGCTCAGTCTTCTAGGAGAGCGGTAGCGAGATCGGGAGGCCAGACTCCTAGGAGAAGGTGATGATCGCCTTCTTACAGATGGGGACCTTCGTGTCTTTCAGAAGAGTGTACGAACTGAATTATAGGTGATCTGGACCTTGAACGTGACAGATAAATCTTCCACTCTCTTATGTTCCCTAGCCATCTCGGTGAGATATTAGTTGGCCGGGCTGGAGACGCTACTGGTGAGGATTCAGGAGGGACTTGCACTATCTGAAGTCCTGGGGAGGAAGAAGCACTCTTTGACAACACCACCTGGGCGTCCCGCGTCGAACGGTCTCTCGACATTGCCCTATTGCAGGTGGAGACCCATGATCTAAGTGTGATCTCCACGACATCGACCTTCTCGACGTCTATCTAGATCGCGACCTTCTAGACACAGGGGGCGTTTTTCGAGATCTCAACGTCGATCTCCTCGGCAACAGATGTGTCGACGCCATGCGTCTCCACGCCGAATGCATGTGTTTCTCCGGCGTCGAAGCCCTTGGTATTCGGCTCGACGCCGATGCAATTGGACCTCTCGACGTAGGCAGTGATCTCGATGTCGGCACGGTCCCTCTCGGCGGCGGGCTTTGACGTGGATGTGTCGATGTCGAGCCCCAGCCTCTTGACGCGTAGGCGAGCCAGACTTGGACCGCCTACGCTTTGATGTCGACTTCATCTTATGGGTATTCTCACTTTGTCGCGTAGGACGTCTCGATGGTGAAGGGCGTTTCGATGGTGAAGGGCGTTTCGATGGCGAAGGACGTCTCGGCGGCGAAGGACGTCTCGACTTCGATTCCGACGGAGACTCAGAGCACAAAGGTATTTTGGATATTGATCTGTCCCTCGACGGCGTACGAGACCGATGTCTCCTTTTCTCATCTCTTTCTTTGCGCTCCAACCTTGTTTAAGAGGAGGGCTTCGTTGTGGAATGTTCGTGGACGACGTGTAAGGAAGATGTCATCCTTCCATGTTTTCTGAATCAGGCGCAGTCTGGCCTTATCCATTCCATTAAGGTTCATCTTGCTGCGCTGACTGCCTACAGGAAATGCCCTTCCTTCTTTCAGATCCCTGTGATCAAAGATTTTTTGGAAGGCTTGAAGAAAGTGTTCCCTCCTGTCCGGCTTCCTTCACCTTCATGGGAATTCAATGTGGTGCTGTCAGATTGATGAAGGAGCCTTTTGAACCTATTAATAAGGCTTTGTTGCAGCACCTGTCCTGGAAGGCGGCGTTCCTCGTGGCCATTACATCGGCCCGCAGGGTGAGTGAAATTCAGGTGTTGTGTTGCCAGGAGAACCTTATACTGTATTTCATGCTGCTAAGGTTGTTATGCGTACTCACCCTAAATTTCTTTCAAAGGTTATATCTGATTTTCATGTTAACCAGACCATAACTTTACCTATGTTTTTTCAGAATCCTTCCTCTCCAGAGGAAAGATCGCTGCATTCCCTGGATGTTAGGAGGGTGTTGAAATTTTATCTGGATAGGACCAAGGATATTCGTAGGTCAGACCAATTGTTTATCAATTATGGATCAGTCAGGACCGGTCTTGCTACCTCTAAACAGTCCATCTCTAGGTGGACGGTGTTACCAAAAGGCTAATAAGACCTTAGGGGGTAAACCTAAGGCTCATTCCACCAGGGGCAAAGCTGCCACGACGGCTTTGCTCCGTAATGTTCCAATTGCAGAAATATGCAAGGCGGCCACTTGGAAGTCGGTCCATACCTTTGCTAAGCATTACTGCCTGAACACTGATGCCAGGGCAGACGCTCAGGTTGGGCAGGCTTCGCTGCAAAATCTGTTCGCACAATAGTGGTGTTATTTCTCGTTTCTCCACTGCCGCTTTGGTGTGGGGATGGGCTTGCCATTCTATTCACTAGATTATGACTATACACAGAGATCCCCTACTACAGAAGGAGTAGTTTCTGTCCTGTAACTCCAGTTCTGTAGTAGGGGTATCTCGGTTATAGTCATAAGCGCCCGCCCTTCTCCCCGGTGGAGAGAGATATTCATGTAAGGAATGCTAGAGGTCTAGCGTGTTACGCCTTCAAAAAGAACTGAAAGTAAAAGGGACCTGCAGTGCATTCTGGGATACTGTGAAGTTCTGGAAAGTTTTCTAAAAGGCACAGTATCCTGTTCTGAGCCACATAATGAGAGCCTACGGGGCTTGTCTGTCCAGGTCTTCCTCTATATCATTCCAGAGGGGTTTTTGCTGTTTAGGCAAGGGAAATCTGGACAGGCTTTGCTGTTTGTGGATTTTTGGTGAAATTTCTAGTTGAAGTACTGGACAGTGTAGCCTGATTTTATAGGCTGCATTATCTGTCTTTAATTCTCTCTTAAGTGTCTGTGCAGTTCTCCATTTTTTCGACACCTTAAGAGATTATTTTTGATTGCTCTGGGGTCCACGCACATGGGCGGCACTATTCACTAGATTATGACTATACACAGAGATCCCCTACTACAGAACTGTGTTATCACAAAAAAATAATCCCTGCAGCACCCAGGAAACTGGCTCTTATTGCAGTAGTCCCTCCCCCACACACTTTTTGCCTTGTATTTAATGTAACTCTGACTGAAGCACACTGGGGTCCTGCTAACCAGGTCGCCACTGTTCCTTCCCCAAAACAAGAAAACTTGGCACTTGATCCTCATGTGGCCAGGCATTTAGCACCTCTGTAAGTCACTAGTAAGTGGTACCTCTAGTAGCTAGGGCATAAGGAGGGTCCTCTAAGAGCTGCAGCATAGTTTGTGCCACTCTAAGGGAACCAGCACCAAATTCATAGAGACTGGTACTGCAGGCTTCTTGACAAGGTGCTCTAAAAAGTGATAACACAATATGACAGACCCTTCCCCCCCTACAGCAGCCCTAAGGAACGGCGCATTATATTCCATGTGAGGACATGTCTGCATGAGCAGATATGCCCCTGTGCTAGCCAGCTCAATTACTGACAGTATAAGTGAACAGGGAGGCCATCTTAAGGTATGTATTGGGCACTGGTCAACATGAGTTTCCCAGCCACACAATTGCTTCACTGAAACCTATGTTGTTTGGTATTAGACACTTTGTATTAATAAACCCAGTGATGGATTTATTATTAAATACACCCGGAGGGTACATTAGAGGTACCCCCTGAACCCTACTGACTTGGGACCAACCCTGCCGGCATGCTGACTTCGACAATTGTACCATATGATGACTTGTCCTGCAGCTGCTTTGTCTCCAAAGCCTCGAAGACCTGCCAGCACTTCGACCAGGAACCAAGAACTCCCATGAACTAGTTGACCCAAAGGGGCCTGAGAGGACTTCAAGACCACTATGGGCACCACTGCATCCATTGCTCCAAGCCAGAGTTGAAGTAGCCCAATGGTGTCAGTGTGGTTCCTCTAGCCTTCCCAAGAACAAGTCCACTGTGGTTTGACTCCTCGAAAACTCCCTGACATCGCTTGCAGCCTCGGTTTGCAGGTCCCCTCTACCGTGACTGCTCTGGGTAAGAAAAACCCAACATCTAAGGACAACTATGCACCCGTCGCCAATGTAGAAGAGGATCAAAAGTGTCCCCAAGCCCCTGAGCATCGTGAAGCCTGAGCCTCCATGTTGGTTCAGCCAGACTGGCCACCCAGTCAAAACCTGCAGCCTCTTTATGCGAAGACCAATTGCTATAAACTAACATTGACCACCCAACGCTGTATTGCACCCCTGAATCCGGCCGCCCTTGTGCCCTACACTAAACTTAAGTCCAAGAGAATGGTCTCGTAAGTCGCTGTACTGTTCCTGAAATGTCGTATTTGTTTTTCCTCCCATAGGAAAGAAAACATTGACGCTTTCGAAAAATGCCCTAAGTGTCAACTGTTTGAAAGCAAAAGTATTTCTATTGAAAGACGTACTTACCTAATCGTATTGCTTCTGGTGCCTAAATATATATAAATATAGGTGTTATTTTTATACATTGCTGTGGATCTCGTGTTTATTGACTATTGTGTGTATTTGCAAATATCTAACACTCGTCTATGTTGAGCATTAGGCTGCTCGACCAAACTACACCATAGAAAAGTACCTTGGGATTGCTAAAGCAAGACCCTCTCCACTAGTAAGGGAATACCTGGACTCTGCATGACATACCCCTTTCGCTTCCTACATCTCCTCCTCTAGGAAGGCTGGTAAATCATCATATCAAGGCAGGAGGCTTCAAAAGCCTCTGTCGCCTTTGATATGCGACCCAAGGTTTCCCTAGACAGGGGAGATACCAATCACCTGCCCTAGGCCCATCTGGCCCCAGGATAGGCAGGGAAAATAGCTATGCAGGAGACGTGTTGCAGTGTCAATATAGTAAATAAAGGAAAACTGAAATCCACTCATCGTGAAAGTGACAAAATAGTTTTGTACATTTGATATAAAAACTGAAAAATTGTTTGGGTTCCCATCATGCTTTTTTGGGGTCATGCAACACTATTCCTGCAAAAATCACCTAGTGGTATAACATGTAGCCTCTATCACAAACTGTTTTAATGAAAAGGTTCAATGTCTTACCTCCAGATACTAGAACTCCATCAGAATTGACTGCCAGCGTGTTGATAATCGCATTATGGCCAGAAAGGTTTTGAATGAAGTTTCCATCTGGGAACCTCCATTGTTTAATATTATCTGGAGAGCCAGATGCAAATGTATACCTGAAAGAAAATTACATCAAGATTGAGGGAAGAAGGGACAAAATGTCAGTGAAATAACACTTTCTGTACTTTCCACGGTCGTTTCTTTCCTTTTTAACTAAAGACTGCATGTCAAGCAACCCATATTGAACAAAGATAGAAAGTTGGAGCAGGGATTCAAGAAATGTGTACACAGACATTATGTAGTGTATGATACGAGATTGAACTTGGCTTGCATAATTCACAGACAAAATTTCATCACAGCTGAAATGTCCCTCACGTTTTGCAAAAATCACAAAAAAACACAAGTAAAGCTTCTTAAACAGTTATGTTGCTCTGCCTGCAATGTATCTCTAATGACTTTAATGAACTTCAAATGCAGTGACGTCACTAGCACTAGACATCATGTTTGCTTTGTAGCCTTTGTCAGATGTCAATTATGTCACTTGTGGAACAGGAAAACAGACATTCACCAGACATGGGCCTTTGCAGAACAAGCAGAGTACACTGAAAGGCAGAGTGCAATCACAAGGTCTTGCTGATCAGCTCAACTTAGTATACGCTCAAATAGTCCAGTGGTTAATAGTAGAACCCAAGTTGAATGCGCAAGTTATTATTTCTTTTGCTTAAGGGCAATTTATTTTTTATTTTGTGCTCAGTCTCTGAATAATTAGAATATTATTTTGTTTGTTGAAACAAAAATGGAGAAAGCGCACACATATCCTAACTGGATGTTTAAACAAGCATGGTCAAGTTTGTGCAGCCAGTCCCAAATATTCACGTTGGCAAAATTAGGGATCTGTGGCAGTGGGCCAGAAAGTGATTTGCCAAAGTTCACACAATGTTGTCAAGTTTGAGCTATTGTATTACAATGTGTGGCTCCTGGCTGTGCCAAGAGAGATCTATTCACTAAACCAGACGTGTGGACAAGTGAGCGTGTGCATTCTCTACAGACTGTACCTGAACACAAAAAAAAACATATCAGGTAGTTGTTTAAGCAAAAACACTAGAAATCCCCAAAGTCTACAACTGTGATCCCTCAAGACTAACATGCAACCGTCAAGGCCACTTTCATATTTCATATTAATAGTGTATGTGCATAAAGACGGAATAGTCTCAGAACTGTTAGAATAATCCTTTGGCATGGAAAAATGGTAGAAAAGCTCAGATGTCTACATTGAGAGTGACTGTAAAGTGTAATGAAGTCATCAAACAACGCAGCCTAAAAGTTTAAAAAGACGTAGGAACAAAGTATTAATCTGTAGATATGTAAAGTTGGATAAGAAAACCTGCTTCTCTAAAAGTGCCGAAAGCTTCAGTGTGGTTTAACCTTCAGAAATAATGCTAAGTAGAGCATGCAAGTAAATCACTTTCACATGCCCATTTTGTTCTTCAAAAGGGTTAGAGGTTCTGTTCAAACTACTATGCTCTTAAGCAAAGTGGCGATTTTTTAATGGCTCTCATGAGAACCTTAGGGCGCCCATCTCTTTACATCAAGATCACAGCATTATAAATAACTAGTTTCATGGTATATTCTTCTTGATGACATGGCAATTCTGGATACTACCGAGACATGCTTAAAAAAGCATCTATTGTTACATAGAATGTCGATGTTCTGGTGGCATAGCCTAACACCAAAGCTTCTTCTGGTACCTTAGGCCGTGGATCCCAGTTGGCTTACAAACCTTTACAACCTTGTGGCCTGATGAAGTGTCAGGACTTTCAGATTCTTTATGACTCCCTTAGTACTTTTAACCATATGACACCACATGAATATGAGATATTTTGAATGTTCTGGTCTCCATGCGGTCATATGTTTTCAGTGACGCAAATCAGTTTAGCATTAAGCTCATCTCATTAGCACATGAATTTTTATTCTTCTGCTGTCATGACTCTCTGGATGCATAGCGGTCTCAAAGTATGGCCATGTGGCACCTGGAATCATTAAGAGGCCCGATCCTCCAAAGGTAGATCCCTGTGCAAGAGTCGCCCCTGGGGTATGGGTCTGAATCACAGTACATTTTACTGTTTTTTCACCTTGTAGCACTTACTTGTGGGCAGCTGCCCAATCTGGCCTCTTGAGCCTGCACCATCATCTTAAGAGATCATCTTTGAGGTCTTTTAGTTATTCTTTCAATGTCGAGGACTTTGTGACATGGATAGCCTTCTCTTCCCTGTGACCCTCATGAAATCGCGTACCCTCTAGAGATCAATTATGTTATGATGTCAAAGCCCCCCCTTGAGTTAAAGATCTTCATTACTTGGAGGGGACCCACCAAAAATCAAGGTTGGGTTGAGTGAAGCCATGTATCTACACCAGTGAGGTGTGATCAATGGAATGCTCATTATAAATAAAAAAAAGTTGCAGTTCCCTTTTAATCGTTCTGCTGCATATATCCAATTCAGAGCTCTTTATTCTTTAGAAAAAAAACAGGAAAAAAAGCACTGCTCTATGTGCTATGAGGAAAAGTCACCTGATTATCAAGGCAATAGGATGCAACCTGATATAGGTTTTGTGTATTCAGACAGAAGAAACTCCATTTCAGAAGTACAAAGAGCCATAAACAAACATTAAGGCGTAGAAAGGGAAAGCTGAAATAAGGACAATTCCTTACTGTCTAGGATGCAAAACAACTGCTCTCACAGACTTTTTGTGATTTGTCAATGTTGTGTGTGTTTTTCCGCCTGCCATGTCCCATAATCGTATTGTAGTGTCATGGCTTCCTGCAAAATAAAGAAACTTAATGTAAACAAAGCAACAAAATTCATCCAGAATAATCATATGTAAAAAAAAATTTTTAAAAAAATGAAATAGAAAAAATTAGGAAATATGGCTCCCCACCACAGTGCCAGGGCAAATTGAGGAATTCCACCGGTCAGTGGGCTAGAGGTAAACACATGCCTGTCTACATGGTAAAATACACTATGACATCAACACTGAATGTTTTCTAGCACACTTTTAGGCACAAATGTAAGATAGGAGATGTGGCTCCATTGTCTTAAACGGTCATGCTTCTCACAGCAGGGTAGTCTCCTTCCTCGAGAACACACAACAGAGGCACAGATAGGTGTGAGGTTACTGCACTGTCATCAGCCCAAATGAAGGAGTAATCAGAGAAAGAAAAACAATTGCAGGCTTAGTCTGAAGGCTTATTCACCTTTCACCATAAAGTCTGCCTTCTCCCCTATCGCCAAAACCATCCACCAAATAAATGTTTTGTACAACCTAAGAGCTCTAACCCTTATTTCCTCAAAAATATTAAAGTGCACCATAGTAAAGATATTAAACTGAACATGTAAGATGTACTCAAGCTACTGTGATTTGAAATTTAAATGTACATTTCCAATTACAAAACAGGAAATCAATATTGTAGAATAAATCTCTGCAGAGCTCCAGCTTACCAGTTACAATTTGTGGTTCTGCCGCTTGACATCTCACTGTTGCCACTGCATTTGTGTGCCCTTGTAAGGTATGTACTCCAGCTTTTGTCCTCACATCCCAAATCTAACACAGAAGAGTACATTTAAGTAAAACACTTTAGCTCTCATATAGAAGGAGTCACTTTTCAACATAGAAAGTTTCACAGATTTTTGTTTTTTAATACATTTCAGGGAAATCGAAATTTGCTCAATTCATCAAGTCCCATTCCGAGAGTACCACATATTTAAAGTCACTAACAAACAAAAATCACTTATGTCAAGTATATGGTTACAAGTTGAACAAAAGTATACGTACACGTGTAGCACATCAGCCCTATAAAGCTGGCATTAGCCTGATGTCTTAATCCACTTGTTTACAGATAGAAGGAAGTAGATGTAATGGATTTGTACATGTCTATCACAGCTTGAAGAAAAGTGTAGCAGATTTGCAGTCTGTTAAATGAGTCAATATTCTGCCTAGTACAGGTGGGCCCATATTTGTAGTAAAATACTCTTCTATTCACCTTACTCCCAGTCAATCCTCAAATCAACAGTCACACCAGCTTCCAAACACAAACCCTTTCTCGCCTAAAGAAGCCCCTTCAAGACCATAACAATTGTCCCACCTGACACACGTACCCAATAACATTGTAATTGGTGGAAAGCATAAAAAAAGCTATTTTCCATGCCTTCGGTCTCCTAAATACCTTTATCCCATTAAACCACTCTCACCCATACATTTCCCACCGTATTCATATTACGATAACCCAAATGCACACTCAAAGAATAATAACTTATTTCTATCATAGATACTGCTACACGCAGAATCGTAACTTTGTGAATCTATACCAAAGCAATGCCTCCTCCAAAGAGATGGTCTGAGGAGTGGACCTACATCAGGAAATCCAGCAGTGCTAAGAGAGGAATATGACCCTCACTTTAGATTTCAGAATCAACACTGCAGACTTCAGATATGATGCAATAGTGCATTGTGAAAGCATAGAGAGATGTCCAAGTGACTGCCTAGCAGATATTCAAATACTACCCACCAGGACCCCCAACCACTCCCACTGCCCTCGCACCCTAACCCCCCTGCACACCGCCAGCAAAGCCAAGGCTGTAGTAGCAGATTTTGTCCTGGTGGAATGAATCCTAAAGCCCTCAGAGAGATACCTCTTGGCCAAGGCAGAACACATTTTAAATGAGAGGACAATCCATCGCAATACAGTCCATTTCTGGCAAGAATTTATTTTGGTCACACCATCGAACACAACAAACCGTTGTTCATCAACAGAATACTCCTTTGCTAAGGGTCCAATCGGAATGGCCTCTTTTTAATTGGATGCATTGGAGAAAAGAACACAGGGAGCGTGATGGACTGTGCTACATGCAAAGGTGACACTCTGGGGTGATTGAATGTCCTGCTAGTGACTTACGTAGGACTCCTAGAAGGAGCCACTTATATGAGGCTGCTGGAGTGTCTGACTAGGGCGATACTTAGGGTTGACTCACAGTTACGTGAGAGTCCAGTCAGTAACACACCTAGGACCGCCTAGTGATCTACAGCATCGCATGCAGTAACGTCTGAGTGTCCTGCAGTGACATGCATAGTGCTGCTAGTGTCCTGTTTGAGTGCTGTAAGAAGGATGGACTGCAGAAAGAATGTGGTCGATTCACAGTAAGTGAGTAACAACCATTTGCAATGCGATAGGTATTGCATTTGCAAGAGTTGGGCTATTGGCATTGTAATGACAATACTTTTTATTTGAGTTTTTTCAAACCTGCAAGTGGTGCTTAAATACCCACATAGTAGTTATAGCCCTTGTTTACGAGAAGCAAAGCTGGCAGTAACAAAGGCACAGTTAACGCCAGCCTTGCTTCTCATAAGTGCGTGTTTATACACCGCTTGCAGATTTTCAAAACACAATTAAACAACATTGTCATTTACAATGCGAATAGCTCAAACTCTTGCAAATGCTAGACCTATTGCATTGCAAATGCTTGTTACTTTAAGTCTCACTTTTAGTCTGGCTGGAATCCTGCTAATCAGGACCCCAGCCTATCTGCTTTCTCCCTTACATTGAAATACATGTACTTTGGTGCCCTCCAGATTAGATACTGGGGTACCCTGATCAGTCCCTAGTATATGGTACACCATGTACACAGGGTATAGGTACTCCAGAGGCCTCCCATGGGCTAGAGCATGTATTATGCACCCATGAGAGGCAATACAAAATGGAACTCGAGGTCTGCTACTGCAGCCTAGGCAAGATGGTGCATGCACCACTTACTTTAGATCTAGGTTCACTATATCAAATGGTCACAACACTTAAAACTTATTAGTCACCCCATGGCAGGTCTTCATAATCCTGAAGGCAGGGTGCTGGGTTTTATGTGAGAGGGTGCCCATGCATGAGCAGAGCCCCTCTGCAGCCTTCGGAAACCATTCTCCCAGTTTTTCTGAGACTCAGCCGGACATATAGGTAGAGGTGCATAATAACGTCGCGGTAAATGCTATCTAGAAAATGGCTGCATAGAAACATATTAGGTTTGGTGTCAAACACCTTGGAATCATACCTCCACACCAGTAACTGGTGTTGGAGGTATGATTCCACCCTTCTGAAGCGACGCTCGTGGAGACACTGGTCTACCCGGTGACAGCCTTCTCAACCCGGACAGCACAAAATGGATGCTGCCAGCCAGAGACACATTCCTGCCCCCCTGCTGCTTAGCCAAGCTCGAGCAGGGGAAGGCAGCACAATAAACATCCTGTCACAGGGAGGTGTGACCACCTTCCAGACAGGGTTTAATGTACTGGGGCTGGGTGGGTGTACTCGGAGTGCCTCAAAGTTTGCACTCGGGGCACATTTTGTGTCCCTGTGCATAGTCCAGCTCAAACCAGTTCTGGGAACCATTGGCTCCTGCTCTGGCACGAAACTGGACAAAGGACATGGGTTTAGCCACCCCTCTGTCCTGCCACTCCCCTAGGAGGGTCACCTGAATCTGTCCAACCCTCTCCCGTGGGTATAAAATGGGTTACCTGGCTACAGGACATTAGATTTTAAGTGGACAAGACTCTACAAGAAGAAGCCACTGACCTTCGACCGACTGGACACCTTGAACTTCGTTGGACCTCGACTGACCTGGACTTCATCCACCTTTCCGTCCGAAGCTTAGTTTGTGCCGCGACTCCATACAGGCTCTGTGAAGGACCTGTGGGGCACTTAAGACATCAGAAGAATCTCCCTTGGGGTGAAGGATGCACTCCCCTGCGTTCTAGGCACCGAAAGCGCAACTGACCAGTAGCTGCTCCTGAGCTCCTGCGAACTCCGAAGATTTTAGCAACACAGGAGGTGGTTCCTAAAAGTACCGGAGGTCGATCTGCCCTCTCACCGAGTTTGAGGCCAGCATCCCTCTTGGGGATTGCGTAACCCGAACACCTGTGCACCGCGTCCATTTGCAAGTGCATATGCTTGTTGGTGATTCCTGAGCTTGTGCTTTGGACCCCGTGTGCTACTGACCCCGAGCAGTAGTTGCACTAAAGAGCTCCAGCCTTCTCGCACGGTGTGCTCCCTTGGCTAGTGCTTTGCAATCTTGATCGAGGTCCCCTAGCGACTCCTGGTCCTTCGGTCTGAGGGTCATCTTGAGTGTTCTTGGGCTTTCCTGGTAGCTCCAGACATGCCCTGACTCTCCATTACTTGGAGAGTCCACTGGACTTCGCTGATCCACACCGTAACCTGTTTGTCCTTCCTGCGTGTATTGCTGTTGCCAAGGCTTGTTGGTGCTCCTGCCGAACACCGACCCCTCAGCACTCTACAACCTTGTGGCTGCAGAGTCAAGCATCCCTTCTTCATACCTGAAGGACAAGACATCGGTGGGCATTTGTCTACTTCGCACCTGGTCACTCTGAAGTGACCCAGACTCGGACCCCTCTGCTTTCAGGTTCCTTCCATCCAGGATCCAGGCTTGGATTCCACCGGACCCTTTTCAACTTCACAGCAGCAGTACTTCTTCACTTCCTTCCATAGAGAACCACAAGAGTTTCCAACGCCACTTCAGACATATGCACCCGGCTTCCCTGGGTTAGGTAACTTCGATACTACGGTATCCATGGGTGGGGCGGCTCTTTAAACTCTTAAGTTCCGAAGGGTTTGCTCGAAGTCCTCCTAGAAGGGCACTTAAACTTCAACTTTGCAACCGCGACTTTACCCATAGAGTTGTACGGAGCATGCGGTCGTGTTTCCTCACTGCACCCGTCCTCTGTGGGCCTCCTGCGTCATCACCTTGGGTGGCTCCTTGGGGTCCCAGCAATTCTACGTGCACTAGGCACTGTCTAGTCAAGTCGTGATTGTCATACCACTTTTTTAGTATATGGTTCGTTCTCCCCCTGGAGCCCGCTGTGTATTGTGCTACTTACAACTGTTCTATTGATCCAGTATTGTGTGCTTGTTGTTCTAACCTCGTGTAGAGGATAGCAGAGTGCTATATTAATACATACATATTTTTATATAACTACTTGGGGGTGATATTCTGGTAAATCAAGCTGCTTCACATTCATTCAAGATTAAGCCTGAAGGCTGCTCTCCATAGCTACTATTAGGATAGCTTTCATAAAAGCTATCTTTGACCTCATACATCATAAGTGTCATGTGGATTGGTACAGGAGCCCACTTTAACTAGTGGACAGCATATACCAAGTCACCTTCTCACAAATATAAACTTACCTCTTGTCCCCTGTCAAATTATTCTATGATCCTTGAACCCTACCAATACTAGCTGGCACCACCCTCTCTCCAAGGAGAGTTACAATAATATCTATTTGGGCCTGCTCTCTGTGACTCTTCCAACCCTTTAAGTGAACCTCAAAAATCGAAAGCGCACAGAAAACTCAAATCCCAATCTAGTCAAGTTTCATTGTGTTAACTCACATATGTACCCCCACATGCTTCATAATAACAGTAGCTGTTCACATCATTAAAATAAATATTACCCAACACCTGTACATTTACCAAAAAACATCCAGTTGCCAGCCCTTCTCCAAAACAATAGAAACTGTTTCAGAAGTACACCCAACAAACCGTGACCCACAATTTCTGATCATCTCCAATCAGAAGCCCCCCCGTTGTACTAAAAAAAAAATTTCATAACATCAATTTGTAACAGGCACAAATATCTTTTTTAATCCGTACTGGCAACTGGGAGGGAGCCTTGACACTGTTGACAACTATAAACATCTATCAACAATTACTTTAATAAGCAAAATGGAAGCTACACTCTCCTGAACCCTCCATGTATCTCCCAAGCAAATTCAATTTGCTCGTCGACTAATCTGCCATTTGGGTATCATTGAGATACAAGTGGAAATCCAAGGCTCTGTATAGGTGCAGCCTCCAAGGGGAGCACAAATGCAGCTCAGTAGGCTTTGGCTTAGAAATCCCAGCACCGTCAGTAGTTGCTGCCTTCTATAAAGCCAATGCAGGAGTGTATAACAGGGCGTCATGACCCTTTTCTGGGCCCGGAGCACACAAATACTTCAGGCAAAGTACTTGCATCACTCCAATGAACTGATGCATCCACAGACATGTGCTACCGGAAGCTGCAAGATTATTAGGCAGATAGGGTCTCACCCAGTACAGTGGTTTTCCAAACAGTAGGCGGCAGCAGCAGTGTCAAGCTGCAATTATCAGGGGACATAGGAACGATAAGAGGTTTTTGGGACGCAGTTCCCAGAGTAAACTGAGGAGAGACCTGGGCACCCACTTGCAGCACGGTTGCCCCTGGCTAACTCTCAAAGTCACTCTGCTTTTTTATGGGTGATTCCCAAGCTAAGAACACGTTGGGTCTTCTCCTTCTGGATAGCCTTCTTCCGTATGACTAAGTAAGCTCCATCCCTCTCTGAACAAGAAGGCAGCTTCTGGGCGCTAGGCAGAACCTCAGCTCCTCCAGCTAAAACTGCAGACTTCAGGTGATGTTCCACATCTCTGGGATACTGGTTTTCAGGCATATACCAGGCCTTGTCACCCAGCAGTTCTTAAAGTAAACCCTTCCTTGTTTACAAAGAATTGCAACAAAGTGGGGTGGTTTGGTCCCACTTTTAAAAACATGTTCTAGGTAGGGAAAGTGCATACATTGTCTGAAGCTTCAGAACCAGTTTGGGGTGGCAGCGTTACAAGGTTCGCGATTCAGTCTATTAGGCTACATGTTCCCTATTTGCTCTCACCTTTCCATTTAAAAAAAGTTTGTGAAAATGTTTTTTGTCAATATTTTATTTCTAGAGATAATTTTTCTGCATTTACAATTAGCTGTTATTTTGCAGTATACAAGTGAAAATTGTCAATACTAACATTTATAGGCTGCTAAAAATAAACTTAAAAACTGAAAATGGCTTTTCAAAAACGAAGTGTATGTATATATCTATATAAAAATATTTAGTAAAAAAAAGGGAGCAAGGATTCCACAAGTGAGTGGGACTAATGACTAATAATGATCTCCTGGAGAATATAACTTGTTGTTTAGAAAACTAGAAAATAGAATGTCAGAATTAATGATCACTGAATGAAAACAAATTTGGCAACAACTGCCTGGGTTTGTTAGCTTTTCCCACGTGGGCGCCTTTTAATCATACACAAATAAATGTTATGCTTGGAAACACACATTAGGTAGCTACATGATATGTTAGGATTTTTCTACTTACTCGTGCAGTAGAATCTCTGCTGCAAGTTACCAAGACATCAATAGTTGGGTGCAAGTCCAAGCCATATACAGCACTCAAGTGGCCATGATAATGCCTAATGACCTAAACAGCAAAGAAAATCAATTGTTTTGAACTATGGCAGATTGCAGTGCAGTTAGTTCAAATTCAGTTTACAACAGAGCACAGACACTGCATTACGGGGTAAAGAAAGAAAGGTACCTTGTTGTACTCAAGATCCCAGCATTTCACCTGCTTATCTTCTCCACAAGAAAAAAGGTAAGGACTTCTCGCACTCACAATTACCCCACGCACAGTGCTAATATGCCCAGTTAGCGACAGCTTCAATTTGCCACTAGCCAAGTCCCAGATCTGAATTGATACAAGAAAGAAAAAAAATATTAGTGTAATAGTGTATGGCAAGAAGAAAGCTCAATCTAGGTATGCAACTACGTAATACAACGGGACTGGTTTATTAGAACAGTCAAAGTGGAGAAAGCAACTAAAGAACACAACTAGAAAACTAGAGGAGGCATGTCAGCTTGAATGAGTGAACGAAGGTATCCTAACTATATTTGAGATTCTACAGCCGTTTCATGAACCAAACAAGTACTGTTGGTAAAGCATGAAGGAGATGGGTTCCCACAACAGCTTTAAAAGACATCTACTAAATAAAATCAGAAACATAACATTCTGTTAAACATCAAACTAGAAAGACAGAGAAATAGGAGGTAGAGAGATACGTTTCAGATGAGGCTCCTCCGCTATGGCGGAATAGCATAACCCCCCTCCCCCCCCACCCCTGCCAACATTTTAAAAAAACATAAAAAAAGGTTTAAAACCAGTTTTATTTTCGTTTTAATTTAGCTTGGGGTGGGGCCGGGTTATGAGGGGGGAGTGGTGGGCCCTACCTACACCGCACATGTGGTTTTTGGCCGGCGGTCTCAGGGCGGTCGAAAACAACATGCGCAATGACCCCTCTCCAACCGCAGCTGCATTGCTGGGGCTGGAGAGAGACTCTCAGACTCCAAGTCAGTCCTGGAGTGCACATCATCGGCGCTCTAGCCAATCTTGAAGCTGGTCTCATGTGAGAGAAATTCAGGATTGGCCGCAGGGCAGGCTGGGAGCCTGTTCCTGCCTGCAGCGGTGGAGAGAAGTGGAAGAGCTCGACGCGATGCTGGAGCAGGTAAGTTAAATTTTTTATTTGTTGTCCTGTTCACCCAGTCTCTTTTGTAAAACATTTTTAACCTCCGATGTCCCCCGTCCCCGCTCTCCTGCTCCGCCTCTTCTCCCCAGAATGAGCCGCTCCTTTAATGATTAATTGCCAAATATCATCGATTTCTTTTACTAACCTTAATGGTTCTATCTGCGGACCCAGTAACAAACCACTGATTTCCAGGTTCTACTGCAATACACCTCACCCAGCCCAGGTGGCCACTGATGACCTGTGAAATAACACATAAAAAAACAAAATGAGAACAAAAAAAAACCCACAGTTGATTATAAATTAAGCACCCTTATATGGTTATTTTACCCAAAAGCAGGGGGAAAATAAGTGACAAAAAACAATGTCAAAGTACCTGCCTTTTATGCATGGAATATGAGACTAAATATCGAACTTTAAAACAACAAACATCATGCAGCAGAACAGTAATAGGTTACAATCGCCAACTATTAATCACAATCAATTCTTTAATTAAGAAAAGTGATCTAACAATGAAGAAAAGTTGACCAAACAATGGAAAACCTGCTTTATACATGGTAACTAAGCAACACTTATTTCTTACCCAAAGACTTAACCGCGGCGGCAATTCCGCCGCGGTGCGGCGGCTTAGCGCAGTAGGCAGGTCGCATCGGCCAACAGACGTGCGCAGCACTACGGAGGTAGTGGTTGCGCCGTCTGCTGTCCGACGAACGCAACAACGGGGTTAAAGAAATAGTATTGCTCTACAGCTTTGAAAAAGCACTCAACATTATTTATGATTATATTATTATACATTGTTAGCCTGAGGTCCATAGTACTGACAGCATTTAGTCATACTCAATCTGAGGGTGCAGCTGTATCACACCAACAAGTGAATACAACCATCTTCATCCACTTAAACAGTCCCAAACTATAACTCCTACTACTCCTACTCAACAAGCTGGCACAAACACGTTACCATACCTGTAGTAAACTAACCAGCCAAATGTCCTCAGAAAAATACCATACAACAAGACAAACCCTTGGGTTATGAAGTGAACCCTTACCAGTGAAATAATAACAGAGTTGCAACATACTATCACATCACCATAAAACTACAATGCATACAAACATCCAGATATGAAAACCATTCAACCACTACAGCACATTAAATAGTTTTCCAATGAAAACAGCTACTGGGTTAGAATGGGGATTAAACCATACGAATACAATTCAAACAATAGGCTCACAAGTACACTCATTTGCTGTGAAAACCTTCAGTAGCCCGCACAACACTATGAACAGAATGTCACAAATAAAATCAGCACATCCATCATCTTCATCCTGTCAACATTCTCCTGCATTCAACATTTCATGTGCGCGAAAGGAAATATTGTGGATTTGACAATGCTTTCAAGAAATGTGCTAGCAATAAGGTGCTTGCACATGACCAGACAGCACAGGGTAGTAAGAAAATCCAATGCAGATTTAAATAAAGAACAAGCAGGTTAAACAGGTCAACACGTGACACAGCTCAGTATACTCACTTCGACCAAAGAGATTTCAGAACTTACTCTGTAAAGTTTCCAGGGTGGATGCCACTGGGGTTTTGGCATAGTCTGAGCTTTCTTTACCATCAAGGCCATATTCTTGGTTCCACCTGATTCCATAGACATCTAAACAATCAAGAATGTGTATAATGGTTGGATATAAACTGATCAGTTATTTTCTATGCATTATCAAGACTTTTTTTATTTATATCAAGAAAATTTTATTGATGAGAATAATGAATATATAATGCAATACAAGTGATACAATCGATGCAATAGAGATATGCAAAAAGGGCTAAAATTGATAGGAAAATCAAGATATTAAATATAGATAATGAACAATAGCCCATGAGAGCTATAGATTTCATTCAAGTAAAAACCTCTACCAAGGCCTTAAAACATATGTATCACTATCAAATGTGGAGAATGCATTATCAAGACTTAATGAAAAGAGACGAATACATTAAACAAGCAAACACTGCCAGACCCTATCAGTAAGCCCATGTCTTCCTCTGGTGTAACAGCAGAAAGCCTACAAAAACTCCTAATAATTTTCGAAAGTTTGACTTAAGAGTCATATGAAAGATGCATCGAATTAAAACTGAAATGTGAAATTCTTTAGGGGCTGGAATGTGAATGCTTTGTGGTCTGTTACTGCCCTTGTACACATATAAAAGCAGGTGGAATGGGAAGAAGTAAAATATAAAAAACAGATGCACATCAATTACAGTTATGCTATGAAGAACGTTTATGCCACAAATAGACATTGAATGGGTTGGCAAAGAAAAACTTTAGCCCATACAGTACACCAAGGAACAGTCATACAACGTTTCATACTTCCAGGTAACACACAATTTCAAACTTTCCTTTATTAACATCCTCTCCAGATTGCAGGATAAGGAATTTATGGGACATACCTATTGGTAAAATTTGCTCTCCAATATAATAACTTTTCCCTGGACTTTGTGATGTGGCCAGCCATGTCCAGGTTTAGTCATATTTAGAGAAAGAAGAGCAGTTCTTTCACCCTAATTATTACCAGCTTGAAGAAGTCTCAGGTGAGGTCAGAGGGGAAGTCAGATAAGCGTTTATACTTTGTAACACCTCCAGGGTAACATCAGTATTTGCTTGGCAACAGTATACAAAAAAAGTGTTTGCCCTACAGTGCTGACAATGGATCCAGTATCAGAGGGCTGCTACAATTGGAGGCAGATGTCCCCTCACTGAAGTGCATTTAGTAGTGCCAACAAAAAATATGGTATGGCGTTAAGTTAGCTGCCTCAATGATCTGCACTACAGAAACTCACCAAGAGTGCTGATGTGAAAGCCCCCTGTGGCAGATTGGATATCCACCTTATCAGAAGAAACTGAATATCTTTAAACAAACAGAACCTAATACGTGTCCCAAGCTATGTATAGATGCAATGCTTGAAAGAAACCCAATAACAAGACCGGTAGTAAGGAAAAATAGTTCATGCATAAATTGACTAATAAGAAACCATTTCTTTAATAAGATATTAGGGATTCTAAAGCAGAGCATATATAATTTCTCTACAATTGACAAAATAACCTATATGTTGCTAAATGTATTACCGATTAGCAGTCATGAATAACTGAATTGTTTTGAAAATGGCTAGTATCGAATATGCTACTTACCAGTATGCATCTGTTCTTGGCATGTAGGGCTGCTGACATTCATATCTGTGCATAGATCGCCGCCTAGTGTTGAGTCCGGATGATCGCACATTGTTGTCCTGGAAGAGTCTTCGAAGTATCACGAGATAGGTGGCTCCTCCCCTGGACTACAGTGCGCATGGGCATCGACTCCATCCTCAGATTGTTTTTAGCCATTGTGGCCAAGATGGAGTGAAACTACGTGAATGATGACCATGCCAGAAGTATGTGTGAATGCTGCAGCCGCTACAGGCGCCGGGGAGGAGGGCGGGCAATATGAATGTCAGCAGCACTACATGCCAAGAACAGATGTATACTGGTAAGTTGCATATTCGGTTCGAGGCATGTGGGCTGCTGAATTCATATCTGTGCATAGAATACATAGCAGTCCCTCCATTACGGGCGGCCGCCCGTGCCAGCTGCAGCAGTTTGGAAAAGTGTTTTTAGGACAGCCTGCCCTACAGCTGCCTGCTGTTTGGAGTGCACATCAACACAGTAATGTTTTGTAAATGTGTGTGTGGTAGACCATGTGGCTGCTCTACATATGTCTTCCAAAGGAATATTTCCAAGGAAAGCCATGGAGGCCCCCAACTTTCGGGTGGAGTGGGCCCGCGGTGGAATGGTGAGAGTGCGCTTGGCTTTCTGATAGCAGATCTGAATACATTTAACGATCCACCTGGCTATACCAGTGTTGGAAATGGGGTTACCTTTGTGTTGTGGCGCAATGGCAACAAATAGTTGTTTAGTCTTCCGAAAATCTTTGGTCCTATCAATGTAGTACATTAGGGCCCTTTTGACGTCAAGTGTGTGGAGCATTCTCTCCGCAAGTGACTCTGGATTTTGGAAGAACACAGGTAATTCCATAGTCTGGTTGATATGGAACTGAGAAACTACCTTATGAAGGAATTTAGGGTTAGTGCGAAGCACCACCCTGTTGGAATGAATCTGAATAAATGGCTCTTGGATAGTTAGTAGACACAGAAGGGGGTTCCCCAAGGGTTAACTTTAGGATATAGGCAGGTAATGGGGGGAAAAACCAATGCAAATAGAAAAGACGAGAACCCTGCCTTGGGATATAAAGGCCCTAACAAAGGGGTCCAACAAATGTAGGTAGAGGGGTGATTAACCTAGGGGTTGACACTACACATCACAATCACATGGTCAAATCAAGGATAAACAGAACAATTCATATTTGAAAATATATATTTTTTTTATTGTTTTTAAGAATAGCAATGATATAAATATAAAGTTTTTTTTGTCACATATACAAAATAAATCACCAATAAAATAGACATAGATAAGCAAGCAATATAACTAAGAAGATTCTATCCTGCCCAGTATCGGCCACACTACACACACTCTAACTCATTCACTTCAATCTTTACCCACTCATTCCTATTTGATCTCATTCACCATTCAAGCTACATCCATTCATCTAATCCTGGCGAATACAACATAGGGATGGTTTCACGTGTTGTATAGGTCGGGATGTTTTAATCCAGGGAGATGGTTTTGACTACAGGTCCTGATGTAAAGAGGACAATAGTCATTTTCCTGGGGACATAAGCCTATAAGAATGAGATCAAATAGGAATGAGTGGGTAAAGATTGAAGTGAATGAGTTAGAGTGTGTGTAGTGTGGCCGATACTGGGCAGGATAGAATCTTCTTAGTTATATTGCTTGCTTATCTATGTCTATTTTATTGGTGATTTATTTTGTATATGTGACAAAAAAAACTTTATATTTATATCATTGCTATTCTTAAAAACAATAAAAAAAGATATATATTTTCAAATATGAATTGTTCTGTTTATCCTTGATTTGACCATGTGATTGTGATGTGTAGTGTCAACCCCTAGGTTAATCACCCCTCTACCTACATTTGTTGGACCCCTTTGTTAGGGCCTTTATATCCCAAGGCAGGGTTCTCGTCTTTTCTATTTGTCTTGGATAGTTAGTGCCTGGAGTTCACTAACTCGTTGTAGCGACGTAATCGCTATAAGGAAAGCCACTTTCCATGTCAAGAACTGAATCTCGCAGGAATGCAGTGGTTCAAAAGGGTGACCCATCAGCCTGGTGAGGACCACATTGAGGTTCCACTCGGGAGCTGGTGGCGTCCGCGCAGGAATGACTCTTTTGAGTCCTTTCAGAAAGGCTTTAATGGCAGGCACCCTGAAAAGTGAGAGGTGCTGTCCGTTTTGGAGATAAGCAGCCAATGCGGATAAATGTATACGAATGGAAGCATAGGCCAGATTACATTTGTACAGATGTAAGAGATAACAAATTATGTTTTGAATAGATGCATCCAGCGGGTTAATGTTGTGGTCTGCACAATAAATGACAAACCGCTTCCACTTCGCCGCATAGCATGCTCTGGTGGTGGGCTTCCTTGCCTCCCGGATGATGTCCATGCAGTCTGGAGGTAAGTTGAGGTAGCCAAACTCTAAGACCTCAGGAGCCAAATCGCCAGGTTGAGCTGTTGCGGATCTGGATGCTGAATGTCGCCATGGCTCTGCGTCAAAAGCCTGGGTGTGAGGCGCAGCCTTTGATGCGGTACCACGGACAGTTCCAGAAACGTGGTGTACCATGGTTGGCGAGCCCACGTCGGAGCAACCAGGATGAGAGTCATCGAGTGCTGCTTCAGCTTGCGTGCCACCAGCGGTATTAGAGGTGCTGGGGAAAAAGCGTACGCAAATTTGCCTGACCAGTTCATCCATATCGCATTACCTTACGACTGTGGGTGTGGAAACCTGGCGGTAAAGTTTTGGCATTTTGCGTTCTCCTTTGATGCGAACAGGTCTATCTCTGGATGACCCCACCTTTGGAAGTACGGGTGGAGTACTGATGGATGTATTTTCGACTCGTGCATTTGGTGGCTGTACCTGCTGAGCAGGTCCGCCATCTGATTGTCCTTGCCTGGGAGGTGTTCTGCCATGAGGAAGATGTTTCTCTGAATGGCCCACTTCCACATGCTCTGAGCCAGATGAGACAACTGTGGAGAGTGTGTTCCTCCCTATTTCTGGATATAGTACATGGCCGTCATGTTGTCCGTCCGGATCAACACGACCTTGTTGCACAGATGTACTTTGAAGGCTTTCATTGCCACGAAGATCGCCATCAGTTCTAGAACATTGATGTGCATCTTCCTTTGCTGTGGTGTCCATAGTCCCTGCACAGTGTAGTGGAGTACATGAGCTCCCCATCCCTAGAGAGAAGCGTCCGTCATCAGAATGATCTGTGGAACAGGCTCTTGGAACGGTCGTCCCTTGCAAAGGTTTTGTGGATTCCACCAATGCAGAGAGTTGTATGCCCGACCGCTCACCAACACTAGGTCTTTCAACTGTCCGTGAGCCTGAGTCCACTGATGTGCTAAGCACTCCTGAAGCGGACGCATATGTAGTCTCGCGTGCGGGACTATGGAGATGCAGGAGGCCATCATGCCTATCAACTGCATGAAAACTCGCGCTGGTTTTAAGGCCTTGGTAGAGGTTTTTACTTGAATGAAATCTATAGCTCTCATGGAGTGTTGAGGTCTGAATTTTTGTATCAGCGATTGAATGCTGCTGACCCTCACTGAATTCGGCTGTGCTGTGGCTGCCAGAGTGTTTATCGTCGCACCCAGATACTGCTGTATGTGGGCGGGTTGCAGGTGGGACTTTGGGTAATTCAGTGAGAATCCCAGATAGTGAAGAAGGTGAATGGTGTGGGACGTGTGGGACATGTGGTCGGCACACTGCTGGGCCGACTTTGCCTGGATGAGCCAGTCGTCCAGATAAGGGTAGACGTGAATGTTTTGTCTCCTCAGGTGTGCCGCCACCGTCGCCAGGCACTTTGTAAACACCCTGGGTGCCGTGGTGACCCCGAAAGGCAGAACCTTGAACTGGTAATGTTGGTTGTGGATGGTGAACCGGAGGTATTTTTTTGTGTGACAGGTGTAGCGGAATATGAAAATACGCATCCTTCAGATTTAAAGTTGCGAGAAAATCCCCCTGACTGAGCAACGGTAGGACTTGCTGCAGGGTCAGCATGTGAAAGTGCTCGGATAGGATGTACTGATTGAGGGGTCTGAGGTCCAGTATGGGTCTGAGGGACATGTCCTTTTTGGTATTAAGAAGTACAGTGAGTAAACTCCTGTGCCTGTTTCTTTCACAGGCACGAGCTCGATTGCCCCTTTTTGCAGCATGACGAGGACTTCCTGCTGCAATAAGTGCAAATGCTCGGCGGACATAGGACGGTGCCTTGGGGGTATGTTGGGTGGAGTGGATGTTAACTCCAGACAATAACCGTACTGTATAAGCTGTGTGACCCACCTGTCTGTGGTGATGGACTTGCAGACTGGCAGGAACTGTTGAAGTCTCCCCCGACAGGTGTTGCGTGGTCGGGGGGGGCAGTGACAAGGCGTCACTGTTTGTTAGTGGCGGAGGATCTGGAGTTGTTGTTTCCACGACCTCTGCCTTTGGCGCTGTTTCAACGATATCCACCACGACTCTGTTTGGTATATGTGGTCTGCGTGCCGCCTTTATAGAACTGTGTGGTTTGGGAGAGCTGGCCTCTGGAAACACCACTAGTGCTTGAGCGACGAAAAGAACCACCCCTGAACTGCTGGGACTGCAGAGCCCCCATGGACTTAGCAGTTTGTGTCCTTTTTGATTTTCTCCAAGGTGGTGTCCACCTCTGGGCCAAATAGATGATCAGGGTTTACTGTCTGATTGAGAATGGTGGTCTGTATCTCCGGCTTGAATCCTGAGATTCTGAGCCAGGCATGCCGTCTCAGCATGACACTAGTGTTAATAGCTCTGGCCGCGTTGTCTGCCGTGTCCAGTGCACATTTAATAGAAGCATTTGATATGAGCTTCCCCTCTTGGATGAGCATCTCAGCTGCCTCTTTGTATTCGTCTGGCAGGTGCTGTAACAGGGTCTCCAGTGTGTCGTAACGTGCCCTGTCATACCTGGCTAGAAGTGCTTGTGTATTTGAAATACGCCAGATATTGGCCGCTTGAGCTGCCACCCTTTTCCCTGATGCCTCAAACACCTTAGATTCCTTATCTGGGGGAGGAGCATCACCCATTGTTTGTGAATTAGCCCTCTTCCGGGCATTAGAAACAACAAGAGAGTCCAAAGGCAACTGTCCCTTGATGGAAGTAGGGTCACCAGGTGCTGGTTTATACTTTTTTTCAATCCTAGGGTTTATCACCCTGGCTCTCGTAGGCTCTTTAAAGATCTCCCCAGCATGCTTCAAGACACCCTTCAACATAGGCAGAGTCTTAACAGTCCTCTCCGAGACGGAAAAGGTGTCAAAAAGAAAGTCCACTTCAATGGGGTCAGCATGGAGCTGGACGTCATGATTCTTTGCTGCCCTTCCAATAAGGGCATTAAACGCAGCTGAATCCTCTGTAGGCAACTTTTAACCGCATACATCTGAGTGTCTGGGGTTGAGTGAGGATCACCTGGGTCAGCAGCACCTGCCCAGGGTTCATTGGTATCCTCTGGCTCAGTGTAGACAGGATAGCTGTATTCATCCTCATCACCTTCCCCAGTGTCCACATCTGAATAAGTGGGTGAGACATCATGGCCATGTGGAGAAACCGGTTCCACAAGAACAGGGGTCGAAGTAGAATCCTTTTTCTTCTTCAGTGGAATTTTATAGGACTCCATTGGCTGTTCTGGGGCAATTTTCCGCTTATGAAGGCAAAGCCTGCCTGTTTCGGCATCAATAAATTGTTCTTGTTGTTCTTCCAACGAAGATTGTCGATGCTTTAAGGCCGGGACCACTGTCGTCGACTTCGGCACCGAGGACACCTTCTCGGGCACGTTGGCCATTCTAGGGGCGAAAGCCTTCGGCGCCACTTTCGGCGGCAACGTGAAGTGAAGGGGCGTAGACGCTTTCTGAGGTTTATCGACAGGCTTCGAAGGTGGAGGTTTTGGCCCGACACTTGAGGACTTGTCCTTGATGCGCTGTAGGGAGTCCGCCACTTGCTTGGAGAAAGCGGCGGACGGCTGCGTCGACTCGACTGAATCCTTTGAGGCACCACTAGACGTGGACTCGTGGGTCGGTTCGCTCTTGGCCTTGTCTGGTCGACGCGGAGTCTCGAGAACCTTTGGATCACTGAGCCTTTTGTCGGTGTCGACCGTCTTCGGCGCCGATTTGTTCGGCTTGACTGCCTTGACCTTCGTCTTCGGCGTGCCAGACTTCGTCTCGACGCCCTTGAGCTGTTTCTTCGGGTCGATAACGCCCTTTTGCTTTGTCGGTGCCGACCTGTCCGAGTGCTTTGAGCCAACCAAAGCAATATGCACCTTCGGTTTCGAGGGGGGCACCAGTGCTTTCACTTGCGTCGAGACCAGTGTCTTCACTTTCGGTTTCGATTTCGCAGGGTGTGGTTCAATAGCAATGTCCGTAGCCGAGCCCGAAGGCGGGGCCGTAGAACCCACTGGAAGATCTTGGGTAAGGCCTAGTGGCGATCCCTCGACCTGAGCCTTTTGAAGCGTTTCGGCCCCAATGTCAGTGTGAGTTAGCTCTTCGCTCGAGCTATCTTCCATGGCCCCAAAGGCCCCGTCGTCGTCTCCTACCTCGTCGACGACTTCTTCCAGGTCGAGCATTTCAAGATCCACGTCGTAGTTGTGGTCGACCTCAGATGCGGAATTTGACAGGTTCTCACGAACTTCCCGGTCAGCTCCTTCTTCATCCCCGGCATCGAATATGTTCACTGGCGCCGGTGTAGTCTGCTGGGCCTCCTGGCGCGCAGCGCGACGATGCAAAAGAGTCTTCTTGGATCGAAAACGGGAACAAGCCATGCAACTGGCTTCATCATGATCCGGCGAGAGACACTTGTTGCACACCGGGTGGACGTTGATGTGAGGATATTTTGAGTTGCACACGGGACATCTCTTGAACGGATTCCGTTCCATGATGGTCCGTCGATAAGGTCTCTGGCGTCGACTGGGCCTTCAGCGACGAAAGTACGCGGCTCTCTGGAATCCGGCTCGAAACTGAGCTGGAAAAATCGGGCACCGAACGCAAGACTATACCGACGAAAAGCTAAAGGCCTTTTGGCCTTAAGAAAGTTTTATATCTATTCCGACTAGAGTGAACCAATATACATCCGAACCCAATGGCGGAAAAAAACACAATTTGAGGATGGAGTCGATGCCCATGCGCACTGTAGTCCAGGGGAAGAGCCACCTATCTTGTGATACTTCGAAGACTCTTCCAGGACAACAATGTGCGATCATCCGGACCCAACACTAGGCGGCGATCTATGCACAGATATGAATTCAGCAGCCCACATGCCTCGAACACATTTGTCCCTCCTTTCAAAAAAGGCAGTCGATCCCTCCAGGTTATTTCACCAGGCTCCTTTGGCAAAACCAATAGGCTATTTTATATTGCAAACATGTCATGGGAATAAAATGATGGGTTGGCCGTCACCCCATGCTGTCAGTATACAGGTTTATAGTGGTGGGTGGAATAAAAATATGAATGGCAACTGAACAGACTAAAGGCTTAAGAGGGCACATATGGCTAGATATATGCATTTTATTTCAATATAAGGGAATTTTTTTATTACATGAAGGTGGCGAGACAGCTAACTCACTACAGGAGACCTGAAAAGGAATAGATTTTCTCATCAAGTAAATGTGAAAGCATGGATCATCTACAATAAGTTCAATGTACCACTGCCCATAAACATAACTGCCTCTCTTGGAGCACTGTTAGTTCCATTCCTGACAAGAATACAGCTTGCAGTGCCAATTGTACCGAAGGCATTTCCGCATTCTTTGCCATTGACACAACCCTTAAATAAATATGGCCTGTTTAAACCAGGCCAGACCAGCATAGAATCTTCAAAATACGTAATGTTAAACTTTTGCAGCATATATCCACACCAACAATGAATTTAGAAAATAGCTAATGAAACCTGGTCAGCTATCCGTTAAGACACTCACCAGAGATACCCCAAGAGGCTGAGAACGTTCACTTACTCCAGAAGCGGTTCGCGGAGCATCTATCCTGTTTGTAAAAATGAAAAGGAAATCATTCTTTTAAGGCAACTGGATTCACACAGATATCACTTTAAATGGGTGACACAAGATTGCCTAACCTGCAGGGCTAGATTTGTAAATTCAAGTAAAATATTGTAATTTTAAACAACCCTACTAAAGAAAATAGAGCATCAGAAGCATAAATATTGGTACAGGCACGCTGCCATCAAAATGTCAATACACTAATCTACAGACTCTGTTGGCAAATCCAGTAGAAGACACCTCTGAGACCCACTAGGTTAAACAACAGTTTTTAGTGGTGCAGTACAGTATCCGCCAAGCTGTGCAGCATAGCTAAAGAATAATCACATTTTTAAAAAAGCCTATGACGCAGTGACCCTAACCGATCTGTAGGCATATCACCACACATGCACACGCCTACAAAATGAAACAGATATTTTTTCTATTTTTGTTAACCAATCAGAGTTAGATCTGTAAATTAAAAGAAAAAAATTTGCATAAGCAAATTTTGTTTCCCAAAGTGGGTGAGGCAGAAGCAACACAGGAGTGCAGAGACAGAACTTGGGGCTGGAAGCAACACTGGGTAAGCGGGTTGGAGGGCAAAGAAAAACAAACAGGCGAGAGCGAATGCAACAAAGCCAGGGAGAGAAGCAAATGAGAGAGAAAGCAGTGCCGCGGGAGAAGCATGTGAGTGCATAATGGAGAGGCAAAAGGAGAAGTACACATGCGAATGAGCGCAACATGCAATAAGACGGGGCTTGAGAAGTACATGATGGAGGCAGCTGGAAACACACTTGTGTAGTGCTTAAGACAAAGTATTTCTCTAAACGTGAGCAGTGGAAGGACAGAAGGTAACTGGGTATGTTCCAAGGGCAGGACGGAGAAGATGGAAAAGGCAAGCGACTGAATAAGAAGCAGGCAAATGAGAATGACAGTAAATCCAACCAAAGGTAAGCAATGAGTGGGCTGCAAGCCCCTCTAGGTTCTTGCTAAGCCCACAATGGATCTTTTGCAACCAGACAGCTATACTGTCTGGAAAGCTCAGCTTAAAAATGGTTTCCTTGGACATTGCTGTTAGCAATCTCTTTTAAGGTTTCACCGCCCACCAGCTGAATCCACCACCCACTTAGATTTGTATGTAATAAGTGTCTTTATGGTGAAATATATTTAAAAGCGAATAGAATTCAGCATTCGATCCTTTAGTCTGATGTTAGTAGCTTCCCAATCTAACCCTCAATTGAATTGGAGATTAAATGATACCCATCTCTACCACCGTCACCTCCAAGTGGCAGCAAGCTCAGGTAGGAGTAGGAACAAAAAAGCCAAGAGTCTCTGAAGGCACCTCTGTAGAAGCGTAGGGTCGCAAACAGGTAGTGTGGAGACTGGTTGTGCTGCAAAGAATTGGAGCATGATAGGGCTGAGCCAATGAATGTTCAGGTTGGACATCAACACCAGTATCAGATTTTCCTCTGGCATCGGCACCGGCATCAATAAATGAGGGACCAAAGTGGGTCTTGCAGCCAGTATAGAAATTTGCACTGGAGTGGTTGCTGAATCAGAGACAGGTTCAAGTGCTTCAGACATAGCTGAAGATGGACCTACTGAAGGTAATCAAACTGAGTGCCTCTACAGAAACTTGGTGCCCAAGTCGTGCCAGACAGAGCTGAAAGAGTGCCTACGATACGCAGTATGCACTCTTTAAAGGCCTCAACCTGCTGCAGCATCACCGATGGTTGGGGGACTCGAGCACATCAGGATCAGCTGCAGAATTGTCTCCTCAATCAGAAAAAAGTTCTTGCAGGAGAGGCCTTGAGTGAAGTAGCGGTTATGGCCCTCAACTTGGCGCAAGAGGGAAACTTGAGCGAGGCCTGTAATGAGCCACATACAGCTTTACTTCAAGGTGCCCGGATCTCATTAAGGTGCATGAGGGCACATTGTAGGAAGCTGGGTTTCTATTGCAGTAACCCCCACACTTTTTGCCAGATTTCAGATGCACTTTGATTTGATGTGCCCTGGGTCCCTGCTAATCAGGTTCCCAGTGCCTGTTTTCTTTCCCAAAACTGTACATTTGTACCCCCAATTGGCTAGTCTCTGGTCACATGTAAGTCCCTTGTAAAAGGTACCATGGGTACCAAGGGCACTGTGATCATAAAAGGCCTTGAAGTGCTGCAGAACCTACAGTGCCCCCCTTAGAGGCTCTGTGCCTTAACACCCACACACTGCAATTGCAGACTGCATGTTTTGGTGCAGAGAAAAGCGAAGAGTAGACATGGCACGCGTCCATGTGTCCCATGCCTAGACCCCGCTGCCGGAGGCCTAGGTAAGCCACCTCTCTAGCAGGGTGCACTAGCCCTCAGGAGATGGTACAGTGGCATGAGCCCTGTACCCCTACAGTGTATAAGTTCATTCTTATACATTGTAAGTGTAGCAAAGCCATAAAGAGCATAAGGACTGGGAGTTGGTCATTACAAATCCACAGCTTCATAATGGCTTTACTAAAACCTGTGATGTTTGGTAGCATACTTCTCAGCACATTAAACCGATATTGATGCCAGTGTGAAATTTATTGTAAAATGCACTCATATGGCATCTTAGAGATGCCCCATGAAAAACAACCAGCCTCTGGTGGGGTCCCTGACTTGTAAACACCAGGCTGCCACCACGAGACATGTTTCTGGACCCCTGAGGCGTGAGCCTTCATTCCCTGTGCCCAGAAACAAAACCTTTCCTGGGCAGAGGTGGTGACACCTCTCCCAGGCCAGGAAGAGCCATCTGTGGCAGAGGAGTTTCAAAGGCATTCCGCCTTTGCAACGTGACCCCCAACTTCTCCTACCATCAGTAGCAGGCCCCCTTCCCGTCTCCCCTCCTTTTTGGTGGGAAAAATTAAAACAGCTCAGAAGGTGTGCCCACTCTTCAGTGCCCGCCATCTTGCCAATTGCAGGCACTCTCTAATCTGGATTACGGTTTGTACCCACTCCCCCAAGGGTGTAGTCACCCTAAGGTCAGTAGCCCATTGGCTACTGACCTCGAGACTCTTAAAACTCTCCCTAAATACAGTATTTAGGGGGCAGCTCTGAATCAAGAAGGGAGATTCCTGCAACCTACGAAGAAGGATGATGTAAGAAGACACCCAGCAGAGGAGACTGCAGAGAAGAACGGACTTGGCCCCAGCCCTACCGGCAAAAGAAGCTCCCATGACAGACTCTGAGCCTGCAGAGAAAACTGACGCCTGGAACCACCACTGCACTCGACGCCTACAGCCCGAATCAGAGCGGCTCACCCGTCCCAGCGAGGTCCCCCAGTGCTCCAGAGTCTGTGTCCACCGTGGGTTGATCCCTCTAGTACTCCCCGATGTCACCTGCGGCCTCTGCACGGAGAACCCCCCAACCTTCGAGTGGCACGGTAAGGTGAAATCCAACCTCAAAAGACACCCCTGCCTCCAGCCGCCCTGTGCCCTGGAGAAGAGAACACGAGGTGCACTTACGTTCCGAGCCCTCCAGCTTACCTGTACAATTGTTGGTTCCTCCTGGAAGGCTTCCTAGACCAAGCCTGCAGCTAGAAACCAACACCAGCAATCCTCATTGAAAAAAACAGGGCACCCAATGCCAAAACAGCACCCTGTACCTGGTTTCCCTTGTGCCGCTGTGGGTGCACCTTATGTGCTAAACCGGATCCCCTTTGCCCCGAGCCTAAAACCAGGAGCTTTGCTCCAACAACCTTGTGGCCTGCTCGTGAGCAGCCACCGACCGGAGGATAACATTGGGAATCAGAACTCTGAACTAGGCTGCCCTGGTGCTGCTGAGGGTGCTTTGAAAGTGCATCCTTGACCCTTGGGGAATCCTGCTTCTAACCCCAGAAAGCGAACTCCCAAACCGAAGTACTACCGTTAAGTCGATAACATTGTTTCTCCCATAGGACTGCATTGAACTGATTTTTTGTGAAAATTGTTTTAAATGTGGAGTTAATTTGTATGAAACTCTAAGAAACTGCAAATATACAAGAACTGACTTACTTATCTTTTCTCTAGGAAATGTCCCAATGTGATATCTCGTCATATCACACTGAGTAAAAAAAGTAACTTGAAAAGTAATATGGAAAATAACTGAAAAGTAATTTAAAATGCTTTACAACCAAATGACTTACCTGTAACCAATCCTACTGCATTCAACTGCATTCAAACTGTATTTAACTGCATTATTCATTCAAAGTGTTATTATACTTAACTATCAGACCTGGCTTGGTTCTAGAAAATAAAATATAACTAAACAATATTTTAAACTAATACAATTGGTCTGAGTTTAGTCTTCGAGTGTGCGACATAATTTCTTGCCTAAGTGTGTACAATAAATGCTTAAGTGCAGGTAACAACCTCTTTTTAACATCATGTAAACGGCTTATTCCGTGTGATTTAGCAATGTCGATTAAACTAAGAAGTCAGTTTCATAAGGTGCATTATTCTCTTTCTAGCACCTTACAAACAAGAAATGGTTTTAAATTTTAAAGAACACGCATAACTCTCGGCATTGAAAAAACGATTTGGTCTGTTCAGACTCCGCGCATGAAAGGTATAAGCAGAATATTAAATGTTCATTTTTGAACTGTGAGGGAGAGACCAAAATTATTTTTTGTTTTCAATCTGACTAATTTCGATCTAATATATGTTATCCATCTCTCTACAGTGTTTAAAACGAAGTCTACATCTCTACGCCGTTTTAACTTCAGAAACCTTTCTTTCTCTGTAAAGTTCTAAAGGTAAGAACTATAGACTCAAAATGAATTAAAAACTTGATTTTAGAGATCTGAATCAATTCTGTTCAAAACCTTCAAAAAGATAGGCTTCCCTTATCCCGACTGGCATAAGGAGATATTTTGACTCTTTTTTGTTGTTTACACTTAAGAATTTTGCTGAATTTGTCCTGAGGAAGACACAAAGTATGTGTCGAAACGCGGCGACAGGAACCAGCATCTTCAATTAATTTTGGGAATTATCAATGTGTCATCAATTCCGTGATTAATGTACAATCTCTATATTGTAGATTTGTCTTTTAAAAAAAACGAATTTTCATCTCTTTTTTTAAACATGTGTATTATTGAATATGTTCATATCAATTTTTATAAATGTAATTACATTTTCTATGTTATCATATAATAATTTTCCTTGTGGTGTGTCTACCTCCCTGTATAATTTTGTCAGACATTGTGTTTTCTATTTTGCCTGGGCTTTTACCCTTGCACATGATTGCTTTACCCTGACCCAGGAAATTTATCTCATTCAGGGGGTCCTTGTTACTTTACCATAATAAATGCTTAACACTACCCTCTGATCAAGCCTTACTGCTCGCCCACACTACCACAGATGGAGAATAAGGTATTATCTACTTTTACCTCTGCCTACCTTTGGGGACCCCTTGGATTCTGTGCACATTTTACCTTACTTTATTTTGCATATGCAGGGCCAGCTTCCTACACACACTCATTGAACAATGTGGAGTCGTGTCACAAGCCCAAACACCAAAGACACATTGTCAATGTGAAATCCAATGTATTTTTTTGACGTCATAGAGTCTGATGCGGTTTACTTAATTTCCTATTTAGTCTTTGTTGGTATGCTTGAAACCCAGATGAAGACAGAGCACCAAACTTTAAGATCAAACAGAAAAGCTAAAAAAATATTAATTTAAGGTGGAGCCAAGCCCTGATTCACGGTGTGTTTTGGGTACAAGATTAAACAACTGGCTATATTCCAAATTCAACATCTGATTGGGGATTAGTGCACCCTATTTTTTAAACAACCTTTAATTGAGCATTTTCACTTATCATTGTGCAATCATCAATGCAGAGCTTGTTATATACAGGCATATTAAACCTTCCCCCTTGACATCTTACATTAGTACATTCAGGTTATATGAATTGTCACCCATTCCCTCTGGCCCTCTCTGTTGTCAACTGCCTTGGTGCCACCACAGCTGCAGTTCCTGTTCTCGGTAGTACCCCTCGCCTTACTGTTATTTGCCCGCTACCCTTTTCGTCCCTTTGTGAGGAAAGGTTCGAGCCTGGCATGTCTTTTGTCCATCTCTTGCAAGCGATCAATACAAAACCCATAAACTCCCTCACCCTGTCAGGCATGTCATATGCAGCAATATTCGATCCATATTCGAGAGGCACTATGTGTTCTGATACTCTCAGTTTGGCATGCCACTCTTTAGTCTTACCATCTGTATCTGACCGGGGACACCCTTTCTCTTCCTGTTCATCCCATTCCCACCCTTCTTTATTCTACTTCTCTCTCCTGGGCCTCCGTGCGGCACATCTTCTGCCTCAACCTCTGGTTCTTTAATAGTTCCACCAGTGCTGTCCATGCCCGAGCTGCTTCCAAAAACTTCTCGCTACCAGCCTTCTTGGCTGTCCGTAGTCTCAATGCTCCCTCACACTCTGCCCATTTTAAAACTCCCTCATCCATTTGCTGGAACTAGGACACTCCTGTGCCTTACAGTGGCTTGTGATGTCTCTTTTTGCCAAGATAAGGCCAAAGTCCTGGAACTTGCTTGTCACCTTATTTTAGGCAGTGTGAGGGAACCGATGCAAAAGGAACTACCCCGGGAATGCGTTCACCTCCCTTTCGGTCACCTCTGCTAGCCCAGAGGTCACTATATCCCCGAAGTTCCCCACATCAGGGCAAGTCCAAAACATGTGGAGGAATTCCACTCCCTCTTTGATAGAAGCACAGCGGCATGCCCATGATGTAACAAAGTATATAATATTATGACCTGGTGTGAGGTAAGCCCTGTGGAGGATATAAACGTTAACTAGTTGGAATCTAGTGTTTCTGGTGCCCTTGCTTGCTCGTCCTACCAGTTCCCCCCATGTTTTGTCGGCAATTGGTTCTCCCAGATCTTCCTCCCATTTCTAGTGGAAGGTATTAAAGGCAGGGAGTGTCGCATGACTAAGCTGTCCATATAGATGTGACTGCTTTGAATGGTCCTGCAGCAGTTACTACTTATTGGCACCCTTCTGAAGTGGCCAGCTCGGAGTAGCTCCCTCATCCCCCCCATTGTTTGTGTATCGCTGCTGTGAGGGCAGTATGTAATAGGAAGTCTCCCCCGGTATGTCATACCTCTCTCTGAAATCATTGAATGGCAGCAGGGTTCCTTCTTCGTACAGCATCCCAACCATGGCAGCGCTTGACAGATAGTCAATGAGATCTCTGGGACAGACAGGCACTTGGTCTTGGACCTCTGCAGACTCCTGTTCCAGCATTTACGGATTACTCCCAGCTCGGTAGTCAACTCTTTCTACTGTATGGGAGGCTGCAGCACCACCCGTGATAGAAGGAGCAGTCTAGGCATCGCGTCGCCTTGATGCACTATCCCTCTAACCCGGCTCGCCACCCATTTCGTGAGCCATTGCAGCTGGGCCGCTATATAATAGTACTCGAAGTCCGGCACTGCTAGCCCTCCTGCTGCTTTTGATCCCATAAGTGTTGCAAGTGCTACTCTGCATCTTCCCGCTCCCCATAAGAATGCCACGAGAAAAGCTGTGAGTTGGCCTAACATCCCCACTAAGATCCACACCGGGAGCACCCCGAAGTAATAGAATAGCCACGGCACAGTCACCATCTTGAAGAGGGCAACTCTGCCTGCCACTGATAAGGGTAGGGTCTCCCAGAAATCAAAACTGACTTTTCACCCCTCTCAGTGCCCTCACCACATTGCCCTCTAACAGGTCCTGCCTTGGCAGAGAAGAGAGACAACTTCACCAAGTTCACACTAAGGCCTGCTACTCTTTCGAGCACTGCTAGTAGTTCCCTCGCGCCTTGAAGCTCCTCCCTCACTTTTCGTAGGAATAACAGCCAGTCAGCATATAACGATATGTGGTGTATTTCCTGTTGCTGCCAGGGGGAGGTGTGAAACACCTCCACCCAGAGTGAGCTTTGTTTCTGACATCCGAGAGCATAAATGCTTTCACCCCATGAGGTCAGAAACCTGTATGGTGGTGGCAGGCTGGCAGGGACTGGTCAGCCAATAAACTAGGAGTGGGTCATTTTTCAGGAGGCATCTCTAACATGCCCTCTGAGTGCATTTTATAATAAATCCATCACTGGCATCCGTGTGGGTTTATTGTGCTGAGAAGTCTGATACCACACTTCTCAGTCTTCAGTAAAGCCATCATGGAGCTGTGGAGTTTGTGATTAGAAGCTCCCAGGTCATGTGCTCAAAATGGCGTCACTGTACTTACAATGTCTGTGAATGGCACAGACACTGTAGGGGCATATTGCTCACGCAGATATGTCCTAACCTGTGTTATGGTACACCCTGCCTTTGGGCTGTGATGCCTGTTAGAGGGGTGACTTATCCATGCCACAGGCAATGGTGGTGGGCATGGCACAAAGGGGATGTGTGCCATGTCGACCCTTCAGTTTGGTCTGCACCAAAACATACAGCCTGCAACAGCAGTGTGTGGATGTTAAGGTGAAGCATCTCTGAGGGTGGAATAATACATGCTGCAGCCACCCTCTCTGAGCATAAGGCACATGGAACCAGGGGTACCTTTTACAAGCGACTTACAAGTGGCCCAGAGGTGTGCCAATTGTGGAAACAAAGTAACAGGTTTGGGAAAGAACACAGGTGCTGTGGGGCCCGATTAGCAGGGCCCAAGAACAACCTCAAACAAGTTAGCATCAGGTATCTGGCAAAAAGTTAGACGGTAACCATGCAGAAAGAGGCACTTTTCTACAGTGATAAGTGGTGGACTCTAAAAGGACTGTGCCAGGGAAGAGGCTGAGAGATGCAAGAGGGTGAATTGAGAAAGGGAACAAGATAGGAAGAGGAACAGAGTCAAAAGTGAAACTAATGTGGCTGTCTGGTGTAGTGGAGTCAGGGCCAATAAACAGGTTTGCCCTCACGAAATGGGGTTTCAGAGACACCACTCATGGAAGAGAAGGCAAAGGAAACAGTTGCTTCTAAAAGAAGGGCATTCCTGTAATGTTGCAAAACGACTTTATGTTTATGACAAGTCAAATGGGACCTGATCCTTTACACTTATAACATAAAATTCAGAAATCAACAAATCAGTAAACAGAAAAAAGTGTGAGAAAAATAAAAGATTGATTTTTCCACCCAAAAACTGGAGATCACACAAAAATATCTTTCATTGAGTTTATCAGAAACACATTCATCCAAACCTGGATTGGGAGGAAGGAAGAGCCAGGGCCAAAGATTGCGCTGCTGATTCACTGGGCATTCTCTGGATCTGTGTATCTGCTGTTAAAGCCACACCTTGGAAAAAAGAGAAGCAATGACATCAAACAACCAACTTTGAATCACCATTCATTACAGAAGGTCTATAACTTTTAAAGGGCAATAAAATAACCATCATTTAGATACAGATTCTTATGCTATTGCTTAGATATTCACCGAGACAGCGCACACTGAAAACTGATTTTATTAGGCATTTTCAACTTCCATAAAGCAAATGTTACTTACTAAATATTGACAAGTGACATTGGGTCTTTTCTCAACCCAACTTAATGGGGGAAATGGCAAGAGGATTAGCAATCATTGCTAAAATCTCTTTACAAGCTTTAATTCTGGAAGCAACTTCCGGCAGTTACTTAAAAAGCCATAAAGAGAAAATCTGTTGACAGCCTGTTGCTGGAACTTAGACCTCTTTTACCTCTGACCTAAAGTCCATCGACACCATTGTGTCTCTTATAGAACTCCAATAATGTTCAACTTTAGATCACTATATTAATAAGCAATTTAAATACCTACTCATCTCCCATTGTTTCTACAAGTGCAAAAGAGCGACTAGATCCTTTTTTTTATTTTTTGCCCTAAAAGCATTTGTTCATTTAGCCCCATGATATTCCTAATTAAACCCCAAACATTTTCCATGGAATTAAAAAAAATATTTAGAAATTCACATAAAAAAAGTTATAGGGACCTTATAGTTAGGAACTAAAATAAAAAAAACATAAAAATTCACTAAGAAAAACAAACGTTATGGGGATAATATAGCTAGGTTCAGATTTCAGTCTTACTAAACCTAAACATCAAAACCTTTGGGCATTGAATGGAAGATTTTAGACAGATTCTCCTCCAGTAAAATCCTTTTACTCGACTACAACAAGTTCCATTCTGGACTACACTTTTGAAAGCCTTGCGCTTTTTCCACACATCTCGGGGTTCATAATGGGAGAAAAGGGCGACAGCGACCTCCGCCCCCAGGAATTCCATATAATATCAAATACGCCAAACGTAATCAGGCCAGATACAACTATGGGACCGATCTACTCATTGAATCAAAAAAGGATCAAATGTACGCCAGTTAACTCGACCCCTCAAGCCGAAGCGGCACTCCAACTTTTCGATACTCAAAAATCAACTGCAGTCGGGTACATCACTTACTGGAATCACTTCAAGGCTTCACTGCTAAAAAAACTTGCAGTCACTGTCAACCCAAAAGACAATCCTCGCAAAGAGTGCAGCAAGAACAAACTAAAGAAGGAACAGAGAGCACAACTAAAGAAACTAAAAAGATCAGTAAACTTGACGCCAGGGAAGCTGAGAATAGCCCCTAACAACATCAGCCTACGAGCAGAGTTGAAACTCCACAGGGCAGTGCTCAAACAAACAAAATGGAACATCAAGAGAGATGGTGAAAATGAGCTCTGGGTCAAACTCCTTCATGATATAAACACCAACAACAGCGCCCGCTTCTGGCAAACAGTGAATGGGATCATGCGCCCGCAGTATAAAGAAATAGGATCTCACATCACTGAAGAGATTTGGATCAAATACCTCTCCAGTCACTTCAATGACTACACGGAGCATCCAGGAGCACAAACGAGGACCAATAACGTGATAGAGAGAAACTGTGAAATGCGTACACTAGAGACACTGGGTCAGGCCTCTTTAGGCATAAACATCAACCCCTCAAGGAATTTGAGAATCCAGCAGACAGACTTAATCAAAAAGCAAACAGCCAAAGGCAGGAAAGAAGGTGCCCCGGGACCAAATGGCATCCCACCTGCCCTCTACAAAGCAAAGAAAAAAGAGTGGGCGGACATCATGCAACTTGTATTCATGGAAATCAGGCTACTAAACAGAATCCCAGAATCCTGGAGGGGGTCGACGATTGTTCCTATTTACAAAAAAGGAGACAAGGCTGACCCAAACAACTACCGCTTAGTAGCCCTTCTTGATAACGAGGCAAAATACTTTGCCGGCACCATACTAGAGGATATCGAACTTTGGGCTGAGTCTAATCTGATTATACCACTGATTCAGACTGGCTTTCGGAAAAAAACTGAAACAGCAACAAACATCCTTCCCATTTCGCTAATCATCGACGCAGCAAAATCTTCCAAGCTCCCGCTACACTTGTGTTACATCGATTTCAGTGCGGCAATCGATAACATCGAGAGAGGTAGATTATAGGGGAAACTGGCGCAATGGGGCCTACCGCAGTCGACCCTAAACATGCTGTTGCTTCTCCACACGGAAACCTGGGTGCAGGTGAAACTAGGTAGCGGCACTCACCTGTCCTCAAAAGTAAGAACTACCAAAGGATTTAAACAAGGGTGTGTGCTTGCGCCAATTCTGTTTAACCTTTTTATGGTGGATCTACAGAGAATGCTCGATGCTTGTAACTCCCACTCACCAAGGATAGGAGGGAAAACTCTGAGCAATCTCCTGTATGCAGACAACGTAGTGCTACTCAGCCACACCTACATTCTTCAACGTCTTCTGACTGAAATGAAAAAATACGCCATGGAAAACAACCTAAAAATAAACCTCAATAAGACAAGCACAATTTCAATCAACAGCAACAAAAAACAACAGAAGAGCTGGTCTCTCGGCGGGTTAAAAATTGAGCCAGCTTGCGTGTACAAATATCTGGGAGTCATCTTCGACAAAGAAGGCGCTTTCACGCCCCAGAAGCAGGAAATAAGAAGGAGAGGTTCAATAATTGCTTTGACGATGAAAAACCTGGCAACTCAATTAATGGACCCGACTCTGACCCCGTTCTTGAAAGTAATCAAGGCAAAGCTGCTTCTCTCGATCATCTATGGCAGCGAGGAAATGCGGGGAAGAGACTCCAAAGACCTGGATAGCATACGGGTCAAAGCTTACAGAACAATGTTCTCACTCCTGTCTTTTACATCTCCGGCTCAAATAAGACTTGAGTTTGGCCTGCAAAATCAAGATCTAGCCAGGAACGGGGCATACATCATTTGCTTGCACAAACTTAGAAGCGCCACAACAGATACACTAAACTCTCTGCTATGGCAGGATATATAAAGCAGGAAGCAGAGGCAAGAACTTATCTTGAAGCAGCATTGGAAGCCCGAAAACTCTCAGAGCTCTGGGACATACAACTCGGGAATATTACTTTAAAAAAACTAGTCTGGAAAAATGTTAAATCACTCTCCTTACTGGAGGACAAGGCACTACTCTCAAAAAGATTGCATGCATGGATGACCCTAAACACTTATAAATCGCCAACACCACAAATATACTTCAATCAGGGTTATCAGAAAGCCACAAAAATGCACTTCTTAAAATACAGACTAGTAATTCTGCCAAGTACTGAGCACCAACCGCCATGGCTCAGGAAAGACGGAAAAGAGACCTGCATGCTATGCAACTCAAAGAATGGTGACATTCTTCATGTAATCTGCTCATGCACAGAACTGCAACAAGCACGTCAACTGCTTCTTAAAGATCAACTCAAGCAAAAAGGGATCAGCACTAGCAGGCAAGCGGTGCTCGCCTGCCTAAATCCGTTAAACACCAAACTAAACTGCAGACTGGTGAAATTTCTGGCAACGGCCGAACGAAGAACGCCAAGTCTGCCAAAACTGGGGGACAACACTACAGTCTCAGGTCAATCAGCCGACTGACAATAGTACCCAAGGGCACATTCAGTGCACATGTCCGTCCAGCACTAGAGGGTCATTCTTGAGAAACACAAAACGCTAGTGGATAAAACAGCACACAGCCGAACAGGATGGGAACAATCTAATATGAGGATCTGTACCGCTTACCACTCAGTGTAAAAAGTGTGTTGATCAGTCTTATTGAGTTAATTCTGTGTAAATTGTAACGAAATGCCAATTTTATGATATATTTTAATGGTTTCAAATAATTATGTTTTAAGAATTTTGTAAAACGCACTGCAAAGGTTTTAATTAACTATGAATAATAAACTAAACTTTAAAAAAAAACTTCACACGTTTTTTCCTTGTACTGTATGCCTATACATTGTATATTAAGACATCTTATCGCAAAATTGACAATATGTTTTTGAATAGACAGGAAGGCTAAAACATGCGTTTTTTATGTGGGGTTACTTGCTGGGCCTGCATTGGTCATCTGTGAGCCTCTTCAGCAATTTGTTTTATTTTATAAATGAACAAACGTAAACACATAATAGCATACTTTAGCAGTGTGTGAGAGATGCACTTACCGGCAGCAAATTGCCTTAAACAAGCTCTTCAGATACAGTTTGTTCTGGACTAGATGCTGAAACACTTACACCTTAAACCCTGATGCAGCTCTCAAAGGTGCACCACTGCAAGACAACGATAGCGCGTCAGCCATTTTTTCCAAAACACTAGCTATCTTAGTGCCCATGTTCCAGGTTATACGTTTATTCTTATTGAAATGTAAGGCTTCTGATGCAGTGAGGTTAATAAGGCCAAATTATCCCCTGGGACCTGCCCCTCACAGGAAACATTATATAAAACAGGCGTGGGAGCCCGAATGTTTGAAAAAAGAAAGAAAACGTTTTGGCAGGGGTGGGGTCGTAGCACTACGCCTAGGGGGGTAGGGTATTCCTACACTGCCCCCTTCTCTTTTTTCATCTTTTTGCTTGGAATTTGCCTATGTCTGAGTCCCAAGATGGCTGCCAACATTTCCTGATTGACAGGATTTTAATGGAGGAGAATCTGATCAGGAGGATTCGCAGAAAGGGCGCGTCCCTAGATATACACATTTGTATTTCTTTTAATGCCTTAAAAACTACTGAATGGATTTACTCCAAATAACAAAAAGCATTCTTTCTGGACCAAGAACTAGCTTTCTGTCAAATTTGATGTAATTTTGTACAGCAGTTCGGGCTGCAGTCGTGTTCAAAATCCCTATAGGAATTAACATGTGAAAAGCCCTTTTTTTGACCCTCCCTTTTTCTCAGCCCCTGTTGAACGGATCACTCTGAAACATTCTATGCACAATAAGACTCAGTTGTGCACTTTTTTTGTACAATTTCGTGAAGATTCGTCAAACGGCACCAAAGTTATTGGCAAGTCACAAAACGCTTTTCCTATGAAAACTAGATGTAATTACAGAGGTATATATTTTACATGTGTGTGTGATAGCGCTCGTTATTTAGGTAGTTTTCCCATGCATTACAGAATTAACACAGTCATGGGTACTAGTTGGTTCTGATGGAGGATTTCTACAGCTTACAAGGTCTGCAGAGTTGCCAGCAGGAATGCTGGTTGATGCTATGACAGAGGTGATACAACTTGCAGAAAGACATGAAATGTCCAAAGCCTGTGCTCCCTGCACCTTCCTCAGATCACTGGGCTGTGAGTTCTAAAACTTATTATGTGAATCTTGGTTAGGTATTGCCTCAAAAATGTGTGTATTATTTTCCTCATTATCAGTATCTTTACCAGGCAGGCTTACTGATAGTTTTGTGATAGCGTCAATAACATCATATGGCACAAGATTGGGATTCTCGTTTACATTTAGTGCAGTCCCCAAGACGCTGCTGGAGGAGCTTTGTTTATCCTTATTGCCAGTCATAGTCTGTAGCCATTGAGTAAGATCCTCTTTCAAATGTACCTTGTCTCAAGCAAAGGGTGGCATACCAGAAGCAGTGCCCGAGTCCAAGAAGCCACCTACCTCTCTGTGCGTTCAATGGAAGGCAAACGCCATATTGTACATGGCAATACTGGCCTTCCCTTTAGCAGAAGATCAGCCGTGGACTTCCAGAACCTTCTTGAAGGTGAAGGGCTGCTTGCACTTCACAAGATCCAGCAGTAGCTCTGGCAGCCAGCCCTTGAAAGCCATTGTGGGAGCGCAGATAGCATCCTGGTGCAACAGAAGCCTTGCTCATCTACCAGAGAACTATGGAACAACAGCGTGCTTGATGGGTCCGTCTGAAGGAGGTTAGTGATGTGTCCATAAGCACATACCACCAGGAGCATACTAGAAATATCCCATGAGGAGATGGAGGTGGAAGGAATATGCTACTTACCAGTATGCATCTGTTCTTGGCATGTAGGGCTGCTGACATTCATATTTGTGCATAGATCGCCGCCTAGTGTTGGATCCGGATGATTGCACTTTGTTGTCCTGGAAGAGTCTTCGAAGTGTCACGAGATAGGTGACTCCTCCCCTGGAATACAGTGCGCATGGGCATCCTGTCCATCCTCAGATTGTTTTTCGCCATTGCGGCAGAGATGGAGATAGGAAAGTAAGAGATGGCCATGCAAAAGATAATGCTGCAGCTGCGACAGGCACCGTGGAGGAGGGCAGGCGATATGAATGTCAGCAGCGCTACATGCCAAGAACAGATGCATACTGGTAAGTAGCATATTCCGTTCAAGGCATGTGGGCTGCTGAATTCATATCTGAGCATAGACTGTATAGCAGTATCTCCTCTAGTGGTGGTTACCTGTGCCAGCTGCAGCAGTTTGAAAAAGAGTTTTGAGGACAGCTTGCTGTTTTGCTTGCACGTCTACACAGTAGTGTTTTGTGAAAGTGTGTATGGTAGTCCATGTGGCTGCCTTACATATGTCTTCAAGAGGAATATTCTCTAGGAAAGCCATGGATGCCCCCATTTTTCTTGTAGAGTGTGCTCTTGGGGGGACGGTTAAAGTGCGTTTGGCCTTTTGATAGCATATTTGAATGCATTTACCTATTAATCTGGCTATTCCGGACTTTGAAATTGGATTTCCTTTATTTTGCGGTGAAAAAGCAACAAATAATTGCTTTGTTTTTCTAAATGATTTCGTTCTGTCCACATAATAAAGCAGAGCTCTCTTTACATCTAGTGTGTGTAGGGCTCTTTCGGCTACTGACTGTGGATTTTGAAAGAACACTGGCAATTCTATTGATTAATTGATATGAAAATTGGATACAAGCTTTGGCATAAATTTTGGGTTTGTTCTAAGAACCACCCTGTTTGCATGTACTTGCATGAAAGGTTCTTGAATTGTTAGTGCTTGCAATTCGCTAACTTGCCTGAGTGAGGTAATGGCAATCAAGAATGCCACCTTCCACGTTACAAATTGCAGTTCGCATGAGTGTAGGGGTTCGAAAGGAGGCCCCGTGAGTCTGGTGAGCACTACATTTAGGTTCCAGACTGGTGAAGGTGGGTGTCTTGGAGGAATCACCCTTTTGAGACCCTCCATAAAAGCCTTGATGGCTGGTACTCTAAACAGTGAAAGGTGTTGCATGTTTTGAAGATATGCTGCTATAGCAGCGAGGTGTAGTCTTATGGAAGAGTATGCTAGGTTGCATCTTTGAAGATGCAGCAGGTAACATATAATGTTCTGTATGGAAGCATCCAATGGGTTGATTTGGTTATTGTTGCAGTAAATAACAAATCTCTTCCATTTGGCTGCATAGCACGCTCTTGTAGTTGGTCGTCTTGCCACCTTAATGATGTTCATGCAGTCTGGAGGCAAGTTAAGGTATCCAAATTCTAAGACTTCAGGAGCCAGATCACTAGGTTCATCTGATTGGGATCTGGGTGTCTGATTTCTCCATGGTTCTGAGTTAGAAGATGGGGTGCGAGGCACAGCTGTTGATGAGGAACTACTGAAAGCTCCAGGAACGTTGTGTACCATGGCTGTCTCACCCATGTGGGAGCAACTAGGATTAGTGTGAGTGACTGTTGCCGCAGTTTGCGTGCCACCAGCAGAATCAGCGGTGCTGGGGGAAAAGTGTACGCAAATCTGCCTGACCAGTTCATCCATTTCGCATTGCCCTGTGACAACGGATGTGAGAATCTGGCGGCAAAGTACTGGCATTTCGAGTTTTCTTTTGTGGCAAACAGGTCCATCTCTGGATGACCCCACTCTTTGAAGAATGGCTGGAGAACTTGGGGGTCTGCTATCTGATGGTGTTTCCCTGGAAGGTGTTCTGCTAGGAGAAAGATGTCCTTTGGACTTGCCCACTTCCATATGCTCTGTGCCAAGTGGTACAGCTGTGGAGAGTGTGTTCCTCCCTGTTTCTGGATATAGTACATTGCGGTCATGTTGTCCATCCGGATGAACCCAGTCTTGCTGTACAAATATTTTTGGAATGCTTTCAGGGCTAGGAATATCGCTAGCAACTCTAGTTGGTTGATATGCAGTTTCTTTTGTTTGGTTATCCAGAGCCCTTGAACTGTCTAGTGCAGGAGGTGGGCTCCCCAGCCTATCAGTGATGTGTCCGCTGTTAGTACTAGTTGTGGAACCGGCTCTTGGAACAGTCGCCCCTTGGAAAGGTTTTGTGGGTTCCACCACTGTAGAGAGTTGTAAGCTCGACTGTCTACCAACACTAGGTCTTTTATTTGTCCTTGAGCCTGGTTCCACTGCCGTGCTAGGCATTCTTGCAATGGACGCATTTGAAGTCTGGCATGGGGGACAATGCATATGCAGGAGGCCATCATGCCTATGAGCTGCATGAAGACTCGAGCTGGCAGAGAATGTTGTGGCAGAAATTTGCGGATGAGCATCTGCATGCTGCCTATCCTCGCTGAGTATAGGTATGCCTTTGCCACTGAGGTATCTATAGTGGCTCCCAGATATTATTGTGTGTGGGACGGTTGCAGATGTGATTTTGGGTAGTTTATCTAAAAACCTAGGTTGTGTAGCAGCTGAAGTGTTTGAGACATGTGTCTTGCACAATCTTGGTACGATTTTGCTTGTATTAGCCAATCGTCCAGATACGGGAACACATGGATGTGTTGCCTCCTGAGATGTGCAGCTACTGTCGCTAAGCATTTTGTAAACACTCTTGGAGCCGTGGTTACCCCGAAGGGCAGAACCTTGAATTGCTAGTGTTGACCTTCTATTGTGAACCTGAGATATTTTCTGTGAGCTGGATGGATGGGTATGTGAAAATACGCGTCCTTGAGGTCCAATGTTGCTAGGAAGTCTCCTTGCTGTAGCAACAGGAGCACTTGCTGTAGTGTGATCATATGGAAGTGCTCCGAAAGTATGTATTGATTTAGGGGTCTGAGGTCCAATATTGGTCTGAGGGAACCGTCCTTCTTGGGAATAAGGAAGTATAGGGAGTATACTCCTGTCCCTTGGTGTTGGAAAGGGACTGGCTCTATGGCCCCCTTTTCCAGCATGAATTCACCTCTTGTTGCAGCAGAGTGATGTGTCCTTTGGACATAGGACGGTGTCGGGGTGGTATATTTGGTGGGGTAGAAGTGAGTTCCAGGCAATAATCATACTGGATAGTTTGTCTCACCCACCTGTCTGTGGTAATTGCGTTCCAGACAGGTAGGAATTGTTGGAGTCTGCCCCCGACTGGTGTTAGGTGGTCTGGAGGTAGTCACTGTTTTGTGGCAGTGGAGGCTCTGGTGTTATTGCCTCCACGTCCTCTTCCCTTATTATTGTTGCCCCTATAACCTCCTCTGTTGGAGTTTTTGGTAAAGGAACCTTGTGTGTTGCTTTTGTATGAAGATGACGTTTTGAGAGGTATTGCCTCGTGTAGCTGCCCTGTATGAGGAGCGTCGCAAAGGAACTTCTATGTTGCTGAAACTGCAATGCACCCATTGACTTTGCGGTTTCTGTGTCCTTCATTTTATCTAAAATGGTGTCGACAGCAGTGCCAAAAAGTAAGTCTTGATTGACGGGCTGGTTAAGAATGGTGGACTGCACCTCGTTCTTAAAGCCCAAAATACGCAGCCATGCATGACGTCGTAGTAAAACACTAGTGTTAATAGACCTGGCTGCGGTGTCTGCTGCGTCAAGCGCACATTTGATGGAGGCGTTTGTAATGAATTTGCCCTCCTGTATGAGGTCATCAGCTTGGGCTTTAAAAGGCTCAGGCAGGTGTTGCATTAAGCTTTCAAGCTGGTCATAGTGTGCCCTGTCATAACGAGCTAGCAGAGCTTGTGTATTTGCAATCCTCCATGAATTGGAGGCCTGTGCAGCTACCCTTTTACCTGAGGCTTCTAGAATCTTTGATTCCATATCGGGTGGAGGGGCTTCCCCCATTGTCTGTGAGTTGGCCCTTTTGCGTGCATTAGCCACCACCAGTGAGTCTAATGGTAATTGCCCTCTGATGTAGGTAGGCTCTGTAGGGGCTGCCCTATACTTCTTCTCAATCCTGGGATTGATTACCCGAGCCCTGGCTGTATCTTTAAATATGTCAGGTGCGTGTTTTAACACTCCCTTTAACATAGGAAGTGTTCTGACACTTTTTTCTGAAGTAGGGAAGGTGTCAAATAAGAAGTCTTTTTCTACAGGGTCATTATGCATGTCTACATTGTGGTACTGCGCTGCCCTGTCTATTAGTTGGTTGAAGACAATGGTGTCATCAGTAGGTGACAGCTTAGTTGGATAAGAGGGGACATCAGGGATGGGATGGGTGTTATAAGGGTCAGTTGGCCCCTCCCATGGTTCATTTTGGGGGTCAGGATCCTGTGGGTAATCATAATCAGGCTGTGGATCCTCCCCCTGTGTTTTCCTCATTGTCCCCATAGTGAGAAGGAGAGTAACGAGCAAAAGGTGTAGTAGGCATAATGAGATAGAAAGGAATGAAGGGTCTGGAGGGAGAAGTCCCAAAATCCTTCTTCTTCAGTGGAATAGGGGAATGAGAGTCAGTGTCCAGTGGCCTCTTCTTCCTGTGCAGGACTGACTTTACCAGTCTCAGGAGAGAGATAGAGAGATAGAGAGATAGAGAGATAGAGAGATAGAGAGATAGAGAGATAGAGAGCGTAAGAGTGAGGGCCATAGATAGATAGATAGAGATAGATAGAGATAGAGAGATAGATAGAGATAGAGAGATAGAGGGCGTAAGAGTGAGGGCCATAGATAGAGAGATAGAGAGATAGAGGGCGTAAGAGTGAGGGCCATAGATAGAGAGATAGAGAGATAGAGGGCGTAAGAGTGAGGGCCATAGATAGAGAGATAGAGAGATAGAGGGCGTAAGAGTGAGGGCGATAGAGAGATAGAGAGATAGAGAGATAGAGAGATAGAGAGATAGAGGGCGTAAGAGTGAGGGCCATAGATAGATAGAGAGATAGATAGATAGAGGGCGTAAGAGTGAGGGCCAGAGAGAGATAGAGAGATAGATAGATAGATAGAGAGATAGATAGATAGAGATAGATAGAGAGATAGAGGGCGTAAGAGTGAGGGCCAGAGAGAGAGAGAGAGAGAGAGAGAGAGAGAGAGAGAGAGAGAGAGAGAGAGAGAGAGAGAGAGAGAGAGAGAGAGAGATAGATAGATATATATATCTATCTATCTATCTATCTATCCTGGTCGTCTGATGGATCTGGATGGAAGAGTTCTTCCTCTACAGTCCTCGGTTGTGTATTTGACTTTTTGGGTCAATAAGCACCTTCTGCTTTGACGACTTTTGGTGCTTTAGTGGTTTTCTTCAGCTCGGGCCCTTTCTTCGGGTCGACGAGTGATTTCGGGTCGACCGGGTCTTTCGGTTCGACGAGTTTCTTGTGCTCGACAGGCTTTTTTGGTTCACTATCTTTTCCTGAGTCTATGGTCTTTTTGGGATCGACTGGTGTTTTCGGAGCACATGCGTTTGGGTCGATAGCCTTCTCCGGCCGGGTTACAGGCTTCGATACAGCACCCTTTCCATCGGCGACCTTCTTCGGTTCGGCGACTTTCGGTACAGCTAGCTCGTTCAGGTCGACAACCTTTTTCGGATCTGCGCCCTTTGGCTGGGTGTTCTTGTTCGGTTCTGCAACCTTCTTCGGGTCGACGGTTTTCTTTGGGCCGACGCCTTTAGGCTGAACGGCCTTTTTCGGGTCGATGGTTTTCTTTGGGTCGACGCCTTTAGGCTGTACGGCATTCTTCGGGTCAACGCCTTTCTGGCCGACTACCTTCTTGGGCTCTGGAACCTTCTTAGGGACGACTTTACTTGGCCCTGGGGTCTCTGAAGGGTTAGGTTTCGGTTTCGGAACCGAGCGGGATGGCAGGGCTGTCGAATGTTTTTTCGGATCTTGGCTAAGGCCTTTTGGCGATGCCTCGACCGGAGCCTTCGGTAACGGGGTAATTGGTGTCGGGGGCAGTGTACTCACGATTTGCCCCGGTGGGATCTCGTCATCGGAGTCCGAGTAGTCCTTGACAGTGACGATGTCTAGCTCCGAATCTGGAGCTTCTGGAAGTTCTTGGTCATCATCGAAGATGTTGTCCGGGTCCAGTGCCTGTCGATGCATCTCTTGTCTAGCGGTCCGTCGAATCCGTATGGTTTTCTTCGACCGAAATTGGGCGCAGGCTGGGCAGGATTCTTCCTTATGGTTTGGTGAAAGGCACTTGTTGCATACTGAGTGCTTGTCAGTAAGCGGGAACTTGGAGTGGCATTGTGAGCACCTTTTGAACAGGCTCCTTCCCATCGACAACAGGCCCAACGGCCCGCGTCGACGACCGGATCGAGATGGAAAGCTTGATCGAGTCAAGAGGTACCGAGCGAGAACAATACCGTCAAAGTCGAAGGCCGTTTGGCCTTTAGAAAAGTTTTGTTTCGATTCCGAAGTTGGAGTATAGGAGTAACATCCGAACCCAATGGCGGAAAAAAACAATCTGAGGATGCAGAGGATGCCCATGCGCACTGTAGTCCAGGAGAGGAGTCACCTAGCTCGTGATACTTCGAAGACTCTTCCAGGACAACAAAGTGCAATCATCCAGACCCAACACTAGGCGGCGATCTATGCACAGATATGAATTAAGCAGCCTACATGCCTCGAACATTATAGAATATGTTCTAAAGCGCCCAGCAATGACTACTCTGTCAGACTACTCTCCTTATGTGATCTGCACCACACAGCCAACCGCCATGTTTCTAATATTTTATACACTATGCAACACAAACAAATGGTTTATAGTCCTGCAGAAATACCTGTAAAAGATTTTATCCACATAGAACTACCGCACTACTACCAGATGATATGGTGTTAAACAAGGTATGAAATTCTAAATCCTATGGTTGTTTCATGAGAATGCATTTTTAACGATTTAATTTCCAAAGAAAAACACTCCAATTGGGGAGGTGGGCAACCTTTCCTGATCGGAAAAATAGGGAATGCGTCTCAAGAAACACTGCATACTTCAACCTCTAAGAACTTTTCATCTGAGAAAAAAACATATCTACTCACCTGAAGTAACTGTAGTATTTTTAGTCTCTTCTGCATTCTTTAGTGGCCAGCTCTTTGGGTTATTACTGCTACCGACAGGACTTAGTCTGGGTCATGCCTTGCTTATCTCTGTAGTGTCAGGACAAATGACGACAGAGTGTACTCGATGGGATCCATGGGACTATTCATGGCATTGTGGAAAGCAGGAATAAGCAGCGGTAAAAATGAGTGGAACAGAGGTTAAATCTGCCCTTACCAGAGGAAACAAAGGAAGTGGGTGGTACCAAAATGGCCTTTTCTTTACTAAGCAAGAACATGAAAATGGGCCTCTTTATAAATTGTAAATTGATACTTGTATAGCGCACTACTCACCCGCAAAGGTCTCAAGGCGCTTGTACGAATACCGCTGTGGAACCCATCCTGGCTTTCCCTGTGAGGCGTCCACTCCTGGGCACCCCCAAGGTGGAGGCCAGGCATCCTTAGCGTTGTGGGGGCCGTTGTGGAGATTAAGCAAGCTATTGCAAGCTATTGCCCAGAGTTGCAGAGTGGGACTCCATGATTGGAATAGGCACCGAGGCGAGAATTATCAGGTCTGTGGAATTTTAAGCCCAAGACCCGCCGAGGCGGGAAATTGAACCCTGGTCCCGGGCTAGACCTCTGCATCAGGGTCTGCCGCTCTAATCATTGAGCCACACTTCTCCACCTGGGTTCCAGGGGAAAGGCCCTCTTGACCCTCATTATAAGAGTTCATGCATAGCATACTGATGTCCGTACCCATCCCATCAGTAGAAAGCCATGGGAAACAAAACGAGGCCCCATGTTTTGAGTGCACTAACAATACAGGAGACAAAGAGATACACCCAGGGACTATTAGTGCTGCCCATCAGAGACAACTAGGGCATCCAATCACAGCCAAAATGGGGAGTTGCAGGCCCTCTATGGAGGCCGCCTTAGTTTTGGAAAATGGGTGCGTAGAAAAACAAAACTTGCGAAGGACCAGCTGCTTAGATTTTACTAGGAAAGTGTTAAATGCAGCTCTTGTGGCACATATGCAAAGATGTCAGGTGGAAAGATAAATAAAAGGAAAAAACGTGAGTATTGCTAGATAGCCAGTAGTTGGGTTCAAACATGATCAGACTAGAAGCAACATAGGCACTGTCATACAACTACCTGGTCACCAGAAAATAAACAGCAAGTTGAATTAGGGGCATGACGGAGAAGGTCCGCTGGGCATAAGGGACAGAACATAAACAGCAAGTCAAATCAGGGGCATGACAGAGAAGGTCTACTGGGCATAAGGGACAGACAAGTAGTACATCAACTGAGAGGTTCAGACCAAAAATAGCCTTATTGCAAAGCCAATTTCCATTGCTCTTGCAAAGGGATATTATAATGCAAAATTTTTTAGATTCAAGCAGCGTTAAAAATAATGCTTCTGCGTGCTACAAGTAATACTAATAGTTAGAAAGCATGAATTCTACTTAAATAAAGGCAACAGATTTTCTTTTGGGGAGAAAATCTACATTTACTAATGCAACTCTAATTTTGGCCACAGAGGAAAGGCAAACTGTAATTTCTGAAAAGAGGAAAGGGGTAATTTTCAACACAGCTGCATTAGAAGTAAAACAGGAGAAGGAGATCATAAGCTGCCATTTCTCCATCTTGAGCCACAAAATCAAATAGCATATAAAACAAAAGTAAATTCATTTCAGACTAACCAGGACCTGATGGATACGGAAGGGTTCCTGTCGCTGCATACTCAGATTCCTGACCTAAAAGAAAAAAATAAAAGCTAGTTAATCCTCAACTAGAGCAGGCTTGTAACATAGACAACAGCTTACTCTCACTCATCATTTACATCACACAATAAAAGGTTTCCTTATAAACTGAAGTAAAGGCCCTCCCAGTTACCAGTCAATCTGCATAGTACAGAATACATTTCAGACAAAGCTCCCGAAGCAAAAACAAACATTAAGGAAGTTTTTTTTATTCTTGCTTCATGTTTAGGTTTATGGAACAGAATTAAGATATTAAGGGAAGACTTAAAGAAACTATTATCACTGATAAGGGGATGCAACAATGAGGGTGTGGGTGGCAGGGACCAAAACAAAGCGCATGAAACGCGGGGGAGCAAACGGCTAACAGACAGCAACATGGGTAGGGGGGGGGGGCACAAGGGCATAAAAGCAATGGCATAAAAGCAATGTAGATGGTATAATCAGACAAAGCTACCACATAGGAGGGCAGCGGAGAAGTACTGAGGCAGCAAAAGAGCAACAGGGCCAAGCTTGACAGAGGGGGTGGAGCACATAAGGAAGACTGCTACAAAACATGAGCAAATAAATGAGTGACAATGAAGCCAACTAATGCTTAAACAACGGGAAGGCTCCAAGCCTCTGTAAGATAACAATATGTCTCGCAAGAGACAGCTCATGCTACTAGGCAAATCCTAAAATGATCTTAGAGATTGAAAAATTAATTGTGCATCTTTAGCACAATTATACAGCTAGGTAGACAGTGAACTATGTCGGGATACACAAATGACTGTAGACTCATATAGATCTGATCCGAATTGTTCACAGTTTTGATCCACTGTCCTTAAGCAATGATCTAAACCAGTCTCCTGTGACCCCCACCACAGTGAACTTCATTAGTCTAAACTGATGAATGCCTTAAGAAATTGCTAATGGCACTAACATGTGGAGAAACTTCCTGTGCACATTCCTGTACACGTTGCTTTATTACAGCAGTTGGGCAGGGGCACACCTGTAGCGACGATTCAAAACCATAACACTTGCTCCTGAAAATACCTTATCAGTGATTTTCTTTGTACTCATTGCAGCACTGAAAGGAATCCATACCAAAGCTCAGCACGGACTACAAAAGATTGTGTTTTCCTTAAAGGGGGCGAGGAGGGGGGGGGGGGGGGGGGGGTTGAGGGAAGAGGGTTTGGGACTCAGGATGTCGAATGCAAAATTGTGGCAGCTGTCAACTGTAAGATTTAAACAGGTATTCACAAAGCCAATAGGTTTGGTGTTGCCTGCCAGCCTTTTGGCATTTCCCTGTATTATTTTGTCATGGTTTTTGCAATACGTTATTGTTCAAGAAGCTGCCCAGCCCTCATTAGATCAAAACAAATTTATAAAAACCAATTTCCACAAAAAAACTACACCTTACCCTGGTGCACCCAGCATTGAAGGAAACTACCTTGTGTTGATGTGCTCGTTGTGAAAGGGAAGCATGCTATAACTCATATTGAGCTCAGTCAATGGCTGGAGTGGGCTAGCATTACGTCTTGGTGCATGCTGGAGTGAGTGGAGAAGACATGTGAATGACACAATCAATAACTAAGGGAGAATGCCTTGCTTAAAACCTCCATAAGTAACTATGTCACACATACTTTCAGTAAAGTCAAAAGTCTTGACTAACACAGACCTAAAAGTCATCAGTCTGGCATTGGCTGCTAGCCTCACCTTTGAGAAAGAAGGCAATAAAGAAGGGAATAAAGTAAGGAAAGAAAAAAGAAAAAAGGAAAGAAAAAAGGAAAGAAAAAAGGAAAGAAAAAAGGAAAGAAAAAAGGAAAGAAAAAAGGAAAGAAAGAAAGAAAGAAAGAAAGGACGAAGGGCAAACAAAGTAAAGAAGGCAAAAAAGAAAGGAGGGAAAATGAAAAAAGAAGGAAGACGGAAAGAAAAAAAATTAAGGCAAGTAAGAGAAGAAAGGAAGGCAAAAAAGAAAGATAGAAAGAAAACAAAAAAAAGAGCCAGAAATAAGGAAGAGAGAAAAAAGGCAAAAAGACAGAGGGAAAAAAGGGAAAGGCAAGAACACAACAAGTAAAGAAAGGCTAAAAATGAAGGAAGAAGGAAAAAAGAAGGGAAGAAAAGTAAAGAAGGCACAAAATAAATTATAAATAATAAAAGCCCCAAAAGAAAGACTGAAAGGAAAGAGCATAACAATGAAAAGATGAATCTAAGCAAAGAAAAGAGGGAAGGCAAAAAAGGAAAGAAATAAAAAGGGAAAGGCAGAAGAGAAAGAAAGAAGCAACAAAAGAAGGAAAGAAGGCAAGAATGAAGATATAAGAAGGCAGAAAAACAATAAAGTAAAAAAAAACAAAGTAGAGAAAAGGGAAAGAAGGAAAGAAAGATGATGGAAAGAAGGAAGGAAAGATGGCTCACAACATAAAATACTGGATATTAAAACCTAAATTACACCCCACCTATGTTTAACCCCTTCCATGCTGATGACGAACCCCAGCCGTCATGCACTACGGTGCTCGTGTGCTGATGACGGCTGGGGTTCGTCACGGCCCGCCCCTGTTCGTGTTGTTTACAGCACACCAGGGGAATCGCGGCCGCATGGAAGGGGTTAAATAAAACTGGTACAAGTGTGCCACAAATTAAAAACCATAAGGTTTGGTCTTCTTTCTGGGAAAAGTTTATCAAAGTACCATTGGTAAAGCAGACTCCAAGAACACATTATGGTATGCTGTGAAACAGAAGCAGTCCACCTCAAAAAGAATTTACAGCATCAGAGGAAGGAGGCATGAACTGATAAATCTGGAATGTGCCCTGTGCTCACTTCAAATGGGTACTACTGTCAAATCAGGCAACACTGGCCCTAAAGGGAACTCCTTGTGTGGAAGTGCACCCTGTAAAAGAGCAATATGTAGTCCCTCAAACTGGCTGTAGATAGCTGGCTCTTTATGTGATACTAGCAGCCCGTCCCGATGTTGTCCGGGGATGAAATAGAATGTGTGCAATGGTTGTAATAGGCAAGCAAAATTTATTTTAAGATTTCACGGTATACAACATGTCTTTTACCTGTTTTGTGAAGTTGGTCATATACGGTAACGTTACTTGGTAATTTCTGTGCAATATGGGCGTCCGCTTGTGCATGGACTGTTAGGAAGAGCCTTTGTGATATGTGCCTCCTCTGCGGTAATGTTTGCAGCTTGTGGGTGTTGTGTAGTCCGTTGGTTATAGAATACCCGACAGCGTTGTGGCCGACGTTGTGTGGCTGTTGTAAATTGGTTTACGCTGAGACTGCAGTGCGTGACAGCGTGCGTGCGAGGCCTGCGCATGTGTGAAAGATCACTTTGTGAAATGTTTTTAATTGCTGCTGGTACGATGACTCGCCTTAAGCCCCGCCTAAGCCCCGGAGCAATTTGTGAAAACGTGTGGCGTCTCCATCGGCGAGCGTTTTTGTCCGCTGTAGTTGAGGGCAGTGTTAATTGCGAAGTGTGTGATCCTCGCTGGTAGGCTGACTGGCTTGAGCCCCCGCCTGAGCACCAGAGCAATATGTTAAGGCGTGAGCGTGTGTTTCCGCTGTAGTTCAGGGCACTTAAATTGGTAAGTGTGTAATCTCCGCTGCAACGCTGCCTCGCCTCAGCCCCCGCCTGAGCCCCGGAGCAATATGTTAAGGCCTAAGCGTGTGTAGCACAAAGCACACGCCCACAAGGGAGTACTGTAACGGGTTGGTTTTTTGGAAGGATTTCCGCGTCCCATTTACCGGTAATGGTGCGTGAATGCCGCACCCCGTCAATGCCGCGCCCATTGGTGTTTGGCCACGCCCCTCTCACAACACCCACGCCCACAAGGGAGTACTATGAAGGGTTGTTTTTTCTGCGCCCATCGCTGACAGAACAACGCCCACGCCCACAAGGGACTACTTTACCCCCAAGGTTCTTTTACCTTTGTAATGTCTATGGTGGGCAGCTGTATAGCCTATGTCCATCTGCTGCAACTGTCCTTTCCAATGCTCTATTGGGTGTTGTGATTGGTGCTGTACTTTTTGAACTTACCTGCCTAAAAGGTTTGGGCTCTCTCTTTATAATAGTAGTATGGATATCAAAAATCTGATATACCGTGCAAAGAGTCGGGGGTTCCCTTATGAAGGGACAGCGAATTGCTAAGCAATCCCAAAGTGCTCTGTTAGGGTTAGTGTGGTCGAGCAACCACAGGCTTAACACAGAAGAGTACAAAACATCTAAGAATACACACTATGGCCAATAAATGAGACACGACTCAAGAAGAAGATTCACACCACTTTATAAAAATAGCAAGTATCCTTATATAGGTTTAGGCATCAGAGAAAAATCGTTCAGGTAAGTAAGTTTTTAAATATAAATTCTTTTCAGTTCAAAAAGTAAATACTGTGCAATTTTTTAACTCTGCAATGTTATCCTATGGCAGGAAGATGCAGAGGTGAGTTTGGGCATCGGGTGTTCAACCCAGGAGCAGTCGCTGTCAAGGGGCCTGCATGCAGAGGTTGCATGTGATGGAGTCCACGAGGAGAAACACCACGATAGACTCGAGCGCTGGGGGACCTTCTTGACACAGTTGGCCCACTTCAACTTGGGCCGGGTGCGATGGGTGAAGTGGTGGCTTCAGGTGTCGCGATTTGGTGGTTCCATGGGCCTCGGAGTCTTTGCTTCTGGGTTATTGCGGGATGCAGGAGAACAGGTCCACTGTTCAAGGGAGGCCTTGGGTCTATATCGAAGGCTGCAGGGCAAGTCGACTTTGGTGCAGGTTTCAGTAAGGGATGCAGACAGGCCGGCAGGGTTGGTACCAGGTCAGCTTCTTCTCGCCTCTCTGCTTTTGTGGATCTTTGGTGTCTCTCTTCTTAGGTCGACAGGATCGGATTCTCTGGTGCCAGGGCCTCCACTAAATACTGAATTTAGGGGTGTTAGGGGAGTGTAGAGTAATAGCCAATGGGCTACTGATTCTAGGGGTCACTATGCCCTCTATATGACCTCTTCATGTTGGAAGAGGAAATAAACCTGTCCCAGAATCCCCAAAGTATGTCATCACAAAGATGTCTCCTTCTGAAAAATTGTATCCACCTCAGTTTTTCCTACTTTAGGGGTGGTACTAGCCTGGGTGTGGCATGCCTACCTGACTAGCTAATTTTTCCCCTATCCAGGTGCCAAGGGGGTCCTAGATAAAGGGGGCGGATTCCTCTCCTGGGAGGGGAGTAAAATTCACATTTCAGCTCTTTGAAGCTCTTCGCCTTGGGGAGCTTAATCAGCAGGTCATCCTACTGGAGGGGGTGTTACACCCTCTTCCCAGACAGGCTTTTTTTCTGGGCCTTCTGAGAGCGGAGGCTCTCACGTTAGGAGGTCAGAACAGTGTCTCAGGTTGGCAGAAACCAGTCAGGGAGAACACCAGAGGCTGGTAGGTTTTCACGGGGCACCTCTAAGGTGCCCTCTGGCTACATTTATTGGTAAATCCATCACCGGAATCAGTGTGGGTTTACCAATACGAGATGTTTGATACCAAACATCCCTATTTTCAGTGAAGCCATCATGTAGCTGGGGAACTCGTTTTCACCAGTGTCCAGCACATGTTTTAAAAAATGGCTTCCCTGTCCACTTGCACTGGCAGCGATAGGACTGATGAGTAGAGGGGCATATCTGCTCATGCAGGTGTAGCCTCACGTGTCATTTTCAGCAACATGCCTTAGGGACTGTTGTCCGGCCTGCAGTCGGAGTGACTTACAAATATCACATGCAGCGTTAGGGGACATGGCACAGAGAGATGTGTTACATTTCTTGTTTTCACTTTTGTCTGCACCAAGACACGCAGCCTGCAATGGCAACCTTGCATGTGCTTGGCGAGGGGTCCCTTAGGGTGGTACAGTTAGTGCTGCTGCCTGCAGGGACCCTCTTAGGACCCCAGGGACTAGAGGTACCATTTACTATGGACTTACAGGGTGCCAAAGTTTATGCCAATTGGGGAAAACAGCTGCACAGTATCGGGAAAGAGCTCTGGCACAGGGGACCTGGTTAGCAGGAACCTAGTGCACTTTCAGTCGAAACCACATCAGTTACCAGGCAAAAAATGGCTACTTTTCTATCTAGCAAGAACGTTTCTGTTTTTTTACCTTGTGATTATCTAGTTAGCCCAAACACTTCAAGCAGCTCGGCTGCCTGGTTGTATTGCATAATCACTCATTCGTTTTTAACACTATGGGCATATTAACACCATTTGCCTGTATTTTCTAGAATATTCACGCTATGAATCTTTTGTAGGGACCCTTGTCCCTGTGTCCCAACAAGGTTACTTTTAACCCTTTATGAGTACGAGTACACTATCTCCCTCACTCGTGTTCAGTTTATGGCTACCATCGCACAATATGAGCACTCAAGCAAGTTTGTCCTTTGCCAAACAACAACGGGTATTACAATATCGAACTGATTTTGTGTTATCTCTCTCTCTCTTTTGTCTTTGTTTCGTCTGTTATATGTAATTGTTTTACTCACAGAATAAACTCGGTTCCATTCCAACACGCAGGAATCTTAGAACAGTGTTTTCATTTTTTTCACACTGGCAACCCAAGGCTAGGGTGGGCCTTAGCGTGCTCATACCACCGGGGTTTAACATTATATATTCATCCTTTTGAATTCACTGGTCCTGACTAATGCCTGATAGACCATTTCACATAGGCGGAAACATGGTGACCACACACTAGGATAATCTTGGACTTGTAATTTGGTCCCTTATCCTACACTTCTAGTTTTTACCCTTGTCCAATTGGCAAAACGAATAAATTCATTTTTTTAACTCAATTGTGACATTTTAATATTCACTTGATTGTTTCATTTCACACTCACAAAAAAAAACAGCTCCCCAGTAACCTGGCGTTGCAGCACACCAGGGTGGCATTCAGCCACTCCTGGTGGGGCCCGAGGATGAAGCATGTCACCAACCAGGTTGGTGAGTGAGGGCTTTAAAATCAACCTAAAAAGGCTTCTTTTGCAGTCAATGTAGATTATGAGCTTCCCTACCTGCTCACTCTCTTTACTGTAGCCATTTTCTATTGTTGCGCTCCTTTGCTGTTATTTTGTATTTTCCTACAGTGGCTGTAACCAGAGGTTTAAGTAGGCTGATCTATTGCCCCATGCTGAATGCTGTGGAGGGCGGAAGCAAAATGGGAATGACAACATACCAATGGATGGAGAGGCGACCAAGAGCTCCTTTAAGTATATTATACATATTATTTTAATACAAATCAACAGGCCTTGGCCTAATAAATTAACATGGCAAATACACCAAGAAAAACGCACCCTGATGAGTGGGATACTGCGGATAAGGGTCCCCAGCAGTCTTCTCTCTGACCTCTTTCACCACTGGCATGTGAAGCACAGGTCCATACTCTGTGCGCATCTTAATGGACATCTTCAGCTTATGACTGCAGAGAATAAAAAGAGACAATTTCTCCTGTTAGTACACAGTCTTGTTAAATGAAATATTTCTTAATACTACATCAGGTTTTCACTAGAGCAGTTACAACTAGCAGTCAGTTTTTGGTTTATTTTAGATTATACTGTAGAGGTTTATTTGCATAAACCTGGCCCCCTTTAAAGATTTGTAGCAAGAGTATTCAGCTTTTTCTCACCAACTTCCATTGGGGGCAGATATATTTCCACCAACCCTGTGAGTAGCACCATCCCCCTCTCCTACTTTGAGCTTCCTCAGAACAGAAAGTTGGCAAATTAGGAAAGAGCAGGTACTCTTCACATCATGTGGCAACAGCAGCCCACTTGCCCAGGTTACAGAGAAAACGGGTCACAATAACACGGACCACTGCAGTAAAAAAACATTACAAATACTCAAAGTCTTTTAACTCTGCAACTTAAGCGTCCTTTTGCCACACGATTTGCCCCTGTATCCCACTTTTTTTCTAGTATTCTGCATGGTTCAAATCTATTTCTGAGGCATGTAAGGTGAAGGTCGTCCCCGAGACTGACAAAGTATTATCAGACTGACACCTGCATGTAATGACAACAGTACTATCCAATGACGTATCAAACAGAACTCAAAGTACATATGGCAAACCCTTCTCAATTACATTGTGTAATTCAACAGTAGGTGAAGAGTCCAAACCTGCAGAGTTGTGCAGTTTCGACTGAACCCCACTGTATCTTGCATAAGCACCTAGACACTACAATATAGCCATTGAGCAACAGAAGAAAAGTGTTTTTCAAATGTAGTCACCTACAAGAAGACAGATGTTGTTATTCTTATAGTCCTTTGTAGATCTCTGCAGGAATCTAGTAACTAGAGAATCACTTTCAATCCGAGTTTATAAAAATATATTTCAAGTAGAACAAAAATGCTAGGAAAGATAATTCACCATTGATATGCAGCACATACTACACTTGGGGGCAATTCCCTATAGCCACAAAAGGAATTGCAAGGGCCTAATCTGCAATATACACCATACAACCCCAAATGAGAAATTCTCAACGTAGGAAGCTGGCTCTGTATATGGTATTGCCACTAGGTGGATAAACCGTGCACACGGCCCAAAGGTTCCCTATAAGCGTACAGGGCTCAATGTAAAACCCAAAGTGCTCTATTAGTGGTAGTGTGGGTGAGCAGACTTGGGACTAACACAGAGAAGTGCAAGACATTTATTGTACAACAAATGACCAATAATGGATACACTGCACAAGAAGGAGATCCAGACCAATTTTGGGAAAATATACTTTTTATTTTATTTTAAGACCAAGGTCTTCACAATAAGGTAAACACGTTTTTAAATAAAAATACTTTTCACTTTTAAAAATCGACACTTAACACTTCTCAGAACAGTTTAATGTTAACCTAAGGGAATACAATATTGAGGTTAAACCAGTAAGTAAAACACTTACAATTCCAGTTTTTGAGACTAAAGGTCAGCAAGGGGCAAGGGTCAGGTGAGCACCACTAGTGGCACAGGGGCAGCTAGGTAGAGAGGTCATAACGGGAGTTCGACCCAATGAGTTTCAATGGAGACTGGGGTGCCTGGAGCAAGGGAAACATCCTTAACCCCGCATGTGTTACTCCACATGCCATTACCCCTCATGTTTTACACTGCAAAATCTTTTACACCGCAGGGCTTTAGACGGCAAACTATTACAACGCATTCCCCAAAGTAACGCCCCGGAGGAGTTCGAATAGTAAATTTGCTTTGCAATGGGGAAGGCGTTGTAATGCATCGCGTTGTAAAGCCCTGCGTTGTAAAAGATTGTGTGATGTAAAAACTGCGGGGTAATGGCACGCGGAGTAAAAGTGTCCTGAGTAAAGTGTCCTACTCCTGGAGCAACACTGTTAGTAGATAAGTGGATCAGTTGCAGGGGCCAAGCTCTGGGGATTAGGACCAGCACAGGGGACTAACAAACCAGCACCAAACCTACACTACCAGCGGCACAGGGATGACTGAGCTCAGGGTGCAATTTCACCATCGGGCGCCCAATGCTAATCAATGAAGATTCTTGTTTTGGTACACAGGCTGCAGGTGTGGCACTGGAGGTTGCAGGAGGGAGACCAACGACAGCAGAGGCAAGTTGAGATGTAGAGAGTCGTAGCGGTACCGTTGGTTCAGCTCATCAAGGACGAGTGGCTTTGGTGCAGAGGTGCCTTTCGATGCCGGAGTCTTCTTACAGGAGCCGGTCACGGTCAGGGGCGCCTCTGAATTCACACTGCAGGTGCTGCTGTAAAGATCAGGAGAGGTCAGCCAACGTAGGGCACGAGGTCAGGATCGCTGGGGAGACTTCACTGCACAGGTGAGCTACTCAGACTGAGGCCTTGGGAATCGGGTGCAAAGTGGGCAGGGATCGTGGTTCCAGCTGGACCCGGAGCCCTTGGAGTTGGGTTCTTTTGGAGAAGTCAGCTGTCCACGGGAGATTGGAGTTTTTATTTCAAGGAAGCAGTCCTCCCAGGGTTTCAGGGGTTGCTGGCTGCAAGACAGGTCGCAGGTTCACAGAAGGTAGAGCCAGGCCGGTAGGGTTGGGACCAAGGCAGTCGTCATCTTCAGTCTTTTCTGCAGGGGTGTCTTCTTTCTTCTTAGGTTGTCTTGGATCTAGTTTCCAGGTCTGACGGAACCACCTAAATACTGAATTTAGGGGCACTTTAAGGGCGTAGCAGGTAGAACCAATGTGCACCGTACCTGGGGTGACTACACCCTCTATTATGCCACCATCCTGTGGGAGAGGGCATAGACCAGACCCTGATTGGAGGTGTCTTCCACCCCCCATCTTCAAGCTGATGGTACGGAAAGATGCGTTTAACTTTGTCTCCCCCACCTTAGGGGTTGAGTTGGCAGAGGTGGGCACACCTCTTATTCTCCTAAGTTTTTCCACCGGTTTTCAACCCAAAGTGGGGTTGTAAACCAGGGGCTGCCATCTGTTGCTAGCAGCAGAGGCTGGGGGTCGCGTTACAAAGGCGGAAGGCCTTTGAAGCTTCACCCTTCGAGCACTGGCCCATCCTGGGGAGGTATGACACCTCTGCCCGGGATGTGCATTGTTTCTGGTCCCAAATAGAAGGAGCTCTCCACCCAGAAGCCTAGAAATATTTCTGGTGGTGGCTATCTACCTACAGAGTGTCAGAGACCACACCGGGGTTGGCAGTATTTCAGGGGCCACATCTGAGGTGTCCTCTGAGTACATGGTACAATAAATTCCACACTGCCATCAGTGTGGATTTATTGAGAGTAGTAGTTTGTTACCAAACACTCCTTTGTTCAGTGAAGCAATCATGGTGCTGTGGAACTCGAGTTGTCATGGTTCCAGCACATGTACTCTCTAAGACTTCACTGACACTTATAATATTAAGGAATGGACCCTAATATTGTTGGGGCATATCTGCTCATGCAGATCGGCGTCACCTGTGGTATAGTGCACTCTGCCTTAGAGATGTGAGGTTTGCTAGAGGGGCAACTTACCTATACCTTCACACAGTGTTGGCTGGCATGGCACCATGTCGACTTTGTTGTTTTCTCCCTCTCAGGGACATGCAAGCTACAGGGGCAGTGGCAAGGTCCCAGTGAGACGGGCCTCAGGGGATCCTCATCAGCTCCCAGACTCTAGGTACCATTTACTATGGAATTACAGGTTGCAGAAGCACCAACTGTGGATAAGTTTTGTGGAAGAACAACTGTGGATATGTTTTGTGGAAGACGCACCGGCACAGGGTTGGGAGTGACCCTGTGCACTACAATTGAAAACACATCGAAACCAGGCTAAAAGTAGGAGCTAACCATGCAAAATGAGACACTTTTTCACACTCAAACTATCTGAAAAAGCACTTGGTACAAAAAATAAGACTACTACGCCCTTACCTTGTTTCATCTGCTGCAACGGACTTTGCATTGTCAGCCACAAACATATCGTGGGTCCTTTTCAAAGACCTGAACACAAGTGTATGCACAGAGTGCTTCTGTACATCCTGCAGGAAACCAAAAAAACACAAAATTACATATTAAGACTTATTTCACATATACATTTAACTTTTTTTTTTTTAAGTGTGGAGTAAAAGTGCGTTGATGAACTTTCAAAGTGAACTCTTCTTTAGGTAAGGGTATGGACCCAGAACAATGATTCTTCAGTGATGATATGTTCCATCCTGTCAGTTCCGTTCAGAAACAACCTAGCCCCTCATCCACTTTCCCATATGGAATAGCACTTAGCACATTTTAAATAACCTGAACTTTGTAGCATTTGTAAATCATTCTAACTAGTTTCAACTGCCTGTTATAAAACATCCACACAGCAACAAGGAAGGCGCTTTTTGGAATAGCAATAAAATAGAATGATACTACACCATGACAAAACGATAGGAGGTGTGACACAGGTAAGACACATGTTTGAAAAATACCAATACCTAAGAGCAATTGTAGCTTGTCAGTAGCTTTATGGAATGTGCAATGTGACGTGTCAGACAGTAAAACCAGCCATAGTCTCTGTCCTCTCAGAAGAATAAAAAAAAACAAGCCCAGAGATCTTAGCTGACCATAGATTTATCGACGGCATAGTCTGCATAAGGAACAAGCATTTACAATGCAACGGTCTCGCCTTTGCAAAAGTTAGCGCTTTTGGCATTGTAAATGACAAATGTTTTATTTATGTGTTGGTTTTGGAAACAGATAAATAAATGGCATTGTCATGAGCAGTAGAGAGTGAGTAGTAGAGATTGAGTAGTAGAGAGAGTAGTAGAGAGAGTAGTAGTGAGTAGTAGAGAGAGTAGTAGTGAGTAGTAGAGAGTGAGTAGAGAGTAGTAAGTGAGTAGTAGAGTGTGTAGTAGAGAGTAGTGAGTGTGTAGTAGAGAGTAGTGAGTGTGTAGTAGAGAGTAGTGAGTGTGTAGTAGAGAGTGTGTAGTAGAGAGTGTGTAGTAGAGAGTGTGTAGTAGAGAGTGAGCAGTAGAGACTAGTGAGTGTGTAGTAGAGTGGTGAGTGTGTAGTAGAGTGGTGAGTGTGTAGTAGAGTGTGTAGTAGAGTGTGTAGGAGAATGTGTAGTAGGGAGTGTAGTAGAGTGTGTAGTAGTGAGTGTGTAGTAGAGAGTGTGTAATACAGAATGTGAAGTAGAGAGATTGAAGTAGAGAGATTGAAGTAGAGAGATTGAGGTAGAGAGATTGAATTAGAGAGATTGAGGTAGAGAGATTGAAGTAGAGAGTGTGGAGTAGAGAGTGTGGAGTAGAGAGTGGAGAGTCTGTAGTAAAGTGTAGTAGAAAGTAGTGAGTGTGTAGTAGAGTAGTAGAGAATGTGTAGTAGAGTAGTAGAGAGTAGTAGAGGGTGTGTAGTAGAGTGTGTAGTAGAGCGTGTGTGTAGCAGAGTGTGTAGTAGAGTGTAGTAGAGTGTGTAGTGTAGAGTGTGTAGTAGAGAGTGTGTAGTAGAGAGTGTGTAATGTAGAGTGTGTAATGTAGAGTGTGTAATGTAGAGTGTGTAATGTAGAGTGTGTAATGTAGAGTGTGTAGTAGAGTGTGTAGTAGAGTGTGTAGTAGAGTGTGTAATAGAGTGTGTGTGTAGCAGAGTGTGTAGTAGAGTGTAGTAGAGTGTGTAGTGTAGAGTGTGTAGTAGAGAGTGTGTAGTAGAGAGTGTGTAATGTAGAGTGTGTAATGTAGAGTGTGTAATGTAGAGTGTGTAATGTAGAGTGTGTAGTAGAGTGTCTAGTAGAGTGTGTAGTAGAGAGTGTAGTAAGTAGTGACTGTAGTAGATAGTGTGTAGTAGAGAGTGTCTAGTATAGAGTGTGTCGAAGAGAGTAGTGGCTGTAGTAGTGAGTGTGTAGTGAGTGTGTAGTAGAGTGTGTAGTAGAGAGTAGTGACTGTAGTAGAGAGTGTGTAGTAGTGTGTAGTAGAGAGTAGTGACTGTAGTAGAGTGTGTAGTACAGTGTGTAGTAGAGAGTAGTGACTGTAGTAGATAGTGTGTAGTAGAGAGTGTCTAGTATAGAGTGTGTCGAAGAGAGTAGTGGCTGTAGTAGTGAGTGTGTAGTGAGTAGTAGAGAGTAGTGACTGTAGTAGAGAGTGTGTAGTAGTGTGTAGTAGAGAGTAGTGACTGTAGTAGAGTGTGTAGTACAGTGTGTAGTAGAGAGTAGCGACTGTAGTAGAGTGTGTGTAGTAGAGTGTGTAGTAGAGAGTGTGTAGTAGAGAGTGTGTAGTAGAGAGTAGAGTGCGTAGCAGAGAGTAGTGACTGTAGTAGAGAGTGTGTAGTAGAGTGTGTAGTAGAGAGTGTGTAGTAGAGTGTAGTAGAGAGTAGAGTGCGTAGCAGAGAGTAGTGACTGTAGTAGAGAGTGTGTAGCAGAATGTGTAGTAGAGAGTAGTGACTGTAGTAGGGAGTGTGTAGTAGAGAGTAGTGACTGTAGTAGAGAGTGTGTAGTAGAGAGTGTGTAGTAGAGAGTGTGCAGTGATTTGAGTTTTACATCAAATTAAAAACGGGAACGGAACAAACTCATCCTATACATTATTGTGGTAGGTGCCCACGCATATAGGGTTAAATGATGCGTTAGATGCCACAGGTCCCACCAACACGCTTCCTTTATGATAGGAGAATGCCCAACATCGCGGAGATTTGCTCTCTGCTCTTCCCGGATATTTGTATTTTCAAATGTATAATGTTATCCTGCTAAACGAAGATGATGCTCAAACTATAAAAGAAGAGGGTTTCACAGATATGTTAGTCCTTCCGGGCAAACGAAATGACCCAAAGAAAGATCAAGTGACAGTTTAGAGCTCCAAGTGAGTCTTAATAAAATCAGTGTCTGGAACGCATAGCATCAAAAAACGAGCAGGGCATCAAACTGCAGTGTCATTCAATCAAAGCTTCAAGGCTTCTGAGCGCTAGCCGAGAATTATTTTTTGTGAAGCACTAATCACTGTGGAAGGTGCCCCTGCTATCCCAGATGTGAGAAGTCAGTCTGATATGAAAATAAGCAGTATTTGGAATGAATGTATTTGGCAGGGGGAAGGTGGGGCGGCACAAGACCGTACTGACGAGTGAACAGGAGCCATTTTGTACCGAGTGATTCTGCCTGTGTGCATGTAGACAAACCAGGCAGCAGCATGAGCATGTGATTCGGTAAAATAACAAGCATTTACAATGCAATGGTTTTGCCTTTGTTAAAGTTAGAGCTATTGGCATTGCTCTTGACACTCTGAAGCTCCACTCTGCATTCTGAAGCTCCACTCTGCACTCTGAAGCTCCACTCTGCACTCTGAAGCTCCACTCTGAAGCTCCACTCTGAAGCTCCACTCTGAAGCTCCACTCTGAAGCTCCACTCTGAAGCTCCACTCTGAAGCTCCACTCTGCACTCTGAAGCTCCACTCTGAAGCTCCACTCTGAAGCTCCACTCTGAAGCTCCACTCTGAAGCTCCACTCTGAAGCTCCACTCTGAAGCTCCACTCTGAAGCTCCACTCTGAAGCTCCACTCTGAAGCTCCACTCTGCACTCTGAAGCTCCACTCTGAAGCTCCACTCTGCACTCTGAAGCTCCACTCTGAAGCTCCACTCTGAAGCTCCACTCTGAAGCTCCACTCTGAAGCTCCACTCTGAAGCTCCACTCTGAAGCTCCACTCTGAAGCTCCACTCTGAAGCTCCACTCTGAAGCTCCACTCTGAAGCTCCACTCTGAAGCTCCACTCTGAAGCTCCACTCTGAAGCTCCACTCTGAAGCTCCACTCTGAAGCTCCACTCTGAAGCTCCACTCTGAAGCTCCACTCTGAAGCTCCACTCTGAAGCTCCACTCTGAAGCTCCACTCTGAAGCTCCACTCTGAAGCTCCACTCTGAAGCTCCACTCTGAAGCTCCACTCTGAAGCTCCACTCTGAAGCTCCACTCTGAAGCTCCACTCTGAAGCTCCACTCTGCACTCTGAAGCTCCACTCTGAAGCTCCACTCTGAAGCTCCACTCTGAAGCTCCACTCTGAAGCTCCACTCTGAAGCTCCACTCTGAAGCTCCACTCTGAAGCTCCACTCTGAAGCTCCACTCTGAAGCTCCACTCTGAAGCTCCACTCTGAAGCTGCACTCTGAAGCTCCACTCTGCACTCTGAAGCTCCACTCTGCACTCTGAAGCTCCACTCTGCACTCTGAAGCTCCACTCTGCACTCTGAAGCTCCACTCTGCACTCTGAAGCTCCACTCTGCACTCTGAAGCTCCACTCTGCACTCTGAAGCTCCACTCTGCACTCTGAAGCTCCACTCTGCACTCTGAAGCTCCACTCTGCACTCTGAAGCGCCACTCTGCACTCTGAAGCGCCACTCTGCACTCTGAAGCGCCACTCTGAAGCTCTACTCTGAAGCTCTACTCTGAAGCTCTACTCTCCACTCTGAAGCTCCACTCTGAAGCTCCACTCTGAAGCTCCACTCTGAAGCTCCACTCTGAAGCTCCACTCTGAAGCTCCACTCTGAAGCTCCACTCTGAAGCTCCACTCTGAAGCTCCACTCTGAAGCTCCACTCTGAAGCTCCACTCTGAAGCTCCACTCTGAAGCTCCACTCTGAAGCTCCACTCTGAAGCTCCACTCTGCACTCTGAACGGTCAGACTCCAAAAATCTGCCCTAATCACAATAGTATTATTTCACCTGCGTGAATATAAGTCTTTGAAATTCTGGCCAGTGGTAATACACACAAGTAATATAAAATTGTTGTTCCAAAGAGCATTAAATGGAAATAAAACAAGTACCAGACCCATTGACGCCTGCACCTTAAAAGTGAAACTGACTGAAGCAAGCGCCAGGGCCACGTTGAAAAACAAGTAACAGACCCATTGACGCCTGCACCTTAAAAGCGAAACTGACTGAAGCAAGCGCCCGGGCCACGTTGAAAAAAAAAACCCACAGACATTAGATGCAGTCAAGGCGCGCTCACGAACTCAGAAGGCACTCCACATGAACAACTACCAGACACATTGACGCCTGCACTTTGAAATGAAACAAAGTGAAACTGACTAAAGGAAGCGCACGGCCCATTAGATGCAGTCAAGGCGCGCTCACGAGGTCAAATCTCCAAAGGAGAAGCTCGTGACAGCCTGACTACAGCAGAAAAAGCTCGTAACAGTCTGATGTCCACAATATTCCCAGAAAAGTGGCAACATAAGTTGTCTCGCATAGACAGCAAAAGCTTCGCTTTTGCTTTCGTCTAGGCGAGACCTAAAAATATGGAAGAGGTAATCAGATCACAACTCATGGAGCACCTAGGAGGACAATGGGCTACTCAATGCATGTTGAACAGAAACCAAAGAAAAGCTGCAAAATGCCTGTTATGTGGGCCATACATATACAGTCACTTTAATGGATAGCTCAGCAGACAAGGATACCACTGACAACTACCTATATTAGCAGTAACTGGAAGGACAGCTGCCACAGCCCATCTCTCTTTCAAAAAACTATACTCAACAAGTCAAATTAGGTATCCTCCTATCCAAACCCTTCAGCATAATCTTTGGAGTTCATCAAAAGTTATCCCTGTCTCTGACCATCTTTAAAAGTTTATCTACCTCACTGGGACATTTAATACTTTGTTTTATATGCACAACTCAATCTAAACCATAGTTTTGATTGACAAAAGCTTCTACACTAGGTCTCATGTAAATCACGTATCCAAAAATGTCTTTGATTATCTTGATCAGTTATGACAGGTTGTTTTATCCTTACTAACACCTCATCAAATTGCCTTGCTATATGTGATAGTAATGTCCTGAGCAGACTATTTTAATACAATTCACACATGCTTTCCCAGCAAAGCACCCTTCAAACTTCGGAAAGCCCAAAGTCTGTGGATTAACTACTATTCAGCCTTCACTGCTTTAAACATTAGGTCAATAAGACACGTAATGACTTTCATTTAAATACAAATTGTAATTTAAGAACTTGTGCATGGGCCATGAACCTTTGCCTGGCCCGTACTTTGGATACCTACCTGTACAGAACTGCCCACAGTCTGACATTCCTCTCTTAAATTTCTCATCTGGTCAACCAGCTAAAGATTCTAATGAATGTCACACGTGGAAAACAAACTCCACCCTCTGGATCACTCCACCACCGATCCCAACACTCTTTACTGTATTCTCAAAAAAGTAATATCTTTATTCGGTTTATATGTAAAACAAACCATAAAAGAAACAAGCATTTACAATGCAACGGTGTCGCCTTTGCAAAAAAGTTAGAGCTATTGGCATTGTAAATGACAAAATTTGTATTTATATGTTGGTTTTGAAGACAGATAAATAATTGGCATTGACACACACACACACACACACACACACACACACACACACACACACACACACACACACACACACACACACCTTCTGTGAGCAGTAGTTTGTGACCAGCCGCCCATTCCTGGCGTCCTCCGTGATCAGAAGCACATTGCGACGGCGCAGTCATAAAACTGGGAGCTGGAACGGGCCAGACGTTGTCATCACAGGGCACTTGGAAGCAACGGGATGAGTACGGGGGTCTCCGGGGCCCGATTTGGTTACCCCTGCCCTGCTGGGACAACCCTGTCCCTCTACTGGAAGTCCGGCATAAATTCTGGTTCGTAATCTGGAACCAGCCAGCGCAAACACACACAAGCATACACAAACATACACACCACTGGCCCGGGCTGGCTGTCCTTGGCTACTTCATAGGAAAGCAAACTGAGCCTGTCTTTCCACAGACTCTCTGCCCAGTGCCAGGGGCAGCAAGCCCCACATTGCCCCAAAAGCTAACCACGCATTGTTTACAAATTCAAAACGTGCACTGTGGAGACCAGAAACAGCCTCACTGCCCAGGTAGGCCGGGCAAGAGCTATTTGACGGGCATAGTGCTGCTCTGCGAGCCGGGCCTTCCATGTCCGGCCGGCATCCAGGGCAAGGGTAACAGGCTTCTCGCGAACTCATTGGCATTATTTACAGGCCAGGAACTGGCGGCGTGGACGCTGGAAGGGCACACACCATGCCTCTTGGCATGCCCTACTTCTGCAGCGAAAGGGTGCCCCGTGAGCTGGCCTGTTTCCTACCCATCTGTGGTGCTAGTGTCACTCATGGCGTGTTGTGGGTTAGGTTAATGTCATTCGCCATACAGTCGGATCTTCTTATTGTTATGCATTGTGACCAGGTGCGTGGTCTGGACAATTGGATCATTGGAAATGTAGTTTTGGACTCAATATGTTAACGTTCAGGGGCGATAGACTTGCTCGTTGGGAAGAGGAACAGTTTGGCCGCTGTATACGTACTTCTGGGACAGCTGACTCGTGCTACCCTAATAGTTAATGAGTGTACACATTCTATGTATCAGACGGTTACACTTGTCAAAAGAGTGTCTGTCTGTCTGTCTGTCTGTCTGTCTGTCTGGGATCCTCATCAGCTCCCAGACTCTAGGTACCATTTAATATGGAATTACAGGTTGCAGAAGCACCAACTGTTGATATGTTTTGGGGAAGAAGCACCGGCACAGGGTTGGGAGTGACCCTGTGCACTAAAATTGAAACCACATCGAAACCAGGAAAAAAGTAGGAGCTAACCATGCAAAATGAGACACTTTCTCACATTCAAACTATCTGAAAAAGCACTTGGTACAAAAAAATAAGACTACTGCCCTTACCTTGTTTCGTCTGCTGCAACTGACTTTGCATTGTTAGCCACAGTGTGTGTGTGTGTGTGTGTGTGTGTGGGGGGGGGGGGGGGGGGGGGGGGCTGTGTGTGTGGGGGAGGGGCTCTGTGTGTGTGGGAGGGGGCTCTGTGTGTGTGGGAGGAGGCTGTGTGTGTGTGGGGGGGGGGGGGGGAGTGTGGTGTGTGTCTGTGTCTGTGTGTTTGTGGCATTAGCAAGAGATTAAGCTATTGGCATTGTAAATGACAATGCCATTTACTTATCTGTTTTCAAAACAAACACATACAATAAAAATGTTGTCATTTACAATGCCAATAGCTCTAACTTTTACAAAGGCGAGAAAGTTGCTTTGTAAATGCTTGTTCCCACAGACTCTACTCTCGCTTTATGATCAGTAGGAGAACATGTATTTTTAATTGACCTTGGACCTCTCCATTCACTCCCTGTCTCTACTCTTTTCCATTGTACAGTGGGAGAAGTGGGTTTATGTATTTTTTTGTTTGTCTCTTTATTTATGTATTTAGTTCACCCCTTCTCTCCTGACCATGCTCTCTCAAATTGTACATTGGGAACGACATATGCATTTATTTTGTATTGGGCATCTCTATTTCACCGTGGACCACACGTGCTGCCTTCGCAAAGATGTATTAATTTAGGTATTTGGTTTATCTCCAGTCTCTCTTTGACCCTGCTCTCTTCCTGCGGTGCAGTGGGAGAGGCTTATTTATTTATTTATCCATCTATCTCTGAATATACACGTTCTCGCTTCCCGACCCTATCCTCTTCCTTGGTACAGTGGGAGAGATGTGTTTATTTATTTAATTCATGGTTTAAATATTTATTTAATTCATGGTTTAAATATTTATAGTTTATGTATGCAGGGGGAGCGGTGTATTTATTTTTTATTTATTCTTTATTTTATATTTTATATTGGCCTTCTCCCTTATCTCCCGGGTCATACGCTCGCCTGGGGTGCAGTGGTGTGTGTATTTATTTTATATTGGCCCTCTTCATTCTCTCCCGGGCCTACGCTCTGCCGTGGTGCAGTACAATGGGTGTATTTATTTTTTATTTATTTTACATTGGCTCTGTTCTTTCTCTCCTGGGCCCTACGCTCTCCCGGGGTGCAGTGCAGTGGGTGTATTTATTTTTTATGTATTCTACATTGGCCCTCTTCCTTCTCTCCCGGGCCGTACACTCTCCCTGGGTGCAGTGCATTTATTTTTTTATTTATTCTACATTGGCCCTCTTCTTTCTCTCCCGTGCCCTACACTCTCCCGGGGTGCAGTGTAGTGGGTGTATTTATTTTTTATTTATTTTACACTGGCTCTCCTCTTTCTCTCCCGGGTCCTACGCTCTCCTGGGGTGCAGTGCAGTGGGTGTATTTATTTTTTATTTATTCTACATTGGCCCTCTTCCTTCTCTCCTGTGCCCTACGGTCTCCCGGGGTGCAGTGCAGTGGGTGTATCTATTTTTATCTATTTTACATTGGCTCTTCGTTCTTTTCCTGATCCTACGCTCTCCGGGGGAATATTTATTTATTTCACATTGGGCTCAATTCATTGCCTACGCTCTCCGGAGGGGGTGTATTTTTAGGTCTCGTCCTATTAATCACGCAAACGAAAATAGGACGAGAGTATAGGAGGCCAAATAAGCTTTGAAACCATTGCGGATTTCCTCGAGTGCATGTGCTCATGCACGCGCTTGCCATTTGCTCCCTGAGCCGCCTGGCTGCTTCACACTTCAAAGGAATGCGCCCCCCGCCCGCGCAATGCCGAGAGCCAGCACTTCCCTCCCACTCGCTCACTCCTTCTACCCTGCACCCGCCCCATCCGGCTTGTTTTAAATTTCATTTGGCCACGCGCGTTGCCACTTTTACGTCCACATGGCCTCTCCTTTATGCTCTCCCTTATTTCATACTGCACTTCAACCCACAATTGTTGTTGCCGCTAAACGCTCCAATTGAAATTAGGTAATATTTCCCTAGTTATCAGTAATTCACAGGCATTCACTTGCATTCCTCGCATCGCAGTTCTTGAGAGCGCGCTTTAACGCTCCTCCCCCTCCCCCAACACAGAGCACGTCTCACAGCCGGACCTTTTGACCTTGCCGAGCTCTGTCCCATGTGTTCTCTGGGGTAGGTCTTTATTGTAATGGGCTTGGGTCACGTTGCTCTGCCTAGCTGTCTCCCACCATCTCCTCTGCTTCCTTTGATGCACCTGTTAGGCTCGTTTTTTGTGCCCTTCTACCCTCTGCATCACCACATCATCACTCAGCGCCACCACAGCATCACTCAGCGCCACCACAGCATCACTCAGCGCCACCACAGCATCACTCAGCGCCACCACAGCATCACTCAGCACCACCACAGCATCACTCAGCACCACCACAGCATCACTCAGCACCACCACAGCATCACTCAGCACCACCACAGCATCACTCAGCACCACCACATCATCACTCAGCACCACCACAGCAGCACTCAGCTGTGGTGATGCTGGCTCTCCTCTTTCTCTCCCGGGTCCTACGCTCTCCTGGGGTGCAGTGCAGTGGGTGTATTTATTTTTTATTTATTCTACATTGGCCCTCTTCCTTCTCTCCTGTGCCCTACGCTCTCCCGGGGTGCAGTGCAGTGGGTGTATCTATTTTTATCTATTTTACATTGGCTCTTCGTTCTTTTCCTGATCCTACGCTCTCTGGGGGAATATTTATTTATTTCACATTGGGCTCAATTCATTGCCTACGCTCTCCGGAGGGGGTGTATTTTTAGGTCTCGTCCTATTAATCGCGCAAACGAAAATAGGACGAGAGTATAGGAGGCCAAATAAGCTTTGAAACCATTGCGGATTTCCTCGAGTGCATGTGTTCATGCACGCGCTTGCCATTTGCTCCCCGAGCCGCCTGGCTGCTTCACACTTCAAAGGAATGCGCCACCCGCCCACGCAATGCCAAGAGCCAGCGCTTCCCTCCCACTCGCACACTCCCCTGCTCCCCCGCCCCCCACCCCATCCGACTTGTTTGCCTTTTACGATTTCCGCCTCCTACTCACATCATTAAAGCTTTTCGGGCCCCTTCTGACAGCAGTTTTCAACCGCAGTAGTCTCCCCCGCTCTATTCGGATTGTTTGTTTTCTCCCCTTCATCTGCAATCCAAGCTTCTCGCCCTCTTGTCCGTCCATTCTTTTGTTCTCTATTTAACCCTTGGGTGGCTGGCTTGAAATCTCCGACCGTCCTCCCAGAGCAATTCTGCCAGAAGTTTAATATGGGTTAACTGCTGTTTTCTTTCCTGTTTCAGGCATCCCCCCAACCTCTTATCACGGGTGAGGGGCTGTGTCTCTTTTCCTCGCCAACCTCCCTCTTCCGGATCAGCACGGAGCTTGTGTGTCCTTAGTATAACAACACATTTTGTTTAATGCCGGATAAATAGAAATAGCTCCTGGTGGCTCTCCTCCGTATGGAGTGCGCCAGTGATGAGCGCCCCACTTAAGACGTGGACACTACTGTGCAGCAAGGAAACTGCAGGATCCCTCTGGGGTGGGGGCGCGGTCTCCCCGCCTCCCGTTGTCATGCTTCCGTGCCTGCCGGAGACAGCTTCCGGGTGGGGAGGGCACTCCCATGCTTAGACTGACCGAGAGCAGCTGCCATACAGCCCCTTCGATTATCGCAGGCCAAACGATGTTCCCAAGCCTGGTGCATAGTGTATTCGATGACGTCACCCACTGCGCTTTTGGTGTCACAGCTCAATCTTCTGCTTATGCCCACAGCGCGAGTGCATCTCCATCCACGTTGGCCAGGTCGGTGTCCAGATTGGCAATGCCTGCTGGTAGCTCTACTGCCTGGAGCATGGCATCCAGCCGAACGGACAGATGCCCAGCGACAAGAGCATCGGGGGAGGCGACGACTCCTTTAACACCTTCTTCAGCAAGACCGGGGCTGGCAAACATGTACCGAGGGCCGTGTTCGTAGACTTGGAACAGACAGTCATTGGTGAATTGATTTTTTTCTCGATTTGTAAATATTTTGTGTATGAAACCGGACCAATTGCCTTACCAGAGTCTCCTCCTGTTGCTCAGACCAGCAATATGTAGGCACATAACGTATTTTAGACTGTTTTCAGGAGGGGTTTGCGGAATTTCTTAGTACAGTTGTATATAGTAATCACCGTTACAATGTTTTCTTAAGTTTCGTTTCTCTGAAGTGAAAGCACTTTGTTGTACTAACTTTCTGCATATCTTTCACCAGACGAAGTACGCACTGGAACCTACCGCCAACTCTTCCACCCCGGGCAACTCATCACCGGCAAAGAAGATGCAGCCAACAACTACGCTCGTGGCCACTACACCATTGGCAAAGAGATTATCGACATGGTGCTTGACCAGATACGCAAACTGGTAAATACGCAAACCTTTTGTAACTTTCATTTTTTGCATGTGCAGATTAGACGTTCACTGCCAGCACTTTGATAGGTTGTGACATATGCTTGTTACTCAGCCAATTGTTACACAGTTAATCAGTATAGCCGCTTGCTTGGTTTTGATGCCCACCGTGGCCTCCCTATTAAAGTACTTTGTTCTATAAATCTTAGCACATAACATACCCATTGCTCTTGTGCTGTCAATTGCCGAAAGTTATTGGCCTATGTTTCCACCTTTGGTTCTGCAGATCATTTTGGTAATTGGGATACACAGTGTTAAGAGAACACAATACTGTTATACAATCCAGCTACATTCGTACCTTGATAAATGTTTAGATTAACACTCCAATCTCTGGTGCCTGATTTGGGTGTGATATAGCCATAAACTCAAAGACTTTCACAAAAGAAGCTTGTCCCTTCTCACTGAAGTTTAGATGAGAACTCTAAACCTATGTACAATGTTAATGTTTCAAGTCCAGCTAAGTTTTTGTAGCCAATGTAAGCTTTGTTGGGCTGCTTTGAATTTGAGCTTTAGGGTTCTTATATGGAACGTAGTTGTTTCAAGTATCGCCCAAGAGTCACAAAGATGGTCTGCCTTCGAAGTAAGGCCTACATTGCAACTCTTAACCACCCATCATCCTCCATTACTTTGAAGTGTTTGGGTACTTGGCAGTTAAAGCACCATACAAAGCAAAAACAGTTGGCAATCAATTGTTCCAAGCACCTCTGATTGTATTCCAGTGTTTGTTTGTACAGTGCCCCATCTATTATTGTTTGCACATTAAGAATACCGGGGGGAAAAGCAACAAACAATGTGATTAAGGATAGTTTTTAGGTCTCGTCCTATTAATCGCGCAAGCGAAAATAGGACGAGGGTATAGGAGGCCAAATAAGCTTTGAAACCATCGCGGATTTCCTCGAGTGCATATGCTCATGCACACGCTTGCCATTTGCTCCCCGAGCCGCCTGCCTGCTTCACACTTCAAAGGAATGCGCCCCCCGCCCGCGCAATGCCGAGAGCCAGCGCTTCCCTCCCACTCGCTCACTCCTTCTACCCCACACCTGCACCCACCCCATCCGACTTGTTTTAAATTTCATTTGGCCACGCGCGTTGCCACTTTTACGTCCACATGGCCTCTCCTTTATGCTCTCCCTTATTTCATACTGCACTTCAACCAACAATTGTTGTTGCCGCTAAACGCTCTAATTGAAATTAGGTAATATTTCCATAGTTATCAGTAATTCACAGGCATTCACTTGCATTCCTCGCATCGCAGTTCTTGAGAGCGCGCTTTAACGCTCCTCCCCCTCCCCCAACACAGAGCGCGTCTCACAGCCGGACCTTTTGACCTTGCCGAGCTCTGTCCCATGTGTTCTCTGGGGTAGGTCTTTATTGTAATGGGCTTGGGTCACGTCGCTCTGCCCAGCTGTCCCCAACCATCTCCTCTGCTTCCTTTGATGCATCTGTTAGGCTCGTTTTTTGTGCCCTTCTACCCTCTGTTAGACTCGTTTTTTGTGCCTTTCTGCCCTCTGCATCACCACATCATCACTCAGCACCACCACAGCATACCACAGCACCACCTCAGCACCACCACAGCGCAACCTCAGCGCCACCACAGCGCAACCTCAGCGCCACCACAGCGCAACCTCAGCGCCACCACAGCGCAACCTCAGCGCCACCACAGCGCAACCTCAGCGCCACCACAGCGCAACCTCAGCGCCACCACAGCGCAACCTCAGCGCCACCACAGCGCAACCTCAGCGCCACCACAGCGCAACCTCAGCGCCACCACAGCGCAACCTCAGCGCCACCACAGCGCAACCTCAGCGCCACCACAGCGCAACCTCAGTGCCACCACAGCGCAACCACAGCACCACTCAGCGCAACCACAGCACCACTCAGCGCAACCACAGCACCACTCAGCGCAACCACAGCACCACTCAGCGCAACCACAGCACCACTCAGCGCAACCACAGCACCACTCAGCGCAACCACAGCGCAACCACAGCACCACTCAGCGCAACCACAGCACCACTCAGCGCAACCACAGCACCACTCAGCGCAACCACAGCACCACTCAGCGCAACCACAGCACCACTCAGCGCAACCACAGCACCACTCAGCGCAACCACAGCATCACTGGTTCAAATATGTTCTCTCAATGTTTCAAGGTTTATTACAAATGTCACAAAAAAAATTTAATATTTCACTTCTGTTCTTGGATTTTTGTCACAATAAAATACACTGAACATAATCTTCACAAAAGTTATTTACAAAAGTTTAAGCTATTGCCATTATAAATTCCAATCACTTATTTAAATATTAATCATTTAAAAAAATTAAAAGCCATTATTCTTTGTAATATCAATACATCTAAGTCACGTAAATACAAAACATGCGAAAGTTATAACTATTGGCATTGTAAATAACAAAGCTATCAATTTAGCTATTTTCTAAAACACAAATAAAAAAATTGTCATTTACAAAACCAATAGCTCTAACTTTCCTAATGCGAGACCTATTGCATTGCAAATGCTTGTTTAATTTATTTTAGATTGGCCCTCTTCATTCTCTCCGGGCCCTGCGCTCTCCAGGGGTGCAGTATGAGCGGTGTATACGTTCCCTGAAGCTGTGCTACATTGTTTTAAACAATTCTATTGGTGAATGAGTTTATTTTCCCCTGCATCAGAGGTCTCCCTCATTTGTAAAGTCTGAGACTCAGTCCTTCGGTTCTCCTCTACTCCTTCTGTCTCTCGGAAACGAGCGGGAGACGGGGAGAGTGTTTTATAGGGTCTTCCCCCTGTCTTTGCTCGCCTCGGTACCGGGTGGGAGAGGGGTCTTCCCTGGTCTATGCTCACACTGTCTCTCGGTACCGGGCAGGAGAGTGGTCTCCCCCTGTCTTTGCCCACCTCGGTACCGGGTGGGAGAGTGGTCTCCGCCCTGTCTTTGCTCACTTTACCTCGGTACCGGGTGGGAGAGTGGTCCCCCCCTGTCTTCTTTGCTCACCTCGGCACACGGTGGGAGATTCTCCGGGTCTCGCTCTCCCCTGGCTCTGAGTAGTAGGACTTTGGGAGACTACTTTTCCTTGGTGTGGTGAATATGTATGATAAGACACCCCCCCCCCACGCACACCCCTTAGTTCTGAGTGAAAGCTCTTTACTTGTTCCTGTTCCCCCACCCTTCAAATCAGCTGAAATGGTTGATCTCCGAGGTTTAAAGGCACCATGTGCTTGGGCTTCATCCTGGACTCCTCCCTCTCCATGACCAGACAAGTCAACGCCGTCTCCTCGTCGTGCTTCAACATCCTGCGCATGCTACGCAAGATCTTCCGGTGGATCCCCACCGACACCAGGAAGACGGTCACCCAGGCCCTCGTCACCAGCCGTCTGGACTACGGCAACTCCCTCTACGCCGGAACCACCGCCAAATTCCAGAAGAGACTCCAGCGGATCGAGAACGCCTCAGCACGACTCATCCTGGACATCCCCCGTCGCAGCCACATCTACGGACACCTGAGAGACCTGCACTGGCTCCCGGTCAACAAGAGAATCACCTTCCGACTCCTCACCCACGCACACAAAGCCCTACACAACCAAGGCCCAGGATACCTTAACAGCCGCCTCAACTTCTACGCTCCCAAATGCCAGCTTCGATCGACCGGCCACGCCCTCGCCGCCGTCCCCCGCATCCGAAGAGCCACCACAGGGGGACGGTCCTTCTCCTACCTCGCCACCAAGACATGGAACTCCCTCCCGACCCACCTCCGCCTGACCCAGGACCACCTCGCCTTCAGAAAGCAACTCAAGACCTGGCTGTTCGAGCAATAGCGGACCCCCCTCCCCTAGTGCCTTGAGACCCTCTGGGTGAGTAGTGCGCTATATAAATGCTTTGATTGATTGAGTGTGCAGCGCCTTTAAGCCTGCAGGAGCACAACTAGAAGTCCCCCCCCTGTCTTCTTTGCTCACCTCGGCACACGGTGGGAAATTATCCTCCCACTCTCTCGGTGCGGCCTCTCGGTTTCTCCCATGGCCGCTCCCTCACTGTTTCTCTGAGTAGTAGGACTGTAGGAGACTACTTTTCCTTGGTGTGGTGAATATGTATGATAAGACACCCCCCCCCCACGCACACCCCTTAGTTCTGAGTGATATCTCCTCACCTGCTCCTGTTCCCCCAACCTTCAAATCAGCTGAAATGGTTGATCTCCGAGGTTTGGAGGCACCATGTGAGTGTGCAGCGCCTTTAAGCCTGCAGGAGCACAACTAGAAGAAGCTGTGGCTCGGGAAGCATTGCATTATATTTCGCAGCTCCCTGAGACTCCGGGGTCCGCAGCGCATGACGCAGCAGTTAGCGCTTTGAAGCAGTGATGCCTGGAGCTCACTTTAAGCAGGGAGCACGTGCCGCTGCAGCTCCTTGAAGCCCTTGCTGCCTATAAAACATACGCTGCAGCCGCTTCTTGAAGCAGCTTGCGGGCGAGAGACAGGGCCGGCTTTTGTTGTGGGTGAGTTCAGTCCAGGCCCAGGGCGCAAATCTTCACAGGGGAGCACGGTCTGCATCAAGGTCCTGTAGACAGCAGCGTCCCTCAGACTAGACTCCAATTATTCCGACTAATCTGCTTTTCATCATTTTTAGATGCAGCAGGTGCCGTTTTATACCCGATTACCCCTCTTCCACCCCTCCCGTCTCCTTTTCATCGCTCTGGCCACACACACCAACACCGGCCAGTCACACCACCAACTTGGCACGAGTGTGATTGACCTTTGCTGTGCATGAATACGGATATTTGTGGGAGGTGGCGAGAAGTTTGTGCTTAGAGGAGAGTCACTGCTGAGATGTATGACTGACCTGTGAACACACAATGCACTGCCTTCTGCCTAGTTTTATTCACCAGCTGTCACGAGCGCGACACATTTCTATCAGCCCAGGGCCCTCCCCATCCAAGCAAAGGTTGACTGTGGCTAGTGCCAAGCAGGGAGAACACGCCTCTAAAGCTCCTTGAAGCGCTTGCTTTCTAGTGGGCAAATACCACGCAGCTTCTTCAAGCCTGTGCTGCAGAAAGAGCCCAGGCCACTGAAGCTCCTCGAAGATCGTGCACAGGCTGCGCAGCTCATTCAAGCCTTGCAGACCAGAGGGCACAGACAGTACAGCTCCTTGAAGCCAGGCAGAGAACACAGGCAGCTGCTACTCACTGAATCCATCACTGCTTAGAAATCAAATCTCCTGCCGCCGCCCGGGCAGCACGGGTCACTGAAGCCCCTTGAAGCCCTGGCTACCAGGAGAGCACAAACCACTACAGCTCACTGAAGCCCTTGCTGTCTAAAGTGCTTTACCGCCTAGAAATCGCCGGCCCCGGCTGGACAGTGCAGGCCATGCAACTCCTTGAAGCCCTTGCTACCAGGCGGGCACACACATTACAGCTCATTGAAGCCCTGCCTGCACCTGAATAGATAATTTTTGGTTTGAACCCTCTTCTAGCCCTTATGGCAGAAACAGCCCAGGCCTCTGTGACACTTTAAAGCTGCGCTGCCTAGGAAGCAAAGGCTGAACAAAGAGTATAAGATGATGCAGCTCCTTGAAGCCAGGTGCCTAGAGAACATAGCGCTGCAGGACAACGGGTCAAGAGGGGGTGGTAATGGACGGAGCATCTTAACCAATCAAACACTCACACCCAGTCAAAAGATCTGGGTTTAATCCATCACCGTTTTTTAGCCCACTCTGCCACCCCAGTTCAGACAAGGCTATATGCAAATCAGTCTGACCCTGTGCCTCATGGGAACAGTCCAGCCCGAACTGCCAAGCCATGCCTTCCCTGGACCGGAAACAAGCTTCCGAGGACCGGTTTCTGCCATTCCAGCCGTCTTCAGCCCAGCTTGCTTGAATCCAGTGCCTTTTGGCCGCCATAAGTGTGGCAGGGTATGCTCAGACGAGAGTCCCTTGCTCACTTTGCCACTGGATTCAAGCAAGCCGGGCTGAAGACGGCTGGAATGCCAGAAACCGGTCCTCGGAAGCTTGTTTCCGGTTCAGGGAAGACATGGCTTGGCAGTTCGGGCTGGACTGTTCCCATGAAGCACAGGGTCAGACTGATTTGCATATGGCCATGTCTGAACTGGGGTAGCAGAGTGGGCTAAAGAACGGTGATGGATTAAACCCAGATCTTTTGACTGGGTGTGAGGGTTTGATTGATTCAGATGCTCCGTCCATCACCACCCCCTTGTGTTCTGTGGGAATGCAAGGATTCTTCTCAAAAACAAACTCTCTATTGTCTTTGCAGGGTAGCAGTATCAGAAACCCCCAACATACTAGCCCCATACATGGCAGCAGACAAGCATTTGCTTTCGTACCGGACACACATTTCCTTCACAGGCTCGTTATGTCATTTTCCCCCAAATCTGAGCACACCCTCCAATGATCATGTAAGCTGCCAGAGTCTAGTGTTTCGAAGATGTTCCCAGTTGCCATGGAGATCGAATAACAAACCCAAATAAGAAAAAGTTGAGATTCTTAATTTGAGCTCCGTTGATATTATGTGTGCAGGTCTTAGGGGTTCCTTGACCACAACTCATTGCAAACGATTTGTTTAAATTAACCTTGAGGTCTCTGGTTGCCATGAATGAAGTGAAGCAGTTGCTAAGTTGTTGAAATCCATTTGCAGTCCTGGACATTAAAACAGCAACTTCAACAGCAAAACTGGAGTGGGTCAGGGTACCGACTCTGGGCAAATCTGTGAATAATGTCCTAAGTCAGTGGTTCTTAACCTTTTGACTTCTGAAGACACCGCACTTAACAATTACTGAAATCCAGGATTCCCCAATGATTAATTATTGGAATTGGGGGACCCCCACTGAGTCCTTATTGCAATCGGGAACCCAGGCGTAAGCAAATCCGATGATTTGATCCGCAAAAATACACATAAAAACAGAAACAAGCATTCATCAAACAAATACATCAATGATGAAATAGCTTGCGGCCCTGAACATTAAAGGATCTTGATTCGTCTCCCTTGCACCCACAATCATCACCTGAGATTTACTTTAGTTGGTAGAGAGGTTGAGGCTGTTCATATACGTGACAAAAACGTCAAGCAGTTTCTAAAGACCAGGGCAGTTCTCAACAGCAAAACTGGAAAGGGGCGACCACTCGGTCCCCCTGAACGTATGGTTGGGGGCCCCGATCCCCCCCGGGAAACCATTTTGGGCGGGAGGCGTGTCTCGGCTGGTATGCCCGAAGCGGCGTAGCCGGGGCGCGCCTTTTCCCGCCCAAGAGGGGTTGTCCTAGACACCTACACCGATGGCCACGCCCAGTAGGCGTACCGGCGGAGGGTACACGCCCTCCCGAAGAAGAATAAAGAGAGCGGGAATCCGAAGAAGCGTCCTCTTGTTCCTGTGCTTGGAAGGCTGCACCCACTCGTTGCTTGTGAGCCCACGACGGAACAAGGAGCAATTTAATTTTGAGAACTTGTAACTCTTGTGTTTCTCTTTCAGAACTTTACAGCGGAGGATCCAGGGCCCTGTTGAACGGCTAACAGTTGATAACCGAAACCATGTCTGGCAAGAAGGCAGGAAAGGGCTCCGAGACAGAACAGATGCTTCGCATGTTGATGACCAGAATGGCGAGAATTGAACGAGGCTTCGGAAAAGTCCCAGCGCTTGGTCGTAATGTAGCGGATGTTAAGAAGCAACTGGCCGCGATGAACAAGCCTGGTAACCCGAAGAAGGTAATAGGCCCGGCATCGCCGGGAGTCGTCCCCGAGGGTAGAGGGAAACGGGCCAAGAAGAGGGCGGTGGCAGGGGAGGTTCCGGTCCCTGAGGTGCCCCCGGTCATCCCTGCCATACCAGCTGATGGCCCTTTACCAACTACAGACGCGGGTCAACCGATTCCGGTTGTGATTACGCCCGCTAATGATGAGAATATGCCTCCTGAATTGGCCACCCAGTTGGCCGCTTGGCTCAATAAGAAGGCAGGGGTGCTACGGCGCCAGGAGACACGGCCGAAGAGGCCAAGTTACTAATTCAGCAGTTGCGGCAGTCGCGAGATGCCGCAAAGGCGAATCTCCCTCTTGTCTCCCCACAGGCGACACCGGAAGGACCGACAGCTGATCTTGAAAAAATGGCGGGAACACTGAACGCACCAGGTAAGCTCGCCTTGCCAGTGGCAGGGGAGGGCTCATTACCCTCAAGGAGGGAGAGGGTGGTTCAACATATCCCGATGGCCACAAAAGAATTGATATGGTCAGACAAGTATGTGAATATGTTTTCGTTGTTAACCGACCATCGCGAGATGGAATATGCTAAAACACAGAAAGACTTGTGGCACCCGAGTGTCTGGCGGGCCAAGATGGCGGAGTTCAGGGTGGATGAAACAATAACAAATTGGGCGAAGGCCTTTGCAATGTTTACTGCGATTATTGGTGAACGAAAGCCCGAGGTATTGCCCGAATTGTCTTGTTATCAGGCACGTATAATGGATTTCTATGAAACGTACGAGGGGGAAGAGTGGAAAGGTTACGACATGAAATTCCGTAAAGCAAAAGAGTATGATTCCTCTCTGACATGGGGTTGCCTCGACTCAATTTCGTGGCAAAAGCTGCTCCTACCTGGGACGGCGAAGACCTCCTCGCCAGGTGGGAATGGGTCGGGGGTTTCCCGCCAGTAGCCCGCGGTGCCCTTTCGAGCGGGCACCGGTGGCGATTACCAGCCGAAAACCGGCGGGAACGGTGGAAAGCGTGGGGTCTGTTGGGGCTTCAATAGAGGCAACTGTAACAGACCGCAAGGTTCATGTAGGTTTAAACATGTGTGTGCGGGTTGTGGGAATTCCTCTCACCCGGAGAGTTCATGCAGATCGAAAAATAGCGGGTCGGGAGGTAAAGGAGGGTCCAAGCAAGACTAAGATGGATTGTCGTGTACAATTGCCTACTCCCGTTGATCTCATGGCTATGACTCCTTGGTTAAACAAATACCCTGATTATGTCTCTGCTGGGGTGTTGAGAAAGGGATTCTTATATGGCTTCAACATCCCGGCGGGGGATTTTCGTGGGGAACCTTTTTGTAAAAACCAGCTTTCGGCACAACATAACCCAGGTGTGGTGGAGCGAAAAATCGCTAAAGAGGTAAGCCTAGGCCGAGTGGCTGGGCCTTTTCAGACCCCGCCGGTAGCAAATTACATCTGTTCCCCATTAGGGGTGGTCCCCAAAAAGGACCCGGGAGAGTTTAGGCTGATCCATAATCTGTCTGCTCCAAGGGGTTTCTCAGTAAACGAGGCTATTGACCCAGAAGTCTGTTCGGTGCGGTACGCATCGTTCGATGATGCCGTCGCCATGTTAAATCACCTGGGCCATGGAGCGCTGATGGCAAAATCGGATATCGAATCGGCGTTCCGGCTGCTCCCGGTACACCACAGGATCAGCGTCTGTTAGGTTTTGCGTTCCAAGGACGTTATTACATGGATAAATGCATGCCGATGGGTTGCTCCATTTCTTGTGCCTATTTCGAGAAATTCTGCTGTTTTTTAGAATGGGCATTTACAGAGGCCACGGGGCATAGGCATGTTATGCATTACCTAGATGACTTTCTGTTCTTGGGAGCAGCCGGCGACACGAGATGTGCGCAGGCGCTACAGGATTTTTGCACCCTCATGAGGGAGTTTGGAGTGCCATTGGCACCAGGTAAGACGGTTGGACCATCTACTTCACTGGAGTTTCTGGGAATTGAGCTCGATTCTTTGGAGGGATGTTTCCATTTGCCAGTGGGAAAAGTGTCTAAATTTAGGGCTTCCCTGGAACTTTGCCTTGGTAAGGCGAAAGTGACCCTGCACCAGTTACAGCAAGCAGTGGGTCAGCTTAACTTTGCCTTGAGAGTGATACCAATGGCCCGCCCCTTCTCACGCTCTATTGCACAAGCTATGGTTGGTCTCAAAGAATGACACCACCGCACGAGACTGTCTGCAGAGGTTCGCCAGGACATGCGCATTTGGTTGGCGTTCCTGGCGGACTTCAACGGTCGAGTAGTGTGGAACAAGCCGCCAGCGTCTTGGGACGAGCTGGGTTTGTGGACCGACTCGGCGGGGAGCGTGGGGTTTGGCGCCATCTTCGGTAATCGATGGTCGGCGCAAACATGGCCGACGTGGTGGCACACCAGCGGTCTCACAGGTAACATAGGGTTCCTTGAGCTATTCCCTATTTTTGTTGCTCTGATGGCATGGCCAGACGAGTTCCGAGACCGCGCAGTGGTATTTTGGTCTGATAATATGACTGTTGTAGAATGCATTAACAATCAGGCAGCACGCTGCAAATGGATCTTGAGATTGTTGAAGGAAATTGTGCTGCTTTGCATGAGGCTGAATGTACAGTTCAGGGCGAAACATGTGCCGGGTGTACTGAATCATGCGGCTGATGCACTCTCTCGTTCACATATGCAGGCGTTCAGGGGGTATCTACCTACAGCGGATCTAGTGGCGGCACCATTCCCCGAAGCACTCTGGCTAATCGGTGCCCTGGATTACAAGACCTCGTGGCAGCAAGCTTAGCCCCCGGGACGAGGAAGGCATACGAAGGAGCGTTTTGTTCCTATTGTGCATTTTTGGGTCCGACAGGGAGTCAGAAATGGGGTCAGGAGGATTCCTTCCTGGGGTTTCTGGTAGCACTGCACAGAGACGGCCGATCAACGGCAACGGCCAATAGACATAGGGCGGCCATCTCATTCATGGCGCAGGTACATGGCATCAAAGACCCGACAGGTTCCTTTTTGGCGAAAAAAGCCCATCGTGGCTGGCAGCGCCTCGAGGGTCGCAAGCAGGACGTGAGGCGCCCGATTGGCTTAGACAGGTTGTCCCTACTCATGGCGAAATTAGTCACGACATGCTCCTCCCAATTTGAATCAGTTCTGTTCCGGGCAGCTTTCGCATTAGCGTTCCATGGGGCTATGCGGGTGAGTGAACTGGTCGCAAGGAACAAGAAAGATGTGGAGGGAGGCTTGTGCAGGGATCACATCCTAATTAGGGGTGATTCGATGGTAGTCACGATAGTTAGGTCCAAAACGGACCAGAGAGCTATGGGTAACAGTGTTGTTGTCCAGCGCATGCGAGGGTCCCCCACGTGCCCGATAATGTGTATAGAGGAATACTTGGCACTGAGGGCGGATACATGGGGGGGGGGGGGGTTTGCTGAGACACATCGATGCCACCCCACTGACGAGGTTTCAGTTCCAGAGGGTGCTAGCACTGACAATCGCTGCGGCGGGCATGGACCCGTGCGATTTCGGGACCCACTCCTTTAGGATAGGGGCTGCTACTGAAGCTACAGCCAGGGGTCAGAGTGCGGAAGAAGTGAAACAGTTAGGACGATGGTCCTCGAATTGTTTTAAAAAGGTATGTGCGATTGCACATGTTGTGAAGTCAAGTTACATGCACTCACGCTTCTTGTCTTCTGTTTGATTTACAGTTTCGCGAGCATATCATGCGGGGCGGAATTTGCAGTCGACCCAGTACCAGGGGACCAGCGGTCATGGATCACCGGCTGAGGAGAGAGTGGTTTGGGTCGTGGGCCACTCATACGTGAGGCGGGCCGGGGACGTATTCAAAGCAGGTGACGCGACTCGCGCAGCTGGGGAATACGGGTACAGAGTGGCCTTCCATGGCAGGGGCGGGCTCTGTATTGACCAATTCGAATCTTTTGTTGAGGGTCTCTTAGGGCGGCAGAGGTCACCGCCATCTGTAGTCATAGTACACCTAGGGGGCAATGACTTGGTGACACTGGGTAGACGAGTATTGCTCGAGCAAGTTTTGTCTTCCGTTAGCTGGTTGGCAAAAAGAATCCCGGTCCCACATGATTCCCAGAAAGGTGTGGCGGGGGGTCTTTCAGTGCCAGCACTGAACCATTCGGTGAAGAAGGTTAACAACAAGATTGGTAGATTGTTTCGCTCGGCGCAGTTGCATAGCATTCCTCATGGGTGTATTCGGGGTGATCACATGTATCTGAATGACGGGGTTCACCTGTCCCGGGAGGGGAATGTTTTACTCATAGGAGACTTCATAGCATGGCTAAGGGGTTTGAAGAAGCATGACCTTTAGGAGGAGTTTGGGGGGGGGCCGGATAGCCGGTCAACTATCCGGCCTGTGGCGGTAAGGTCATGATCGGTGAGCAGTAATTTCAAGGTCCCTAGAGTGGGGGCGCCACCCACTATGGACGGGAGCGCCCGGGGGGAGGCGGCCATTGGCCCCTCCTACTGGGAGGCGGCACCCACTAAGGATGGGTCGCCTAAGGGGAGACGGCCATAGGCCCCTTCCAAGGGAGGAGGCGGCTAAATGCCCCTCCTATGAATTTCCCGGGGCCCGGATATCCGCGACGGCGGATGTGATAGAGAGTGTGGGGGTGGGGGGGGGAGGGGGGGGGGAGTCCACGCTGTCCTTCCTACAGATACCTCACATGGGTGCTCGGACGATCTTTAAGATGGCGTCGAGCGGAAAGAGGGGCCCCCGACAAGACAAGGGAAATTAGAGTTGGCAAGGAGGGTACAGTCCTCTGCGCGGCCGCCACTCACACCGTGAGGGCGAGAGTTTTGGTAGTAGGGATCTGACACCGGTTAAGACCTTGCCGTTGGCCCTTAATGCTAGGATGTACAATTTTAATTTAGAATGTATTTATTTGCAGGATGTTAGACTCGGCTAGGAAACCTTTGTATTAGAGATTTGTTAAGGTTAGCCAAAGAACATGTCTTCATCGAAATGTAATAAATGAAAATTGTACATGATTATGAAACCTTTTATTTAATGTTTTAATTTTGTTTCATATTTTAATAAATACGGCCGGGAGGGTGACTCCCTCCCGCCTTCCAAAAGTTCAGAACTGCGTCTGTCTTCCCATCCTTGGGGATTGTGTTGGGAGGGGGTAAAGGGCATCCCGGCCATAAGTGTCATCTGCAGATAATAGCGCAGGGATCTGTCGGGCACCTGCCTGATGACAATCCACCTGCCTGCCCCCCACACTGCCCCCCCACAAAACACCCTCACCCCGCCCCAACACCCCCCACCCCACGGCCCACCCCCAGTAAAATACCAGACAAGGTTGCAGACTATTGAAATGAATAACAGGGGTAAAAATGGCTTGTTCTGCCGGGAGGATCAGTAAATGGTGCCCTAAGGTTAGAACTTGGCCTTACGAGTGTCATATTTAAATGTAAACAGTGGATCCTTAATTACTGGTTGTGTCTCCTTAAAATGGAGGAGGGTCCTTAAATCAAATAATAAAATCATTTTTGCATGAAAAGCAAATTGGCTAATGGGCTATTAATCTCCTGCATATCAGGATGTTCCAGCTGGGGTTGAACTTCAAAAATTGTCTGTAGTTCAGCAGAAAAATTAAAGCATTTCGTAAATAAGGGCTGCAGGAGGAGTGATATAGAGTGCATATGTAATAGAGATAATCTGCATCATCTGAAGGAGTCATGTTTTGTTGAGCATATCCAGCCCTATCTGCGAGATATAAAAAGTGATTATATAAGGAGGTGGGCAAGGAAGGTTAGGCTGAGGTAGGTCCCGGCCTTTATAAGGTGGGAAATTGATTATATAGGTAGGGGCAGAAAAAGAAAAGTGGCTCTTCTGCCAAAGTGCCTCATTGACCTTTTTGCACGTACTCATATTTTGCACATGCTTTGACAAAATTAGGAGAAAACTCCTATTACCGGATTTTAGAATATTACAGGTTTGCCATACCAGTGATCTAGTGGCAGTAATTTTAAAGTGTGAAAATAAACGATTATGCTTTGCGGTTTCATAAATGTGTGTATGTTGTTACTGAACGGTTAACAGATCAGTGTGGCTTATCAGTAAAAGAGATATATTATGCGAACATTGAGGCTTGTACAATGGCGCATGATGGATGGTTATCCGGAAGTAGGTTCCAAGGACGAGTGTTCCAGTTTGAACTAGGAGTCGGATGGTCATCCATTGTTTTCATTTGCAATTCATTAGAATTGGGCCTACGCCGTAATGAGAAGTGATTCTCTGCTTCCCTCTAATCATAACTGCATCTTGCACAAATATAATTGTATTTTGCACATTTATTACTCTTGTGGTTCTATCTTGCACAAAAGGAACTTTGGCAATGTTTATCTTGTTTAATTGGGTGGCTGATTATAGATCTATGTAAAACCAGTTTTAATGGATGTGTTCCACTTTGAATTTGGATGGACCTCTAGTTAAAAATTGCATTTTGCACAAATATAATTATATTTTGTACATTAATCATTGCTGTGGTTCTTTCTAGCACAAAAGGAGTTGTTTCTTTTTGAACAACGACAATGTCCATCAATGTATGATTAATTCAGTTTTTCGAATTTCAAAATATCTATGATTAGCGCGCGTTTTTGGACGTAATTGTTTTTCAGTGGAAAAATGTATGTTTATAGGATGATTGGAATTCTTTTTAAAGTGCGGGTAGTAATTTAATCTTATGATTTGTATGTATACAAAATGTTTGTATTGCCTTATTGGCATGACAACAAACAGCTAATAAAATCAATGAAAACATTTAAAAACACTCTATAAGGGAAAGGCAGTAGAACAGTACCCATCTGAGTTATATCGGACTGCCATCATATTCCTGTGCAGTTCAGAAATAAACTACATCCATGTCCATTCCCATGTCCAGCAAGATGAGCCATAACTTGGATCTGTTTACTCTGTCAAAGGCAAAGGACAGATCCAAAAATACAATAAACAGCGACCCCCTTTTCACCACAATATACTTGTAGAATAATAGAAAATGGTTTAGGCATCTTTGACACGTCCCTAAACACGGGCGAAACCCAAACTGTAAATCAGATAGAATGGAGCCATCCTCCACCCATGCCATTGTCCTCTCCAAAATAATCCTGCCCATCACCTTGACTACCGAATCAATCAGGGAGAGAGGCCTGTAACTTGTTCTTTGGGGCTCTTTTTAGTTCTCGCCTAGGCAGCGCATGCCCTGTCTCGTCGAGAGATGCTGTATACAGTATAGCGGAGGGAAGCTCCGCCCATTTTCCTCCTAGCTTTACCTATCTTTTTCATTGGCCGAAATCTTAAATGCCGCATTGCAATTGTTTTTTGGCAAATTAGTCCCGCCTTCTGATGACCACGTCATCATTTGTCTCCTTCCATAGCTATCAGCCCCTTTACTTTAAAAACTCTTTTGTTCCACTGCCTCCCCCCGTTCCCTCAGGCAGTCCCACTTCCGTTCATGCCCTTTTGGATGCCGCACTTTTATTTAGAATGCAATGGGTCTCGGGTAAATACGAATCCTATTGCATTTTTTAAATGCTTGTTTTGTCCTAGGATTGGCTGAGTGCATTTGCACTCTATTTTGCCTGACTTGTGCTCAACACATGCGTAATACAGGCTTTGCCTGGAATCGGAAGCACAGCTGTGAGAAGGCAGACAGGTCAATATCAGCGGCAGCATGGCGGCTGTAATGCTAATGCGCGTCATGCAGGCCGCTTTACCCAGGGCAGGCAGGAGCCTGACCTTCCATACACAGGGGATGAGGTAAGGTAGGTGCAGCCTGTGCAGGGCACCATAACGCTCCATGCACCCCTGAGCAGCAACAAAGCCAGCACTCCTAACCAAGTAACTTCAGAAGGAAAACGCGTCATTGAAGGAACGCCCTCACTCTTTTACGCTGAAACACAAACCTCTGCTACCAGTTGAAAAATGTTTTCTCCGCCTTTCCTCATTCGCACTTGAAGCCACTAAGGTAGAAAAGAACTGACTAAGACTTATTTGTGATCACTTTCATAAAATATTTTGGCAAGAATGAGCGCCCGGAGGGTTGGTAGGGCTGTGGTTAAGTTGGAGAATGGCAGTGTTTTTTGTCGTCAGTTCTGGACTCGTCAGAGTCGTCTGTATACCCATTGTGGCTGAAAAGGGCGTCTCCACGGAGATACTTCACGGAAGCCTGACCCCCACACTGTAGAAGGTGGGGCTTAACCTTGCGTATGGAAAGTGCAACAGGCTTGGAAAGTCAAACGAACAGTGTAGCAATTCTCACAAGAGGGGTGGACCAAACAAAACAAAAAATAAATTAAAAAATTAACGTCGAAATGAGAGCAAAGGTGTCTAGTAGACTTTGGAATCTGTGCACCAGAGTTCTAATTCATTGCTTCCTAGTTTGAATAGGTGTGTGATCCTGGGCAAGTCAGTATAGTCTCTGTTCTCTTCTCTGACCGAATGTGGTTCTCTAGGGAACAGTTTACTCCAGTAACTTGCTACTCAAAATTTTTGCGCCAATTATAGGGGTTGCAGCGTTTCTTCCTGGACCGAGGTGGATGCGATATTCAAATAAGGCTAACAGCCACAACACATCTATGTTTCAAGCCCCGAGTAAATTGCAAGGTTTGATTTAAGAGCCGGCTTACTGTGAGGAGAGTCCCTTGGGCTGGCAGGGCACATCCAGGACTGCTTCCAAGAGGAGACACAGTAGAAGGAGGTATGCTGAGGGCGCTTGTTTAGATAGCTAGTCCTGTTGAGGAAGAGGCTGTGGCATACCGGCCTGAGCTGGCTCCAATATGGAACAAGGTTTGGAGTCTCGTGTCAGGGCGCCATTCTGTGATTCTGCGCAAATCACTTAATCTTAATCTGCCCGTGGTGAGCTTGTTTAGTGTAACTGGTGCTCTTATGAAGCACTCCAATGCCTTTAGGATAACCTCCTTTTCCTCTAACCCAGGCCCCTTCCTGTCAGCTCTGGGTCATGTAACTCCGTGCCACAACAATGCAACCTGCTACAGACTTCTATATGCGAACTACAGCTCACAGGTTTCAATCCTGGCAGGGCCGGGAAATGTTAAACTGGATAGAATAAGGGACAGTAACTTGTCTATTTAAAGGGACACAGAGCTCTTAAATTTTGTGGTGTCTTAGAAACAGTTTTTCCACCAAAACATTATTCCATTTCCTGTTGAAAGGCAATATTACACTCCATGTGTTCCAATACCTGGTGTGTTACGCAGTTTCGTGCTTACTTTTCCTCCATGTTAAACAACAGTAGATGTTTCAGCACCCGGGCTAATGTGCTGCATAGCTAGATAAATATAAGGTCCCAAAGGCGAGCCCAATTGCATTGCAAATGCTTGTTGTACACTGGATACAGGAATGTGGGAGGCCTCTACATACTACTAAGTTAAACATACAAGTTAGAATCAGGACCCAGAGCTCAGGTGACATCTTAAACAAGTCAGCAGGGATCCGTGCAGTCCAGGAGCCTTATGACCAGTCATGCCTTCTGTGACAAGTATGACCTCATCAACATTAAATGTAAGACTGCATTGATGCCTAGTTAACAAAGATGGCTTATCTTGAAGACCACTGTCAATAGTTATAGATAACCTCAAAATGCTCAATCTACTTCTCCGGAAGGATATGTGAGGAAGTGGTGTGGGTTCAGTTATCATTAAATAAAGGACAATAAACAACCTCACAGAATTTACTGCTATGGGCCGTAAGAGAGACCTCTAGGAGATCAGCCCAAGCTTCCCCTTTAACTGCTTTTTTTCTGGAGTCTAGCACTTTCTTGTAGGCAATGAGTCTACTGGCTATTTTACACCGGTCTTTGGGCTGAGAATTGAATGCGGGCATTATTAATTTATGAGCTTTCGAGCAATCTTTGTAAAAGCAGCGGGGCTAACTATGCGCTACTGGTTTAGAGGGGAGGGATAGCCTGGCTTTAGTATCTGCCCCATTCAATGAATAAGCATTCAGGAAAATGCTAACTCCACATAAGTCCCACAAGCACAGATCAAATTCTCTTCGCCTAGCATTCACCAGTCCTTTAAAAAAAATTCCCTGGCACAATCTTCACCCACCTTAATCTTTGTCCCTGATCAGGTGCTACGCCCTCCAAATGGTTAAAAAACTCTGAACTGAGGCTCGAATAAAAAGTTGGTAACACTAACAGAGACACAATAGTGAGCACTAAAACCAGAGACTTATGTCAAAATGATTTAAAGAATCCCCCAAAGAAACATAAGTAAAAATAAAATCTATTGTAGAGTACAAGCCTCATCCACTAAAAGTAGGGGCTAAACTACCATTTGCGCTTTGGAAAGTATGTTCTAAAAGTTATTTATTTAGAAAGTCACTTGCTTGAATGTGTTCCAGGTGCAATAAATCTTATTTATGCACTTGATTACATATGGGGCAAAGGAGTGAGGACAAGAGTGAGTATTGAAAAATCCCACTAAAATAAATCCCACTTTTACATTGCTACACGTATCTATGTTCAACTATTGACCCCTAAGAGTGGAGTGTGTGTTGCAAAAGGTGGGACCAGTAGTAGACCACAGACAGAGATTGACTGAACAGGCATTACGCCCGATATTATGAGAATGATCAGGAATTTAAACAACACAGACGACTCCTCAGACGACTCCTCTTAATCAAACGCCCTGAGGAAGCCCCAGGCCGGATGGCCATGTAAAGGGGTGAAACATGTGTTGGCTGCCAGTTTGTTTTTTCACTCACTCTCTTAGTTAGAGTGACAACACCTTTATAAACAACCAACAAAATGATTATATGATTGGAATTCTTTCCTAAAGGAATACAAGAAACAAATCTTGTCATGACAATCATCTTGAACCTTGTCTATAAATTAGGGGGTTAGGAGTTTCTCCCTGTCAAGGGCAAGTACTATAACGAGAACTTTTGCTCAATATACGGCCAGTAAGGGATCAGGACCTTTTCACCTCTTATCTCACAAAACTGGACCAGTAGTAGTATTATAAAAGTTTAACAAAGCAAGATCACCCACTGCAGGGGAGGTTAGCACGAATACTTGCAAATCGGCTAAATTACCTGCCATTTGCTTGATTCTACAGTTTAGGGAAAGAGAGACTAAAGTCTACAAACTCCCCCTTTGGGTGTCCCCTTAGTGAAGGTACAGCAGGATGTAAATATGATTTATAGACCTCCAGAAAAATGAGCTCTCTACATCCCACATCTCCTGTAGGCATACTATGGAAAAGGAGCTGAGAAACGCCAAACGAATTGGGGGCATTTTGTTTACTCTTCATGCCACCACATTCAAGGAGGCTAACCTTAGGGGGCTAACAGTGTTGTCTGCTTTAACATTTAAAGCAGACACCACTGTTAGCCCCCTCAGGTTAGTCTCCTGAAATGTGGACGGCATAAATAGTAAAAGAAATGACCCCAATTGGTTTGGCATCAGTTTCTGGGATGCAGTCAGTCAAGTACATCTGCCCTCAAAACCTCAAATCTATTACAGGTGTGCATAACCATGTCACTGACCTGGTTGATTAGTTCTATCCACGATTAAGTTAGAATTGCCTGCTAGCAATAAAAGTATCCGAGAGGAAAAGCCCAAATAATGGAGGCACGGACAGGCTGGCTAGCACGATTTAAAATCATTGAGACAGCTCTGGAACAGTCAAAATGAATGACTACAAATCCCTATCAAAGGTTTTGAGCGTTAGTCCAACCCAGTCCACCCTTTGGGCCAAAGTTCGCCCTTCGTCGCCCAGTTGGGAGAGCTAGTGGCTAACTTTTTTTCTTGGGTTGGAGTATTCTTCTCTAACCCCATATCTTAATGGCAACACTAGTGAGTGCCACAACATAGGCGGCCAAGGCAGGAGGAAGAATGAGAACTACTCGAGAGGGTCCTGGACTGCCTTTTCTACTTGCAACATCTGACTTTCCGAGATAATTGGGTTACTGTGTTGCTCCTGAGAATGCCCAAATAGGTCAACAGCTTTGTGTGCTATAAAACATCTGGCCGCAAGGTCTGGGTGGGCAAGTTTGCCTGACAGTCCGATACAAATAAACTGGGAGAAGGCAACGTGGGGAGCGATAAAATTCCATCATCAGTTAAACCAGATGCATCTGTAGAACTGTGAATAGGTTCCCTCACAATCTTACGTGGGATGACCCCTAGAAAGTCTATTGTTTGCCAGTTGTAAGGAGCAAAAGATCGGCACACCCCAAGTGCACAGGCGACGGTCAAAGAATGCACAAAGTTCCCATGTCAAGTATCATTGTTTATATCAAACAGATGTACAGTAGAACACACAAATACCTTCTGGCCTTGCAGTAGTCAGAGGGGAGGCCCAACTCTGCCTCCTCCGGGCACAAGACAGGACTGCAGCAGCGTTTTGAAGCGCAGTTAGGCCACTGCGCTTTCTCAGTGTTAGCAAACGCACCTTCTTGTTGCTATGGTAGATGGAGTCCCCTAGCTTCAGGGTAGTCTCTGGGGGCCTAGTATCCCCTTTCCAAAAAGGCAAATAATATCTAGTTATGTTTTTTTAGGTCTCGTGACCTACAATGCGCGCAAGCGCATTGAGGGAGCGAGAATTCAAGTGCTCAAAACGCTCGCGAAAAGTGAAACGCTCGCTTTTATTTAAGTTCACGTGAATCACGTGACCAAACAAGCACGCGCATTCACGGCCAGCACAGCACATCAAAGGGCTTCTCCTCCCCTAATTATTCAGGGCCGGCCTCAGGCCGGCCGTACTTTCAGTTTCCCGGCGCATTCACGGCCAGCACAGCACATCAAAGGGCTTCTCCTCCCCTAATTATTCAGAGCCGGCCGCAGGCGGGCCGTACTTTCAGTTTACCGGCCGCTCTTCACTTTGTCTCCGTGCGTGCATTTTATCAGAGATGAATCACTCAGTAGGTATGACTGAACCGTGTATGTTACCCACAGAGATTGCAAGTGTGGAGGAAAGTGGTTGAATGCTTCAAACCTAAAAAGATCTAAAGTGACAATGAGATGCTAGCCCCATGACATGATACCACAGGAACATTGGCAGGAATTCTTGTGCACTAATTCACCACAGCAACAGGAAAGCACTCACTGGACACCTATCTGGCCGCACAGCACATCAAAGGGCTTCGCCCAGCGTGCGCTCTGCAGCTTCTCCTCCCCTAATTTCTCCTCCGCCGTACTTTGTTTCCCGGCCGCTCTTCACTTTGTCTCCGTGCGTGCATTTTATCAGAGATGAATCACTCAGTAGGTATGACTGGACCGTGTATGTTACCCACAGAGATTGCAAGTGTGGAGGAAAGTGGTTGAATGCTTCAAACCTAAAAGGATTTAAAGTGACAATGAGATGCTAGCCCCATGACATGATACCACAGGAACATTGGCAGGAATTCATGTGCACTAATTCACCACAGCAACAGGAAAGCACTCACTGGACACCTATCTGCCGTCTCCCAGAGTTCTACCGATAATGGCAACACCAACGCAATCTTACTGCAAACCGGTTACAGACAACCGGAGCCACCATTGGTTAAATGCTGCCTTATAAAATTGTGCTAGAAAATATCTATCGTATGATCAGAGCTTCTGTCTGATGGCACCCAGGAGTCACTCATGGCTATTGATTGCCCATATTCTTTCGAGCATACATTTACTGGTCTGAGGGCAGCACCGGGAAGGAGCCAGGGAATGCATGTTTCCGCTTGTGCCTAGGCCCCGCCTGCTGTCTGCACATACGACGGCTCCAACCTGCATGTGTGTAACATACATACACTAGTAAGCGCCACCATCCACCTACCTTACCTATGGAGCGACCAGACCTCCCTGCGGGGGCGTGTGCAGTGCAGATTGTAAACTGTCTGTGCAGTGCCGCAATTTAGTTCATTCTAGAATTTGAAGTATTTTACGAATTCTTTTAAATTAACGACAGTGCAATTACGGGTGACAAATGTCCGAGACATGGCTATTTTTAAGTGACCAGGTATTTTAGTCTAAGGAAGAAGGGTAACAGCTTCTCACTTTTCACTCCTCTCACAAAAGTGTGACAACAGTTTTGAGGTATTTCGCTTCAACTGAAAGTTGTTTCTGCAGGTAAACCCCACAGGGGCATCGCGGCGATAATCCGCTCTGCCGCCAGGAGCCGCCTTTTGTCTGCTGACAGCTCCGCATACTATGAACACCACGGCTATTGTGAGACCCCTGCCTCGCCACATTAAACTGCTGTGAAAGTGAGTGGGGACAGTGTTTGTTGTGGCACTGTGCTGCCTTGTACAAACGAACCGCTGGATGCGGCCCCCGCTGCACTGTGACTGACTGGTGAACAAGAGTGCTTCTCTTGTGTTTAAATCACACAGCAATGGTGGGTAGGGACTAGGGAGCATGTATCACAAACTATTCAAAACCAAAAGCCAACCAATAACTACAACGTACACCACCAGGGCAAGGCCTCGCCGCCTCTCGGTCTCTATATGGATTGAATCAAAGTCTCACTCTCACCCCCTGCAGGCAGCGGCCGGCCCACAGGCATTATGCGTCAGTACTACTAAAGTAGTTACTAACAAAATTAACAAGCACTGGCATTGCCAATAGGTCTCGCAGTAGGAAAGTTGGAGCTATTACAATTGCAAATAACAATGCCTTTTATTTTTGTTTTCATTTTAAAAACAAAGGGCTTTGTCATTTACAAAACCAATAGCTCCAACTTTCCTACTGCGAGACCTATTGGCAACGCCAGTGCTTGTTTTATTAGGGAGGGAATTAAAAGTACTTTGCTCCACTCGTGCCTGCTGTATTATTATGCCATGTGTTTTAACGACCTCAATATTTTCCACCCCAATGAATTTTAAAGATGTTTTTTAAATAATTGTAGAGTTAACACTATGGGATTGAGGTTATTCCTACAATTAGAACTTACTGTGAAATGGACCATAGATACTAGTTGGTTAGAGTAAACCAGCATTTTTAAATAAATCAATTGTACTGAACGTACCCCAGCCAATGAATGGGAGTAGTAATTGGAGAGCAGAGAAACACAAGTCATTTGCCATTGACAAATTAAACTTAACAAGTACATTCATTGTTCAAAGTATAATCAGATTAAATGTGTAAAACACAAGATTGTCCCTCTACCTGGGCAACCACTAACCCACAAATCTCTCTAGGCAGGACGAAGCAACTGCTAGAATTAAACCCCTTCCAGCCCATACTGAAAAGACGTCTCGGTCTCAAGATGATAAAAATTGATCTAATTCCTTCTCATAAGTATTAATGACATCTGCATTTGAAGTGTCTAATCTACTGTTAATTGTAATTGCTAATAGTTAAATATATTCAAATTGGGGATGTCCTCTATTGCTAATATTAAAAATTGATCCTATAATAAATCGGTAACTGTTTCCCGAACTTTCATTAGAAGTAAGGTAGAAACCAAGGGGCAGATGTATCAAGCCTTTTGCGACAAAGGCCGAAATTCGCAAAAGGTCTTTTTGCATGTTTTGGCATGCATCAAAAATTCGCAAAATAAGAAATAGCAAAAATTTGCGATTCCTTATTTTGCCATAGCATTTAAGGAATCGCAATTTTGCGATTCCTTAAATGCTATGTATGTAGCATTTTTGAATTGTGATTTTTGTTTAAGAATTCGCAAATTACCACCAAGTTGTAGTTTATGGTAATTTGCGAAGTCTTTAAAAAATGCTCAATTTAGCATTTTTGATGGTGGCATGTGACGCACACACATGCCCATAGGGCATGTATGTGCGCCATATGCACACACATGTACATTTCAGGGGTGCAGCACGGTGTCTTTGAGACACCCCTGCACCCTTGAAATCATTCTCAAATTGCAATTAGCAAATTGCGAATTCGCAATTTGAGAATTACTTCACAATCATTCCTATGGGCCACCTAGCCCATAAGAATGCATGGGAAATTATTCCTTATTTGCGAATTCGCAAAATGCGAATTCGCAAATAAGGAAGATTGAGGAATCGCAAAAAAATAGCGATTTTTTTCATACATTCCATTTTGCGAATTCTAAATAGCGATTCCTTAAATATTGCTATTTAGGAATCGCAAAATGGAATCTTGATACATCTGCCCCCAAGTAGCAACCCCCCTCTTTCACTCATCCTGTACTTGATGGTATGGCTGGTGTAAAAAAAAAATCCAGAAAATTCTCAATGTGAAAATTAGAAACTCTTTCTTGCAAGTATATTATCTGACATTCAGTATTACACTGGTCTTTAATCTAGGTCGAGGCCTAAGATTGGGACAAGCCAGGTGAACTTGACCCAAATTAGTTGCCTCTAAATATATCTAATTTTTAAACAGGCGGGGTCTTGTCATGTGTTTTAGGATAGTCCTATTGAGGTATACCCCATTTTTACCTATATTATCCCATCCACACGAAAATAACGATTTTAATACCTAGTAGCTTGATCCTGACTCTTCGACACCAGGCTCTTAGTCTTCTATCATAATCCCTATACCTGATGTACATAAACATGTCCCCAGGAACAGCAGAATTATTCTGTATAAGGAGCACCACTTTTTTCATCCTTGTCCAACAGCCAGCTGTGCATGATCAAACTTGTTTAGAAAAGCATTGGTGATTGTTTTCAAAACATTTATGATATGTTTTGAAAACAAACATGGCTGTTTTAAAAACAATCTATTCCAGAAAAAACCTGGAGTGACCACTTTAGTATAAAAGACCCTGATTCCCCTGTGCAAATTAGAGGATAATTTCTTCCAAGCTGAGACTGGGGTCCTGCATGCTGAATCTTCGACACACAGCACTCTCACATCCTTTGCGGGTTGTCATCCTCGACGCAGAGACGGGGTCTTTCATTCTAAACCATCAGGTGAGGAGCTGGTTCTTCCCTGGGGGTTTCTTGGCTACAGGTACACATAGCTACAAGCATATACACCTACACATCTAGGCTAGGCTAGGTTCATTTAAGCAAAATATGCAAGTGCTACTGTTTTTATCTGAACTGCTTCTGTTCATCTAATTACCACTATGGTAGAAATGTATCTACTATTCACTATATTTGTACTAGCACTCTCTTTTGTATGCTTCTGTCTCCTGATTGTCGCAGCACATATGTTTTACACCAGATTGTCGCTAGACCAATAAATAATTATTGAAAGTCCGAATCTCCAATCTGTATTTTCTGAGAGAAAGAAAGCACGTTTGTCTGAGCAAAACGTACTGTACTGTTTTCCACGAACCCTGAGGAATCAGGGTTGTCATGTTCAGAAGGTTGCCAGAAACTACCTGAACCACTGTAGAATACAGGGAGGTGGTAGTGACACTGTAGAGCTAGCTGGTCTAATGGCTGACATACCCTGTGGGGGTGTCCAAAAGCGGTTGGACACCAAGCCCTCAGTTTAGGTCATTCAAAACGCGTAGGTCCTGGGGGACTCATAGGAACTACACGACAGTCTTAAGTTTATTATAATACAGCCTTCATGACATATTTTTCTGGACCTTCCAACCCATGAGATGCAACTGATCATAAGTATTTAGCAATAAAGGTTCTGCGTATTACCAACCCCTTTGGGCAGCCAATAAACTACTGGCCACTTCTTAGATTAGTTAGGGTATGAGGTACACACGCCCAGCATAAGGTGTAAGGGTGAGGCTGATGAATCAGCAGACTGGAAAGTTTACAATGCCGGAGTATGTATTGGTGTTTACCTGCACTTTAATTCAATTAATGGTCTGAAGCAATTACAAAATGTAAGCAGTAACAATTGGCTTGTTTATCTGCTAATAATGAACAATGAAACTTGTGATGAACTAAATGTGCGCATCTATTGCCTAGTTTTGGGAACAGACATTTGTTAAAGCGGTAGTACTCCTATTAAATACCTGTTTCTGACAAATATTACTATAGTTGTTTTGACAAATATTACTACCGTTCATTACTGCATGTAGCTCAGGGACATTATTTATAAGGTCTGACATCCTTTGTTTGTATTTTATGCATTTACATAACATGTCCCAAATAGAACATGTTTCCCAATGCAGTCAATTATCTCAGTAGAGCTACCATAGCTCTACGCGCCTAGTGCCAACTCAATTTCCAATAACATAAATTTCATGAAATTCACATATTAATCAGGGTTTAATATAGAATCCTAATCTGGTATACAATCAACCACCTCCTCTATACTAACATCAATCATTAGTTGATAAGTACCCCAAGTCCCATTGCAGGTCATGAATCATTAACAATGTGTTGACTGCACAGTAATTACCTATTTAAGAATTCCAGAAACACAAGACCGGTCCAGGACTCATGGAGCTTTTGCTGGAAAAGAAGAGGATATTGGGACCAACAGTCTTGCATTTTATGGGACTAGCTTGTTACTGATGAATGTGTTCCGAACTTGGAATACACAGAAAACAGCCCTTCAAACAGGAAAGGCAACTATGAGACCCTGAGATGTGCCATATTCTGTTTTTTTGCACATGCTGCACAATATGAGGGAGTAATTGCAGCTGTCAGGTGTAAGGAAAAGTTACTTTTAGAAGTGCCCCCATCTGGTGCTGGGTGGCCTTTCATCATTTTGCAGAGCTGAGAATTGCAGAATATTCCAGAATGATTGCTACTATGTGGACCATGGACATACATAACTAGCAAAAAGAAGCACAATACAGGTTGTGTGCATTTTAAATGTCATGTATGTGAGACTGCTGGAGGTCAACGGAAGGACTTCAAGATAGATGAGGAGCTGATAGAATGATGGAATGTAGACAAAAGGAGAGGGCGAGAGTAACAGAGCCAGAATGGAAATTACAAGCATAGAGACAAAACAGCAATATGGAAACAAAATGACAATGGGGAAAGATAAGCAAAAACAGAAAGAGGAAGTGAAAGGGTGAGAGACATTGACATGTGGAGAGGAAAGGGAGATAATGCAAGGGGTGGTGAAGCAGAGGAAGGACAAGCACGAATGAAGAAAAGAGGGGGATGTAGACAGGGAAAGGAGTATAGAGAACATAGGGAGGACAAAAAGTAGATGGAGTAGAAAACTAAATGTAAAAAGTAGAAAATTAGATTAAGTAAAAGGAAGACAATCAGATGAACTTAAAAAGAGTAACTCAGGGAAACAGACAATACAGAAGAAATTACATTACAGAAAGGAAAATGTTGCTGGACTTTGTGCTTTAACATACACCACTTGGCAATAATATTGAAAGAAATTCTCAAGAGAGATCTAGAACCTAGCTGGGGCTACAGGTGAATTTTACATTCTGAGTGCCACAATACTCTTCAGGTGATCAGCGTTTGTCACTGTGAGCCACACATGCATTATCATGATAAGAATCGAAAGTTATTCACCCAGGTGGGACAGCCTTTAGTGGTGGGGGTGATAAGCAAGTCACAGTGGAGAGTGTTCCTCTATAGGGGCCCTGCATATACTGTAAACCACATCCCTGGATAACATGTAGCCAAACAAACTGATTTGGTGGACATTACTCAGCACAAATGTATTCCTTTTATTCACACAGAGGCAAAATGACACGTAACTCCTATGATCTCCGGATGAAGGACTATTTGTCAGACAGAAACAAGCCATGTCAGTAGAGAGTTTATGCTGAAGGAAATAATACTTTGCTACATGATGTGAAAATGTTTTGCATCAATCAATCAGTCGATTTGTAAAGCATTGCTTATCACCCGAGAGGGTATCCATGTGTTGGAATAGACTGAAAAATGTTTTGGTACAAAATAAATCAAAATTGCAATCTTTGAAGCTAGAGACTGATTACGATCTGTTTAGGGCGTGCGGCAAAATAACACTGTTAAAAATAAAACCATGAGTTTCAGAAAGTCACGCTATTCATTAATTAGCACGGACCTAAATATTTTGTTGTAGCAGGTTGAACAGACACACTCCACAAATAGTCGTCGTGATTATTGCATGCCTGTCTGGGATGGGTTAGTACACAAAGAAGTAGTCAATGGGGGGCCTTTTAGGGCTGGGCACCCCCATAATAATGATTACCACCGTAAATGGTACTGGCAGCTGGCCAGAGATTACTTTAAAAACAAAAGCTTAGTTCGTGCCAACACTTCCTAGACCTCTAGATACCATCAGAATGCAGGCTAAAATGAGACCAGCAGTCCACTGAGAAACAAACTTCAAACTATCAGTGAAATTGCATCTGTCATAAACCACACCTTTAACGTAACCTATTCTATTCTCAAATATGCTTTTATGCTTACTAAGTAGATTATTGATCTCACAAGTAGATTTATCCTCAGATAAATCAATTGAGGCAATAGGTGTTTGCCCAAAGCAAGCTGCTGATCACTTCCTGGTTTGAGAATGATACCCATTCTAGCCAGATCCTTCCAGCCAACTAAGTTGCAACGTTTTGTAAGTATTTTGTGTCCAAAACACACTTAAATGCTCAACGAAATAGCCCATCACCACAATGTCTTGTCCACCAAAGGCTTTTGGATGAGCATCAGTGTGTAAAAGTGACTTATTAAAGTGTTTGTCAAGATATAAAACATCAGACAAAATAGTAATGGGCAAATCAGAGTTTGCCATTATTTCTAACTCTATATCATCAATGAGTGCTAAACCTAATGGAGCCCTGAAAGGAGAAGAGCACTTGGATCATCATCCACAGTTAACACAAGGTTACTGATTAGCTCTTCTTGAAAATACTCAGATGTTGACTCCATTGCATTAACCCTAAATGCTGTGTTGGTTGTTTTACTGGTAGAGCTGCAGACAGCTTGAAAGGGACCCCGTTTTATTTTTACATTTGGTGCATCAACGGTTGACAGCAGCACAACTTGGGTTACTTCCAATATGTAACTTTGATCCACACCTGTAACAAGGCAGTTTTCAAGAATTAGTTGAATTCACTTTTACTTTTACCGTACCTGTATTTTCTTGCTGGAACAGCGAAAAACAAATGAGTCACACAAATATACATCCAAGTTCATACCAAATTCACACTTGGCAGACAAAATGTGCAAACTGGATAAATATTCCTCAATTGTTTCGTCAACCAATTGCTTTCTATGAGAGAAACTGTGTCTTTCAACCATGATATTAGGCTGATCTGAAAATCTTTTCCCTAACCTTTTGACAGCTTTGGTGTATTCATCCAAAGGTATGAACTGCCCAGCAGGAGGTTAACACTCAGGAAGAATATCGAAAATGTCTTGGCCAGCATCAACAAGCAATCAAAAAAGTAAAGTCTTTCCTTTTATTAGAATACTTCTTCCCATCAATAACCACAATGTAGTTTTCAAATGATCTAAACCATTGCCGCGACTTAAGAACAGGGTTCCCATGGTTTTGAAGAAAAGGTCAAACTTCAAAAGGATGCCCTGAAGAAGCCAAGAAAATAAAACAAAATGCAGAATATATAGGAATATAATTGCTTTAAAATAGTCACCCACCTTGAAAAGAATTCAAAGTGAAAAATAAAACTTTCACTAAGCAATGTAGGTTCCAGAATACTACACAAGTAGCTGAAGACAAAATATCACGAAGTGGTGACCAGAAATGCCCCAGAATCGTCTATAACGATAACGCTTGGTAAACGCTGTAATTACCATCTGTTTGCTGAAAGCACATAAACCAAACAAAGATAGCGGCACGTGCTAAAAGAAAGCGTGATCTCATCACGGAGAAATCAGCATGATTGCTATGATAGTGGTTGACCACGAAGACCACGTGGCGAGCGCTCAAGCTTGGGTCCCAACTGATCAAAACAAGCATTTGCAATGCAATCGGTCTCGCCTTTGGGACCTTATATGTATTTAGCTATTCAGCACATTAGCCTGGGTGCTGAAACATCTACTGTTCTTTAACATGGAGGGAAAGTAAGCACAGACCAGACCCCCCAGGATATAGCGGCATGGATTACCAAATTTAGCGGCACAAAAATGAAAATTTAGCGGCATTTTATTTGCCCATTTTTCCTACAACAAACACAGATATCTTCGTTTTTTTAGTTATTTAACAACATGAAGCTATGTATATTTGGTTTATTTACAATGTAGACACCTTGTTTTCCTCGAAAAGCAAAAGACTGCCCACAAGATCGCAGACATCCACAGCAGCTTCAACACCACGACCGCCCCAACAAACACTGAGACCTCTGCCCCCACGACCACCACCAGCACCAACCGCATACTCTCCTGGACCAACATCAACGACTACGACACCATCACGATCACGAACACCATCCACTCCGGATCTCCGTCAGACCCATGCCCACACCACATCTTCAAGAAAGCCAGCACAGCCATCACACCCCATCTCCGGAAAGTCATCAACATCTCCTACGAGACAGCAACCTTGCGGGAGAGCTGGAAGCACGCCGAGATCAACGCCTTACTCAAGAAACCCAAGGCGGATCCCAAAGACCTCAAGAACTTCCCGCCCATCTCCCTGCTCCCGTTCCCGGTGAAGGTCATCGAGAAGACAGTCAACAAACAACTGACCTGCTACCTCGAGGAGAACAGCATCCTGGACCCTTCCCAGTCTGGGTTCCACAGCAACCACAGCACCGAAAATGCCCTCATTGCCGCCACCGATGACATCAGGACCCTACTAGACAACGGAGAAACAGCAGCCCTCATCCTCCTGGACCTGTCAGCCGCCTTCGACACGGTCTGCCACCGCACACTACGAACACGCCTCCACAACGCTGGGATCCTAGAGAAGGCCCTGGCGTGAACCTCCTCCTTCCTCTCCGGCGTTTGTTTATGTATAGGAAGGTGTCTCTTCCTGCACATGAGCAAACCTTAAATGCCAGTTTGTAACTTATGTTATGTTATGTTATGTTAATAACTTTTATTCAGCGCACAGCTGCCCCAGCGAAGGGGCGTCCTGGCGCCTGATCAAGTACCACAACACAACAAATCGCCGCTGAAAAGAGAGGAGATCAGTTAACAGAGGTGAACAAATGAGTTTTTATGGCAAGTCTGAAGAGAGTCAGGCTGTTAAGGGCACGGATATGGACAGGAAGAGAATTCCATAATCCAGCCGCCATAACTCGAAATGATCGACCTCCTATCCTACTCAGTCTAAACCTAGGCGTACTCGCTAGATGAAGAGATTCCGACCTGAGAGACCGCCTGGGGACATACGGGGAAACAAGACCCGTCAGGGCAGGAGGTGACGAGAATTTCAGGATCTTGAATGTCAGACAGAGAGCCTTGAATTTGATTCTCTGTCTGACTTGCAGCCAGTGAAGGGAGGTCAGAACTGCAGAGACAGAGCACCGTCTCGGGAGTCCCACAATGGCCCGCGCAGCGGCATTCTGCACCCTCTGCAGTCTGGTGGCCTCGGCCTGATTGACACCAAGCAGCAGAGCACTCCCATAGTCCAGCCGAGAAAGGATAGAGGCTTGGGCCACCAGTTGCCGAGTAGGGGGGTCGAAGAATTTGAGGATTGGTCTCAGTCCTCGCAGAATACTATAGCAGGTAGCTGCAATCTTCTTTGTATGGCTGGTAAAAGAGAGGTTAGAATCCAGCCAGACCCCCAAGTTCTTCACTTCGACGGCTGGGATGGGAGTCACCCCCAATTCAGGAGGCCACCATTGATCTCCCCACAATTCCGCTTGCTTTCCTAAGATCAGGACTTCGGTTTTCTTGGCGTTTAACTGTAAGCAGTTAATACGCATCCAATTCGCCACGGCTAAAAGCCCTGCGCGAAACCTGGGGGTAGTCACCTCAGGGTCCCCACTGAGTGTCACCGCCAGCTGCGTGTCATCGGCGTACGATGTCATGGTTAAGCCACTTTGTCTGACGACAGCAGCCAGCGGTTTCACATACAAGTTGAACAAAGTGGGGCTCAACGCAGAGCCCTGAGGGACTCCTAGACCCAGAGGATGGAAAGAGGACTGACCAGGTGGAATGGCCACTTTAAAAAACCGGTCCGAGAGGAAAGAGCGGAACCATTGAAGAGCTTTCCCCTCAATTCCCACTTCCTCCAGCCGCCGCATCAAAATGTCATGAGACACCGTGTCGAATGCGGCGCTCAGGTCTAACAAGAGGAGCGCCGCTGTCTGCCCCGCATCCAGCACCGAACGAAGATGTTCGCTTGTTCATGCAGCACACATGTAAGTTACAAAATGGCTTTTTTTAAAAAGGTTTGTTTATGTACAGGAAGGGACACCTTCCTGTACGTAAACAAACAATGGCATTTTGCATTTTCCATGTGTGCCACACAAGGCAGCACACATGGAAAAAGCAAAAACGAGGAGAAATAAAGCTTTTCTCCTCATTTCGCTACCTTAAGACCAGATTTTTCCTGGTTTTAAGATTAGCACTACCTCCTATTTACGCTGCCCCTGTGAATAGGAGGTAGCGCCAAACTTAATGGGTGTTGCGGTGGAACACCCACTGCAACGCCCCTTCCAGGCTAAATACAGCGTGAAGGGGTCCTATTCTAAAGGCAGAGTTAGGTCACGTTGGGCCACTTAATGTGGCTTAACGCTGCCTTGTGAATAGGGCTAAGCCCCTAGTGTCACAACAACGTCACTGAAAGTGACGTTGTGGTGGCGATGGGGGCTTGAGAATATACCCCTGAATTTTTAAGGGTAATTTGATCAGTTTGAAAAGATTGCTCTATTCAATTCTATTTGTTTATTTTCGGAAGACTGTTCCATAAAACATGCAAACATACACTACACACTATTATATTGTGGTTGAATAAGTAGAAAAGGCAAAAGGTTTTATCACTAAGATCAATCCGTTATTAAAATCTTCATAAAACATTTGTTAAAACTCCCTAGTCTAAAAACCTGTACAGCTTAAAACAAAGTACATCTTGTGCATGAAAAGTATAGGGGTCAGATGTTGTGGCTGATTTGCATATTATGATATCACAGTCATTTTAAAAGTACACTGCTTGTCCTAGTTCCTGGGTTCCTGCAAAGCAAGGGCTTTGATGGCAAATCGGAGTTTTAAAAATTGATTTTACTCAATCAATGTCACACAAGGGTGAATCTGTGTCAAATGAAAATACTTTTAACTTCAGGAAACTCTTTTGTGGTAGTATGCCTGGCTCAATCCGTGGATTCCGTGGATTCAATCCACAGTCCTATGTGTCCCCAAACACTACCATTTCTACTATTAAACATACGGGGAACAAAGGGAGTTTGAAAAAGTCTCACTATTCAGGCAGTCATTAAGCGAACTCACCATTATACAGCGATCATAGCAATGTTATCTGCTTACCCATACAATTCTACGTGCTGTAGGACCAGAATATCATGAATAGAAAATTAGCCAACGTGTACCCTGCATGTACCTATGGCCTGAGGACTCTCTCAATTTGAAGACACCCTGCCCCTAAGAAAATCCTCTAATTCTCATTCCCTTGGAATAAACTTGATACCTCATTGGCTTTCATTATATTAGACATTTTTCTTCAGTTCCACCATAGCGAAATAACACCTAGAGATGGAAGCACTGTGCACTCTATAAGTGAATGAAAATGCTCAGTCACTAGATTTTTTTAACATCAGAAATACTTTTCTTCGGGGGTCGAAAAGCATATTAATAATGTTTTAGTGTGCTCGGTTTTTAAGGAAATCTATTCTTGCAGGAGGAACAATGGACTTAATTTTTAGACTTTATTTTTTTCTTTCCTGGGGTGACAATAATATTTTCTATATAGCACTATAACAGCGTGCATACTTTCAGCAAGATATATATATATATTCATATCGCACACAATAAACAGTGAGATGGAACGGCGCGCACAGCTTTGTCAAAGTATAAAAAAACATATCACACATGAGGACAGTGACGTGGCACAACATGCACAATCTTCGTAAAGTTATATTCACGCACATCATACAGGATAAACAGTGACATGGCACGGTTGCTATAAAATGGCGTGGAACAGCCTTCACTAAGGCATGGAACAGCATGGCTCAGTTCCATTCACTGCTGCTGCCTCCAAGCCACGGAAGGCCTCGCCCGGGCAGTGCCAAGGCCGAGCCACCGTGACTTAGAACCTCGACCGGAATGTAGCACTTTTAAAAGAATAATACTGCTACTTCTCAGAGGCACCAAGTACTCAAAACAGTGAAAACCAACACTTTTATATTTTCAGTTTCCGCTCTGGGTACAGTGAGTGAAAATCTGCCCCATTCCTACAGCTCTAAAATTACGACCACAGCTCTACACCGAGTTATGCATAGGAAGCAGCTATTGTATGGCTACACGGCGACACCTAGTGACGTGTGTGTCACTTGCAACCAATAAAAAGCCTTAATTTTTTCCTTTTTTCAGGGAGACCCTTTTTAGCGGCCGAATCAGCAAATATCGCGGCCATTGCGGTAATCTGCCGATTTCGCGATTTTTTCGTGAATCGCGAAATGCTGGAGGGTCTGACAGACCGCGTGACACACCAGGTAGGGGAACATATAGAGAGAAATATTGTCTTTCAGCGGGAAACGGTATAGTCCATAGCTCTGTTTTTAATATAAAATCAGGGCCTTCGGTGGTCATATCACTGAAAATACAAGATTGGAAAAAATTTGTATTGTCTACAGGTTCTTGTGAAAGACAATTTCTATAGACTGGAATCTAGAGAATGCTAAAGTGACTGGTATTTTACTGACCTCTGCTGGTCGTTTTCTATCAAGAAAGTTAAATAGAGGCAGTTGAACAGGAAAAAAAGTCCCTAAGCGGAAGCAGACAAGTCCAAGGGCTGTTCTCCAGAGCCCACAAAGTACATACACATATAAGTATATTCTAAAGTATATACAACAGGTCTCGAAAGCTCAACCAAAATAAGGACTCCTTGATGCACGGTCATGCGGCTCGCGCCACTCACAAGGGCAGCCTATGAAGAAAGGAAGAGCCAAGAAAACAGCAAGCAAATTCAGCAAGGAGCCTAGGGCTCACCCAAACAGAATTCTTTGCTCCGATGATGCTGCAAACTAACCAAAAGATGAACTCCTCGGTGGGCTCAAAGATTAAAGCCTTCAGCGCTGTATTCTCACAACTTTTCACCAAATAAATGTTGCATTCATGAAGGAAGAAAGACTCCTGTGTCAGCTGAGTCCTCACAAAGGTTTATTTATCCACAAGCGTAGAGCCAACAAGGAGTCGGAGAACTTGCTGCCATCCAAGTCAACAGTCCAAGAATAAATGCCAACAGAAATAACAGTACGCACCATAGCAACCAAACTCAACAGGGCTACTTTTATAAGTGTACAATAAAGTAAGCACAGCTTCACAGGAATACAGTAAGGTAAGCCTAACATTAAACAATAGCTATCTAGTATACGACAATACAACAGGGGCTTATTAAGGCTGGGCACCCCCATAATAATGATTGCCACAGTACGTGGTACTGGCAGCTGGCCAGAGATTACTTTGAAAATAAAAGCTTAGTGCATGCCAACACTTCCGAAACCTCTAGATACCATCAGAATGCAGGCTAAAAGTGTACCAGCAGTCCTCTGAGAAACAAACTGTCAGTGAAATTGCAACCATCATGTTAATTTATTTAAGTAAGTATGATGGGTGATAATATATAAGGCAGCACGAGCCACTGCAATGCACGTTTTACTTCTCAATGCACCATTTTTTGAAGTGAGCTTTTTTCGAGCAAAAATGTTTTCACAACTTTTTCCAAGTTATCAAACATTTATATCCCTTGATCCATTTTTATATCACAAGATTACTTATCCATCTTTAACCTCATCACTCTTCTATCCAATTAGTGGTTAAAGTGGACTTAGGAAGCTAGGAGTAGTTTATAGGCAAACAATGACATCATGTAAGATGATATGGCTAGTACACTAACACAGAGTACCCGCACTGATACTAGGAAACCAACACAGAAACACCAACAAAAACAAAGGTGCACAGATAAAGGGGCGCCATCATTGTCACACTACCACGCGCACTCAAACAATGACAACGGGACATTGGTGTGGCATGTTGACAGAAGGACAGATCGAAGTACACTCACAATGGGACTTGCACACAGGGGCACTGACAAATGGGCAGGATCACTAGGATATGGATATGAGCAAATCAAAACTGATGATATTCATTGGAATGGTGACACTGGAACAATGGCACAGGCATTGAGATAAGGATATTGGCTCAAGGACACTGACAAATTGGCAAAGGCACACATTGGCACATACACTGATCCAGGGCTATTGACATTTGGGCAATGAATTGGAGACACTGACTGACAGACATTGTGACAGTAATTGACATTGGGAGACTAGTTCTGAGACCCCAACACTGGGACTTGGGAATACAGGGACAATGGGTCACTAAAAGGCACTGAAGTACAAGGTCACTGACACTGGGACACTAAGGCAAAGGCACTAAGACAGGAGGAGAGACGGGGAGAGCACAGACACTCAGAGCATGTATACTAAAGTGAGCAAGTCTGTGGGAAGAAATTAACAATGTTGTTGATTGCCACTTAGCTTCCACATACAACGACCAGTTCAGCCAGTGTGAATGTGGTGTGGAAGGATGGAGCGTGATTATGCAGTGGAATGCTGGATGAGTGAGGTTGGCAGTTGGTGTATGGGCTAATCAGCAGGAAGGCTGCTCCTAGTGGGGCTCTTCATGACATCTTATCTTAATAAATTAACTTATCTAATCTACCTTGGAACTGGACATCTTCCTCATTTACAACAGATCTCTCACTCTCTTCAATATAACCTCAATCAACGTCTCAACGTCTCAGTTTCCAGAATACACCCTTTTGGTTTTGACACTGGGAGAATCCCAAATGCCTTTTAATGTAACTTTACAGAAAAAAGTAGTAGTTCAACCGGGATAGGCCTGCTTCACATGGAGGTTGCCTGATACCAATGCTGCCCACTTTTGATTCCACCTAATGTCTCTGTATTGCACCAAACTACATTTGCTTTCTCCCTTTGTCATTGTTACATCTTCTTTCTTTCTGCATTTTTTCCTTTAGTCTAGGTCAACCTCCCATGAGGAAAAATACATGTAGGTCCACAAAAATGAACACAAGGGCCCACTAAGTGCATCAATGTTTTCTTCTCTACCCTGACACGCCATTTCACCCTTTTCAAAGCCCTTGAGGATGCATAGAAAACTCAACAGTGAACAGCTTGAAACATATTCGGTGTTACCAATGGTAGTAATTAGAAAGACGTCAAAATGCATCATCTGCCAAACTTTAAACCCAAAAGGGCCCTGGGGAAGACACAACCCCATTAGTAAAAACATTTATGTTCTATGCAGATTTACTAAATTTTGCTGAGTGGAAATGTTTTGGAAACAAGTTCTCTTGGATGATGAAAGCTTGCAACGAGTGTGACCTTATGGAAATGTACACTGGTATGTTGCTTTTTGGGAAAGTGTGTATGTATAGTGTTCAGGCAGGGAATATCTTGCCGGCCGTTCATAGAGAACTGTACAATAGATTAAGCCCTGCGTAGTCAGGTGAAGCAAATATAAGATCAGGTGGAGTGGATTACGAGATGCCTCTATAACCTTATGCTATGAATCGAGTCGCTGCGTCAGGTTTGGGAGTTGTGCTACCGAGACTCTCACCTCTGCATTGATCCATTCCCGCTGCGAGCGCTGAGACATAGCGTTAGTAAAGGTGCCACAGCTGATGATAACACAGCGCACGCACTGTGCGTTTTCCTACTTTCTTTTTCACAACCGGGTTCTTGAACCGGAAGTGGCCCAATACGGAAGCGTTTCAAAGAAAATTAAAAGGCTGCGAATTCTACTCTAGTTCCAGCGCCACCTGCTGCACGGGAGGAGGAAATGGATCCGATGATATGTCTTTGACATGTCTGAATGCCGATAGTAGAAGTCGTTGTAAATTACAGTCTGTTTTTTGCGAAAGGAAAATGATGGGATCAAGGATGCTGCTTTCTGTGCCCTGTGTTATTTAAGCGTTTTCCTACCAGATGCGAAGGCCGAAGCGCCCATCCTCTGACTTATACCGACACTTTTTGGAGTTGCCGGGCTAGCTGTTGTTGTCATTGTTTTGTGTAGCGCCAAGCTATGGAACCTCTTTACATGAGGAGCACCTGTTGTATTGGAAAATACGGTCCTCAGCAATAAAAGCGAATGAGATCCAGATTGGTAGTGAATTCTGTATTTAGTGGTAAAGTAACGGGGGCCACAGCTGACACAGCCAACACCCCAAACAGCCAGGTAATGGCTACATCACTCAGGAAAGCTCCACATTTCAAATCACAATAAAAATATATACAGTAGGCGGGTGAAAAACAATTCACAATGCCAGAGAATAAGCCCTTCAAACAATATCAATTCTAAAGATATGTAGTGCCCCGAGCCGCTCCCAAGTGCACGCGTACACATACTCGATCAAGAGCGACAAGAGGTACAACACACACTAACGTTTCCAGATTCAAGAAACAAAATAATCCTTGTACTTGGCCGCAGGCATACCCAAATTCCTGGTATTCCGTGCATGCCGTGATGGCACCTCACCCAAAGACAACGGACATCCATAAGGTCCTGCACAAGATTATGCAGCATCAGTGGCGTAACAAAACTTGAGGGTGGCCCCCCCATTCTCCGTGCCAGTCTAGAGCTCTCAGACCAGTGACCCACCATACTGCAGGGGAAGCGGGTTATTGTTATGCCACTATCACCAATACAGCCGTTATAAGTAACACTGGATGGTGGAGTTAAAGGTTGGCCTTAGTCTGCTAGTAGGCTATCATAGGTGGTGGTCCATTCATTACAGCGTCCCTGCCATCAGTAGGCCGGGGAAGTTTGCCCAATTTTAGGTGGGTTTCCTGATGCAGGCTCCTGTCATGATATACAACATCGGGCCCACTCATCGTTCAGTTTTGACAAACGTGCATCCACTGCTCCTTCTCGTTTCCGCTTTAAAACATTAAACAATGCAGTATTTTAAAAGCAGATGTAACTACAAAAGCACATTTTGATAATACATTTTTATTAGTTGACAATAGCAATCTTAAGAGGCATTGCATAGCTTCATACTCACTTTGACCCCAATTCCATCACAGTCTCTCTCAGTCTCTCTCTCTCGGTCAGCCAGTCTATCTCTCTCTGTCATTCAGTCTCTCTCAGTCAGTCAGTCTGTCATTCAGTCTTTCTCTCTCTGTCAGTCTGTCAGTCAGTCGATCTCTCTCTCTGTCAGTCTCTCTCAGTTAGTCCCTCTCTGTCAGTCTCTCTCTCTCAGTCAGTCTCTCTCCCTGTCAGTCCCTCTGTCTGTCAGTCTCTCTCTCAGTCTCTCTCTCTCTCTCTCTCTCTGTCAGTCTCTCTATCTCTCTCTTTGTCAGTCTCTCTCAGTTAGTCAGTCTCTCTCTCAGTCAGTTTCTCTCTTTCTTTCTGTCAGTCAGTCTCTCCCTTTCTGTCCGACAGTCTCTCTCTGTCAGTTTCTCTCAGTCAGTCGGTCTTTCTCAGTCAGCTTTCTCTCTCTCGGTCAGTCTATCTCTCTCTGTCAGTCAGTTTCTCTCTGTCAGTCTCTCTCTCTCTTATTCTCTCTCAGTCAGTCTCTCTCTCTCTGTCAGAGTCCCAGTCTCTCTCTCTCTCTCTGTCAGTCAGTCTCTCTCTCAATCAGTCTCTCTCCGTCAGTCAGTCTCTCTCTCTTAGTCAGTCAGTCTCTCTCTTAGTCAGTCCCTCTCTGTCAGTCCCTCTCTCTGTCAGTCTCTCTCCCAGTCTCTCTCTCTCAGTCAGTCTCTCTCCCTGTCAGCCCCTCTCTCTGTCAGTCTCTCTGTCAATCTCTCTCTCAGCCTATCTCTCTCAGTCTCTCTCAGTCAGTCAGTCTTCCAGACAGTCTCTCCCTCCCTCTGTCAGTCTCTCTCAGTTAGTCATTCTCTCTCTTTCTCAGCCAGCCAGTGTCTTTCAGTCAGTCTCTCTCTCTGTCTCTTAGTCAGTGACTCTCTCTGTCAGTCTCTCTCCCTCTGTCAGTCTCTCTCAGTTAGTCATTCTCTCTCTCTCGCAGCCAGCCAGTCTCTCTCTGTGAGTCTCTCTCTCTCTCTGTCAGTCTCTCTCTGCCAGTCTCTCTCTCTCTCTGTCGATCAGTCTCTCTTTCTCTGTCAGTCTCCCAGTCCCTCTCTCTCTGTCAGTCTCTGTCAGTCAGTCTCTCTCTCAGTCAGTCTCCCTCTCTCTGTCAGTCTCTCTCTCTGTCAGTCAGTCTCCCTCTCTCCCAGTCAGTCTCTCTCTCCCAGTCAGCCAGCCTCTCTCAGTCAGTTATTCTCTCTCTACCTCAGTCAGTCTCTCTCTCTCTCTCTCTCTCTCTGTCAGTCTCTCTCTCAGTCAGTCTCTCTCAGTCAGTCAGTCTCTCTCGCAGTCAATCAGTCTATCTCTCTCTCTCTCAGTCTCTCTCTCTGTCAGTCAATCACTCTCTCAGTCAGCCAGTCTCTCTCTCTCAGTCAGTTTCTCAGCCAGTCAGTCTCTCGGTCAGTCAGTATTCAGTCTCTATTCTCCCTCTCTCTCCATTCTCTCTCTCAACTCTGTCCACTCTATTTCCACTGTCTCCCTCTCTCTCCACACTCTCTCCACTGTCTCGCCACTGCCTCTCTCTCCACTTTCTCTCTCTCTACTCTCTCTCCACTCTCTCTCCATTGTCTCCCTCCACTCTCTCTTTCTCTCTACTCTCTCTCACCACCCTCTCTCTCTACTCTCTCTCCACTCTCTCTCTCTCTCTCTCTCTCTCCACTGTCTCCCTCCACTCTCTCACTCTCTCTCAATGCTCCCTCCACCCTCTCTCTCTCCTCTCTCTCTCTCTCTCCACTCTCTATCCACTCTCTCTCCACTCTCTCTACACTCTCTCCACTCTCTCTCTCTCCACTGTCTCCCTCCACTCTCTCTCTACTCTCTCTCCACTCTCTCTCCAATCTCTCCACTCTCTCTCTCCACTCTCTCTCCACTCTCTCTCCATTGTCTCCTTCCACTCTCTCTACTCTCTCTCTCTCCATTGTCTCTCCTCTCTCTCGCTCTCTCTCCTCTCTCTCTCCACCCTCTCTCTCTCCACTCTCTCTCTACACTCTTTCTCCACTCTCTCTCTCCACTGTCTCTCTCCACTCTCTCTCCACTCTCTCTCTCCACTCTCTCACTCTCTCTCCACTCTCTCTCCACCCTCTCTCTCTCCACTCTCGCTCCACTCTTTCTCCACTCTCTCTCCACTCTCTCTCTCCACTGTCTCCCTCCACTCTCTCTCTACTCTCTCTCCACTCTCTCTCCACTCTTTTTCTCTCCAATCTCTCCACTCTCTCCACCCTCTCCCTCTCCACTCTCTCTTTATCCACTCTTTCTCCACTCTCTCTCCACTCTCTCCACACTCGCTCTCCACTGTCTCCCCCACTCTCTCTCTACTCTCTCTCCACTCTCGCTCCACTCTCTCTCTCTCCAATCTCTCCACTCTCTCTACTCTCTCTCTCCACTCTCTCCACTCTCTCTCCATTCACTCTCTCCACTCCCTCTCTCCACTCTCTCTCCACTCTCTCCACTGTCTCTCTCTCCACTCTCTCTCTACTCTCTCTCTCGCCCTCCCCAGTCTCTCCACTGTCTCTCCACGCTCTCTCCACTCTCTCTCTCTCCACTGTCTATCTCCACTCTCTCTCTACTCTCTCTCCACTGTCTCTCTCTCCACTGTCTCTCTCTCTCCACTGTCTCTCTCTCTCCACTCTCTCTCCAGTCTCTCTCTCTCTCGCTCCACTCTCTCTCCACTCTCTCTCCTCTCCACTCTCTATCCACTCTCTCTCTCTCCACTCTCTCTCTCTCCACTCTCTCTCTCCACTCTCTCTCTCTCTACTCTCTCTCCACTCTCTCTCCACTCTCTCTCTCCACTCTCTCTCCAATCTCTCCACTCTCTCTCCACTCTCTCTCCAATCTCTCCACTCTCTCTCCACTCTCTCTCTCTACTCTCTCTCCACTCTCTCTCCGATCTCTCCACTCTCTCTCCACTCTCTCTCCACTCTCTCTCCACTCTCTCTCCTCTCCACTCTCTCTCCACTCTCTCTCTCCACTCTCTCTCTCCACTCTATCTACTCTCTCTCCACTCCCTCTCCACCCTCTCTCTCTCCACTCTCTCTCTCTCCACTCTCTCTCCTCTCTCTCTCTCTACTCTCTCTCCACTGTCTTCACTCTCTCTCCACTCTCTCTCCACTGTCTCCCTCCACTCTCTCTACTCTCTCTCCACTCTCTCTCCACTGTCTCTCTCTGCACTCTCTCTCTACTCTCTCTCTCTCCACTCTCTCTCCACTCTCTCTCCACTGTCTCTTTCTCCACTCTCTCTCCACCCTCTCTCTCTACTCTCTCTCTTTCTCCACTGCCTCTCTCCACTCTCTCTCTACTTTCTCCCACTCTCTCTCACAAAGTAGTGTGCGTTGTATAGGCGTCCACAGAAACGTTTCCGGGAGGGAGGCACATTTTTAACTTCATCACGATCCCTCTTGCACCCTTCTCCACTCTGCCTTGCACCTTTCTCACCCTCCCGCTTGTACCCTTTTCCGCTTCCCCTTGCACCCTTCTCCCCCTCCCCTTGTACCCTACTCTACCTCTGCCTTGCACCCTTTTCTACCTTGCACCATTCTCCCCTCTGCTGTGCACCATTCTCCCCTCTGCCTTGCACCATTCTCCCCTCTGCCTTGCATCCTTCTCCCCTCTGCCTTACCCCCTTTTCCTCTCTGCCTTGCACCCTTCTCCCCTCTGCCTTGCACCCTTCTCCTCTCTGCCTTGCACCCTTCTCCCCTATGCCTTCCACCCTTCTCCCCCTCCGCCTCAAACCCTTCTCTACCTTGCACCCTTCTCCTCTCTGCCTTGCACCCTTCTCTACCTTGCACCCTTCTCCTCTCTTCCTTGTACCCTTCTCCCCTCTGCCTTGCACCCTTCTCCTCTCTGCCTAGCACCCTTCTCCCCTCTGCCTTGTACCCTTGTCCCCTCCGCCTTGCACCCTTCTCCCCTCTGCCTTGCACCCTTCTCCCCTCTGCCTTGAACCCTTCTCCCCTCCCCGTTGCACCCTTCTCCCCTCTGCCTTGCACCATTCTCCCTTCTGCCTTGTACCCTTCTCCCGTCGGCCTTGCACCCTTCTCCCCTCAGCCTTGCACCCTTCTCCCCTCCCCGTTGCACCCTTCTCCCCTCTGCCTTACACCCTTCTTCCCTCCGCCTTACACCCTTCTCCCCCTCCCCGTTGCACCATTCTCCCATCTGCCTTGCACCCTTCTCCTCTCCACCTTGCACCCTTCTCCTCTCTGCCTTGCACCCTTCTCCCCTCCCCCTTTCACCCTTCTCTACCTTGCACCCTTCTCCTCTCTGCCTTGCACCCTTCTCCTGTCTGCCTTGCACCCTTCTTCTCTCTGCCTTGCACCCTTCTCCTCTCTGCCTTGCACCCTTCTCCCCTCCCCCTTGCACCCTTCTCTACCTTGCACCCTTCTCCTCTCTGCCTTGCACCCTTCTCCGCTCTGCCTTGCACCCTTCTCCTCTCAGCCTTGCACCCTTCTTCCCTATGCCTTGTACCCTTCTCCCCTCTGCCGTGCACTCTTCTCCCCTCTGCCTTGCATCCTTCTTCCCTATGCCTTGCACCCTTCTCCTGTCTGCCTTGCACCCTTCTTCTCTCTGCCTTGCACCCTTCTACCCTCTGCCTTGCACCCTTCTCTACCTTGCACCCTTCTCCGCTCTGCCTCGCACCCTTCTCCTCTCAGCCTTGCACCCTTCTTCCCTCTGCCTTGTACCCTTCTCCCCTCTGCTGTGCACTCTTCTCCCCTCTGCCTTGCATCCTTCTTCCCTATGCCTTGCACCCTTCTCCCCTCTGCCTTGCACTTTCTCCCCTCTGCCTTGCACCCTACTCCACCTCCGCCTTGCACTCTTTTCTACCTTGCACCATTCTCCCCTCTGCCTTGCACTGTTAGACCTGGCACCTTGGCGTGAGTTTCCCTTCCACTTTTTGCTGATGTGCCTCGGATGTTTTTGCTGGTGTCCGCCGCTCAGGGCACTGCGTCACGGACAATCCGTGCCCCAGTGCAAGTGCTCCCAATGTAAAGTGTATATGTGATTGATTTCCATGATTGGCTCATTGGATTTACTGTCAGTTCCCAGGAAAGTGCACCAGGAGTGCCAGGGCTTGTAAATGCCAATACTGCTAGTGGGCCTGGAGTGCTGGTTGCGCCACCCACAGAAGCAGCCTTTTAAAATTTGTCTAGGGTCTGCCATTGCAGAACCTGTGTGCAGTCTGGTACTGTCATGTTGGCTGGGCAAGTGCAGACACTTGCCAGCCTCTCAAAACCTTCCCTTTGCTTCATATTAGTCACCCCTATGGTAGGCCCTAGGGCAGGGTGCATTGTAAGTGTAAGGTAGGACAAGCCCTGATGTGTGTGGCATGTCCTAATAGTGAATTACACCCAATTTCGTTTTTCACTATTGTAAGGCTACCTGTTCTCTTAGGCCAAGATTGGCTGCTGGAATTATTACAACCTATAATCCCAGCAGGCTCAGGGAACATGGTAGAAAGTCAAGTTTAGTATGCCTGAACTCAGAATCATAAAATACATCTTTTAGTAAAGTTTATTTTAATATCCTGTGTTTGCAAATGCTACTTTTAGAAAGTTAGCATTTGCTTGCCTACCCATTTCAGCCTGCCTCTGCTAGGATATGTATCTGCTGTCTGGGTTGTGTGAGTGACAGGGCTGGGGGATGACAGGTGGTGAATGCAAGGATTACACCTTAGTGGGAGGTAGGAGTGCCCCTGGACTCTGAATAGGGCTGTGCTCTGCCACCACAATGCTGGCTCCGCCCCCTGGGGAGCAACTGATGACTCTGCCCGACACCTGGCCCGGGAAGAGGGAAGACTGTCAACAAGGTACTCCTGGCTGTACTTGTCATCTGAATGCTGGCTCCACCTCCTGCGGAGTGTCTGATGTGCCTGCCCCTCACATTGAAAGGAAAAGCCAGGAACAGCACAACAGAGTGCTTCAAAACTGAAATAGGCTATGCAAAGGCCCCCCTGGCCTGAAAGAACAAAAGAAATGTCCGATAAAAGAAGGAGCCCTGCTCCTAAGAAATTAGATTCTGTTGACGCCAAGAAGAAACTCTGCCCAAAGAGAAGGACCTAGGAAAGTTGCATGGAGAAGTACTGTCTCTAATCCTGAGAGACTGGCCTGTGGTGGGTGCCTTGCTGCAGAAGGACAGAAGAAGAAAAAGACTGAGAGACTTTTTGAAACTACTTGTGCATTTAACAATCTCCAAGGGCTTGCTGTTGAACTTGCCCCTGAACTGCTCCCCAGGAACAGTGGGCGCTATCCCCCCCAGGAAAGAGAAGCTGCTGTGAGTCTTGCATCTGCCCTGTAACACTACTGAGGAAAAGCTGAGTGCGCCGTGAGGGAATCACTGCCCTCTCTGAGAGGCCCTGCCGAGCAACGCAACTGCTATCTGGCAGGCCCCAGCTGACATCGCAAAGACCAGCCTCGCTAGCCCAAGCACCGTGCCTGTCGCCTGCCTAACTGCAGTCTGCACCGCAAGAACGGACCTCACCTTGTGCCCGCCTGCTCCAAAGGAGAAGTTGCCCTGAAGCCCCAGCCGCCGCCGTTCGTGAGCAGCAGCGGCTCGGGGAGAGAAGGAGTACACCCTGTACTCAGAGAGGCTTTGTTCGTGCCTCACACTGCTGCCCGGGGGCCCCGCCCCCTCTTTTCAGGACCGGAGGCACCTTGCATGAAAGACCCGACCCGCCCCGCAACGTCGACCTCCTGACCCGCCTCAAGCCGTAGCTTGAACACACCGGAGGAAGACACCACGACGCGGGACCTCGAGCCGACCCCTGCATCGTCCGCCCCGGACCCCCTCAAGAGGGTCCAAGAAAGGTACTGTTTGCCGCCACAGTGCGAGTCGCCGTTAAGCATATGGCTCGCACCGCCCTTTGTGCCCGCTAAAGCCCTGAAGTGTGCGCTGTGCGAATCTCACCCCCATCACGACTCGCACAGCCTCTCTGCTTCGCCTGCGCCCTGGGTCACGGAGCGTGCGCCAGGCGGCGCGGGCATTAAAAGCGCACCGCCCTACGAGTCGCACCTGCCTGGTACGACTCGTACATTCATCCCAAGTACGCTCCCGAGTACGCGTCTCACGCGGGATGCGTGAGACTCGGTAGGTTTGTCCCCTAATCGGCGTACGAGGCGCACAGAGGTGTTCAGGCCTCACGGACAGCGCATTCCGGCCTTAGGTCTTGCCTGCAAGCTAGGGAGGGTGTGTTTGGAGCCTCTTGTTACCCCCTAAAAGAAGAAACAGTGCCTGAGGCCCAGTAAAGTGGTTTGTGGGGCATTTAACACTGTTTGAAGATTGAACATTGCTAGTAAGAACTGTGACATCCCAAAAAGTAGCTGGAATCGTTTTAAGGTGACTGAAAGCATTCAAAAGTATTGTCCCTGCTATTTAAGAACTGTGGCCTATTTGAAACGTAACTGAAACCACCTGTAAATCACGCAAAGACTGCAATTGAAGCCTACTTAAGAATTTATATATAAAGATATATTCTTTTACAGAAATACAGTCTTGTGTCATTGTGTGGTGGGGTGATGATTCATTGAATGTATTGCTCAAGTGCTTAACCTTGTGTGCTCTGGGGTTTAGCCTTGTCTGCTCGCGCCACGCTGCCTAGATGGTGAGCAGGGGTTGATTCTAAGAGTAATTCCTTCGCCCTGACTTAGAGGAGAGGGTCCCTGCTTGTCACAAGTGAATACTTGCGCCAACCAGAGACCCCCAATTCTAACATTGGACGCAGCGGTGAGGATCACAAATTTGCATTTGTGTAATATATGCAATAGTTGTTAACCATTGCACGGTGATTACAGTCCAGTAACCTAGCCACAGTCACTTTTTACATTTATTTTTTTTGCAAAGAAAGAAGAAGATCCATTTTGTCTGAAGCCATGCCTGGCACCAATAGCATAGAGAGGGCAGAATCTGAAGCCTCTGATGTGTTGGAGGTAGAATGGGATGTGTCAAAACTGGATAGCTACAAAAAGAAAGAACTATGGAGCTTTATCAAGAAATTCAAGGTTCCACATACAGGGTGCAAAAACAAGGAGGATTACCACAGAGCCTTAAAAGCCTGGATTGAATCAAGGGAGTCACCTGAGGATCTTGTTGTACCTGAAAGAGCAGAGAGCGTCCATAGCTTTGGCAGAGGCCTGTCGCCAGAGGAGCTGGCAGACAGACAAGCAAGATGAAGTTGGCAGAGCTGAAGTTAAAGGGCCAACTTGAGCTAGAGAGCAAGAGGATGGCTCTGGAAGAGCGAAGAATGTAAGTTGATCAAGAGATAAGACTGAGGAAGATGAGTCTAAAGGAGAAAAGTTTGGAACATCCTTCCTCTGGTGGCAGCACAACGCCGGTGCAGGTAGAGTCCAGGGTGTACATACCCAAAGATGTGGTTAAGGAATACTTTAAGGGGGATGACATAGGACAGTGGTTTAGGGCTTATGAAGTAGCCATGTCCTCCCACTGGGTCCCTGAAAAGGATTGGGGAGCGGGGTTGTGGGGGAGGTTCCTTAACGAAGGGCGGGACACCCTCCTAGATCTGCCCACTGAAGACAACAATTCCTATTCCCGCATGAAAGATGCCTTAATGACCAGGTTTGGGTTAACTCCTGAAATGTATAGACAGAGTTTCAGGGGGTGTGAAAAGCGTCATGGGAGTACATATGTGGAGTATGTGACCTTTTTCTGCAGAGCACTGGATGCTTGGGTGAAGGGTAGTAAGGTGAATGATTTTCAAGGGCTTAACAGAAAGGGTTCCATAAAGGCCCCCAAAATAATCCCCAAGGAAACCAGCAGAAAGGTTCTCAGCCTACCCCACCCCAGAAGCAGACCGGGGCCCCGACAGGTAGACCTGTTCCAAGAGGGTCCTTCAATTGTTACAAGTGTGGTGACCCGGGTCACATTGCCACTGACCCTAAGTGTTGCCTGTTTGGTAAACCAGCACCCACTGGTGCTCCATCCCGGCAGATGGCTAGTGTTAATTTGGGGGAAGAAGTAGTAGTCCCCGGGGTGGAGATCCTGTCCAGATGACCCTAGTCTCTTTAGGAGACAGTGAGATGGTCCCTGAGAACTACCTGCCCACTAACACTAAGAAATATGGGCAAGTGGTGACCATCAATGGTAAGAAAGCAGAGGCTTTTAGAGATACAGGAGCCAGTGTGACTGCAGTGAGGCAGCACCTGGTGTCTCAAGAGCAGGTTGTACCCCATGCCTACTGTAGGGTTATCAATGCTGACAACTCAGAGAGTCAGTGTCCAATGGCTCAAGTTCCCTTCGAGTGGGGGGGTCTCTGGTACTCTGCAGGTTTGTGTGAGAACGGCCATGCCTGTAGACTGTTTGCTAGGGAACGACCTGGAGAACTCCCCTTGGGAAAAGGTGGAGAAGATGGCTCACCTGAGGATTGTGGGCCTGCCTGACTGGGCGTGCGTGACCACCCGGTCAATGGCAGCCAATAGGGGTGCTCAAGAGATCCTGGGACCTGAAGGAGAGGCCCAGGAACCGGCCTTAGAGAGAAGGTGCAGAGGGCGCGGGAAACCGGCCCCTGAAGTTCCCACAGTCCAGGAGGAAACAGACCTTGAGGGGGATGCCCTGGAGCCTACAGGGGAACAGATTGCTGAACTGGGGGACCTGCCTGAGCTGACCCATTGGCAGCAAGAAAGAGGCCCCTCCAGGGAGGAATTCTGCAGGGAGCAGAAAGAATGCCCTTCTCTCGTGGGTATGCGGCAGCAGACTGCAGACCAGGCCAATGGTGTTCAGTCTGGAACACATTATGTGTACTGGGAGAATGATCTCCTTTATTCTGAGCCTAAGGTTGCTGAACCTGGGTCAGCCCGTGCGCTGGTGGTACACCAGAAGTTCAGAGCCTTCCTACTGGGGCTGGCTCATGATGTGCCTTTAGCAGGACATTTAGGGATGGACAAGACCTATGAAGGGCTTGTCACCCACTTTTATTGGCCCCAAATGCACAGGAGCTCAGATGCTTACTGTAGGACCTGTCAGACTTGCCAGGCAAGTGGTAAGAGTGGAGGGAAGGACAAGGCTCCTCTGCAACCCTTCCCCATGGTCAGTACTCCATTCCAGCGAGTGGGTATTGACATTGTTGGGCCTCTGGACCCCAAGACAGCCATAGGCAACAGGTTCATCCTGGTCTTGGTGGGCCATGCCACCCGGTACCCTGAAGCCATCCCTCCGAGGACAGTGACTGCCCCCGTGGTGGCACGGGCACTGATGGGAATTTTCTCATGAGTGGGATTCCCTCTAGAGGTAGTGCGTGACAGGGACCCCAATTTCATGTCCAAGTATATGAAATCCCTTTGGCAAGAGTGTGGTGTAACATACAAGTTCACCACCCCTTACCACCCCCAAGGAAATGGGTTAGTTGAGAGATTTAACCGAACCCTAAAAGGCATGATCATGGGCCTGGAAGGTCCAATGAGGCGTAAGTGGGACATCCTCTTGCCATGCCTTCTCTTTGCATACCGTGAGGTGCCACAGAAGTCCCTAGGGTTCAGCCCCTTTGAACTGCTGTATGGTCACCCAGTGAGAGGACCTCTGAGTTTGGTAAAGGAAGGCTGGGAGCAATCTCCCAGGAAACCTCCCCAGAATGTATACAGTTACATGCTGGCCTTCAGAAACCAGACCAGGCGATTCAGGCAACTTGCTGAGGCAAATCTGGAAGCCAGCCAGGAAGAGATGAAGCGGTGGTACGACCAGAATGCCACTCTGGTAGAGCTTCAACCTGGACAAAAGGTGTGGGTCTTGGCCCCAGTTGAGCTGTGTGCACTTCAGGATAAGTGGACCGGTCCATTTGAGGTTGAAGAGCGCAAGAGTCCTGTCACCTACTTGGTGGACATGCAGTCTCCCAGGAACCCTTTGAAGGTCCTACATGTTAACCGCCTTAAGCCCCACTTGGAGAGGCCCGAAGTGGGCATGTTGTTGGCAACTGATGATGGAATGGAGTAGGAGACTGAGCCTCTTCCTGACCTCTTGGTAGCCTCTGAGAAAGATGGGTCAGTGGATGGAGTTAACCTCTCACCCACCCTGACGCCTGAACAACAGGATGACTGCCGCCAATTGCTGGGGCAGTTTCCAGATCTTTTCTCCCTGGTTTCTGGTGTCACAGATTGGTGCGTCCATGATATGGACACAGGAGACCGCTTACCCTTGATGCATAAGGCCTACAGAGTAACTGAGAGGGTCAGAGCCTGCATCAAGGAGGAGGTCTCCAAGATGTTTGCTCTTGGGGTGGTTGAGTCATCCAGCAGTCCTTGTTCCAGCCCCGTGATCTTGGTCCCAAAGGCTGCTGCGCCGGGAGCCACACCTGAACTCCGGTTCTGTGTGGACTACAGAGGACTCAATTCAGTCACCAAGTCTGACGCGCACCCCATCCCAAGAGCTGATGAGCTCATTGATCGGCTAGGGGCTGCCCGGTTCCTCAGCACGTTTGATTTAACGTCTGGGTACTGACAGATCGACTTGACCGATGGGGCAAAAGAGAGGTCAGCATTCTCCACACCAGATGGGCATTTCCAATTCCGGGTTATGCCATTTGGAATGAAGAATGCCCCTGCTACCTTCCAGAGACTGGTCAACCAGGTGTTGGTGGGACTGGCTGAGTTCAGCGCCACCTACCTGGATGACATCGCAGTGTGCAGCAGCACATGGAAAGAACACCAGCGACACCACTGAGAAGTGTTTATGGTACTGCGCAAGGCAGGCCTCACGATCAAGGCAAGCAAGTGCCAGATCGGGCAGGGCACGGTGGTGTACTTGGGACACCAAGTGGGGAGTGGCAAGGTGGCACCCTTGCAACCCAAAATTGAAACCATTCTGGCTTGGGAACCCCCCAAGACCCAGACTGCAGTGAGAGCCTTCCTGGAGCTCACTGGGTACTACAGGAGGTTTGTCAAGGGATATGACACCATTGTTGCCCCCTTGACAGAGCTGACTTCTAAGAAGCAGCCCAGGAATGTGATCTGGACTGATACCAGTCAGAAGGCTTTTGACACCCTGAAAACTGCCATGTGCACGGCGCCCATGCTCTTGGCCCCTGATTTCTCCAAGGAATTTCTAGTGCAAACAGACGCTTCAGAGCATGGTGTAGGGGCTGTTCTCTCATAGATGACTGAGGAGGGCTGGGACTAACCTGTAGCCTTCATCAGTCAGAGGTTACTTCCACGGGAGTGTAGGTGGAGTACAATTGGGCGAGAAGCATTTGCTGTGGTCTGGGCACTGAAGAAGCTAAGACCCTACTTGTTTGGGTCTCACTTCCGGGTTCAGACAGACCACAGGCCCCTCAGATGGTTGATGCAAATGAGGGGGAGAACCCAAAACTGTTGAGGTGGTCCATCTCCCTACAGGGTAAGGACTTCATGGTGGAACATCGCCCTGGCACAGATCACGCCAATTCTGACGGTCTGTCCAGGTTTTTCCGCCTTAGTGATGAGGAACTCCCTGGGGAAGGGTAGTTCTCCCCACATTTCAGCTGGAGGGGACACGTGTTAGACCTGGCACCTTGACGTGAGTTTCCCTTCCACCTTTTGCTGATGTGCCTCAGATGTTTTTGCTGGTGTCCGCCGCTCAGGGCACTGCACCACGGCCAATCCGTGCCGCAGTGCAAGTGCTCCCAATGTAAAGTGTATATGTGATTGATTTCCATGATTGGCTCATTGGATTTACTGTCAGTCCCCAGTAAAGTGCACCAGGAGTGCCAGGGCTTATAAAAGCCAATACTGCTAGTGGGCCTGCAGCGCTGGTTGCGCCACCCACAGAAGCAGCCTTTTTAATATGTGTCTAGGGTCTGCCATTGCAGAACCTGCGTGCAGTCTGGTACTGTCATGTTGGCTGGGCAAGTGCACACACTTGCCAGCCTCAAAACCTTCCCTTTGCTTCATATTAGTCACCCCTATGGTAGGCCCTACGGCAGGGTGCATTGTAAGTGTAAGGTAGGGCAAGCCCTGATGTGTGTGGCATGTCCTAATAGTGAATTACAGCCAATTTCATTTTTCAGTATTGTAAGGCTACCTGTTCTCTTAGGCCAAGATGGGCTGCTGGAATTATTACACCCTATAATCCCAGCAGGCTCAGGGAACATGGTAGAAAGTCAAGTTTAGTGTGCCTGAACTCAGAATAATAAAATACTTCTTTTAGTAAAGTTTATTTTAATATCCAGTGTTTGCAAATGCTACTTTTAGAAGTTAGCATTTGCTTGCCTAACCATTTCAGCCCGCCTCTGCTAGGATGTGTATTTATTTATTTATTTCATGACATTTGATTAAGCGCGAACAAATGCCCGTGGGCGTCTCGGAGTCGGCGCTAAGAAATCTGCGAATAATTCTCCTACTGCGGAAGTGTAGTCCGATGTTACTGGTTGAACAGCCAGGTCTTTAGCTGTTTGAGAAAGGACCAAAGAGTGGGGTTGGTTTTGATTGACTGGGGTAAGGTGTTCCATAGTTTCGGTGCCGAGACCAAGAACCTCTGATCTCCCCAAGGAACAGTTTTGGTACGGGGAACCACTAGATTAGTGGTAGATCGAAGCGATCTGGATGGACGATAGGGGATCAGTTGTTCTTTAAGAAACAAGGGTCCTTGATTATGCAGAGACTTGTATACAATGCAGAGAATTTTAAACTTAATCCTGCTTCTGATGGGAAGCCAGTGTAAGTTTCTGATGGTGTTGGTTGCAGACTTGTGTTTAGGAATTCTGGCCAGAAGTCTTGCTGCTGAGTTTTGGACGGTCTGCATTTTTTTGATGACCCTGTCCTGGGCATTTGCAAAAGGACCGTTACAATAGTCCAGAATGGACAGCACTAGAGAGGTCACCAAGGTTTTCCCGGCGGTTTCAGGGAGGAAGGGGATGATTTTCTTTATTAAACGTAGTTTATGGAAGGCGACGATGCAATTTGGTTGGCATGAGAGACGAAGTTGAGGTGGTCGTCAAAGACCACTCCCAGGTTCCTCACCCTTGTATCTGCTGTCTGGGCTGTGTGAGTGACAGGGCTGGGGGATGACAGGTGGTGAATGCAAGGATTACACCTTAGTGGGAGGTGGGAGTGCCCCTGGACTCTGAATAGGACTGTGCTCTGCCACCACAATGCTGGCTCCGCCCCCTGGGGAGCGACTGATGACTCTGCCCGACACCTGGCACAGGAAGAGGGAAGACTGTCAACAAGGTACTCCTGGCTGTACTTGTTATCTGAATGCTGGCTCCACCTCCTGCGGAGCGTCTGATGTGCCTGCCCCTTACATTGAAAGGAAAAGCCAGGAACAGCACAACTGAGTGCTTCAAAACTGAAATAGGTTATGCAAAGGCCCCCTTGGCCTGAAAGAACAAAAGAAATGTCCTATAAAAGGAGCCCTGCTTCTAAGAAATTAGATCCTGTTGACGCCAAGAAGAAACTGCCCAAAGAGAAAGACCTAGGAAAGCTGCATGGAGAAGTACTGTCTCTAATCCTGAGAGACTGGCCTGTGGTGGGTGCCTTGCTGCAGAAGGAGAGAAGAAGAAAAAGACTGAGAGACTTTTTTAAACTGCTTGTGCATTTGACAATCTCCAAGGGCTTGCTGTTGAACTTGCCCCCTGAACTGCGCCCCAGGAACAGTGGGCGCTACCCCCCCCCCCCCCTGGAAAGAGACGCTGCTGTGAGCCTTGCATCTGCCCTGCAACACTACTGAGGAAAAGCTGAGTGCACCGTGAGGGAATCACTGTGCTCTCTGAGAGGCCCTGGGCACCCCCGTCCCTGCGATCTGCACCGCAAGAACGGACCTCGCCTTGTGCCCGCCTGCTCCAAAGGAGAAGTTGCCCTGAAGCCCCAGCCGCCGCTGTTTGTGAGCAGCAGCGGCGCGGGGAGAGAAGGAGTACACCCTGTACTCAGAGAGGCTTTGTTCGCACCTCACACTGCTGCCCGGGGCCCCCTCCCCCTCTTTTCAGGACCGGAGGCACCTTGCATGAAAGACCCGAACCGCCCGCAACGTCAACCTCCTGACCCGCCTCGAGCCGTAACTTGAACACCCCGGAGGAAGACACCGCGATGCGGGATCTCAAGCCGACCCCTGCATCGTCCGCCCCGGACCCCCTCAAGAGACTCCAAGAAAGGTACTGTTTGCCGCCAAGGTGCAAGTTGCCATTAAGCATATGGCTCGCACTGCCCTTTGTGCCCCCTGAAGCCCTGAAGTGTGCGCTGTGCGAGTCTCACCCCATCACGACTCGCACAGCCTTTCTGCCTCGCCTGCGCCCTGGGTTCCCCGGGGTTTCTCTGTCAGTCTCTCTCTCAGTCACTCTCTCTTAGTCAGTCAGTCTCTCTCACAGTCAATCAGTCTATCTCTCTCTCTCTCTCAGTCTCTCTGTCTGTCGGTCAGTCTCTCTGTCAGTCAGTATCTCTCTACCTCAGTCAGTCAGTCTCTGTCAGTCAGGCAGTCTCTCTCTCTCTGTCAGTCAGTCTCACTCTCAATCAGTCTCTCCCGTTGCACCATTCTCCCCTCTGCCTTGCACCCTTATTCTCTTCACCTTGCACCCTTCGCCTCTCTGCCTTGCACTGTTAGACGGAGACCCAGAGGGTCGGCCGGGTACAGGGGGAGAAGCCTCCGGTGAGGGCCGTCTCCGGAGATCGTACAGACAAGTAACTCCCCCCCCCCCCACAAATGGACACCACACAAGGATGAGATCTGCACACTTTATATAGGGTTATTGAGGCAAGGTTATCAATGATACAGTGGGGGGCAGGACACGAGGATCCTCCCAATTCTAGTCTCTGTAGGGTAAGGGATAGCGGGACAGTCTTGGTACCGGTCCGGTACAGGGGCGGCCAGAAGGAGCTCACAATCCTCGAGCTCAGGGGTCCGCAAGGTCGGGCCGCGGCAGCGCCAGCAGGCTAGCATGATAGTTTTCGACAAGGAGGGCCGCGGCAGCGCCAGCAGGCTAGGATGATAGTTCTCGGCAAGGAGGGCCGCGGCCGCGCCAGCAGGCTACGATGATGGTTCACAGCAAGAAGGGCCACGGCAGCGCCAGCAGGCTAGGATGAGGATTTCACGTTGCAGAGGGCTGCGGCAGCGCCAGCAGGCAGGAGCGATGGTTCACAAGGATGGGCCGCGGCAGCGCCAGCAGGCCAAGACGAAGATGCACGCTGCAGAGGGCCGCGGCAGCGCCAGCAGGCTTCAGAGATGGTTCACAAGGCAGGGCTGCGGCAGCGCCAGCAGTCATTCAAGGATGAGTTCTTCAAGGTGTCTCTCGACTCCAGGATACAACTGCCTTCCTGCTCTGGAGCGGCCCCAGTTATAGGTCTGGTCTCCTTTGATGTCCGGACCCTCGCGCTTGGAGGTCGGGAGGTCCGGGATGAGGGAGTCCAGACACCCTGCAGGGGGGTGGAGCCAGCGCCCGGGGAGGCCGGGGGCGATCGGCACCTGGCGGGGGAGAGCCATCGACACTCCTTTCTCCCATTGACCTGCCAAGTGGTCTCTTCACCTACTGGGTGGATGGTGGTGCCTCGATGTCGGGGCCTGGCCAGGCCCAGGGTTGGGGTCGAGCCGAGGCCACGCGGCCTCGTGTTGCAGTGTCCAAGATGGCGGCTGGGCCGGGGCAATGGTGCTGATGGAGGCCCGGGCCAGCCGATACGGGGGTGTTCGGGAGCAGGCGTCCCGTTGGGGACGGGTTGCGGGTTGTCTCGGTGGGTTGCCAGGATGGTTCTTTCCGGGGATACAGGGAGGGCCGGTGTCCGGGCTCTATCATGCGGGGAGGGAGCGGGCCTTCCACGAGGCCTGTCCAACATGCGTCCCCCCCAGCTGAAGGCAGGGAGAGTCACCCATCCTCTTGGGTACTCTCCTCGCAGAGGCGGAAAAAGCGTGACAGGCCGTCCGCGTTGGCGTGGTCCTGGCCAGGACGATGCTCCACAGTGAAGTCCATCCCCTGCAAGGAGATGGACCATCGCAACAGTTTTGGGTTCTCCCCCCGCATTTGCATCAGCCACTCCAGGGGTCGGTGGTCTGTCTGTACCCTGAAGTGGGTGCCGAAGAGGTAGGGCTGGAGTTTCTTGAGGGCCCATACCACTGCGAAGGCCTCCCGCTCGATGGTGCTCCAGCGCTGTTCTCGGGCCAGCAGGCGTCGGCTGATGAAGGCCACTGGCTGATCGACTCCCTCGGCGTTGAGTTGGGAGAGGACTTCCCCAACGCCATGATCTGAGGCGTCCGTCTGGACTATGAATTCCCAGCTGTAGTTGGGGGCCTGGAGCACAGGGGCGGTGCACATGGCGGTCTTCAACTTCTCGAAGGCCGCTTGACAGTCCGGAGTCCAGTTGACTGTTTTGGGGTTTTTCTTGGATGTGAGTTCTGTGAGGGGCCCCACAATGCTGCCATAGTCCTTTACAAACCGCCTGTAGTATCCGGTGAGCCCCAGGAAGGCTCGGACCTCGGTTCGGGTGACAGGTGGTTGCCAGGACTGGATGGCAGCGATCTTGAGCTGAAGAGGGGCCACCAGACCGCTCCCCACTTGGTGTCCGAGGTAGGTCACGGACCCCTGGCCAATCTGGCATTTACTGGCTTTGATGGTGAGGCCGGCCTGCTGTAGGGCGTGCAGGACTTCTCGGAGGTGGTGGAGGTGGTCCGCCCAGTGGCGACTGTACACAGCAATATCGTCCAGGTAGGCGGCGCTGAATTCTTCGAGGCCCGACAGTACCTGGTTCACGAGTCGTTGGAATGTAGCTGGAGCGTTTTTCATGCCGAATGGCATCACTTTGAAGTGGTAGTGGCCATCCGGGGTAGAGAAGGCGGATCGTTCTTGGGCCCTGGGGGTGAGGCCAATTTGCCAGTAGCCCGCTGTTAGATCGAAGATGCTCAGGTAGCGGGCGGCCCCCATGCGGTCAACTAGCTCATCTGCCCGGGGGATAGGGTGGGCGTCCGTTCTGGTAACGGCGTTCAGGCCCCGATAGTCCACACAGAACCGGAGCTCGGGGGCAACGCCCGGGGCGGCAGCCTTGGGGACCAGTACGACTGGGCTGGCCCAGGGGCTGTCAGATGGCTCGATCACTCCCAGAGCCAGCATTTTGGTGACTTCGTTCTGGATGCAGGCGCGCACCCGATCTGGCACCCGGTACGCCCTGTGTCAAATAGGTGGACTATCCCCGGTGTCCACGTCGTGAAGGCACCAGGGGGTGACCCCGGGGGTGAGGGAGAACAGGTTTGCAAATTGTAGCAGGAGAGCTCAACAGTCTTGGCGTTGCTCCGGGGCCAAAGCGTCGGAGAGTCTGACCCCTTCCACTGAGCCATCCTGCTCACGGGTCCTTAGTAGGTCAGGGAGGGGCTCGGTGTCTTCCTCCGCCCCACTATCTGTTGCCATCAGTAGGCTGAGTTCCGAGCGTACGAAGTGGGGTTTGAGTCTGTTGGCGTGGAGGACTCGTAGGGGGTTCCGGGAGGATTCCATGTCGATTAGGTAGGTGACGGGGCCCTTGCGCTCTATCACCTTGAAGGGTCCTGTCCATTTGTCCTGCAGGGCACAGGGTTCGACTGGAGACATCACCCAGACCTGTTGTCCCGGTTCGAACTCGATGGAGGAGGCATGCTGATCGTACCATTTCTTCATGTCCTCCTGGCTGGCCTCAAGGTTGGCTTTGGCGAGCTCCCTGAATCGCCGGGTCTGGTTGCGGAGGGCCAGGAGATACTTATATACATCTGGGGGAGTCTTCTGGGGGGCCATCTCCCATCCTTCCTTGACCAGGGTGAGGGGACCCAGGACGGGGTGTCCGTACAGGAGCTCAAAGGGGCTGAAGCCGAGGGATTTCTGGGGGACTTCTCGATAGGCGAATAGGAGGCACGGGAGCAGCACGTCCCATTGACGACGTAAGGGTTCTTCTAGGCCCATGATCATTCCCTTGAGAGTGCGGTTAAACCGCTCGACCAGTCCATTTCCTTGCCGGTGATAAGGGGTCGTGAATTTGTACGTGACCCCGCACTGTTGCCAGAGAGACCTCATGTACTTCAAGATAAAGTTCGTGCCCCTGTCGCTGACGACTTCCCGGGGGAAGCCCACTCGAGAGAAGATCCCCATCAGGGCTCGGCCTACCACGGGCGCTGTCACGGTCCGAAGAGGAATGGCCTCGGGATAGCGGGTGGCGTGGTCCACCAGGACCAGGATGAACTGGTGCCCCTGTGCCGTTCGGGGGTCCAGGGGCCCCACAATGTCTATTCCCACCTGTTCGAACGGGGTGGTGAGGACGGGAAAGGGTTGCAAGGGTGCTTTGATCTTTCGGCCGCTCTATCCACTGGCCTGGCAGGTGGGGCAGGCCCGGCAGTGGTTGGAGACATCATTTCGCATTTTGGGCCAGTAGAAGTGAGTTACCAGGCGGTTGTACGTTTTGTCTTGCCCCAGGTGCCCAGCGAGGGGGACATCGTGTGCCAAGTTCAAAAGGAAGTCTCTGAAGCGGAGGGGTACCACCAGCACCCGACTGGCCCCCAGCTCAGCAATTCTTTGCTCACTGTAGAGCAGGTCATTGTCCCAATAAATCCAGTGGGCCCCTGAGGTGTCTCCTGCGCTCTGGGCGAGGGCTTGCTGCCGGAGTCCCTCGAGGGAGGGACATGTTCTCTGCTCCTGTCGGAATTGTTCCTGGGTGGGACCACCCTCTTGACGCCACTGGGCCAGTTCGGGAAGGTCCTGGAGTCGAACGGGCCCTTCTTCGTTTTGTTCTGGGGGATTGGCTCTTAGGGTGGCTCCCTCTGGGACGATCGGGGGAGGAGGTTCTGGCCATTCGGGTTCTTCGGGACTGGGGATGGCGTGGGCGGCCATGGACCGGGTTGTTATGCAGGCCCATTCAGGGAGGCCCAACATCCCCAGGTGCTCTCTTCTTTCGACGGCTGCCCAGGGGGAACTTTCGAGGTCGTTCCCCAGGAGGCAGTCCACGGGTGCATCATCGCGGACAGTCACTTTCAGCATTCCGGACACTCCTCCCCACTCGAAGGGGACGCAGGCCATCCGACACAGGCTTTCTGAGTTGTCGGCTGACCGGACGGGGCAAAGGATGTTTGGCAAGATCTGATCCGGGGTCACCAGATGGCAGCGGACTGCTGTCACACTGGCCCCGGTGTCGTGTAGGGCTTCAGCCCGGCGCCCATTAATGTTGACCCACTGGCTGTATTTCTGCGTATTGGCGGGTAGGGGGGCCCGCGGAATCATGTCTCTTTCCCCTAGGCAGACCAGGGACATGGCGGCTGGTTCCCACTCGGGCTGGTCGGCCTCATACTCCTCAGGGTCTTCTGGGGTTTTCTCTTCCCCCAGGGCGGCGGCAGCGACCTGGCGGGGCATAGGGTTCTGGTTCTTTGGGCAATTCGGATCATTGGCGTAGTGGCCGGGTCGCTGGCATCGGTGGCAAGTAACGTTGGCCCGGAACCCTGGACGCATCGGGGGGTTTCCCCTGCCGGCCGGGGGCGGGGCGTCGCTGGCGGGAGCCACCGGGACGGCGTCTCTGCCCCGACCCTGGCCTCCTCCTCCCCCTCGGGGGCGATGGGGTCCTTGGTTGGTTCTGTTCGGTTCGCTGGGCCCGTTTCGGGCAACTCGGGTGCTTTCCCATCGGTCAGCTTCGGCGGCGAGTTGCCGAGGTTCAGTCAGCTTACTGTTGAGGAGGTGCTGCCGGAGCTCGACGAAGCAATTGTTAGAAAGGTGCTCCCACACAATAAGGTCAAAGAGTTGCTCGTAAGTGGTCACCTTGCTGCCCTTCATCCATCCCTCGAATGCTCGGCTGAAGAAGTTCACGTACTCCACCCAAGTTGTACCCGGGATCCGTTTACAGTCGCGGAACCACTGGCGGTACATCTCGGGCGTGAGTCCGTATCGAGTGAGGAGGGCGGCTTTCATGTGGTCGTAGGATGTCATCTGATGGTCCGGGAGTTGCAGCAGGGCGTCTCGCCCTTCGTTGACGAACCTCCCCCATAACCCGGCTCCCCAGTCGCTCCGGGGAATCCGGCGGGAGGTCATGGCTACCTCATAGGCTTTGAACCATTGCTGGATATCATCGTTCCGGTAATACTCTCTGACGACATCCTTGGGAATGTGGACTTTAGGGTCTGTAGTGGCAGGAGTGTTCGGGCGCTCGGGAACCCCGAGATCTTTGTTCTGTTTCCGAAGCTCTATTTCTTTTAGGTTGCGCTCATGTTCGTAGGCTAGCTTTTTCTCTTCTAACTCTCTCTGTCTTTGTTTCTCTTCCCGTTTCTCTCGGAGCCGCAAGTGTTCCAACGTTATTTTTTGTTCCGCCAATTTCAGTTCTCCATCCAAACGAAGTCGAGCCAGCTCCAATTCATGGAGCCTGCTTTTTTCCCGTTCTCGGATCTCCTCTGGGGAGAGACCCGATCTTCTTCCTTCCGTCGGAGTGGTGCTCGTTTCCGGTGCCTCGAGGCTTTGGTTTTGGGGTACGGCCGTACCCGTCTCTGCCCAAGATTCCAGGGCCTTTTTGAAGTCTTCTTTTGTGCTCAGTCCTGTGGTAGCAATGCCTAGTTCTATGCAGAATTGCTTTAGTTCTCTGTGGTTGTACTCTTCTAGTTTCTCCATCTGGAATTTTTCTGTGGTTCCGCTCTCTTTTGTTGTCATTGTGGTTGAGTCGTGGGGTGAGTTACTCTCTGTACGATTACGCGTTGGTTCGGATCGCGCCGCTGGCCACCAATGTTAGACGGAGACCCAGAGGGTCGGCCGGGTACAGGGGGAGAGGCTTCCGGTGAGGGCCGTCTCCGGCGATCGTACAGACAAGTAACTCCCCCCCCCACAAATGGACACCACACAAGGATGAGATCTGCACACTTTATATAGGGTTCTTGAGGCAAGGTTATCAATGATACAGTGGGGGGCAGGACACGAGGATCCTCCCAATTCTAGTCTCTGTAGGGTAAGGGATAGCGGGACAGTCTTGGTACCGGTCCGGTACAGGGGCGGCCAGAAGGAGCTCACAATCCTCGAGCTCAGGGGTCCGCAAGGTCGGGCCGCGGCAGCGCCAGCAGGCTAGCATGATAGTTCTCGACAAGGAGGACCGCGGCAGCGCCAGCAGGCTAGGATGATAGTTCTCGGCAAGGAGGGCCGCGGCCGCGCCAGCAGGCTACGATGATGGTTCACAGCAAGAAGGGCCGCGGCAGCGCCAGAAGGCTAGGATGAGGATTTCACATTGCAGAGGGCCGCGGCAGCGCCAGCAGGCAGGAGCGATGGTTCACAAGGATGGGCCGCGGCAGCGCCAGCAGGCCAAGACGAAGATGCACGTTGCAGAGGGCCGCGGCAGCGCCAGCAGGCTTCAGAGATGGTTCACAAGGCAGGGCTGCGGCAGCGCCAGCAGTCCGTCAAGGATGAGTTCTTCAAGGTGTCTCTCGACTCCAGGATACAACTGCCTTCCTGCTCTGGAGCGGCCCCAGTTATAGGTCTGGTCTCCTTTGATGTCCGGACCCTCGCGCTTGGAGGTCGGGAGGTCCGGGACGAGGGAGTCCAGACACTCAGCAGGGGGGTGGAGCCAGCACCCGGGGAGGCCGGGGGCGATCGGCACCTGGCTGGGGAGAGCCATCGACACTCCTTTCTCCCATTGACCTGCCAAGTGGTCTCTTCACCTCCTGGGTGGATGGTGGTGCCTCGATGTCGGGGCCTGGCCAGGCCCAGGGTTGGGGTCGAGCCGAGGCCACGCGGCCTCGTGTTGCAGTGTCCAAGATGGCGGCTGGGCCGGGGCAATAGTGCTGATGGAGGCCCGGGCCAGCCGATACGGGGGTGTTCGGGAGCAGGCGTCCCGTTGGGGACGGGTTGCGGGTTGTCTCGGTGGGTTGCCGGGATGGTTCATTCCGGGGATACAGGGAGGGCCGGTGTCCGGGCTTTATCATGCGGGGAGGGAGCGGGCCTTCCACGATGCCTGTCCAACATGCACCCTTCTCCCTTCCCCCTTGCACCCTTCTCTACCTTGCACCCTTCTCCTCTCTGCCTTGCACCCTTCTCCTGTCTGCCTTGCACCCTTCTACCCTCTACCTTGCACCCTTCTCCCCTCTGCCTTGCACCTTTCTTCTCTCTGCCTTGCACCCTTCTTCCCTCTGCCTTGCACCCTTCTCCCCTCTGCCGTGCACTCTTCTCCCCTTTGCCTTGCATCCTTCTCCCCTTTGCCTTGCACCCTTCTCCCCTTTGCTTGCACCTGACTCCACCTCTGCCTTGCACTCTTTTCTACCTTGCACCATTCTCCCCTCTGCCTTGCACCCTTCTCCCCTCTGCCTTGCACCCTTCTCCTCTCTGCCTTGCACCCTTCTCCCCTCTGCCTTGCACCATTCTCCCCTCTGCCTTGCACCCTACTCCACCTCCGCCTTGCACCCTTTTCTACCTTGCACCATTCTCCCCTCTGCCTTGCACCCTTCTCCCCTCTGCCTTGCACCTTCTCCCCTCTGCCTTGCATCCTTCTCCCCTCCGCCTTGCACCCTTCCCTACCTTACACCCTTCTCCTCTGCCTTGCACCCTTCTCTCCTCCACCTTGCACCTTTCTCTACCTTGCACCGTTCTCCTCTCTGCCTTGCACCCTTCTCCTTTCTGCCTTGCACCCTTCTCCCCTCTGCCTTGCACCCTTCTACCCTCTGCCTTGCAACCTTTTCTCCCTCCCCGTTGCACCATTCTCGCCTCTGCCTTGCTCCCTTCTCCTCTCCACCTTGCACCCTTCTCCTCTCTGCCTTGCACCCTTCTCCCCTCCGCCTTGCACCCTTCTCTACCTTGCATCCTTCTCCTCTCTGCCGTGCACCCTTCTCCCCTCTGTCTTGCACTCTTCTCCCCTCTGCCTTGCACCCTTCTCCTCTCTGCCTTGCAGCCTTCTACCCTCTGCCTTGCACCCTTCTCTACCTTGCACCCTTCTCCCCGCTGCCTTGCACCCTTCTCCTCTCTGCCTTGCGCCCTTCTCCCCTCTGCCTTGCACCCTTCTCCCCTCTGCCGTGCACCCTTCTCCCCCTCCGCCTTGCACCCTTTTCTACCTTGCACCCTTCTACCCTCTGCCTTGCACCCTTCTCTACCTTGCACCCTTCTCCCCTCTGCCTTGCAACCTTCTCCTCTCTGCCTTGCACCCTTATTCCCTTTGTCTTGCACCCTTCTCCTCTCTGCCTTGCACCCTTCTCCCCTCTGCCTTGCTCCATTCTCCCCTCTGCCTTGCTCCCTTCTCCCCTCTGCCTTGCAACCTTCAGCGCCTCCCCATTGCAACCTTCTCCCCTCTGCCTTGCACCCTTCTCTCCTCCACCTTGCACCCTTCTCTACCTTGCACCCTTCTCCTCTCTGCCTTGCACCCTTCTCCTCTCTGCCTTGCACCCTTTTCCCCTCTGCCTTGCACCCTTCTCCCCTCTGCCTTGCACCCTTCTCCCCCTCCCCGTTGCACCCTTCTCCCATCTGCCTTGCACCCTTCTCCCCTCCGCCTTGCACCCTTCTCTACCTTGCATCATTCTCCCCTCTGCCTTGCACCCTTCTCCCCTCTGCCTTGCACCCTTCTCCCCTCCCTGTTGCACCCTTCTCCCCTCTGCCTTGCACCCTTCTCCCCTCCGCCTTGCACCCTTCTCCCCTCCCCATTGCACCATTCTCCCGTCTACCTTGCTCCCTTATCCTCCCCACCTTGCACCCTTCTCCTCTCTGCCTTGCACCCTTCCCCCCTCCGCCTTGCACCCTTCTCTACCTTGCACCCTTCTCCTCTCTGCCTTGCACCCTTCTTCCCTTTGCCTTGCACCCTTCTCCTACTGTGCCTTGCACTCTTCTCCCCTCTGCCTTGCACCCTTCTCCCCTCTGCCTTGCACCCTTCTCCCCTCTGCCTTGCACCCTTCTCCCCCTCCACCCTGCACCTTTCTCTACCTTGCACCCTTCTCTGCGCTGCCTTGCACCCTTCTCCCCTCCACCTTGCACCCTTCTCCTCTCTACCTTGCACCATTCTCCCCTCTGCCTTGCACCCTTCTCCCCTCTGCCTTGTACCCTACTCCACCTCCGCCTTGCACCCTTTTCTACCTTGCACCATTCTCCCCACTGCCTCGCACCCTTCCCCTCTCTGTCTTGCTCCCTTCTCCCCTCTGCCTTGCACCCTTCTCCCCTCTGTCTTGCACCCTTCTCCCCCTCCCCGTTGTACCCTTCTCTCCTCTACCTTGCACCCTTCTCCCCTACGCCTTGCACCCTTCCCTACCTTGCACCCTTCTCCTCTCTGCCTTGCACCCTTCTCCCCTCTACCTTGCTCCCTTCTCCCCTCTGCCTTGCACCCTTCTCCTCTCTGCCTTGCACCCTTCTCCCCCTCCGCCTTGCACCCTTCTTTACCTTGCACCCTTCTTCCCTCTGCCTTGCACTCTTCTCCCCTCCGCCTTGCACCCTTCTCCTCTTTGCCTTGCACCCTTCTCCTCTCTACCTTGCACCATTCTCCCCTCTGCCTTGCCCCCTTCTCCCCTCTGCCTTGCACCCTTCTCCCCTCAGCCTTGCACCCTTCTCCCCTCCGCCTTGCACCCTTCTCTACCTGGCACCCTTCTCCCCTCTGCCTTGCACAGTTCTCCCCTCTGCCTTGCACCCTTCTCCCCTCCCCGTTGCACCCTTCTCCCCTCTGCCTTGCACCCTTCTCCCCTCCGCCTTGCACCCTTCTCCCCCTCCCCATTGCACCATTCTCCCCTCTGCCTTGCTGCCTTCTTCTCTTCACCTTGCATCCTTCTCCTCTCTACCTTGCACCCTTCTCCCCTACGCCTTGCACCCTTCTCTACCTTGCACCCTTCTCCTCTCTGCCTTGCATCCTTCTCCCCTCTGCCTTGCTCCCTTCTCCCCTCTGCCTTGCACCCTTCTCCTCTCTGCCTTGCAGCCTTCTCCCCCTCCCCGTTGCACCCTTCTCCCCTCTGCCTTGCGCCCTTCTCCCCTCCGCCTTGCACACTTCTCTACCCAGCACCCTTCTCCTCTCTGCCTTGCACCCTTCTCCCCTCTGCCTTGTACCCTTTTCCCCGCTGCCTTGCACCCTTCTCCCCCTCCGCCTTGCACCCTTCTCTACCTTGCACCCTTCTCCCCTCTGCCTTGCACCCTTCTCCCCTCCACCTTGCACCCTTCTCCTCTTTGCCTTGCACCCTTCTCCTCTCTACCTTGCACCCTTCTCCCCTCTGCCTTGCCCCCTTCTCCCCTCTGCCTTGCACCCTGCTCCCCTCAGCCTTGCACCCTTCTCCCCTCTGCCTTGCACCCTTCTCCCCTCTGCCTTGCACCCTTCTCCTCTCTGCCTTGCACCCTTCTCCTCTCTACCTTTCACCCTTCTACCCTCTGCCTTGCAGGCTTCTCCTCTCTACCTTGCACCCTTCTCCTCTCTACCTTGCACCCTTTACCTCTCTGCCTTTTACCCTTCTCCCCTCCACCTTGCACCCTTCTCTACCTTGCACCCTTTTCCCCTCTGCCTTGCACCCTTTTCCCCTCCACCTTAGACCCTTCTCCTCTTTGCCTTACAACCTTCTCCTCTCTACCTTGCACCCTTCCCCTCTCTACCTTTCAGCCTTCTCCACTCTGCCTTGCACACTTCTCCTCTCTGCCTTGCACCCTTCTCCTCTCTACCTTGCACCCTTCACCTCTCTGCCTTGCACCCTTCTCCCCCTCCGCCTTGCAGTCTTCTCTACCTTGCACCTTTTTCCCCTCTGCCTTGCACCCTTCTGCCCTCCACCTTGCACCCTTCTCCTCTCTGCCTTGCACCCTTCTCCTCCCTACCTTGCACCCTTCTCCCCTCTGCCTTGCACCCTTCTCCCCTCCACCTTGCACCCTTTTCCCCTCTGCCTTGCACCCTTCTCCCCTCCGCCTTGCACCCTTCTCCCCCTCCCCATTGCACCATTCTCCCCTCTGCATTGCTCCCTTCTCCTCTTCACCCTTGCATCCTTCTCCTCTCTACCTTGCACCCTTCTCCACTCCACCTCATACCCTTTTCCCCTCTGCCTTGCACCCTTCTCCCCTCCACCTTGCACCCTTCTCCTCTCTACCTTGCACTCTTATCCCCTCTGCCTTGCACCCTTCTCGGCCACCCCCTTGCACCCTTCCCACCCAATGGAAAGGGCTGCCACCTGGAACAATGCTAAAACACCAATTGACAGAATGCAGAACAATGTCATACATTCACCCCAGTACAGAGATCAGGGCCTAAAGCCATCGTTTTTTTGCACTCCACACCACCCCAGTTCAGATATGGCAATATGCAAATCAGCCTTGACCCTGTCCCTCATGGGAACAGTCCAGCCCGAACTGCCAAGCCATGTCTTCCCTGGACCGGAATCAAGCATCCCAGGACCGGTTTCTGGCTATCAGCTGTCATCAGCCAAGATAGCTTGACTCCAGTGGTGTGGAGAGCACAGGACTCACGTCTGAGCATACCCGTCACACTCGGGGTGACAAATGGTAAAACAACAATTGATGGACAGAATGCAGAACAATGTCATACATTCACCCCAGTACAGAGATCGGGCCTGAATCCAGGTTCGCAAAATAACGATGGATTAAAGCCAGATCTGTGACTGGGGGTGAATGTTTTGCCATTGTGCAACATTCCGTCCATCATCTTGTGTGTTTTGCTGTTCAACCTGTAACAATGGCACCATTTCAAAAGCATGTCAGCATGATGGACTAGGGCCGACCCTGACTGGGCCCACACCAGACGCACTGGTGATCCAGGGGGCATTCCAAAAAGAGTGCTTACCTGAGAGCACCATTTTGCTGCCTCATCTCTTCTCATATGAGCATTGCCCTGAAGAATGCTGTCTCTGGGGGCCCCCACCCCATCCATGTCCTTGTCTCTTTTCAGAGGAGCAGAGCCCTGTGGGGAATGCTGGCTTGCACCCTCCTCCCCTCTGCCTTGCACCCTTCTCCCCTCTGCCTTGCACAATCCTCCTCTCTGCCTTGCACCCTTCTCCTCTCTACCTTGCACCCTTCTCCCCTCTGTCTTGCACTCTTCTCCCCTCTGCCTTGCACCCTTCTCCTCTCTACCTTGCACCCTTCTCCCCTCTGTCTTGCACTCTTCTACCCTCTGCCTTGCACCCTTCTCTACCTTGCACCCTTCTCCCCGCTGCCTTGCACACTTCTCCTCTCTGCCTTGCGCCCTTCTCCCCTCTGCCTTGCACCCTTCTACCCTCTGCCGTGCACCCTTCTCCCCCTCCGCCTTGCACCCTTTTCTACCTTGCACCCTTCTACCCTCTGCCTTGCACCCTTCTCTACCTTGCACCCTTCTCCCCTCTGCCTTGCAACCTTCTCCTCTCTGCCTTGCACCCTTATTCCCTTTGTCTTGCACCCTTCTCCTCTCTGCCTTGCACCCTTCTCCCCTCTGCCTTGCTCCATTCTCCCCTCTGCCTTGCTCCCTTCTCCCCTCTGCCTTGCAACCTTCAGCGCCTCCCCATTGCAACCTTCTCCCCTCTGCCTTGCACCCTTCTCTCCTCCACCTTGCACCCTTCTCTACCTTGCACCCTTCTCCTCTCTGCCTTGCACCCTTCTCCTCTCTGCCTTGCACCCTTTTCCCCTCTGCCTTGCACCCTTCTCCCCTCTGCCTTGCACCCTTCTCCCCCTCCCTGTTGCACCCTTCTCCCATCTGCCTTGCACCCTTCTCCCCTCCGCCTTGCACCCTTCTCTACCTTGCATCATTCTCCCCTCTGCCTTGCACCCTTCTCTCCTCTGCCTTGCACCCTTCTCCCCTCCCAGTTGCACCCTTCTCCCCTCTGCCTTGCACCCTTCTCCCCTCCGCCTTGCACCCTTCTCCCCTCCCCATTGCACCATTCTCCCCCCTACCTTGCTCCCTTATCCTCCCCACCTTGCACCCTTCTCCTCTCTGCCTTGCACCCTTCCCCCCTCCGCCTTGCACCCTTCTCTACCTTGCACCCTTCTCCTCTCTGCCTTGCACCCTTCTTCCCTTTGCCTTGCACCCTTCTCCTACTCTGCCTTGCACTCTTCTCCCCTCTGCCTTGCACCCTTCTCCCCTCTGCCTTGCACCCTTCTCCCCTCTGCCTTGCACCCTTCTCCCCCTCCACCCTGCACCTTTCTCTACCTTGCACCCTTCTCTGCGCTGCCTTGCACCCTTCTCCCCTCCACCTTGCACCCTTCTCCTCTCTACCTTTCACCATTCTCCCCTCTGCCTTGCACCCTTCTCCCCTCTGCCTTGTACCCTACTCCACCTCCGCCTTGCACCCTTTTCTACCTTGCACCATTCTCCCCACTGCCTCGCACCCTTCCCCTCTCTGTCTTGCTCCCTTCTCCCCTCTGCCTTGCACCCTTCTCCCCTCTGTCTTGCACCCTTCTCCCCCTCCCCGTTGTACCCTTCTCTCCTCTACCTTGCACCCTTCTCCCCTACGCCTTGCACCCTTCCCTACCTTGCACCCTTCTCCTCTCTGCCTTGCACCCTTCTCCCCTCTACCTTGCTCCCTTCTCCCCTCTGCCTTGCACCCTTCTCCTCTCTGCCTTGCACCCTTCTCCCCCTCCGCCTTGCACCCTTCTTTACCTTGCACCCTTCTTCCCTCTGCCTTGCACTCTTCTCCTCTCCGCCTTGCACCCTTCTCCTCTTTGCCTTGCACCCTTCTCCTCTCTACCTTGCACCATTCTCCCCTCTGCCTTGCCCCCTTCTCCCCTCTGCCTTGCACCCTTCTCCCCTCAGCCTTGCACCCTTCTCCCCTCCGCCTTGCACCCTTCTCTACCTGGCACCCTTCTCCCCTCTGCCTTGCACAGTTCTCCCCTCTGCCTTGCACCCTTCTCCCCTCCCCGTTGCACCCTTCTCCCCTCTGCCTTGCACCCTTCTCCCCTCCGCCTTGCACCCTTCTCCCCCTCCCCATTGCACCATTCTCCCCTCTGCCTTGCTGCCTTCTTCTCTTCACCTTGCATCCTTCTCCTCTCTACCTTGCACCCTTCTCCCCTACGCCTTGCACCCTTATCTACCTTGCACCCTTCTCCTCTCTGCCTTGCATCCTTCTCCCCTCTGCCTTGCTCCCTTCTCCCCTCTGCCTTGCACCCTTCTCCTCTCTGCCTTGCAGCCTTCTCCCCCTCCCCGTTGCACCCTTCTCCCCTCTGCCTTGCGCCCTTCTCCCCTCCGCCTTGCACACTTCTCTACCCAGCACCCTTCTCCTCTCTGCCTTGCACCCTTCTCCCCTCTGCCTTGTACCCTTTTCCCCGCTGCCTTGCACCCTTCTCCCCCTCCGCCTTGCACCCTTCTCTACCTTGCACCCTTCTCCCCTCTGCCTTGCACCCTTCTCCCCTCCACCTTGCACCCTTCTCCTCTTTGCCTTGCACCCTTCTCCTCTCTACCTTGCACCCTTCTCCCCTCTGCCTTGCCCCCTTCTCCCCTCTGCCTTGCACCCTGCTCCCCTCAGCCTTGCACCCTTCTCCCCTCTGCCTTGCACCCTTCTCCCCTCTGCCTTGCACCCTTCTCCTCTCTGCCTTGCACCCTTCTCCTCTCTACCTTTCACCCTTCTACCCTCTGCCTTGCAGGCTTCTCCTCTCTACCTTGCACCCTTCTCCTCTCTACCTTGCACCCTTCAACTCTCTGCCTTTTACCCTTCTCCCCTCCACCTTGCACCCTTCTCTACCTTGCACCCTTTTCCCCTCTGCCTTGCACCCTTTTCCCCTCCACCTTGCACCCTTCTCCTCTTTGCCTTACAACCTTCTCCTCTCTACCTTGCACCCTTCCCCTCTCTACCTTTCAGCCTTCTCCCCTCTGCCTTGCACACTTCTCCTCTCTGCCTTGCACCCTTCTCCTCTCTACCTTGCACCCTTCACCTCTCTGCCTTGCACCCTTCTCCCTCTCCGCCTTGCAGTCTTCTCTACCTTGCACCTTTTTCCCCTCTGCCTTGCACCCTTCTGCCCTCCACCTTGCACCCTTCTCCTCTCTGCCTTGCACCCTTCTCCTCCCTACCTTGCACCCTTCTCCCCTCTGCCTTGCACCCTTCTCCCCTCCACCTTGCACCCTTTTCCCCTCTGCCTTGCACCCTTCTCCCCTCCGCCTTGCACCCTTCTCCCCCTCCCCATTGCACCATTCTCCCCTCTGCATTGCTCCCTTCTCCTCTTCACCCTTGCATCCTTCTCCTCTCTACCTTGCACCCTTCTCCACTCCACCTTGTACCCTTTTCCCCTCTGCCTTGCACCCTTCTCCCCTCCACCTTGCACCCTTCTCCTCTCTACCTTGCACTCTTATCCCCTCTGCCTTGCACCCTTCTCGGCCACCCCCTTGCACCCTTCCCACCCAATGGAAAGGGCTGCCACCTGGAACAATGCTAACACACCAATTGACAGAATGCAGAACAATGTCATACATTCACCCCAGTACAGAGATCAGGGCCTAAATCCATCGTTTTTTTGCACTCCACACCACCCCAGTTCAGATATGGCAATATGCAAATCAGCCTTGACCCTGTGCCTCATGGGAACAGTCCAGCCCGAACTGCCAAGCCATGTCTTCCCTGGACCGGAATCAAGCATCCCAGGACCGGTTTCTGGCTATCAGCTGTCATCAGCCAAGATAGCTTGACTCCAGTGGTGTGGAGAGCACAGGACTCACGTCTGAGCATACCCGTCACACTCGGGGTGACAAATGGTAAAACAACAATTGATGGACAGAATGCAGAACAATGTCATACATTCACCCCAGTACAGAGATCGGGCCTGAATCCAGGTTCGCAAAATAACGATGGATTAAAGCCAGATCTGTGACTGGGGGTGAATGTTTTGCCATTGTGCAACATTCCGTCCATCATCTTGTGTGTTTTGCTGTTCAACCTGTAACAATGGCACCATTTCAAAAGCATGTCAGCATGATGGACTAGGGCCGACCCTGACTGGGCCCACACCAGACGCACTGGTGATCCAGGGGGCATTCCAAAAAGAGTGCTTACCTGAGAGCACTATTTTGCTGCCTCATCTCTTCTCATATGAGCATTGCCCTGAAGAATGCTGTCTCTGGGGGCCCCCACCCCATCCTTGTCCTTGTCTCTTTTCAGAGGAGCAGAGCCCTGTGGGGAATGCTGGCTTGCACCCTCCTCCCCTCTGCCTTGCACCCTTCTCCCCTCTGCCTTGCACAATCCTCCTCTCTGCCTTGCACCCTTCTCCTCTCTACCTTGCACCCTTCTCGCCTCTGCCTTGCAGGCTTTTCCTCTCTGCCTTACACCCTTCTCCTCTCTACCTTGAACCCTTCACCTCTCTGCCTTGCACCCTTCTCCCCATCCACCTTGCACCCTTCTCTACCTTGCACCCTTCTCCCCTCTGCCTTGCACCCTTCTCCCCTCTGCCTTGCACCCTTCTCCTCTCTACCTTGCACTCTTATCCCCTCTGCTTTGCACCCTTCTCGGCCACCCCCTTGCACCCTTCCCACCCAATGGAAAGGGCTGCCACCTGGAACAATGCAAAAACACCAATGGATGGACAGAATGCAGAACAATGTCATACATTCACCCCAGTACAGAGATCAGGGCCTAAATCCATCGTTTTTTTGCACTCCACACCACCCCAGTTCAGATATGGCCATATGCAAATCAACCTTGACCCTGTGCCTCATGGGAACAGTCCAGCCTGAACTGCCAAGCCATGTCTTCCCTGGACTGGAATCAAGCATCCTAGGACCGGTTTCTGGCTATCAGCTGTCATCAGCCAAGATAGCTTGACTCCAGTGGTGTGGAGAGCACGGGACTCACGTCTGAGCATACCCGTCCCACTCGGGGTGACAAGTGCAAAAACAACAATTGATGGACAGAATGCAGAACAATGTCATACATTCACCCCATTACAGAGATCGGGCCTGAATCCAGGTGCGCAAAATAACGATGGATTAAAGCCAGATCTGTGACTGGGGGTGAATGTTTTGCCATTGTGCAACATTCCGTCCATCATCTTGTGTGTTTTGCTGTTCAACCTGTAACAATGGCACCATTTCAAAAGCATATCAGCATGATGGACTAGGGCCGACCCTGACTGGGCCCACACCAGACGCACTGGTGATCCAGGGGGCGTTCCAAAAAGAGTGTTTACCTGAGAGCACCATTTTGCTGCCTCATCTCTTCTCATATGAGCATTGCCCTGAAGAATGCTGTCTCTGGGGGCCCCCACCCCATCCTTGTCCTTGTCTCTTTTCAGAGGAGCAGAGCCCTGTGGGGAATGCTGGCTTGCACCCTCCTCCCCTCTGCCTTGCAACCTTCTCCCCTCTACCTTGCACCCTTCTCCCCTCTGCTTTGCACCCTTCTCCCCTCCACCTTGCACTCTTCTCCTCTTTGCCTTGCACCCTTCTCCTCTCTACCTTGCACCCTTCTCCCCTCTGCCTTGCCCCCTTCTCCCCTCTGCCTTGCACCCTTCTCCCCTCAGCTTTGCACCCTTCTCCCCTCTGCCTTGCACTCTTCTCCCCTCTGCCTTGCACAATCCTCCTCTCTGCCTTGCACCCTTCTCCTCTCTACCTTGCACCCTTCACCTCTCTGCCTTGCACCCTTCTCCCCTCCACCTTGCACCCTCTCTACCTTGCACCCTTCTCCCCTCTGCCTTGCACCCTTCTCCCCTCTGCCTTGCACCCTTCTCCTCTCTACCTTGCACTCTTATCCCCTCTGCCTTGCACCCTTCTCGGCCACCCCCTTGCACCCTTCCCACCCAATGGAAAGGGCTGCCACCTGGAACAATGCAAAAACACCAATTGATGGACAGAATGCAGAACAATGTCATACATTCACCCAGTACAGAGATCAGGGCCTAAATCCATCGTTTTTTTTCACTCCACACCACCCCAGTTCAGATATGGCCATATGCAAATCAGCCTTGACCCTGTGCCTCATGGGAACAGTCCAGCCCGAACTGCCAAGCCATGTCTTCCCTGGACTGGAATCAAGCATCCTAGGACCGGTTTCTGGCTATCAGCTGTCATCAGCCAAGATAGCTTGACTCCAGTGGTGTGGAGAGCACGGGACTCACGTCTGAGCATACCCGTCCCACTCAGGGTGACAAGTGCAAAAACAACAATTGATGGACAGAATGCAGAACAATGTCATACATTCACCCCATTACAGAGATCGGGCCTGAATCTAGGTGCGCAAAATAACGATGGATTAAAGCCAGATCTGTGACTGGGGGTGAATGTTTTGCCATTGTGCAACATTCCGTCCATCATCTTGTGTGTTTTGCTGTTCAACCTGTAACAATGGCACCATTTCAAAAGCATATCAGCATGATGGACTAGGGCCGACCCTGACTGGGCCCACACCAGACGCACTGGTGATCCAGGGGGCGTTCCAAAAAGAGTGTTTACCTGAGAGCACCATTTTGCTGCCTCATCTCTTCTCATATGAGCATTGCCCTGAAGAATGCTGTCTCTGGGGGCCCCCACCCCATCCTTGTCCTTGTCTCTTTTCAGAGGAGCAGAGCCCTGTGGGGAATGCTGGCTTGCACCCTCCTCCCCTCTGCCTTGCAACCTTCTCCCCTCTACCTTGCACCCTTCTCCCCTCTGCTTTGCACCATTCTCCCCTCCACCTTGCACTCTTCTCCTCTTTGCCTTGCACCCTTCTCCTCTCTACCTTGCACCCTTCTCCCCTCTGCCTTGCCCCCTTATCCCCTCTGCCTTGCACCCTTCTCCCCTCAGCTTTGCACCCTTCTCCCCTCTGCCTTGCACCCTTCTCCCCTCTGCCTTGCACAATCCTCCTCTCTGCCTTGCACCCTTCTCCTCTCTACCTTGCACCCTTCTCGCCTCTGCCTTGCAGGCTTTTCCTCTCTGCATTGCACCCTTCTCCTCTCTACCTTGCACCCTTCACCTCTCTGCCTTGCACCCTTCTCCCCCTCCGCCTTGCAGTCTTCTCTACCTTGCACCTTTTCCCCCTCTGCCTTGCACCCTTCTGCCCTCCACCTTGCACCCTTCTCCTCTCTGCCTTGCACCCTTCTCCTCCCTACCTTGCACCCTTCTCCCCTCTGCCTTGCACCCTTCTCCCCTCCACCTTGCACCCTTTTCCCCTCTGCCTTGCACCCTTCTCCCCTCTGCCTTGCACCCTTCTCCCCTCCACCTTGCACCCTTTTCCCCTCTGCCTTGCACCCTTCTCCCCTCTGCCTTGCACCCTTCTCCCCCTCCCCATTGCACCATTCTCCCCTCTGCCTTGCTCCCTGCTCCTCTTCACCCTTGCATCCTTCTCCTCTCTACCTTCCACCCTTCTCCCCTCCACCTTGTACCCTTTTCCCCTCTGCCTTGCACCCTTCTCCCCTCCACCTTGCACCCTTCTCCTCTCTACCTTGCACTCTTATCCCCTCTGCCTTGCACCCTTCTCGGCCACCCCCTTGCACCCTTCCCACCCAATGGAAAGGGCTGCCACCTGGAACAATGCTAAAACACCAATTGATGGACAGAATGCAGAACAATGTCATACATTCACCCCAGTACAGAGATCAGGGCCGAAATCCATCTTTTTTTTGCACTCCACACCACCCCAGTTCAGATATGGCAATATGCAAATCAGCCTTGACCCTGTGCCTCATGGGAACAGTCCAGCCCGAACTGCCAAGCCATGTCTTCCCTGGACCGGAATCAAGCATCCCAGGACCGGTTTCTGGCTATCAGCTGTCATCAGCCAAGATAGCTTGACTCCAGTGGTGTGGAGAGCACAGGACTCACGTCTGAGCATACCCGTCACACTCGGGGTGACAAATGGTAAAACAACAATTGATGGACAGAATGCAGAACAATGTCATACATTCACCCCAGTACAGAGATCGGGCCTGAATCCAGGTTCGCAAAATAACGATGGATTAAAGCCAGATCTGTGACTGGGGGTGAATGTTTTGCCATTGTGCAACATTCCGTCCATCATCTTGTGTGTTTTGCTGTTCAACCTGTAACAATGGCACCATTTCAAAAGCATGTCAGCATGATGGACTAGGGCCGACCCTGACTGGGCCCACACCAGACGCACTGGTGATCCAGGGGGCATTCCAAAAAGAGTGCTTACCTGAGAGCACCATTTTGCTGCCTCATCTCTTCTCATATGAGCATTGCCCTGAAGAATGCTGTCTCTGGGGGCCCCCACCCCATCCTTGTCCTTGTCTCTTCTCAGAGGAGCAGAGCCCTGTTGGGAATGCTGGCTTGCACCCTCCTCCCCTCTGCCTTGCACCCTTCTCCCCTCAGCTTTGCACCCTTCTCCCCTCTGCCTTGCACCCTTCTCCCCTCTGCCTTGCACAATCCTCCTCTCTGCCTTGCACCCTTCTCCTCTCTACCTTGCACCCTTCTCGCCTCTGCCTTGCAGGCTTTTCCTCTCTGCCTTGCACCCTTCTCCTCTCTACCTTGAACCCTTCACCTCTCTGCCTTGCACCCTTCTCCCCTTCTCCCCATCCACCTTGCACCCTTCTCTACCTTGCACCCTTCTCCCCTCTGCCCTGCACCCTTCTCCCCTCTGCCTTGCACCCTTCTCCTCTCTACCTTGCACTCTTATCCCCTCTGCCTTGCACCCTTCTCGGCCACCCCCTTGCACCCTTCCCACCCAATGGAAAGGGCTGCCACCTGGAACAATCCAAAAACACCAATGGATGGACAGAATGCAGAACAATGTCATACATTCACCCCAGTACAGAGATCAGGGCCTAAATCCATCGTTTTTTTGCACTCCACACCACCCCAGTTCAGATATGGCCATATGCAAATCAGCCTTGACCCTGTGCCTCATGGGAACAGTCCAGCCTGAACTGCCAAGCCATGTCTTCCCTGGACTGGAATCAAGCATCCTGGGACCGGTTTCTGGCTATCAGCTGTCATCAGCCAAGATAGCTTGACTCCAGTGGTGTGGAGAGCACGGGACTCACGTCTGAGCATACCCGTCCCACTCCGGGTGACAAGTGCAAAAACAACAATTGATGGACAGAATGCAGAACAATGTCATACATTCACCCCATTACAGAGATCGGGCCTGAATCCAGGTGCGCAAAATAACGATGGATTAAAGCCAGATCTGTGACTGGGGGTGAATGTTTTGCCATTGTGCAACATTCCGTCCATCATCTTGTGTGTTTTGCTGTTCAACCTGTAACAATGGCACCATTTCAAAAGCATATCAGCATGATGGACTAGGGCCGACCCTGACTGGGCCCACACCAGACGCACTGGTGATCCAGGGGGCGTTCCAAAAAGAGTGTTTACCTGAGAGCACCATTTTGCTGCCTCATCTCTTCTCATATGAGCATTGCCCTGAAGAATGCTGTCTCTGGGGGCCCCCACCCCATCCTTGTCCTTGTCTCTTTTCAGAGGAGCAGAGCCCTGTGGGGAATGCTGGCTTGCACCCTCCTCCCCTCTGCCTTGCAACCTTCTCCCCTCTACCTTGCACCCTTCTCCCCTCTGCTTTGCACCCTTCTCCCCTCCACCTTGCACTCTTCTCCTCTTTGCCTTGCACCCTTCTCCTCTCTACCTTGCACCCTTCTCCCCTCTGCCTTGCCCCCTTCTCCCCTCTGCCTTGCACCCTTCTCCCCTCATCTTTGCACCCTTCTCCCCTCTACCTTGCACCCTTCTCCCCTCTGCCTTGCACAATCCTCTTCTCTGCCTTGCACCCTTCTCCTCTCTACCTTGCACCCTTCTCGCCTCTGCCTTGTAGGCTTTTCCTCTCTGCCTTGCACCCTTCTCCTCTCTACCTTGCACCCTTCACCTCTCTGCCTTGCACCCTTCTCCCCTCCACCTTGCACCCTTCTCTACCTTGCACCCTTCTCCCCTCTGCCTTGCACCCTTCTCCCCTCTGCCTTGCACCCTTCTCCTCTCTACCTTGCACTCTTATCCCCTCTGCCTTGCACCCTTCTCGGCCACCCCCTTGCACCCTTCCCACCCAATGGAAAGGGCTGCCACCTGGAACAATGCAAAAACACCAATTGATGGACAGAATGCAGAACAATGTCATACATTAACCCCATTACTGAGATCGGGCCTGAATCCAGGTGTGCAAAATAACGATGGATTAAAGCCAGATCTGTGACTGGGGGTGAATGTTTTGCCATTGTGCAACATTCCGTCCATCATCTTGTGTGTTTTGCTGTTCAACCTGTAACAATGGCACCATTTCAAAAGCATGTCAGCATGATGGACTAGGGCCGACCCTGACTGGGCCCACACCAGACGCACTGATGATCCAGGGGGCGTTCCAACAAGAGTGCTTACCTGAGGGCACTATTTTGCTGCCTTATCCCTTCTCATATGATCATTGCTCTGAAGAATGCTGTTTCTGGGGGCCCCCACCCCATCCTTGTCCTTGTCTCTCCTCAGAGGAGCAGAGCCCTGTGGGGAATGCTGTCTCTGGGCCCCCACCCCAATCCTTTTTCCAGACGGGCTCAGACTGAAGAGAAACAATGTAAGTTGTTACATTGTTTCTCTTCAGTCAACGGGACGGGCTCAGAGCAGGCTGCAGACAGCCTGAACCTGCTTTAGAGGGAGAGAGGCTTGCTTTAGCGCAGGCCTCTCTCACAGCTCTCTCCGAAGTGCTGAGTGGGCCCCCTTCTTTTACTGAAGAGAGTGGGGCCCCCTGCACCGCGGGGGCTGTGGGGGCGTTTTGTGTTTGCAGCAGGAACTTTCTCCCTGTAACCAGAGGACCTAACCTCCGACGGAGTGAAGACAATTCCCTGCTGACCCCCCCCCCCCCTCCCCGAAATCACATTCAAGGCACACATTCTCACCTTTCACATTCTTAATTTTCATTGCTTGGTCCTCAGAAATCCCAATCACATCTCTTTTACCCCACCACCCTCTACTCTGTAATAACACAGGACTTTTCAAAATCTTTTCCAACTGAACAGTTGAAGAAAATTTCGACTCTGGTAGGCACTCTCACAAGTACCTAATCTACAACCGTCAAATCCAATGACTACCGCCTATTCTGCCTGTCAAACACCTCTTTAATTTGACCTTATTTGGCAGCAACCCTGACTCCAACTGACCCAGGATCTTCACCCATACTTTTACCCACAATTGTGACCCAGTCAGGAGAGAAAATGCACCTGGGAAATCTTTTGCTCAAAAGAATGAAAAGACAAGCACCAGTAGTGCTATGAGGTGTTACCAGATACAACCAATTTTTCTCATCCAAGAACGTTTTCACCTCAAAACCAATGGCCGTCTTTTCCACACCTTCCTTGAGAAATCTATTCCTGCGCTCAACGAGACCATTAGATATTGGAGAGTAGAGTGCTGCTCTAACATGTGCTATCTGCAAAACATGACCTCATTTTGAGTGACACAAAATGAGTGTCCCTCCTCAGTTCCTTAGAATCTGTGTTGGGATGAGCAGTAAAATCCAGCAGAAAAAGAATCCACTAAAACCATCATGTACCTCTGTGAGGATGGGAACAATTCAAGTGGACCTGCAATGCCTAATGCTACTTTCAACCAAGCTTCTTCAGGAAAAGGCACAGGCTGAAGAGGTGTATTGTGCATGTTTCAATGCTTATCAGACATCAAACACGTGGTACAGTCTTTAATGAATTTAGAGACTTGAGACTCCATGGCTGGCCACCTAAAACAAAATTGATTGAGGGCTTTACAAGTACTACTGACTTTTAAGTGCCCTTTGTGTGCTTCCTTAATCAGCCCCACCCTCAGGGATGCCAGAGGCACATACCGATCCGCACACAACAACACACCATCACAACAGACGATTTTTCTGAAACTTGAACAAAATACCTCAAAGCAGCTTCCATATTTCTCTCCCTGGGCTAACCATTGCCCATAAATGAGACCACCTCCATCAACACACTATTCCTTGCGTGCAGCCTCAACCCACACACTGTGTGATATAGTTCCAGTGCCATGTAAAATGTCCTCAACCAAAGCTACCACACATTCTTGTCCACTATATTCTGCATCAGAATCATCCAGAACAGGCCGCCTGGATAAACAATCTGCCCTAATGGTCTTCCCACCAGGAATATACTTAAGACAAAAATTATACTCCTGCAATTTGGAAAGTAACCTGACCTGAAGCACAGAGGCCCTCCCTGAGCCATTCCATACAGCAAGTGCAACAACTGCTTGTGGTAAATTAACGTATCAAACTTTGATCCACAAATAAAATTCTTAAATCTTTTCACATCCCACGCTATTGCCAATGCCTTATGTTCCATGGTACTATAGTTGGGCTCAGCTGAGCTGAGTGAATGGGAGGCAAAGGCGCAAGTCTGCTCCTTGCCCTGATCAAACTGAGCCAGAATATCCCCCGACCCAACCTGTCTGGCATCCACAGTGATGACACATTTCTTACCATCCAGGAAAAGAGACAGAGCAGGAGCAGAAATAGTAAGCCTTTTCACAGTTCGGATGGCCTCATGCACCTCATCCGTCCAAAGTAATTTGGATCCCTTTCTTAATAAGTTCCTCAACTGTTGTACTACACATGCATAGCCTTTTTCAAACCGTGAGTAATACCCACTCCGCTCAAGAAATGACTTAACAGTGTTCTTCTCCCTGGGCGACTGATCGTCCTGGCTGGCCTTGATCAAAGAAAACTTTGGAGAAATCCCTTTGGGACTAATATTATGCCCCAAGTAGTCAACATTCTGAGCATTGAATTTGCACTTATCAGCTCGCAGTGTAATACCAAATTCTTTAAACGTTTCAAAGATCTCCTCTAAGATCCTGTTGTGATCAACCAACGTTTCAGCAAAGATGAGAACATCATCTTGGAAGGCCTGAACACCTGCCATGCCCTCCAAGACAGTGTCCTTCAATATCTGAAAAACGCTTGTGACCAAAGCCAAGCCAAAAGACAGTCTAGAATACTTAAGCGCCCCAAAAAGCATGACAAAAGTAGTAAGTTCTTGGGAAGCCTCATCCAATGGGATCTGATGATATGTAGACTTTAAACCTAGAAGTGAAAAATATTGTGCTCCCCCAGTGTTAGCTAAAAGTTCTTGTCCTCAGGAAGAGGATGGCACTCAACAAAAATGTTCTTGCTTAGACTCTAAAAGTTGGCACAGAGCCTAATGTACCCATCCTTTTTGAGAACAATCACGATGGTGCTCACCCACTCAGATGGCCCAGCCGCTTTAATAATGCCATCTTTAACCATAGTTTCTCCCTCTCATTCCTGGTGACAATTCAGTTTCCCCCAAATTTCTCCTTTGCTCTGTGCTAAGACCTGTATGTTAAAACAGTGCACCCCAGCCACAATTTTATGTTTATACGCCAGTGAAACCAGCCCCCCTGCCCCCACCAGCAAAAGGAATATTCTACATCAGAGGGTGCTTCTGTGAGCTGTTTAAACTGTTTTTACTAGGGCCTGAGCGCTTCGTTTTTTGGCCAGGAGGGGGAGTAAAGTTTTATCCAAACAGTATTGTTAGATTTCAAGTTAGTGAGGCCTTTACCTGCAGAAGTCCAAAGTGAGGATTGAGCCTGTCTGTCTCCTAGGAGATTCTGAACAGGAGAAGCAGTTTCCAACTCCTTGGCCAACAAACCTTGTTTGAGGTCGCTGGGACCTTATATGGTCTGCTAGTGGTTGGTACATGTGCACACTAATTGGTGGTTGTATCTGGTGTTTCTATTGGATTAGGAGTAATGTCCTCATTGGTTGGGTATCTGAGGGTTCTTATTGGTTTCTGGGTCTGTGATTTAATCATTGTAGGGTTGGGGCTAGGGCTAGGGGTAGGATTTCTATTGGAAGTAGGGACTAGGGCTTCCTATGTTATTGGTTGTTGGGAGTAGTGTGGGACTAGGGCTAGGGTTAGACTTTTAATTGGAAGTAGCGATTAGGGCTTCTGGTGTGATTGGTTGCTGGACTAAGAGTTGGGTTAGGCTTTCTATTGTAAGTAGGGACTAGGGCTACCTGTGCCATTGGTTGCTTGGACTTGGGTTGGGACTACTGGTAGGGCTAGGGCCTTTATGGACGTAGAGATCCGGGTTTTTGAACTGATTGGATGCTTGGACTAGGGCTAGGATTGGCTGTATGGTCCTGGTCTCCAACTGGTTCTAGATTTTAGGGCTAGTGTTATGATTGGATAGTGTTAGGGCTAGGGGTTCTCATTGGCTGCAGAGTTCACCTGATTACTCGGGCTATAAAAGGCCAGGCTTAGGACGTCTCAGCCCGGGCGTCGAGGCTAAGGGCAGAGAGGACAAGGGCAGTTGCCTGTTTGAGCCTGTTAAGGGCGGAGAGGACAAGGGCAGTTGCCTGTTTGAGCCTGTTCGAGACTGACCAGGGCCAAGGCCAGAAATGCTGCCCATTTTCCCTTTTAGCAATAAGCAGCCCACACCATCCACATCCACAAACAGAGCAACACACTCACACCAAATGTACACCACGCACAACACTATGCACAGATTAATGTACCAGCATGCACCACGATCCCAACCAAACCACATCTACACACCCTACTAGCCCAACCACCACACATATCCACCATCACCTACAAACAGTACACATCTCTATTCTATACCATTAACCGATACACTCATCACTAACACAACGCCAATCAACACCATACATAACTACATCCCATTCAGACACACTCTCCCTACTGTAACTACACTTAACAGACCACCTTTTATCACTAACAAACAAATATTAATCCTTCCATCAGTTGTCCAATAAACGCCCTCCTCTCCCTTCTACCATAATACCACTAACGCACAACACACACACTGCACACCACCACACTTTGTAACTCTTGCAACAAACCAATCTAAGATAAACACTCTCACCTCTACTTCATTCCCTCCTACACACAACATACACTCTACTCATAAACACATCACCACCCCCTCTACGCCACAACCTCCTCTCATAAACAATACTATACAACCAAATCCATTGCATGAAACATATACATCAGCACCCCTTTTCACTACTCTTCAAAAGCAAAACATATCACACACACCAGCGCAACAAGATCTTCAAAGCGTAACACCTCATAATATTTACCATCACAAAATACAAACATATATCCACCTTTCAAACCACACAAAGGAACAAACTCCAATGCCAAGCTTTCCCTCTTCCACCACACCTAACACAGATACAACAATACAGCAACTCTCTTCTAACCGCCTCTCATCCAATTTAGAACATTACTACATGACCCACATGCTTTACCACCTCCCCTGACTCATACACCTTCCGCCTTAAACACACGCAAAAAATATAAGCAACATGCCACACCTCACAACTTTGCTTCCTCATGTCTACTTCACAACAATGTTACACCACAAAAGCAACACACCACTCCAACTTACTCTCAAACACCATCTCCAACACATACACCCGCAGACCTATCAACTTGCTTTCTTATCATGTTGGATGAGGAACACAATACAGAACAGCTACACAATTGCTATTCTAATACAGCTAATACCATAACTAAAAACACACCTGCTACAAACCCACACAATACTGATCACTCTTCTACAAAACAAAGTCCCATTATCACCAAAGGCCACTCACTAAACTGTCTACTAATAAATGTTTGATCCCTCTCTAAAAACAAGCATCATATCTACGATCTTCTCACCGATGCAAAACCAGACATACTATTCATAACCGAATCATGGTTGGGAGAGGATATGGCTCCAGTCCTGCATGAAGCCATTTCTCTAGGCTAACAAACAATCACCCAAAATCGTGTAACCAAAAACGGAGGTGGTCTAGCTGTTGTATTCAGTCAAACAATACATAACACTAAAATTGACAACATCTCCATAAAGAATTGTGAGGCTCTTCTAACGAGATGTAATCCTACACCGTCTCCTCCTCTAACTTCCTGCTCCTTTACAGACCTCCACCTTGCAAGGCAACATTCCCAGACGCACTTCTAGACACAGTTTCAAACCTGATAACAATGTACTCCAACCTATGGTTCTGGGTGACCTTAACATTTGGTTTGTATAAACCCAATATGACCCATCCAAAAACAAAAATCACTGGCCTAGACACATTGAACCCGCATCAGATTGTCCACAATCCGACACACACCGCTGGACATATCCTAGATGTCATTTTTGATAATACTGAACTAGTTACCTTTCAAACTATAACTCCAGTCACATGGTCAGACCACCACTTGCTTGCTTTCCAACATAAAACAACACTAAGCGACTCAACTAAAACTACTTTACATCCATCCACCTATCGGCCGTGGAACAAACTCAATTTGAAACACTTAGAAACACAACTAACATCCAGTACAAATCTGGAAACCATAAATTCTGTTCAAAATCTATATGAGTGGCTACAGGAAGCTTTTGACATCCTGATACCACTCAAAACCACACAACAGAACAAAAGAAAAAAAGGAACCTCCGCTCTAAAGGATCATCTCGCCTCAAAATCCCACCATACAAGAAAAAAACCATCATTCCAAATCCAAATAACTGACTAACCTATCCACCACTTAAAATGTACTTGCATGTTTCACTATACTAATACAACACCAATGGAAAGGGGCGACCACTCGGTCCCCCCGAACGTATGGTTGGGGGCCCGGATCCCCCCGGGAAACCATTTTGGGCGGGGGGCTTGTCACGGCTGGTATGCCCGAAGCAGCGTAGCCGGGGCGCGCCTTCTTCCCGCCCAAGAGGGGTTGTCCTAGACACCTACACCGATGGCCACGCCCAGGAGGCGTATCAGCAGAGGGTTCACGCCCTCCCGAAGACGGATAAAGAGAGCGGGAATCCGAAGAAGCATCCTCTTGTTCCTGTGCTTGGAAGCTGCACCCACTCGTTGCACGTGAGCCCTCGACGGAACAAGGAGCAATTTTGAGATCTTGTAATTCTTGTGTTTCTCTTTCAGCGACTTCGAGGCCCAGGGTGCAGGACCGGATTGATCGACGTAGATCGGATACTCGATAATAATGCCTGGCAAGAAGGCAGGAAAGAAGTCCGGAACCGACCAGATGCTTCGCATGCTAGTAAGAGATATGGCGAACATGAAGAAGCAGATGGCTGCGATGAACAATCCGGGTAGACCGAAGAAGGTAATAGGCCCGGCATTGCCGAAAGTTGCCCCCCGAGGGTAGGGGGAAGCGGGTTAGGAATAGGCCGGCGGGGGGGGAGGTCCCGGTTCCCGAGGTTCACCCGGCGACCCCGGCCAGTCCGGTCGAGGCTCCGGTACCAATCCCAGACGCGGGTCAACCGATTCCGGTTGTTGTTACGCCCGCCAACGAGGAGGATATGCCTCCGGAATTAGCCGCTCAGCTGGCCGCATGGCTCGGCAAAAAGTCAGGGGGTGCTACGGCGCCTGAAGATACGGCCGAGGAGAGGCCAAATTACTAATGCAGTAGTTACGGCAGTCTAGAGCTGCCGCAAAGGCGAATCTCCCTCTTGTCCCCCCACAGGTGACCTCGGAAGGACCGGCACCAGACGTAGAGAAAACGGCGGGAACAACGATTAAGCCGGGTAAGCAGGCATTGCCAATGGCGGGGGAGGGGTCGTTGCCCTCAAGACGGGAGAAGGTGGTTCAACACATACCGTTGGCCACGAAAGAATTGATATGGGCTGATAAATATGTAAATATGTTTTCCCTGCTGACTGACCATCACGAAATGGAGTATATTAAGACACAGAAAGATTTGTGGCACCCGAGTGTATGGTGAGCAAAAATGGCGGGATTCAGGGTGGATGAGACAATCACAAATTGGGCCAAGGCCTTTGCAATGTTTACTGCAATTATGGGAGAACGTAGACCCGAGGTTCTGTCCGAATTGTCTTGCTATCAAACACGAATACTGGATTTATATGAAACGTATGAGGGCAATGAATGGATGGGGTACGATATGAAGTTCCGTAAGGCCAAAGAGCACGATTCATCTCTGACGTGGGATTGTCTCGACTCAATTTCTTGGCACAAGCAGCTACTGCCGGGCGCGACGAAGTCGTCCTCGCTAGGTGGTAATGGGTCGGAGCCTCCCCGCTACCAGTCCCCGGTGCCCTTTCGAGCGGGCCCCGGTGGCGACCGCCAAGCAAGGACTGGTGGGAAGGGGGGTAAGAAAGGGGTCTGTTTGAATTTTAACAGGGGCAATTGCAGCAGGCCACAAGGGACATGTAGATTCAGACATGCATGTGCGGGGTGCGGGAACTCCTCACACCCCGAGAGTTCTTGCAGATCCAGGAATAGTGTGACGGCAGGTAGCGGAGGGTCCAAACAAGATTGAAGGGGGCCTTTTTGTACCGCTACCTACCCCCGTTGATATCATGGCAATGATCCCTTGGCTAAACGAATACCCTGATCATGTCTCCGCCGGGGTGTTGAGGAATGGCTTCCTATATGGCTTCCGCATCCCGGCAGAGGATTTTCGTGGGGAGCCACTTTGTAGAAACCAACTGTCGGCTCAGCATAATCCAGTGGTTGTGGAGGGGAAGATTGCAAAAGAGGTTGCCCTTGGCCGGGTTGCTGGCCCATATAGGCACCCGCCAGTAACGGATTTCATCTGTTCCCCGTTAGGAGTGGTTCCCAAGAAGGACCCAGGGGAATTTAGGCTGATCCATAACTTGTCCGCTCCTACGGGTCTCTCGGTGAATGATGCGATTGACCCGGGAGTTTGTTCGGAGCAGTACGCATCTTTCGATGGTGCTGTCACTATGCTAAATCGCCTGGGGCCCGGGGCTCTGATGGCGAAGTCAGATATCGAGTCGGCGTTCCGGTTGCTCCCGGTACACCCACAGGATCAGCGTTTGTTAGGCTTTGTGTTCCAAGGACGTTATTACATGGATAGATGTATGCCAATGGGCTGCTCCATCTCTTGTGCTTATTTTGAGAAATTTAGCTGTTTTTTGGAATGGGCATTTATCAGAGCCACTGGCCATAGCCATGTTATGCATTACTTGGGTGATTTTTTGTTCTTGGGGGCAGCCGGCGACACAAACTGTGCGCGGGCGCTGCAGGATTTCTGCTCCCTCATGAAGGGATTCGGAGTACCATTGGCACCAGGTAAGACGGTTGGACCATCTACTTCACTTGAGTTTCTGGGAATTGAGCTCGATTCGGTGGAGGGATGTTTCCGTTTGCCAGTAGGGAAAATAGCGAAATTCAGGGCTTCCCTCGAACTGTGCCTGAGCAAGGAGAAAGTTACCCTCCATCAGTTACAACAAGCAATTGGTCAGCTTAACTTTGCCCTAAGAGTAATACCAATGGCCCGCCCCTTTTCCCGCTCTATAGCACAAGCGATGGTTGGTCTCAAGGAAGGACACCACCGCACGAGACTGTCTGCAGAGGTTCGCCAGGACATGCGCATATGGTTGGCATTTCTGGCGGATTTCAACGGTCGAGTGGTGTGGAACAAACCGCCAGCGTCTTCGGACGAGCTGGGGTTGTGGACCGACTCGGCAGGGAGCGTGGGATTTGGCGCCATCTTTGGTAATCGATGGTCGGCGCAAACATAGCCGGCGTGGTGGCACACCAGCGGCCTCACAGGTAACATTGGGTTCCTCGAGTTATTCCCCATTTTGGTGGCTCTGATGGCATGGCCGGAAGAGTTCAGAGATCGCTCTGTGGTATTTTGGTCCGACAATATGACTGTCGTTGAATGTATAAATAATCAGGCAGCACGCTGCAAGTGGCTATTGAGATTACTTAAGGAAATTGTACTACTTTGCATGAGACTGAATGTGCAATTCAGGGCGAAACATGTGCCGGGTGTACTGAATCAGGCTGCTGATGCACTCTCTCGTTCACACATGCAGGCTTTCAGGGGTTACCTACCTTCCGCGGACCTAACGGCGGCACCATTTCCCGAAGTACTCTGGTTACTCGGTGCCCCGGATTACAAGACCTCGTGGCAGCAAGCTTAGCCCCCAGGACGAGGAAGGCATACGAAGGAGCGTTTCGTTCCTATTGTGCATTTTTGGGTCCGGCGGGGGAGGACACGTGGGGTCGGGAGGATTGCTTCCTGAGGTTTCTAGTAGCATTACACAGGGAAGGCCGATCGGTAGCGACGGCCAATAGGCACCGGGCCGCCATTTCATTCATGGCGCAGGCACATGGTATCAAGGACCCGACATCGTCCTTTGTGGTAAGGAAGGCCCTGCGTGGGTGGCAACGCATGGAAGGTCGTTCAGTAGATGAGAGGCGCCCAATTGGGTTAGAAAGGTTGTCCCTGCTCATGTCGGCTCTACCTAGGACATGTTCCTCCCATTTCGAGACAGTTCTGTTCCAGGCCGCTTTCGCATTAGCATTCCATGGGGCTATGCGGGTGAGCGAACTGGTTGCAAAGAATAAGAAAGATGTAGGGGGAGGCCTGTGTCGGGATCACATCCTGATTAGGGGTGATTCAATGGTAGTCACAATAGCCAAATCTAAGACTGATCAGAGGGCTATGGGTGACAGTATTGTTGTCCAGCGCATGCGAGGGTCCCCCATGTGCCCGGTAAGTAGCGTTGAAGAATATTTGGCACGAAGGGCGGATACATGGGGGGGGAGCCTGCTGAGACACATTGATGCCACCCCACTGACGAGGTTTCAGTTTCAGAGGGTGCTAGCACTGGCAATCGCAGCAGCAGGCATGGACCCGGGCGATTTTGGGACCCACTCCTTTAGGATTGGGGCTGCTACGGAGGCTACAGCCAGGGGTCAGAGTGCTGAAGAGGTGAAACAGTTAGGACGATGGTCCTCGAATTGTTTTAAAAGATACGTGCGATTGCACATGTTGTGAAGTCAAGTTACATGCACTCACGCTTATTGTCTTCTGTTTGATTTACAGTTTCGCGAGCATACTATGCGGGTGGAATTTTCAGTCGACCAGGCACCAGGGGACCAGCGGTCAGAGATCACCGGCTGAGGAGAGAGTGGTGTGGGTCGTGGGCCACTCATACGTGAGGCGGGCCGGGGACGTATTCAAAGCAGCTGACGCGATTCACGCAGCTGGGGAATACGGGTGCAGAGTGACCTTCCACGGAAGGGGCGGGCTCTGTATTGACCAGTTTGAATCTTTTTTCGAGGGACTCTTAGGGCGGCAGAGGTCACCGCCATCTGTAATCATAGTACACCTGGGGGGCAATGACATGGTGACACTCGGGAGACGAGTACTACTCGAGCGAGTTTTGTCTACTGTTAGTTGGCTTGCGAGAAGGATCCCGGGGTGCACGATAGCATGGTCCCACATGATTCCCAGGAAGGTATGGCGGGGGGGCCTCTCGGTGTCAGCTCTGAACCATTCGGTTAAAAAGGTCAACAACAAACTTGGTAGGTTGTTTCGCTCAGCGCAGTTGCACAGTATTCCGCATGGATGCATTCGGGGGGATCACATGTATCTAGAGGATGGGGTTCACTTGTCCCGGGAGGGGAATGTTTTACTCATAGGAGACTTCATAGCTTGGCTAAGGGGTTTGAGGAAGCATGACCTTTAGGAGGAGTGTGGGGGGCCGGATAGCCGGTCAACTATCCGGCCTGTGGTGGTAAGGTCATGATCGGTGAGCAGTAATTTCAAGGTCCCTAGAGAGGGGCGCCACCCAATATGGATGGGAGCGCCCGGGGGGAGGTGGCCATTGGCCCCTCCCACGGGGAGGCAGCACCCACTAAGTATGGGTCGCCTAAGGGAAGACGGCCATAGGCCCCTTCCAGGGGAGGAGGGGGCTATATGCACGTCCTACGAATTTCCTGGGGCCCGGATATCCGCGACGGCGGATGTGATAGACAGTGTGGGGTGGGAGGGGAGTCCACGCTGCCTTCTTACAGGCACCTCACACGGGTCCTCGGGCGACCTCTAAGATGGCGTCGAGTTAAATGGGGGGCCCCGCACTACAAGGGAAATTGGAGTTGGCACAGAGGGTACAGTCCTTGGTGCGGCCGCCACTCACACCGTGAGGGCGAGAGTTTTGGTAGTAGGGATCTGACACCGGTTGCGACCTTGCCGTTGGCCCTTAATGCTAGGATGTACAATTTTAATTTAGAAAGTATGCATTGGCAGGATGTTAGACTCGGCTAGGAAAACCTTTGTACTAGAGATTTGTTAAGGTTAGCCAATAGACATGTCTTCATCGAAATGTAATAAATGAAAATTGTACATGATATGAAACGTTATTTTAATGTTTTAATTTTGTTTCATATTTTAATAAATACGGCCGGGAGGGTGACTCCCTCCCGCCTTCCAAAAGTTCAGAACTGCGTCCGTCCTCGCATCCTTGGGGATTTGTGTTGGGAGGGGGTAACAGGCATCCCGGCCATATCCTCTATGAGCCCCGGAGTAGCGTGCTACTCGCTGAAAAAGAGCTTTGACGCCTCGTCAGGGGTAGTAAGCGCAATATAAATGCAATTACAATACAATACAATTCTGCCCTTACAGGCTATGGGATGCACCTTATGAGTGTTTGGTAACACATTTCTTTTAAGCTTAATAGTATGAACATAGTTGTTAGAATTGGGGGTCTCTGGTTGGCGCAAGTTTTCACTTGTGACAAGCTGGGACCCTCTCTTCTAAGTCAGGGCGAAGGATGACCCCTTAGAATGACCCTTGCTCACCCTCTAGGTGCGTGGCATGAGCAGCCAAGGCTATTCTTCAGGCGTTAGTTAGTTAAGCATTTGTAATCAAACACACAGTAAAATACACCAATCCCCCCACAAATGGACACCAGGCTGTGAGTATATAAAAATACGCTTCTTTATGTAAAAATATATATCTCTATGCAGTTCAGACTTAGTACAAGACCAAATAACGTTTTTGTATCACCACAGATGTTAAATAGGCAAGCTTCTCCTTTAATTGTTCCACCAACAGTTCTTTGTTAATTTAAATGGATTGTGTTCAGTTCAATTTACTTGACAAAACGGGTTTTCTGTTAAAATTCCTTCTTGGCAAGTTTCTCTGTCCCAAATTACTTTACTCTCGCTTCCTGGGCAGGTTCCAGGGACCTTAGGCCAGTCTTAGGCCCTCTGTGCGCTTCGCAGCGCTCCGCTCTCTCTCCCCGCTGAAATTGATCGTAGCCCTACCGCGACCCACGCATCTAGCGTGAGCACGCCTTCGCCGCGTACGGCCCTTCGCTGCGGCTCGTTACGTGGGCGCAGGCAGAGCTTGGAGCGAGCCGGGCTGACCAGCGCGGCTCGGGCAGCGGGAGGTTTCTGAGGAGCGGGCGCTTGTCAGAGGGGTTGGGGGGCAGAGTTAGGCAGACGGCAGGGCTACGCTCGCTCCCACTCACCAGCAAGGACTCTCGTGGGGGCGCAGACCTCCTCCTCCAGCACTCGTGATGCACGCAGCCTCGATGACGGGGAAAACACAAGTTGCGGGCCCCGAGCCCGATGGTGATTGATGGGTACTTCACGAACACTTCCTCTTCTTCAGCGGGGGTCGGCACAGGCTTGTGCGACTCCGGCGATTGGGGGCACTCTTGGATCATGACGCCAGCGGGCGTATGCAGTCAGGCAGGCGCGGCCCGCGACCCTTGGCACGACGGTGCGGGGGTCTCCTCAGCGGGGGCGGCGCGGCCTGACGAGCCTCCAAGATCACGAAGCGGGGTCACAGGGCACGGACTGTGCAGCTGTCGACCCGGCGTAGATCACAATCTGTAGAGGGAATTCCGGCGGGAGGGGGGAGAGCGTCTGAGGGCACTCCAGTAGCAGGCAAGGGGCAGAGGAGCAGGAAGCCTAGCCTGGGGGCAGAGAGCGACTCCGATCGGAGCGAGGCTCTCACAGGACAAAGGCAGGCAAGCTCCCGAGTGCCACAGCCCTAGGAGGGGCGATGAGGGGCGCAGTCTGGCTCCAGCGGGATGCACACACGGCTCGAATGTCAGGACGAGCAAAAGCACCAAGGACCCACTAGTCCTGGGGTCCAGATCAGGGGGCAAGCTCAATCAAGCCCTTGGAGAATGTTTAAAGCACAAAGAAGCAAAGTCTTTTCTCAGCAAGTCTTCTCCTCTCCTTTCTCAGCAAGGCAAGCAGCAGGCCAGTCCTTCCAGCGTCTCTTCTCCTTCTAGTCGGGCAGAGGTCCTTCGTGGTAAAACAGGATTCTAATTTACAAGGAGCAGGGCTCCTACTTTTATACACAGTTTCTTTTGTCCTCACAGGCCAGGGGGGCCTTTGCATAACTGCTCTCAGCCTCTGAGCACTTGTTGGGGGTACTTCTGGCTTCTGCTTTCAGTGTGAGGGCAGGCACATCAGACGCTCCACAGGAGGTGGAGCCAGCATTGTGTGGACAGGGGCAGCCAGGAGTACCTTGATGATGGGGCTTCGCCCTTCCTGGGCCAGGTGCAGGCTGAGGCACCAGTCGCTCCCCAGGGGGGCGGAGCCAGCATTGTGGTGGCAGAGCACAGCCTGATGCATAGTCCAGGGAAACTCCCACCTCCCCCTAAGGTGTAATCCTTCCATTCACCACCTGTCACCTCCCAGCCCTGTCACTCACACAACTCAGACAGTCAGATACACACAAAAGCAGAGGCGGGCTGAAATGGTTAGGCAAGAAAATGCTAACTTTCTAAAAGTAGCATTTGCAAACACAGGATATTAAAATAAACTTTACTAAAAGAAGTATTTTATTATTCTGAGTTCAGGCATACTAAACATTAATTTCTACCATGTTCCCTGAGCCTGTTGGGATTATAGAGTGTAATAATTCCAGCAGCCCATCTGGCCTAAAGGGGACAGGTAGCCTTTCAATAGTGAAAAACGAATTTGGCTGTAATTCACCATTACGACATGCCACGCACATCAGGGCTTGTCCTACCTTACACTTACAATGCACCCTGCCCTAGGGCCTACCATAGGGGGTGACTAATATGAAGTTAAGGGAAGGTTTAGGGGCTGGCAAGTGTGTGCACTTGCCCAGCCAGCATGACAGTACCAGACTGCACGCAGGTTCTGCAATGGCAGACCCTAGACACGTTTTAAAAGGCTGCTTCTGTGGGTGGCGCAACCAGCGCTGCAGGCCCACTAGCAGTATTGGCATTTACAAGCCCTGGCACTCCTGGTGCACTTTACTGGGGACTGACAGTAAATTCAATGAACCAATCAGGTATACCAAACACAGTTAAATTTTATACAGGGAGAGCATATGCACTTTAGCACTGGTCAGCAGTGGTAAAGTGCCCAGAGTCATTAAACCAACAAAAACAGGTCAGAGAGAGTATTGGAGGAAGGCAAAAAGTTTAGGGATGACCCTGCCAAGAGGGCCAGGTCCAACAATAGTTCTTCAGGCACCCAATGGTGTTGTTAAATATCGCAAGCTATAACTTACATATGTTTTCAACAGTAGGCTGATCCTGAATTTGAGCCATAAGTCGTGTGAAAACGATAGCACGTTCAATACTTTTAGCTACATCAAGTACTTCACTTAATGAAGGATCCCTGCAGGATCAAAGTTTCTCTTGTATTTTCCAAGAAAAACAACTATAGACAAATTGATCACGTAAATAAATATCTAATGTTACACCAAAATTGCAAATGGCTGGCTGTGATCTCAAAGCTGAAATTAACTCCTTCGCCAATCATTCAGCACTTTGTATCTTCTTAAAAAAGTTGTAAATCTCTCAAGTAGGACACTAGGTGCCTCTGCAAGTTTGCAGTTAAGGCGTGAAATAGCTTCTGCAAACTCATCCCAATCCCCTACTTCAGACGTTATTAAAATGGCTTTTGGGAAGATTTTCAAATGCTTGTTAACCTTCCAGGCCAAGATGACTCCCCTTCTTGAGTATGTGGTCTTTTAATCTTTGGCTGTTGACAGTGCTTTCTTGAGCAAATACTGCTCTATTCCTAATATGCTTCCTGTGTATGCCACATTTCTCTCATCTCTCTCATGACTTGCATCTCCTGTTGCTCTTTTCCTCCTCACTCTCCTTCCTTGTGCCTCATGCTGCTCTTCTTCTCTTTCACCTTCCCTGTGCCTCAAGCTGCTCTTCTATTCACTCTCATTCCTTGTGCCTCATGCTGCTCTTCTCCACTTTCACCTTCCCTGTGCCTCAAGCTGCTCCTCTATTCTCTCTCCTTCCTAGTGCCTCATGCTGCTCTTCTCCTCCTCATTCTCCTTCCTTGTGTATCACGCTGCTCATCTCCTCCTCACTTTCCTTCCTTGTGCCTCACACTGCTCTTCTCCTCACTCTCATTCATTGTGCCTCACGCTGCTCTTCTCTTCCTCACTCACCATTCTTCAGGCTCACGCTGCTCTTCTCCTTACTCTCCATCCTTGTACCTCGTGCTGCTCTTCTCCTCACTCTCCATCCTTGTGCCTCATGCTGCTATTCTCATTACTCTCTTTCCTTGTGCCTCCTACTTCTCTTCTCCTCCTCACTCTCCTTCCTCATTCCGCACACGTTTCAGGAGTGCTGCACTTTATCTACTTGTCTAATCTTTCAACGGTCCTTGTTTATTATAGCTTCCCCCTTCTGCGTCATGTTAGGAGTCCTCCCCTCACCCTCCATGACCAAACAGAGGGGCAGATTTACAACTTCTGGCGCATCGCTGCAAATCAGCAGGATGTGCCAGAAAAGATGTGTCACACAATCCCCCCGTTGCGCCACCACTGATGTGTCACATTTACAATGCGGCGCACCATGGTGCAAGGAGGGAGTGACGCATCTTGTGGCGTACGGGTGGCGCATTGCTGGGTTTGCATTGCAAGCGCGATACAACTCCTGCAATGCACAGGGGCCGCCCATACGTAACGTGGTGCGTCACTCCTTACGCCTGCCTCAATCAGGCGTAAGGGTTTGATGCAGCAGCGTCATAAAACTGACTCAGTGAAATTTTGTAGATTTCACTGCGGAAATTCCTGCGAGGGAACGCCCACCCTGCGACAGAACGCACACCATGCGACAGAACGCCCACATGAAACCTGATGCAGGTTTCATGTGGCGCAGAGCTTCACAACGTGGCGCATCTGGCTAGATGTGCAACTCCTCCTCAGCAGCAATTCAGCTCCAACCCAGCAACAATTCAGCATCAACGCATCCCCATCTCAGCATCAGAGCAGCTTCACCACAGCACCAACTCAGCATCATTCAGCACCACCTCAGCCCCAGCTCAGCACCACCGGAGCACCAGCACAGCATGTCAGGTTCGCACCCTGGACCCCCCCCACCTGATTCCGATGCTGGACGCACGACGCTTGCCGCATCTTCCTTTCCGACACTGCGCCCTCCGATCAGCGGCGCGTGAGCAGGCAGCGTCACCGCCACCTAGAACTACAGTATTCAGAAGGCCGTACGCGGCGCATGCGCGACTCATGCGCAGGCCTGACAGCATAAATGGTGGCCACCAGTACGGTACAGAAAGAAAAACCTGTTGCACACCAAATAAAGAGAGTACAGAAATGATGTCTCAATGGACTTTTAAAAGTTCAAGTATCCAAACTTGAAGAAAAAGGAGGACGATGGGTAATACGGCTCCTCTTTTATTGTTATGGATAGCCAGCCGACACGTGTTTCGTCGTCAAGCAGTTACAATACTTTGGTGACTCCTCAAGGCTGTAGTAGATGAGTGCTTAACCACAGGTCGCTGTGCCGGTGATAATTCCAACCCGGCCCGCTCGAGTCCAGGTAAAGTGGTTAAAATCGTTGTGGCGAGTAGTCCAGTCCAAATCTATGCTCAATATGATTTGAGAACTTGAGAGTATGGTATATGGTAATTTCAGTCAACTTCTGTGGCGAAATGACTAGGGATGGTAGGGGCATCCACTTGTTCTATACAGAAGGTTGTGAAGGCTCATCAGCGGGATTCCCGAATCGCGGGGAGAAAGCGAGGAGGACGAGTGCTCCTGCACTGGTTTGAGGGGTTTAGGGCCTTTGTCCCCTCACCTGCATGCACCCTTACCTAATAGTACTACTATCACTACAGTGAGCAGTGCGCCCAGTATTTCCCTCACCTAAAAACCCTGGTCTCAATTGTCTCACACCAGTACGGTACAGTGTCGGATATTGCCGAACGCTAGTGGAGCCTAGCTTACTTTGGGAGAAGCGCTAGGCCAGCGCTTGTCTCCCTTTCTTGTTCTGTGGACCATTGAGAATTACCAGGCTCGTTGCAGCCAGCGACGTTCACTGAGCCATTCGCCCTGCTTTGTATTTCCTCATTGCCTGCCTGCCTGCTACCAAGGGGTTGGTACTAGCGGTGCTGACCTAGAGACGCCCTCCTGAGCAGATACGTCTCAGAGAACACTAGTGGTTCCAAGCGGTGACATTAACCGCAGGTTTCCCAACTCAACAGCCCACCTTTAACCCTACCGCAGCAAGCGGAACTCAAGTGGCATTTTCGGCCGCTACTTTGCACAGTGCCCTCCGTTGGTGAGCTACCTGGACGGGTGCTCTTGCGGAGGACGGTGGGTCCCTACGGTTCGCTCGGCATTGTCGGCCGAGGAGGGTTTCCGCAAGGAGTTGCTGACCGGTGAAGGGTATCGTTGACTTTTCATTTGTTCTGTTCCATTGTCTACTGTGTGCTCTATCTAGGATGTGACATTAAACATCCTAACAGTTATTCACCTGCATATTGTCTGCGTGTTTGTACTTGTGGCACGCATAGCGTAGGAAACAGACAACATATCCTGTGCTTCTATCGCATGCAGAGAGAGAACCCGGTGGGCAGCCTGTGTTCTTGGTGCGCTCGGGGGTTCTCTCAGTGGCGGTCCTCGCTAGCATCAGGCCGACCCTGAAGACCCAGAGGATCACAAAATATCCGACCTATAACCAATCATCTTCCTGGTCGGCGTGAAGACGCAATTGCCACGTTGGAGGACGTCCTGTTGGCCTTGGCAGCGGTCAAAGCCGAGCTGGACGTGTCGCAGCAGGAAAGCGCTGATCTTAGGGCACGGATGGATGGGAGCCAAAGGAATCCGTTTGGTGCAGGGGCTGCACACCCCACCTCACCAGCCGCGGTGGTAATGGAAATGCCGGTCTCCATCCCGCTGGCAACGCTGGAACGCTTTGCCGGGGATTCGAACAAAGTGCAGGTTTTTCTGACTCAATGCAAGCCCAAGTCCTTTCCCACCAACCAAGCCAAAGTAGCTTTCATGATCTCCTACTTGGCAGGAGACGCGGCTCAGTGGGGTGTGCCTTTTGTGAGCCGAGACAACGCTCTCCTGCACGACTGGAAGCATTCAGGGAGGCGTTAATAAAGGTGTTCGATCGCAGAGCTGACTCCTACACGGCAGATAGAGAACTGTTGGAGCTACGACAGGGCAGCCAGGGGCTGCTACACTACCTAAACGCATTCAGACGCCTGGTAGCGGAAACCAACTGGCCTGACTCCAAGAGGGCATCACTTTTCCACCAAGGGCTAAGCGAGGAGCTAAAAGACGTCATCGCGCAGATAGATCCCCAGCCAGACACCTGTGAGGGTCTGATTGGTCTGGCCTTGCGGCTGGAGCACAGGATGGGTGAGCGACTAGGCGTCTATAAGAAGGGGGACAAAGCCCCGCTTGTGAGCAGCCATCAGGGGTCATCCGAGGACTCTCCGTCTCAGGGGCCCGAACAGATGGATATAGGGGCCATCAGAGCCAGTCTTACCGCCACAGAGAAGGAATCCCGTCGCAAACAGGGCCTTTGCCTGTATTGCGGAAAGAAAGGCCACTTTGTGCGCGAATGTCCTGCGAAGCCTAAAGCCAGCAGATTCCGTTCAGGAAGGCTAGTTACAGCGGCGGTAGACCCACAGTCGGAAAACTAACGGACTCCCGGAATAGAGAAGGGGCTTCTCGGAGTCGCAGCTACATCCCTTCACTGCTCAACACTGACCAACAGAACCAACGGCACCTCTTCATCCCCCTGAAACTGCTTGTAAAGAACGAGTGGGTTTCGGCAGCGGCAATGATCAATTCAGGGGCCACGGGCCTGTTCATGGATGCTGAGGAGGCACGTCGCCATGGCGTTTGCCTGTTACGGAAGGAAGTACCGGAAGACGTGTACGCAGTGGATGGGCGCAAATTGGTCCCAGGACCGATTAGCCAACACACAGGCGAGTTACAAGTCAGGTACAAGGGAAGACACCAAGAAGCGATAGACTTCAGCATCATATGGGGCCCGCAGTACGGAGTCATACTGGGTTTGCCCTGGCTGCAAAAACACAATCCATCGATAGAGAGGTCGTCTTGGATTCGACTCATTTTATGCGGCATTGCGGGCTGTTGCTGAACAGGGGAAGGCTAACACAAGCCCCGTCTCATGAGGTCGCCACGGCAGTCGAAAAGGCAGTGAACCTTCCGGCCGAGTACCATGTGTTTCAGCGGGTGTTTGATGAAGTCCAAGCCGAGGTGTTACCCCCGCATAGGCAGTACGATTGCCAAATCGACTTGGTACCAGGAGCGTGCGTACCTAGTGGGCGTTTATACGCTCTAACAGAAACCGAGAACCTCCACCTACGCTCCTATCTGGACAAGCTGCTGGACCTGGGTTTCATCAGGCCTTCCAAGTCTCCGGCGGCGTCCCCCCTCTTTTTCATCCCAAAGGCCAACGGGGAGTTGCGCGTCTGTGTGGACTACAGGGCCCTCAACGCCAAAACGGTCAAGAACCATTATCCCCTTCCGCTCATCAACGTCCTACTAGAGCAAGACGGCTAGGATTTACACGAAGCTCGACCTCAAGGGGGCGTATCACCTGGTTCGCATGCGGACAGGGGACGAGTGGAAGACAGCGTTCAAGACAAGATACGGTCTCTTCGAGTACCTGGTGATGCCTTTTGGGCTCTGTAACGCCCCTGCTCCGTTCCAGTACTTCTTGAACGATGTACTGAGGGAGATATTGGACGTCTGTGTAGTGGTGTACATAGACGACATCCTGATATATTCAGATACGGTTGAAGCCCACTGGGCACGTGTCGACAGTCCTGAAGATCCTGCAAGATAACCAGCTGTTTTGTAAACTCACCAAATGCGATTTCCACATCACAACGGTGGAGTTCTTGGGGGTAATGCTGAGCCCGGACGGGCAAGAGATGGCAGAGAGGAAGGTCAAGGCGGTGAAGGACTGGCCGGCTCCACAAAGCGTTAGAGATGTGCAGTGCTTCATCGGATTCGCCAACTTCTACAGGAGGTTTATAGAAGGTTTCTCTGGTCTCGTTGCTCCAATTACTCAGCTACTACGCAAGTCACAGCCATTTCTCTGGTCCTCTGAAGCAAAAGCAGCCTTCCTGGAACTGAAGCAGGCTTTCATAACGGCTCCAATCCTTGCACACCCGGACCCGGAACAACCATACATCGTGGAGGCAGATGCCTCGGCAGTAGCTTTAGCAGCCGTTTTGTCTCAGAGGCATGCATCAACAGGAGTACTGCACCCGGTGGCCTTCATGTCACGAAAGCTGAACGATGCAGAGCGAAACTACCACATCGCAGAGAAGGAGCTTCTGGCCATAAAGGAGGCGTTCACGGATTGGAGGCATCTGTTGATGGGGGCGAGGCACGTGGTGACGGTGTTCACAGACCATTGGAACCTCCAGTACATGATAGCGGCTAGACTACTCACTCCCCGCCAGTTGCGGTGGATGCTTTTCTTCTCGAGCTTTCATTTCAACATCTCCTACAGACCAGGTGCAGAGAACAGGAAGGCAGACGCTCTGTCACGTCAATCAGATCGGTCAACGCAACCCTCCTCGACGATCGGTCCCATCATCCACCCTGCCAAGGTGTTAGGGGTAATACAACCGGCTTTTCTACGAGGAGTGCAGCGGGGAGTCCAGACCTTTGCGTGGAAAACCTGGCTGCGGTGCCACAGGGAGTGGCAGGTGAAGGATGGGATACCCATACATGGACGACAGCTGTTGGTTCCCAACTTGCGTCTTCGGAAACTAGCTTTTCGCTGGTGTCACGAGGCACCCAGTGCTGGTCATCCAGGGGTGGATAAGATGGTTGAGTACCTCGCTAGGCAGTTCTGGTGGCCTTCCTTGAAAGCGGATGTTACGGAATGGGTGAGGGCGTGTGACACTTGTGCCTCCATGAAATCCAATCATCGCCACCCACAGGGGCTGTTGCAACCGCTTCCAACACCCTCAAGGCCATGGGAGAACATTTCGTTGGACTTCATAGTGGGACTACCGTTGGATCAAGGCTGTACCGCAATTCTGGTGGTTGTGGACTACCTTACAAAGATGGGGCATTTCGTGGCATGTAGGCATGTGCCTTCTGCAGGGCAACTAGCCAAGCTGCTACTGAAGCATGTGGTAAGACTGCACAGGCTGCCAAGCGTGATTGTATCCGACAGGGGTTCTCAATTCACGGCACAGTTCTGGAAGGCGTGGTGTTCTTCCCTCCAAGTCCGCACTGCGCTCTACACAAACTACCATCCACAGACGCACGGCCAAACGAAGCGCCTTAACCAGTCCCTTAAGCAATACCTGCGGTGTTTTGTGGACCAAGACAAGGAGGAGTGGGTTGATTACCTGTGGCTTGCCACCTCCTTTTGTACCGCTTTTGGCCGCCATAAGTGTGGCAGGGTATGCTCAGACGTGAGTCCCTTGCTCACTTTGCCACTGGATTCAAGCAAGCCGGGCTGAAGACGGCCGGAATGCCAGAAACCGGTCCTCGGAAGCTTGTTTCCGGTCCAGGGAAGACATGGCTTGGCAGTTCGGGCTGGACTGTTCCCATGAGGCACAGGGTCAGACTGATTTGCATATAGCCATGTCTGAACGGGGTGGCAGAGTGGGCTAAAGAACGATGATGGATTAAACCCAGATCTTTTGACTGGGTGTGAGTCTTTGATTGATTCAGATGCTCCGTCCATCACCACCCCCTTTTGTACCGCTTTTGGCCGCCATATGTGTGGCAGGGTATGCTCAGACGTGAGTCCCTTGCTCACTTTGCCACTGGATTCAAGCAAGCCGGGCTGAAGACGGCTGGAATGCCAGAAACCGGTCCTCGGAAGCTTGTTTCCGGTCCAGGGAAGACATGGCTTGGCAGTTCGGGCTGGACTGTTCCCATGAGGCACAGGGTCAGACTGATTTGCATATAGGCATGTCTGAACTGGGGTGGCAGAGTGGGATAAAGAACGGTGATGGATTAAACCCAGATCTTTTGACTGGGTGTGAGTGTTTGATTGATTCAGATGCTCCGTCCATCACCACCCCCTTTTGTACCGCTTTTGGCCGCCATATGTGTGGCAGGGTATGCTCAGACGTGAGTCCCTTGCTCACTTTGCCACTGGATTCAAGCAAGCCGGGCTGAAGACGGCTGGAATGCCAGAAACCGGTCCTCGGAAGCTTGTTTCCGGTCCAGGGAAGACATGGCTTGGCAGTTCGGGCTGGACTGTTCCCATGAGGCACAGGGTCAGACTGATTTGCATATAGGCATGTCTGAACTGGGGTGGCAGAGTGGGCTAAAGAACGGTGATGGAATAAACCCAGATCTTTTGACTGGGTGTGAGTGTTTGATTGATTCAGATGCTCCGTCCATCACCACCCCCTTTTTTACCGCTATCTAGGATGTGACATTAAACATCCTAACAGGTCTTCACCTGCATATTGCCCGTGTGTTTGTACTTGTGGCACGCATAGCGTAGGAAACCGACTACATATCCTGTGCTTCTATCGCATGCACACAGGGAACACGCTGGGCAGCCTGTGTTCTTGGTGCGCTGGGGGGTTCTCTCAGTGGCTGTCCTCGATAGCATCAGGCCGACCCTGAAGACCCAGACGATCACACAGCACCACCACATCTGCATGACTCAGCAGCACGGCTGAAACAAAAAAGTTTTCAACATCAGGATATCAGGATACCAGGACACTGGGAAGCCCATTTGGAAGCCCCTCTGGAGACTAGAGGGGGTTTTGCAATAGCCGGAGCAGCGGTTCGACAAAGACAAAGACAGAACCAGCACAAGAGGCAGAGGCAAAGCGCCAGAAGCCGAGCAACACCCCCTGAACCCAATCAAGCACCCAATCAAGAAACAAGTAAGGAGGGGTAAAGAACAGGGGTTCAAGGGTCCAAGGGCCAAGGGGCCAAAGGGGATGGTTTAAAACCGAGAGGGACGGTAGAAAATTCTGGCACCTGCATGGTACTAGTCTAGTCAACCCAGTCTTTGGCACCAGAGCAAAGGGGCTGGAGAGTGATACACATGAGAAAAGTATATTTTTATGGACTAAGAAAAAACACAATAAGTCATAGAGGCGAGCCAAGATAGCGGAACTAATCATTCATACTGAGCCTACTTGCTGTAACATAGAATTAAATTTCTACGTCCCTTGCCAAAAAGATACTTACCTAGCCATCCAATCCCCGTTTACACTCCCAAGTGTTTTCCCCCGACGGCAGCTGTCGCGCAGGCGACAGACGGGCTTGGGGATTCCAGGAAAAAAACAACGCAGGAGAGGAGCAGGAAAAGTCAAAATCTGTCCAACATGCGGTCAGGAAAAATTCGACAATCTCGAATACAGAAAGCAAAAAGAAGGCTGACAGTAAAAGGGAAAAAAGATGAAGGGAATATAAAAAATATAGAAGAGTCAATCAGGAACGAACAATCTGACCAGGCACCAACTCACATGGCGGAACCATTTAAGTTTGGAGGCGAAATGTTGAAATACAATTTTCAATTCTTAGAAGAGCAAGGGGTAACAACACTAAGCAATGGTGTAAAATCTCAAAAAAAACTAAAATACCAAATCAGCTCGATTCCATCATGCAAAAAACGTAAGACAAGAAATGATTCGGAAATAAGTATAAGCCCTAACCTCAAAGAAAAATCGACAATAAAAAAGTGGCTGATAAAAACCTCGGCACAAGTTCATGCACCTCAAAATCAAACAAAGTTAACACCCAACAAAACAACAGATGAAGTTAACGAAAGTAGCCCAGCTCCCACAAATCAGAGCACACTAGGATCCCAAACAAATCTGCAGAAAAGCGCACAAAAGAGCGAGTGGTCCAAATCATTCTCGATCTTCGACGAAATGGAACTACGCAGAATGCTCGAAGAAAACACCCACAAGGAAGTCGACCCTACGCAACAGAGTCCAGAAAATTTTAGACAACTGGAACACCCGGATAACATCGGTGAAAGAAAAGCCAACGGTCAAGAAAGGAAGCTAACAACTGCTCCAATAATCCTTACATCAAGCCCAATAAGACAACCGGCGGATAAGAGCCAAAACTCTACCTTAATTAAGAGCACAACAAAAGAAGAACACCCTATAACTATTTCTTCTTTAGAACGTTTAAACAGATCAATAGGGGCACACCCACAACAAAAGGAAGGAAATTCCATACTTTGGGGGGATGTGCTCCTAAAAAGTTTACAACAAGCAATCAACGGGCTAAACTTTCAATCTAACAAACTCGACGTGCAGGTAGATTTGATGAACCTAATCGCATCACACATAGCGGGAATAAATTTGAAACTGGAAAAAATGTCGTCATACATCATAAAAGAAAAGGAGGAAGATAAAAAATGGAAAGAGAAACTAATAGATCAAAACTGTGGTTGTAAGGACATAATAGATAAATTAGTAACCTTACCAGACATCTTGAAAGAAATATTAGCCGTAACAAGCGGGAAAACCAGCAAAGGCGAAAATCCCAACACAGAGGTAAATAAAAACGGAAGCCAAAACAGAATAAGCCACATCATTGAGGAAGAAAACGATACAGATGAAAACGAACAAATAAAGAGAGGTCTGGGAGAAAAAAAAACAATGGGTTCATCGGACACATCAGAACCACTAACAAAAAGACAGCGGAAACGGGCAAGGAAGGCAAGAAAAAACGCAACGAAAAGTAAGCAGGCAAAACAATTCTTTGCCATCTTTGAACAGAAGACAAAAGAGGCCAGAATAAACCCAATCACAGACACTCCAATTACAGACACTCCTACCAAAGAAGACGGAAACAAGGAAACAAACAGAGACGAAGAAGAGGAACACACAAAACTCCCAGTCAGAACTAAAATAACAGCAAACACACAAGGAAAATCAAAAGACGAGGAACAGTTAATCTCAAACGAAGCCAATGACAATAGCAAAAGGCCAAAATCAAACTATAGAGAGGTCTTAAAACAACAAAAAAGGGAAAGTGAAACATGGGACAACAAAGGATTAACTCAGCATACTGAAGGAAATTCACCACACACAAAGGAAAAAGAGCAAAGCCATAAAACAGAAGACATTCAAACGAGGAAATCAAATATCGGCCTGATCATCACGGCGGGAAACAAAGGAAGAACATGCAGAGATCAGGAAGCTGAGTTATACAATAAAACAAGCCAAAATGAAGGAAACTTCCAAATAGATCAAGATAAAACATACTCCTTACAACAAGCATGCACAGTAGATTCCATTCGTCCGGACTCAACAACTATGGCCGGCCAAAACAACAACATAACCTACATTCGATTTGATCCTACAGAGGGAAAAAGGAGAATTTACCAAACCGGACTCCCCGAAACAGAAAGAATGGAAATAGAATGCAAACTCTTGTTCAAGCCGGAATTCCAAACAAAAGGAAATTCAGACACGCTGAACAGGGGAAATATCCTCCGATTAATCGAAGAGATACCAATACTAAGGGGGATAACAACAAGTGACCTGAAAGCAGTTGAATTTATCCAGGGAAACAAAGACATGGGATCTGAAATAAGTAGTACCACCTGGGCATCTAAAGAAATAGCAGAACTCATATTTTCAACCAGGACTCATTTTACAGAATGGGGAATAACCTTAGAGCGTCTGACCCCAATAAAATACCCATTCCCCTTACTAAACAACAAGATTACCCAATCGAACTACGTAAAGGGAAAAACCCAAACAATCCTGAAAGGAGCAAGGAATAAATCGATTGCGGAACAAGACCTGAGTAGCACTAAAACAAAGCAGCCATACCAGGGTCTGAAGGAACACAATGACTGGTCCTGGTTGGCGCAGGCGCTAAACTGCCATCGATCCTGATGCATGCAGTTTGATACAAAACAATCAAAGACCAAAGGCCAATTTATCCCCAATACCAGAAACAAAAATAAGGATTTGCTCGTGGAACGTACATGGTTTCAAAGAAATGTCCCAAGACCGAGAAACAACAGATTACCTGAGTAAATTTGAAATAATTCTACTCCAGGAAACCTGGAATGTATCCGCGAGGCAAATCATGGGATATGAGGAACATCACATAATGGCAGAAAAATTTTCAAAGTATGGACACCCAAGGGGAGGTCTGTCAATCTTCATTACCAATAATTTTGATTGGAAAACTGAACTGCTTGACTCAGGAGAAAATTGGATACAAGTGATCAAAGTAGAGCCGAAAGCAAACAAAAAGAACTCTGGATGGAGTTTACTTATTATAAATCTATACATTCACCCAGACAAGACGACCGAAATTGAAAAAGCTCTAACTTTGATAAATCTGATAAAATCTTTACACAGAACTTACCAATCGCACGAGATATTCATTTCCGGTGACTTCAATTGCAATCTAATCAAAACAAATAAGAAAAAGGATAAAATCCATAATATTTGGAGCGATTTGGAACCACTAGGTCTAACAATCCTAAATGGAAAAATGGATGGAGACATACCCCCCAAAACCACCTTCTCCAGTGGGAAAAAGACTCCTTAATTGACTTCACCTTAACAAGCAATGAACTAAAAAAGAACATAGAATACTTTGGAATCCAAACTCGACCTGAGAGCGACCACTTCCCACAAGAGATAACAATGAGGTTAAACACTGAAGAGAAAACACAATTAGAATTCCTGTCCGCAATTCCAGAAATATATAAACTGAAAAAACTTAAAAGCAAGGGCCCAATAAAAAAGGAGATAATGGACTCAGTGTTAGAATATGAAAGCGGCTCCTTGGGCATGGTAAACCAATCACCAATAGAAAATTGGGAAAATCTACATACATTTTTGCTGGGAAAATTTGCAATAAATACACCGGCAAATGATGGTCACAAAGCAAACAAAGAGTCGTGGTACAACACCAAACTAAGAGATAAGAAACGGGAAATTGCGAAAATATTAAGAATAAGGGCAGCAGAAAAAAGGTCAGGAAATGAAGTAGATAATAACGACATACAAAAAATGAGGAAAGAATATAAAGAGAACTGTAGAAAAGCTAAAAAAAGCTCACACAGAAGAAATATGGGTGGACCTTCTAAGAACAAGCAAACTACCAAATAGCGGAGAATTTTGGAACATAATAAATAAACTTTCAAAAGTAGTCGGTGAACAAGCCAATATAGGAATAAGTGAAACAACATGGGCCGCTTACATTAACAATCTGTACAACACCCAGAGCTATCAAACCAACATAGAAACAACCGAAAACCTAAAAGATCCAGAACAAAAAGATACAGTTCACGGACAAGTGAAGAACGTCCAACAGGAAAACATTGCCCAAGAGGAACAGGCACCGTTGACAACAATCAAACATCTAACCGCACTAATAAAGAAAATGAAAGCGGAAGGAGCAGCTGGCCCTAATGGAATGCCAAACACCTTGTTCAAATATGATTCCGAGTTCTAGGCAAAATATTTGACCCCACTATTTAACTACATTTACAAAGAAAAAAAGACTCCTCCATCCTGGCAAGGAAACATCTTTCACCCAATTCATAAAAGGGGATGTAGAATGGAACCCGAGAATTACAGACTAATAGCTTTAATCGATGTGGAGGCAAAGCTTTTCTCATCCTGTATATTGTCCCTACTTCAACAGTGGATAAAAGACAATAATATAATACCTAAATTTCAAACCGGTTTCAGGGAAGGTATGGGCTGCTTAACCAACCTGTCAGCACTGTCTCTATTAATTGAAGGAGCAGGGAAAAGAAAGACTGGATTAATAGCCTGCTACATAGACCTGAAAGCCGCCTTCGACCGAGTCCCCAGAAAACGCCTATGGAAAAAACTGGATCTTTGGGGTCTACCGTCGGCATTAATGGAAACAATAATGGTACTATATAGCGAAACATGGGCAAAAATAAAACTGGGAGACGGAAGAAGAATATCTGCAGAAGTAAAAATAACAAATGGCCTTAAACAGGGCTGCGTGCTCTCCCCAAGCCTTTTTAATATATATCTGGCCGACCTAAAACACCATCTTCAGAATGCAAACGGACACCCACCAAAATTAGCCAACGAAAGCATTCAGTTCCTCCAATATGCCGACGACATAGTAGTCTTAAGTCAAACGCCAATAGGCCTACAAAGAATAATATCAGAACTAACAGACTATTTTGAAAGAGAAGGCCTAGAACTAAACATCAAAAAAACAAAAGTGGTGAGACTAGCGGGCAATAGTAGAAGACCCTTCAAATGGTACACAAAAGGCAGACAAATCGATGAAACAACTGCTTATAAATATCTGGGAGTTACAATAAGCAAAAACATGTCATTTTCAGACCAAAAAAGAATCATTACTGCAAAAGCACAATCACTGAGCTTTGCGTACAAAGTTCTCCAGGATAAACTGCAATGTCCTTCATACGACCACCTGCTAAAGGTAATGGCAGCCCAAGTGTTACCATCACTCTCATACGGACTGGAAATATGGCATGGAAAAGAAGCAGCCATTTTAAATACTCTCCAGACAAAAATATACAAATCTGTATTCAAGCTAGACAAAGGATCAGCCCCGGCCCAAATAAGACTGGAATTTGGTTTACAAAATCAAATATATAAACGGAAAGCTGCCCTAGTAAAATGGTGCTGGAAACTAAGATCGGCAGAAATTGGCTCTTTAAACAATTTATGCTGGCAAGAAATTAAAAAACTATATGACCGACATGAAGCCAACTCATGGGGCAATGATCTGCGAGCATCACTAGTAACCCTCAAAATAGTGGAGATCTGGAAAAATACACCGGAAGAATCATCTCTCAAAAAGATTTGCAAATTAAATGCAAAAGCCTTATCTTTGGTAGAAGATAAAAAGACTTTGGCCAAGCGGCGCCATGCATGGACCATTTTAAATTCCTACAAACAATTAAAACCTCAAGCCTACCTCATAGCGCACTTTCGGCTATCTTTAAAAACAAAATTCTTGGCCCTTAGAATGGGAGACCACTGCTCCAAAGACTTGATTCCATCATGGAAAGGCACGCATCAGGGACAAAGATGCAGGTTATGTGATTACCACAGTGAGACATTGTGTCACCTCCTGTGCACATGTGAATCTTCCATAGAAAAAAGGAAGAATTTATTGAAACCTATTTTTAATATGCTACAGATCCGCACCTGCAGGCAAGCTGTGACCAGTTGGTTGGGAGCAGGTTCAAACATTCTAATATGTCGCGGGGTAAAATTCATGAACTCTGTAGAGAATTTGCTCCAAAAAAAAGAAACAGACAACAGATAAGGCCTGGGAGGAAGTATTTAACAAATGCAAAAACAAATTTTAACTACGTGAGTTTTTAACTTGTTGTTATTTTAACAGAATTTTTGTACATGTATGCTTTATGGTTATGATAAACCAAATAAAGTAAATTTTTGACTGACTGACTGACTGACTCAGCAGCACCTCAGTATCACTCAGCAGCACCTCAGTATTACTCAGCATCACCTGAGGACCACCAGAGCTTCCCCTCAGCATCAGCACAGCAGCATCTCAGCATCATCACAGAACTACCTCCTCATCAGTTCACCACCATCAGTGCAGCACCAACTCAACATCAGCACAACACCACCTCAACATCAGCACAGCACCAGCTCTGCACCAGAGCAGCCCACTCCAGCGCCAATTCAGAACCAATGCAGCACCATTTTAGCATCAATGCAGCACCTACTGAGCATTAGTTCAGCACCACTTGAGCACCAGTGCAGCACCATCACCTCAGCATGACTCAGCACCACAGCATCACTCAGCCCCTCCTTAGCATCACTCTGCACCACCTGAGTATCATTCAGCATCACCTCCGCACCAGCGCTGCCACCTCAGCATCACTCAGCACCACCTCAGACTACCCTCGGAATCTGGCATCTGTTGATTCTCCCCTAGTGTCCGTCCACTGGTCCTGTTGTAATTCAGGTACTATGTCAATAGATTTATAAGGTCCCAAATGCTAGACCTATTAGCTATGCCAATGCTTGTTTCGTTTTTTTATAGACACTGTGAGATTAAGTGATTTGCCCAGAATCATAGGATGTTAATTGCAACCACTGGCAAGCTGCTAATATATGAAAGTGGTGGGGTTTCTATAGAATTGCAGGAGTGAAAATGCCAGGAGAATGCAGATCAGCAATTCAACAGCATCACCGAAAAAAGCAGCAGTGTAATTTACTAAAGTGAATGTTTTCTATCATCTCTTTTCATCCTTTTACACTCATTTAGGCAATGGGTAAACAGGGTTTACAGAATGAAGAGTGGGTCCATGGCAGACTAGATTAAGTGGAAGTGGAGAATATTCCCTAAATACTATTATCTGTACGACTATGTGTTGTAAATGAAATCCCCAGAGACAGGAGGTAAGTTTCAAAAGGTATTCCATAAGTACCTGCCCATGATAGGCAGCGGCCAGCCGGCTTGGATCCCATGTTAAACTGAGTCTTTCACTAGAATCCTCGCCCATCACTCCGTTTGCCTGCGTGGGCCTAAGTTGAACAATACATTTATATTTGAAATACCACAAGCATTGGAGATGCAGCTCAAGCATGGAGCAGGTCACACGACCTGCACCACCCACTGCCTAACACAATGTAACATATTTCATTGCCTTCCCCACAAAAATAAAAATAACATGGAACAGTTACAGTAATACCAACTTAGAAATTATTAATACATTACGTAATCATTAAATTTACAAGGTCTCTAAACTCCAGGTGTGCAACCAGTAAAGTAGTGAACTAACAAAATAACATATCTTATCTTGCCAGAAAGTGAGACAAATGGCCCCGAAAAACCCAGTCCCAATTTGTCCCAAGGTGCTTCAGGCTATGGCATGGGGTCAAGGGGTGCACAGGCGTCTTGCTGACCTTCTAATGCTTATCCGAGAGAAGAGACTCTGGGCATTTGTCGACCACATGTTTAACTTGACTATCCAGAGCAGACCATCAGTAATGTTACTTAATACGCATGCAAGTCTTGGTGGTGCCCAAATTCCCTTGATGCGCTTTAGAAATAGTGGACTTACGTAACCTGAAATGAAGAATGTGTAAATTCCCTCTTAGGACCAAACTGTTGACTAAAGACAGTTCCCCTGCCACCTGAGCATAGATCTTCAAATCTCCCTGCAAGCATCTGATTTCAGGCCAATCCTGGACCATGTAAATACTAACCTGCTTAAGAATTTCTTCCTCTTGGAAGGCATTCTTCCAGTTCTTCTCTAAAAATGTGGACTCGCCATCTAGATAGGTCTGTACAGCATCTACATATGCAACACACACATCATCATCCATGTCAAGTTCATCATCTCGTTCTGAGAGAGGCACACACGATAGGCAAATAGCTCGAAAATATCTCCCTCCTCTCAATTGGCTTATGTCAAATGTGTATTCCTGCAGCTTTGAAACCAACTGTGTAAGCCTTGCAGACATGTTATCATGAATCCCCCTTGTGAAAATATAAACAAGGGGCTTTTGGTCAGTGTATAAATCAAATCGAGTCCCCAGACATAAATCTTAAATTTTTGAACTGCCAAAACACATAACAGGGCCTCACACTCAATTGTGCTGTACTGTGGTTTATATTTCCTAAGAGTGTTATGAGCCCTAATGTACCCCAATATAGGCCGAGGCAGCTACACAACCTTTTGCCTACATTGGTCCTACCTTGCTCTGCATAACGGCTCTGGCACTGACCTTTTACCTAGTTATGTGCTGAATAAATGTTGATCAATTTTCTCCAAAACTGGCCTAATTTATTATACATGGGGATTCCTAGTATCATATCTTAATCCCCTGCGCAGGATGTACACAGCAGGATTACCAGCTTCTGAATAATAACTCGGTACAAAAGTCACTGCTATCGTCATCCTTGGACGACAGGTCCACTACACATAATGACAAGCCATTACATATCTAGGTAGAACCCATGAGGGTACCTTTGGGGTATCAAAAACCACATCTTCACTGGGTAACCAGAGGAGAAGCTTCCACGCTGACCCAAGATGCTGGGGTCCCAGCACGCAGAAGCTCTAGCACGCAGTGGTCTGACATCCCTTGCGGGGTGTCCAACTCGAGACCCAGATGGGGTTATCCGTTCTCTCCCCTCAGGTAATGGGGTTGGCTCTTTCCTAGGGGATTCTTGGCTCTACACCTACATACATGCTATGTACACTTAGATAGGGTTTGCATAGTAGGAGTACGCTTAATTACTTGTATGTATCTATATGCCTGCATTTATTCACTGTTTTAGCACCATGGTAGAATTCTACCTTTTACTTACTCTGTTGGTGCTTGTAATCTTATATATCTGTTTCTGTCTAATGATTGTCACAGCAAACATGCTTTATACTAGAAAGACACTAGTTCAATAAATGCTTATTGACAATGTCCCCATCGTATATTCTGTGTGTCTCTCTGAGACTAAGTGAGCACGATTGAGTGAGCGGAAAGTGCTGGACTATTTCCACGATCCCTAAAGGATAAAGGGTTGTCATGTTCGATAGTTGCCAGAAAAGATTCGCTCCTTGGTAAGGTTAGTGGGCTTATAGTGGCACTATGAGCTAGCTGGTTTAAAGGCTAACATGTCCTTTGGGGATGTCTGGAATCAGTCTGGACACCAATCCCTTAGTTTATGTTGTTTAAAAGTGCAGATCTTATTTATTATTAGGAACTACACAACATGGTGCCACCAACGATGGTTTGGTTCTTATTTAACAGTCAAATCGGAGTAGTTCAGTCATGCTTTCTCAGAGACCCATACTCACATTTACCCAGAGACGTCTCGAGTGGGAAGGGAAAATCCGCCACAGTTGAGTAGGCATATACTATGCATTGGCTGTAGGTTTGTTCGCGCTTGAAGGAGTATAGTTGTGAAAAACTTTTTTTGTTTTCCTAAATAATTCCTCCCATAATGCCTCAGACCTCAGACGCCGGTACAAGTGGTGCTAGTGCGGAGGAAGATGAACAGGAAGGTGCTCTAAACATTTCAGAAAATTGCAGAAATGCACTTATAAAATTAGAAGATTATGGTCTCTCATCATTAGGAGGGACTGTTAACTTCGTAATTGAGGCACACAAGACATTTCTATTCTTGGGTTAAATTTCCACCTGCAGACGAACGCACACATGTTTTTCATAGTTACATTCCAGATGAAAGACCAGAAAAATATTCTCCTTACGAAGACATAGAAGTCCCATTAACTTACTAAGAACATATAAATTGGTTTAAAGGCGCCCTCCCCATACAACAGAAAAAGTGAGACTGAGTCCGCTCTGCCGAGACGGATCGACTTGCATAGTACTAGCTGCTTACACACCGCATCCAGTGATTGATACATTGCCAGCAGCAGATGTGCATCCACTATACAGAGAAATAATGAAGCTCATCAGAAATCTTACGCAGTTCGTAATGGCAACACTTACAATTTAACCTTCAAGTGTCACTCAAGTTGGTCAACCACAAGGGACTACAACAAAAATCACACCACAAACGCTGAAAGCGATTATGGGAAGAATGCCCACTAGAAGTGAGCAAATGCTGTTCTGGATAACACAGAAAATAGCCCAGCTTGAGACAGTATTTCAACATACAGGACAGCAAGAAAAACAGAGAATACTGATAATTTGCTTGCCAATGGGAATAGCTCCCCCGATAGAGGATTGTACCACTTGGGGTACAATTTTTGCTGCTATTTACACCAGAACTCATGGTACTCCCTCAATAGTAGGGATACCGGAGGTATTGAAAAAAATACAGAATGAGTTTGGGGCAGAACCTGCCCTCGACTTGGGTTTGAAATTGATAGGCAATTTTTCCCAGGCCTCAACAATTATGTTAGCTAAGATAAAAGGGGAGGTAGCAGCGGTGGCAATACACCAATGCATGAGGGAATGCACTCCTGCACAACAGGAGCAAGAACTAACTAAGATTATCGAAGAAACCTATACTTCGCTGAGTAGAGATAACGTGGGAGCTAGACCTGTGAAAACACAATTAAAGTGTAATCCTGAAAAAGACAAATGAAAGCAAGCACCTAATTCTTCTTAAAAGAAAGGGATAGCAAGCAATCAAAAAATAATAAGCAGAATGCATCAGGATCACAGGGTGGGTCTCCTCAACATGAGCCCTCTGACCGAAAATATAGCCTTGGAAACCGTGACAATATTAAAAAAAATTGACAGGTAGCAGGGTACACGTTCCTCTCAGGGTTCATCCAAAAACACAGAGAGGGAAGTACAGTCAGAATACAGAGCAGAAGAGCAAGCCAAATTCAAGAGACACACATCGCACTTCAGACAACATTATCAAACAAGACGATAAACCAAAAGGTAAACCTTAATTTAAAATGAAGACGATAGCCGGTCTCAAAATATGAAATGTCCAGGCTACTGAGGACACTACTTCTGAATGGGGAATGGGCTCAGACAATGTTAGGCAGCGCAGTAGAAGTAACAATAGCTCGCCAGAACCTGCTGGAATTTCTGGTGACAGCAACTTTGAATGAGCATATCACAGTGGTAAAACCTAATACCAGGGTAAGTGTCCCACATAAGTTATACGAAATAACACTCCAAATGGAGAGGGACATACCTCAAAAAGTAAAAGGGCTCTTTAGGGAGAACCTGACTTTTGGATATGACATCCTTTTGGCTGAAAGAGATTGGCCGCCAGAGTTCATCATGGATTGCCCAAAGGAGGAAGAGGTAATTTTACTGGCTTTCTCCGACCTTGTTCCAGAATCACTAAAACATACATATGTGCAGGAGTGGGTATTAGCGCTAGCTCCTGCATTATACCACAATCATGTATGGTGGGATGCTGAGTCACTTCACCATGAAATCCCAGTTACAACTACTCCTACACAATAGAGGGAGTACCCAATGAAACATAATGCAAAGAATCAAGTGAAGGAGATCTTAGATCAACTTGAATACTAAGGTGCGATTGAGATTTGCACCTCCCCTATGAATAAACATTTGTTTCCTGTAATAAAACCCGATAATTCATACTGTCTAGTTGTAGACTACCGGCATTTGAACACATGCACAAAAACATTTCCAGTACAAAATGCACACAGTAGCGCATTAATGAATAACATTGTGCGGAAGCAATATAAAACAACAGTAGATATCTCAAATGGATTCTTCTGCCAAAATATAGCACCTGAGAGCAGACATTTGACAGCATTTTCAGCTCTCGGTTCTCAGGGTCAATTCCGTAGACTGTCCCAAGGGTAAAAAAAGAGCCCTGGTTTGTTCTCAGCAAGAGTAATAGAGTTACTTCAAAATTGCGATGAGGAGGCATTGTCCTATGTAGATGACATTATCTGACAGACGGTGAGTTATTTGATCACTTGCACAGGGAGAACAACATAATTTTGGGGCTCGCCACTGTGGCCTACAAATGTAACTTTAAAAAATCAAAAATTGCCCACCTCAATGTTCTATTTTTGGGATTTGATTTATTGAGTGAAGGGAAAAGCCTGGCAGCTAATTTTTTTGAAAAATGTGTGTTGCTCCAACCTCCAAAGACTCTGAAAGGTTTGCAATCCATTTTAGGATTCCTAAATTTTAGCAGAACATACATTTTGGATTACACAGAAAACGTAAAACCATTCTCCGATTTCATCAGAGCTGATTTTTCAGTTCGACATTGGACACAGGAGCACACAGAAATTCTGTGTTCCATACAAGCGTTCCAAACGCAAAAGCACTACATCCGCAATGGATACAATGGGCTAATTTGTACCCTGCAACAGATGTAGGCTACAAATTTGATTATGCATTAAAAATACAAGCATTCCTGCAGTACGAACAAGAAAATCCTTTCCCAACTGAAATAATGCCCCTAAATCAGTATGAACACATTATTTACATTGCTGAATCTGCTCAGCCTGTTGTGGGAAGTAAACAGCAATACAGTGGAGCATGCACCATTTTAAAGGGATGTATGCGGGACGGCAAGTTCCGTCCTAACATTACGCAGGCACATTCACTGGGAGATTGCACGGCGTAGCTGGCAGAACTAAAAACCCTGATACTGGCACTAAAAAATACAGATCGGAAATTCCCCGCACTCATTGTGTGCAATTTCTTTTACTGTGTTAAGTCATACAAGGAATATCTTCACTATTGGGGCCAGAATAGGTTTAGAGATTCCAAAGTTTGCACAATAAAGCACAAGTTGCTGTGGGAACAGGTGGCAGAGCTCAAAAAAGGCTTGCCAAGGGCTCAATTAATTCACACATTGAGTCATCAGCATGTTTAAGGGAATTCACTGGCTGATGAAGCCACCAAGGTGACAGTGCAAAGTGTTGCCATTGCTGCAATCCCTCGTTCTAGTGCGAGAATAGACAGACAGATAATGATAGATGTGAATGCTACGTGTAACAGCAGCTCAGCCTTGCCAAAAGGTTTTCCAATCAAGTACTCCTACAAGTTGGATGCGCAAAACATTCCATATGAATGTATTTGAGCTTGTAAAGCGCACTGCTACCCGTAGGTTTCCTGGCGCTGTGTAACGCAGTTGAACCCGTCCTGTGAGATGGTCCCTATTGGGCAGCCCCAAGGTGAAGCCAGGCATCCCCGGCATTGATGGGGCCGTTTGTGGAGATTTAGCAAGCTATTGCCCAGAGTTGCTGAGTGGAACCCATGGTTAGAATGGCACCGAAGGCGAGATTTATCGAGCCTGCTGACATTAGCCCAACACCCTGCCACGTCGGGAATTGAACCCTGGTCCCGGGCCGACCTCTGCTTCTGTAATGTAAAATAAAATGTAATGAAATGGTACTTGTATAGCGCACGAATTACCATGAGGCATCTCAGCGCTTGTACGAATACCGCTGAGGAACCCTTCCTGGCCTTTCCCTGTGAAATGCCCACTCCTGGGCACCCCCAAGGTGAAGCCAGGCATCCTAGCGTTGTTGGGGCCGTTGTGGAGATTAAGCAAGCCATTGCCCAGAGTTGCAGAGTGGGACCCATGCTTAGAATAGGCACCAAGGCGAGAATTATCAGGTCCGGGGAAATTGAGCCCCAGAGCCGTCGAGGCGGGAATTGAACCCTGGTCCCGGGCCAGACCTCTGCATCAGGGTCTGCCCCTCTAACCATTGAGCCACACTTCTCCACTTCTGGGTCTGCCGCCTCTAACCAGTGAGCCACACACTATGTTCTACTTCCAGGAGTGGGGGATAGAGTAATACCAAACATGGATCGTAGGTTAGGTTTAATTCTAGCTGCACACAAGGGTGTCTGGATTCAACACATGCAGGTATCGCGGTGACTGTTTCATTACTAAAACAACGATACTGGTGGCCAGGTCTTACTAAGCAGACCAAGGGATTCATCTGTCAGCAGATGAAGGGTTCCACCATAGCATGTCCACCACAACAATTATTACTGATTTCAGACAGACCTCTTGCATGTGTCTATTTGGACCACTGCAACCCCTTACAATCTGACGGGTCTTACAGGTATATCCTGGTGGCAGTGGATTCATGCTCTAAATTCCTGTGGGTTTGGCCCAGGCGCTTGGCTGATGCTCAATCTGTAATAAAGGATTTGCGAGTCTTTATAGGAACATACGCAATTGTCACACTACATTCTGACCGTGGGACTACGTTTCAATAAAGCTTTAAGAAGCCAAGGGAAGTTTGGGTGTGGTCTTGTGGTACTTTTCTCCGTATCGTCCAGAGGTAAATTTGATTGTGGAGAGGAAAATCCGGGACTTAAAGCAATCTTTGACAGCAAGGGTATTAAGCTTGGGTGACTGTTGGGTCACTCACCGATATGGGGTCCAGAGGGCACTTAACAACCTGCCAAGAAGTTCTCTAGAGGGCAGTACTCCATATGAAATCCTGTTCGGGACAGTGGCGGGTGAAAATTTTGACATCAATGATTGTTTGCCTGTTTTTTAGGAACTCAATGAACTCTGGCCATTACAAAGCAACGTCCAAGTAAAATGCACGGCCACTGGGGAAGTGAAAGATGTTTCGGCAAGACCTGCCTGGGTCCCGAAGATTGGAGACCTGGTCAGAGAAAAGATTGTGGACAAAAAAGAAGTTGGGCCATCTTACAGAGCATCTGTACCTGCCCTGGCTGTCCAATGAACAAGAACCGTACTTCTTCTGCCTCGTGCTCGCAAGAAGGAAAAGAGATTAATCTCAATTGATCTGAACAATCCACACTATGTTGTCGATACTCAATAGTAGGCCATGTGGGCTCCCGGGTAGCCGCCGATCACCTTTTGCTAACATATGGGAAGTTCAGACAGAAAGAGACTACTGACCTCTCTGCCTCAGTCTACCCCTATTAAGCCTTTATTGCTAGATTTAAGTTGTGTATCTATTGATGAAGTGGCGGGATTTAGACCACTCGCTTATTGGAGGCGGATATGGACTACACCAGAACTGGCATCATATGCCAATGCCCTTATGCATATCAGACAAACTGCCCAGCCCTCTAAAATCAAATTGTTAAAGAAGGTCAAGAGTAATTTGACTGATATGGGCTCCGCTTCCTGTGGGAAGATCCGACAGGGAATTCATTTCCCAGTAAAAAAGAGTACAAAGAAGTATACTGGGCTAAAATTACTAGGAAGACCCTGTCGTTAGTAGATAGTACTTCACTCACAGGCTTGTTTATGGAACATAAGCTTATGACGGAATGCGAGGATTACTGGAATTTGATTACTATTACAGGTGATAGTAAACTCTATCACCAATTCAGAGTTGGCACTCTCCCCATAAGATCTTTTACTGCAAAATGGAATAATCTTTCAGACACTGTTTGTCCTTCGTGTAATTTAAAGGGCTCGTCGATTTTTCATGTACTCTTTGTCTGTCCTGCATACAAGGGTCCTCGCCGTAGGTGGCTAAGGCCTTTGTGTTCGAATTTCAGCACTAGATCATGCACAACAGCTTTTCGTATATTGGTTTCAAACACTCGCCCAGATATAGTTATTGCTATGGCAAAATTTCTAAGCTGGTTCTGGGCTTTGAGACGGAAAAACCTGAAGCCTAGTTGAAGATTTTATTACTCTGCACATTGTATTTTAACTATCTATTTTATAATAATATCTCTTTTTCATTTTTTAATTGTTAGGAATATTCGATAATGTTGCTATTAACTTTTGGGAGTAGGTGAACTCTAATGATGTTATTTATTCTTTTAGTGACACTTGTTGTTGTTACTTTTATGATTGAAATATATTGAATAAAGACTAAGGGCTAGATGTATCAAGCTATTTTTTAGTCGCAAACGCTGCGAATCGCTAAAAAACAGCATTTGCGACTAAAAAATATGGAAATGGGATGCATGTAAGAATTCGCATCGCAAAATAAGTAATCGCTATTTTTGCGATTACTTATTTTGCGAAAGTACATATTCTGTGAATATTCTTGAGATATCTTATTTTGCATGGTCCAACTTTTGCGAATTTCGCAATCTAGAAATCGCAAAATTAGAAATCGCAATTCGATGTATGAAAAAATCGCAAATTGTGAAAACATGAAAATCGCAAATTAAGAAATCGCAATTACCACCAACTACATGCAGGTGGTAACCAGTTTGAAAGTATAAAAAGAAACCCACAATGCAATGTTTACTTTGAAAATGGCGGGACTTTACCTGAAAGCTAGGAGGCTGCATATCCAAGCCCTTGCACAGAGGAGTCAGAGACAGGAGAGAATCTTCAGACTGCGCATCACGCTGTTCTAGCAGACAGAAGAGGACATCTTTGAAAAATACAGACTTGACCCACACACTATTTTGGACCTCTTTGCTGAATTGAAACCTTTCTTGGAGCATCAAAGAGGCTGGACACAATCAATTTCTACTCACATGCAGGTATCGTGCTCACTGCACCTTTTGGCTTCTGGTTCTTTTCAAAGGGTCATTGCAGAGGTTGGTGGGGTGTCTCAGAGTGCTCTGTCACGCTTCTTTCATGACTTTCTGGATGCAATGATGAACAGGCTACAACATCACATCTACTTATCCAACACCCAACAAACCATACAAGAGACTAAACTGGATTTTTATCAAATTGCACGTTTTCACATGTGATTGGTTGTATAGATGGCACCCATATTACCATCACTCCACCAGCAGCCACAGAATATGTGTACAGAAATAGGAAAAGTTTTCATTCCCTGAACATTCAAATGGTGTGCAATGCAAAGTACATTATCACTGATATTGTGGCTAAGTACCCAGGGAGCACTCATGATTCCCTTATCTTTCGGCATAGTATCTACTAGGTAAATGTACCACAATTTTACAGTCATACACACAACAATTATTCTTTGATGTCACAGACTCATTCTTTCTTTCTCATCATGCAGGTGACAGTGCCTATGCTGTGCGTGATTTCATTCTGACGCCATATCCATCAAATGTCCATGAAAGAAGATATAATGGGGCACACCGGTCAACCCGTGGTGTCATTGAACGGACCTTTAGAATTTTAAAAAGCCGTTTTCGTTGCATACACAAAAGTGGTGGTGCTTTACAATACAATCCTCGAACATGCTGTAAAATTGTAAGTAGCTGTGCTATGCTACATAACATGGCTATGAGAAAAGGGACTGAAATTGAAGTGAGTGAATCAGACACATCTGATGATGATGACATACCTCCACCTAGAAGAGCTACTGCAGGAGTAGGAGCTGCTGATGGCCGTCAGAGACGTACTGAGATGCCACGCAATTACTTTTAGGTAAAATAATGAATTCCAAAACTGTATTTCCTTTTGAAGTGAATGTTTTAATTTCAAAACATTGAGGATAGTGATGTAGGGCAACATGACCTGTTAATGCACAGGCAAAATTAAATTCTTATTACTATCCAAACAAAATGGTAAAGTAGAATCTGCAAAATGTCATTTTTTGCGCTGGCGGCTTTGAGAAGAGCGTTGCACAGTTTCCATGCTCCCCATGGCTGCAGAATGTCCGGCATTCCTACCACTCCTGCGCTGTGTTAGCTGTGATGTAGGAGTGGGGTTGCTACTACTCCTACTGGAGGTTTCCTCGCTGTCTGCTGTCTGCTGCTTCAAATAGTGCATTTGCGCCAGAGTTTGCTGTCTGGAGTAGTTCCCCAGCAGATGGGACCTTGTCCTGGCCTTTAGCTATGTTCTTTGTGCAGTCACTAACCTTTCTCTGCATAGTAATGCTACGTCTTGTAAAATTGCATGTCACAGTGCACAATCTGTTTATGGCTTTTGTGTAGCCATGCATTCTGACATGGGCTCTTTGAGCTGCCCTGTGGCGTGATTCTTCAGTGCGTTCAAGAGCCAAACACAGTCTGTCCATTGATGATGCCATTGCTCTCATCCCATCTCCCATTCTATCTTGTTTATTATTCAATTTGCACAGACAGCTGCCTATTGATGGAACTGAGGGCCTTGTGTTGTTGGCGCTGCACATGTAGCATGTCTTGCTCCAACCCTGCAAAGACAGTAGGATTATCCACATGTCCACTACTGCTGCTCCTAGATATCTCCAAAGTATATACACGTGACCTTCTTTGTGCATGTGCTTGATCTTCAGGAACTCGAGGGACAACTGTCTCCTGAACATTCTCTACCTCACCACCTTCTTCAATTCCATCATCTTCTAAAGGAGGCAGCGGGGCCACATATCTGCGCTTTTTCCTGACAATGGGAGTTGACAAAGTGTCATCACTGCAAATGTCTTCTGCAGCACAAACATCTTGCTGAGGTGATTGATTACCATCACTTTCATCCCTGGAATGACTTGCCTGTGCTGTGCATGTAGATTGAGACATATGAGTTTGTTGTATGGAGTGCTTTATGAAATTAATAAAGTGTTTCTACTTTAAATAAAACATCTTTGGTAGTGCATTTCAGTCTTCCTTTTAAAAGCACAATGTTAATCTGTATTTCATTAATGTGAAGGTTAAAATGTAATAGGGTAACTACAACTCCCATGATGCATTGCTCACTGTATGTGAATATGTGTACCTGGTCTTAAACATTTAAACCACTGTGTACTCATACTACTTTAAATCAAATGCGTATCCCAACAGTTCAGTAACATACAAACATGCATTTTACCTTGTGCTGTTAGTGAAGGGTCAGAGCTGTCAATCTCAGCCACACCACTCACACTCTCAGGCAAGAGAGTGGCCTCCGCCAGCTCCTCATGTGGAGTAGGCTGCTCAGCAGTAGATGTCCCACCTCCTGTCTTGTTTGCCTCCTTCAGTCTTGCTGCAACCCTTTCCTTTGACCTCTGGCGCATGTCGTACCATCTTTTGCGCAACTCATCGATGGTACGGGTTGTCACACCAACTGAATTTACCTTCTGCTGTATGTCCAGCCAGATTTTCCTTTTACGTGCTTCTGGCACTTTCAGTGCTTTTTTCCCAAAAAGCAACTCATGGCTGCAAGCCATCTCTTCTATCAATATTTCCTGTTCTTTTTCTGTTCTGAGACTTGTGCTTCCTCTTCCTTTTCTCTCCTGCCTTTCCCTCCTGTGGGTTTTGAGACTCCATGACAAGGCAAACTGGTCTGCTCAGCTCCCAAACAGTCTTCCAACTGCCACTCGGTGTGGCTCAGGCAAGCACGTGCAGGTAATCACTCCCACTTCCTGACTCTGATGTCATCACCCTGTTCTTGCATTAGCAGATTCCCGTTTTTTGCGATTTCTTAATTTGCGAATTTTGCAATTTAAGAAATCGCTAATTATTCTGAGAATATTTTGCGATTTTTAAGAAATCGCAAAATATTGGCAAATATTGGCAAAAACCTACATACATCGCGTTTTGCGAATCTGCATTTGCGATTCGCAAAATATCGCAAATAAAGATTCCAAAACTCACTCTTGATACATCTAGCCCTAAATGAACTGAACTGACAGAAAAGTCACCTTAGAAGATTCTACTCTACGAAGTGAAGGAGTTACCAGCAATTGAATGGAACTTGTGTCTGTTGAAATGGAACAGCAACAAAACACAAATGAAACACAGATCTCAATTCGGCCTAATATCGACATCTATGTGAATATGTCTCAACAGGAGACATCTGCCAGTTCTACAAAACCTGCTGAGCTACTAAAGATAGATTGAAATGCGTATGGCTACTTCAACGATTTTGATACCTTCTCATTGGATCCAAGTGGGCCTGATTTACTGTAACAATACTTTATTTGTGTGATTAATAAAAACCAATACAAAAAGAGAGCAATCAATATAAAAAGGATGTTTAAAATTGGATACAATAATGTATATATAGTAAATAAGCCTAGAGTCACCATTTGGTGTTTTTTACATTTTTAAAAGTGAAGTCAGTATTGTTCCTTTGGCTACGCTGGGCTAGTTTTTAGTAGGGGCGGGCTACATGAGGCCTTCCTCCTGGTAAAGGCCATGTTGTGCCATAGTTGACCTGCCCATTAGGGCTTGTCGGGCATAGTAGATGAATTTAGGAAAGCTGGCCATATGCTTCACCGTATCCAGCAAGTATAGCTGAAGGACTGCCTCCTTTTTCGTCCGGTTTCCCAGTTGGAGAAGAATGGGTCTTAGATGGATTCGGCGGATTGACAACAGGGCGGGACAGCATAGTAAGACATGAGTCAATGTTTCATGCCTATAATTACAGAGGTGGCACTCCGTAACCGCTGGTCTTACTTTCACTGAAGGATACAGGTGTTTTAGGGGAAGCACATGCAGTCTAGCTGCAAGAATCCTTTGTAGGGCTTGCCTCCCCAGCCGCTGTACAAGATGTGGTTTGTGGCCATATAGAGTGTAAAGAGAACTTTGGGTCTCGTGTAAGCCTCTGGCTGTCAAAGCTTCAATGTCCAGTTTTCGAGAACAAGATTTTACTTGCTTTTTTATTGTAATTTTGATAGTTGTATATTTAATTATGTTGGGGTCCCAGTTCTCTATAGCTAGATTTAAGAGGTCTTTGGCTGAGGCAAGACCAGATGTTTTTATAACAAACTTCATTAAGTTCTCTGGTGCCAAATTCGTTAGATAAAAATATTTTGCCAGACTTGCCAGTTCTTCCAAATATTGCCAGCTAAGGTTGAATTCCAAGCGAATTAGAGTGTTCCTTATGCATGACGGAAGGCAAAATCGCTTTTTGTAAGCTGCACAGTTGATTTTTTCAAGATCTTGCACCAATTTGCTTGGGAACGCCTGTATAGCATAGTTGAGGGAAGGTAGTAATTTTGCCCTCAGAACTCATTGGATAGCCGTAGTTGTTGGACTTTCCAAAGTGGCATTGAGTTTACAAATGGCATAAGTAACCATTTTGCCTTTCTGCTGGAGCTTGAGTCGATGAACCTGTGCCCGACCTGTTTCACTGAGCCATACACCGAGATAGTTATACGATTGTGTGCTGGATAGTGTTAGTGGTCCCAGTCTCCAACTGAATTGTGTGTTGCTCAGAGCCCCTTTCTACCTCGACGGACGGACGAGCAGGACAGACCGCCAGAAGCTGCCACGGCACAGTGCTCCATTCCGGGTCTCAGAACTCTGCCTGTGGATGTGAGCCGCAAGCTGCGAGTATGCGAGTCTGCGAGTCTGCGAGTCTGTAGTAGCCAGGTTTTTGGACGCGGCTGGGCTGGGCTTTGGAGTGGAGCTCCCGAGACGCACCCGAGACGCGGAGGAGAGCCGCAGTGGAGAGCTGCGGGCCGCGAGCCGCCTCTCAACGCTGAGCAGCGTGGTGTGGCGGAGGTTCAGTGCCCCACAGTGTAGCCATGAATCACCCAAGATTCACCCAAGATTGAGCTTGCCGCCGCACATAGAGAAGGGTAATCCATTGCCATTGTCAGTGACGGAGTGGCAGCAGAGAAAGGAGGAGCCCATTGCGGCCGCGAGGAGCAAGCCGAATAAGCGGTGAGGAGTCCCAGTATCCATCTCCAGCCCTGCCATCCCCAAAGCTCGAGCCACGCAGAGGTATTGGTGGAGCGTTCGCTTTGGCAGGCGGCAGGAATTTTTGCACCATCTTGCCCTCAAGCTGCAGGACACTTTGCACCATCTTTGACACGCAATTGATTGAGCTGGCTCAGAGTTTGGTCGGGTTGGAGGGAAGAGTGAAGAGGCCGGAGGTCCAGAGAAAGGGGGTGAGTTGGAGGAAAGTGTCTCAAGCACCTATGTTGCCTTCTCTGGTTGTTTCATTTGTGCCTGCAAAAAACCAAAAAACTTTGCAGCGATTACAACCCCCCCACCTCTGCCGCCTCCATTTAAACCATTTCTCCCCTACTTCCTGACAACTGCCTCATTAGCAATTCGACACCTGTTGCTTGCTCTTTTACGTTCCTCCACATTGGCCAGGGCCTGCAGACACCGCAATTGTTGTCTCCAAACTCATTCTTTGCATCTTTTTCAAGCTTAAAGACTAGGCGCTTGTCAGACACCCATCGCGCAGAACAACTATGCGGACAAGGAACGCAGGACTTATTCAACCTCAGTCCAATTATCGCCCTCATAAGTCCGCAAGACGCCAAAAAGCCAAGATGTTATACCCTTCGGGTAAAGACAACATAAGGCATGACCCAACCTTACAGGACAGGACCCCACAGGATGGGAAACAATTGGGAGAGGAACAGATAAACTCCCCTCCAACTTTTAGGACAGTTTCCAGGACGGATACTAAGAACACAAATACAACTATAAATGGGGCTACAGGTATAATTGGAAATCTGACTAATCATGTTGAAATGGACAACAGTAACAGAAACAGAAACAGAAATAGTAACAGCATCAGTACTTGCAGCAGCAACAGTCCTAATGGCAATAAAGATATCAGGAATTATTTTCAACAACGCCCTAAACAATTGATATATTTTCCGACGCATCTAGGCCAGATACCTATGGAATTAATGCCAACAAACCATCATGTACTGCCAAAAATGAACCTTTGAATCAAAACCCTTCATCGGCTGTCCCTCTCTCGCCAAACGTTTTGATTGCGAAGGGTAACAGAACACAAGCCGATAAATATTCAATTGACCACTACCCATTTAGATCTAATTATTCAGGAATGAATACATTGGTGCCTATAAACTCGTATAACGATCTCCCAGAGGCTCAATTCATTTTAGCTCCAGGGGGGAGTGAAATAAATAAGGACCTTACTCCTTAACACGATATACCGCGAACATCAAGGATAATTGTGCACTTCTGAAATCTCAGTCGGTCCTTTCACTCCTCCGCTTGTGCCCATTAAATCGGGGGACGATGACGCGGCCCTTTCACCAAAAGAAAATCCTGACTCAGACCTGGAGCAAAGTTTAACAAACGCAAACAAACCATTGCCGTTCGTTTTGCCTAAAACCAACTTGGAACCTAGTTTGGCACCACAAATAATAGTAAACCATCTCGCTTTGATTAATGAGGCCCTGATTTCAATGGAAATCGCAGCAATAATGCATGCGGACAAACTAGACATCAAAATAAACATACTGCAATCCGTAGCAAGCCTGATTTCCGGAGTGGATTTAAAACGGGAACATTTAAACTCCCTAATACGCAGAGCACAGGCGGACACAGAGGTAATGATGAAACCTAATGATTGCAGGTGCTCCCCGATACTGCAGTCTTTGGGAAAACTCCCGGAAATAATGAGCACAATAGTCACAAACCTTAAGCATGAGGTAAATAGAAGGATGAGTAACACAACGCGCTCCTCCCCTCAAAAATCAATACAGAGAGTAAGTACAAAGATCATACACAAAGGAAAAAATATGACAAAAGCCATGCACTCACCTTCAAGGCTAATGGGAGATCCAACTAACAAAATAACTGTAAGTGATACACAGACTACTTCGGACCCACAACAATGCTCACAGGTTAACCAGGATAGCCCAGTGAAAACTCAGGACACTTTCAGCAATGATAATAATGTTCTTAATTGCCATTGAGCCCTAATTTACTGGCTCCAAATCGAAATTCACAGCCAAAATCACAATTTTGCCAAATAATCAACAACAGTCCTGGAAAACCGGATGACATAAAACCACCTTCCTTAGTGCTACAAACTTTATCAAGGAAAAACAAGAAAAAACTGAAAAAGTTAAACAAAACAAAAAAAAGATAAAAGTCACACAAAATCGAGCATTGGTTTGCGACCAGTAGTAAACCAGGACAACAAAGACAGTAGCAGTGAGAACAATGTGAATCCACATTTAATGTTCAACGGGAGAAAAACACTATTCAAGCAAGTCTTAAAGACTGCCGACTTCCCCCGGACCGCACTAAAACCTCTAGGATTGACACACATATCCGCATTGCAAATACAAATTGGACCGGGGAGGAGATCGGTCCTATGTGATAACCCCGCGCGGAACCTATGTGTGCCTCTGGAAACTTCTACGGCTACTTCCAACACACTTAATCCCTACCAGTCGTTTGGCACAGACTTTGGAAACCCAGAAGTATTGTTATATCCCGAATACATTTCGCTGGGGAGCTGGGACATCCTCAACAGAGGGAACCTTCTGAAACTCTGCGAAAGCATTCCAGGTCTTGAGAATATAAAATCAACAGATATTGAGAGGGGGGCTTTTTCCGGTCCAGGGCCTAGTGAACTAAATGAAACGACTGGGATAACCTTCTCCAACCTGACTATGGTGAATGCTTTGAAAGGATACAAAACAGAACTGGACAACTGGGGCATAAAATTAAGCCTCCTCTTGCTACCAAATATCCAGAGATCCTGGAAAATAAAGGACCAAATTACCAACAGGGAGACCAAGACTTGAAGGGACAGAAAAGTAGATCAACAACCACCTAACTTCACCTGCCACCGGATCCATTTTACATGGCTCCATTGGTGGCACACAAGCAATACAGTTGAGTAGTAACCTAATCCAAATTTTCAAACATGCAGATGGAAGCAATTGCTCCTGCTAAATTATGGGACGGAGTAGCAAAGACTGTGCTTGGCTTCCCCAGTCCTTAAATTCTACTTACTAATATTAATATTGGACATTTGCTGAGGAACCATCTGATACCAATAAAGATCACCACGGGCCATACCCAGCACAACAGCTCTACTGTGAGTAATAGTAATATTGGCCACTTGTCGGGTAACCATCCAGGACCAACAGATTTCACCACTGGCCACATCCACCACAATAGCTCCACTGTGAATAATCAAACTATTAATATATTGTATTGGAACGTCGCCGGGATACATAAAGTTTTTCAAAGCCCAGGAGCAGTCACACTCCTGTGCTGGAGCAGATATAATCTGTGTACAGGAAACATGGGCCACATCTTTAACACCAATAGGGAACTACGCCGAATATTTTAAACCTGCAAAAAAGGCAAATATTTTTGGGAGACCGTCAGGGGGCATCTCAACATATGTCAAGCATGCACTGAAAGTAAACTTTTCAGTAATTCAGAATACTTCAGACATGTTTTTGGCTGGTATTTTGAAAGGCCTGATTACGATAGACGACCCAACTTCAATACTCCTAATCAATGTCTGTTATAACCGTCATGGGTCGGGCCCAAACGTCAAACTGAGCCGCCTATTAAATGAGATTGATATACTATTAGTACGGTATGCTGGCACGGACTCGATAATCTTCGGCGATTTTAATATGCATGACATAGGGCAACCAATCGATGAAAACCATCATAATGGATCACCAGAAGATTCAATGCCCTAATGCGGGTCTATAAGCTGGCAACAACACACTGTCTAACTATAAAAAACAACCCAACAGCATTGATACCCCCTACCTACAACAATCAGATGACAATTGACTACATTCTACTAAGTGAGTGCCTACAAAACTACATGTCAAACTATAAAGTTCACCCCCGGATTGAAAGCGACCATGCTGCCCTTACATTAGAGTTGTCCATTAGTGTGACCTGACTTACTGCCATTGCCTGCTTCCCACAAACAACAAAATCGTGATTTCTACCTTTGGCTGAAAAAGATTTACCTTGTTTTGCCCTGGCTACAGCTCTGGATTGAGATAGGTTTACTGTTCCTAGTCCTCTGGATAGGGGTAGCGACTATCTTTTTCCTACTCTTGAATGGACATTACCTCCCAGAATGCTCTGCAGTACAACATGTGAAGTCGGTCCTGAAACCGCAGGCATCATCACACCGTGAACAGAGAGACCTGGCCTTAGGGAAAATTACAGCAGTTCAGGTTCCTGAAGGAATAGTTTGGGACAGAGTTTCCTATGATGTATATGGTCCTTCTGACCTTTTGCAAATACCACACTTGTTTAAAATTTCTTTAAATGATATCATAACCTCCAGTACCTTCTCTGATGATTGGGACTTTGAATCTGTAAATACTATGCTTTCTAATTTTGAACAATCTGCAGCTTTTTCAAGTGATGAATTGTATGACGATACATCTAACTTTGATACCATGTTCTTTTACCTACACTATGGTCACCATTTCTTGCACAAAGCAAGTATCCCACATAATGTTTTCACTTACCATCAATAGGAACATTGCCCAACACCGCCGAAAGGTAGTTTAAAACCGTTTGCACAGAAGTTTGCTTATTTTTTTGGGTTTAACATTTCAGTTCCAACCTCTTATTACTATACGGTTGCACTACACCTGCAAAGAAAAAAATGCTCACTAACACTAAGCTGATATACTCTGCTCCTTTTATTTCCCAACTGTCTTTACAGGTTTTTGACTTTTTGAGGGACACTTTAGAAACAAAATCTGACTGGGGGACTAAAGAATGGCAAGTTCAGGGAACTGAGGCCTTATTTAGAGCATGCCTCATACCACATCAGATTATCTTCCTGAACAACACAGTGCAACAGACTTCCTGTCTTGGGTTAGCCAAGATCAAGGACTTGAACACACCTCAGATTCCCTCGCTTACACATATTTGAGGATTGGCAAAATTACACACAACACAGTGAGGGTACATTAGATACCATACTCCGAAATGGTTCATATACTTAATCAGACCCCATTTGAAGGGATGGTTGGTTTGGCATATCAACACAAACAGTTATCAGTCATGATTCAGGGTTACCACCGAAGAGTTTAGTTTACATAGGCCTGATCAGCATTATGTACAAACAGACCACATGTGGGTGGTGACATTTTACAGTGTTGGGAAGTTATGCCTAGAGTAGCTAAACACCTCAACACTGTCCCAGGTGAAACAACACTTGTCCTTAATCTCAGTTGACATGGAGCTGAGGGATTTTTTATTACGTTCCCACATCAAAAGCGCTTCTTGTATGCGATTTACAACAAGGTGTGGAAAATCTACCAGCAGGACGCTGCTGAGAGATTGTGTGAGATTGACAGGGTTGACCTAGAATAGGCTTCGGCAGTGGTCGACAATAGTATGACCACACTATCATCCAGGATTTATTCACTGGGCAACATTGTGTCTTCTTCAATAGATATAATGGAACAAGATTTGTCTATATTACAACATGGACAATTGCAACTGCGATCAATTCTAATATTAAGCTGGACGATACACTCATTGCGCTCTGGTCTAGTGCCCTGGCGGTATATCAACAGTACGACTCTGTTTTCTGCATACAATCTAACTGAAAGACAGACAAAAATGGCACATAGAGATGCAAAATATACAATGCTGCACATTGAAAAATTGGACCAATTACTTTTTATCGTGGCTGAGTCACCTTCCGCAGAATGGTTAATCCATGGCCATATTACACTGCCGGTCTCAACATTCCAGTTTTAATACTATCTACAGTATTATCAGGTAGGCAGGTAGGAAGCATTGGGATAGGGATACCTACATAAGTCTTGGGATTTGCCATACAGATTTTGATGCAGGAATCGAGACACCAAAGTTTTTCCCAGCGTTCCAGACTGTGAGAGTTTTTTAAGTGGGTCTCTAATTTGTCAGGATATTTTGCTCCACGGAGCCTGTAATGCTTCGGTTGCAAATCTATTGTGTCACTTAAAAGGATCCCTAGCTGCCTTGATTCATCTGGTGTTCAAACTGCTCTTGAATGGGATCAATTTGATGTTGAACGATCAAGGTTGTTGTGGGATGGTAACAGGCATCACATATTTGGTTACAGTAAGTTCAAGGGTTACTTGATGTATGCAGGTATTGTTTTATCTGACCCACACTGTTAGGGAGGCAAAGTTATGGGTTTTGTTGGATGTTTCCTTTATACAGTTTGATTCTCTGAGCAGACTGAAAGTCATGTTTTTACAGAAGGATGTGGCCTGAACCTCAGCCGGAGAGACTTTTGATCTCCAGGTTGCAAGGTCTTCGGCTGGGATACAGGCACTACTACGAACAAACTTCCCAATCCATTTCAGATAAAGGGTACATCATATCTTTAACATGTCTGATACAAGTGGGATTGTGCACCTACTTAAGAGCATAGGTTCTGGACTATTGAGCACCTTTCAGACAATCTTCGGAGTTCCAACATTGATACACTCTGTATTGGGAAGCATTTTCGGAAGGCTTCCGCTGGTCCTACTACTTATAGTGGGAATCCTGGTTTTAATTTTCCTGCTATGCAATGGACGGCCCAGTTCCACCAGAGACGGAAAAAGCACTCCTTGTGCGATGTTGCCGTGAACGCATGGTACTCCATCTGGGTGCACCTCGGCTTTGGGAGCTAAGCAAGTATTGGATCCTATTGTTCAGATCAGTCTGGGTTGACTACATCTTGCCTGTGTTGGCTGCCTATTCGGCGGATACCAATGCATGTTGGAAATATGTCTAACACTGCCATTGGGTGCGCCACCGGACATTGATGTTCTACTGGACCCCTTAAAGGCCCACGTATTACAGTGTCCTCAGCGTATTCCCATGTTGATGATGGCATTCTTAAAGCCTCCAAGAGATGCTTATAACGGCTCTACAACAAGCACACAGGTGCCAAGTGTTTCCTCAGAAGCTGCTGTGGGAACTGAAGATGATCATCTTTGCTCCATTGACCTGATAAAAGAGGTGTTACAGGGTCTCTCATCTGCGAATGCGAGTGACAGTGATGTTGCGTCTCCCACACAGGACACATAAACATTTGGCTCTATGGGTGATGGCAACAATTCTGCCTCTTTCCAAAACAAGCCAAATTGGAATTAGAAAACATTGTTTTGTTTTATTTTTTCTCTCCTGCTCTAACTGGCCACCATTGCTTTCCGTGTTTTCAGTTGGTCTAACTGTATATTGACTATTTATAGGACTTATAGAGCTTTTCTATCTTTTGCATTGTTTTATACATAACCAAGTTTTTACACTCGTTTTTATAACAATGTTTTTATGCTTTTACGACAGGCATATTTTAGCTTTAGTTAATCTTATCGTCCTTCAGATGAGGAGTGGGTGTTATGCACCCCAACGTATCCCAATATAGGCCTAGGTAGCTACACAACCGTTTACCTGCATTCATCCTAACTTGCTCTGCATAACGGTTCTGGCGCTGACCTTTTACCAAGTTATGTGCCGAATAAATGTCGATCAGTTTTCTCCGAAACTGGCCTCATTTATTATTCATGAGGATTCCTAGTATCATATCTTAATCCCCCGCCCAGGACGTGCACAGCATGATTACCATCTTCTGTATAATAACTCTGAACTAAAGTCACCGCTATAGTCATCCTTGGATGACAAGTCCACTACACATAATGACAAGCCATTTCATAGCTAGGTAGAACCCCTGAGGGTTTTTTGGGATATAAAAGAACCACATCTTCATTGGGTAACTAGAGAGGAAGCTTCCACGCTGACACAAGATGCTGGGGTCCCTGCACACCGAAGCTCCAGCACACAGCGGTCTGACATCCCTTGCAGGGTGTTCAGCTCGAGACCAAGATGGGGTCCTTCATTCTCTCCCATCAGGTAATGGGGTTGGCTCTTTCCTAGGGAATTCTTGGCTCCACACCTACATACATGGTAGGTACACTTATATAGGGTTTGCATTGTAGGAGTATGCTTGATTAATGTCATGTATATATATGCCTGCATATATTCACTGTTTTAGCATCATGGTAGAGTTCTACCTTTTATTTAGTCTGTTGGTGCTTGTAATCCTATATATCTGTTTCTGTCTAATAATTGTCGAAGCGACCATGTTTTATACTAGAATGGCTCTGGTTCAATAAATGCTTACTGAAAACATCCTCATTGTTTATTCTGTGTGTCTCTCTGAGACTAAGTGAGCACGGTTGACTGAACTAGAATTGCTGTACTGTTTCCACGATCTCTGAAGGATCACAGGTTGCCATGTTTGATAGTTGCCAGAAACAATTCGCCCCTTTGGTAAAGTTAGGGGGCTTATAGTGTCACTGTGAGGTAGCTGGTATAAAGGCTAACATTGCCTTTGGGGGTGTCAGGAATCAGTCTGGACACCAATCCCTTAGTTTATGTCATCGAAACGTGCAGATCCTATGTATTATTAGGAACTACATGACAGAGACCTGGAAGTAAATGCTGCAGTTTGTTCTTTGCCTCCCACCCTCTGTTTTAAAACTGCTCCCAGACCACAAAGACTGGTGTCAAGATTGATAAGGGGCGTGCAATCATTCCTTGAAGCAGAGAGAGCAGGTGCATTTACAATCAAGTCCTTTACTTGTCAAAAGCGGCCTGCATTTCCTCCCCCCAAATGAACTTCTGCCCCTTAAGTAGCAGAGATCTGAGTGGTTCTACAGCAACTAATATCCTGAGACAAACCAAGCGCAATACTCTGCAAGATCTAAAAAGGAACACAGCAACACGATCAGCAGGGGCACTAGCGTCTTTATTAGCTTTGGCCAAAGAGAGATTGGGCTTTGATCCAGAGACAGTGATGGTGTTACCCAGGTTATCTAAAACTTGCATTTGTCTTTCCTGACAGTCATATCTCTATGAGTAGGAATGGACAAGACCTTATCAAGAATGCAATTGTGTTGCTCTAAGGATTCTGCAAAAACACAGAATGTCATCTTGGTGCACTTGTTCCCCTCTGAGACCTGCAAACAAAACATACTTGAGCTTTTGGAAGACACTGGCGGCTGATGCAAACCCAAATGGTGGTGTCAATTACTTGTAAGCACCAAATGGGGTGATAAAAACCATCAGTTTCTATCACTCTTTGTCCAGTAGTATTTGGTGGTATACCAATCTCAATTCAATAACAGAGAACAATTTGGCAATGCCTAAGTTAGCCAACATTTCATGAATTCAGGGAAGGGGGTGACAATCAATCAAAATATCGGAATTTAATGTGCGTAAGTCAGCACGCAACCTGATATCACCTTTTTTTTGCATGTAAGGACAATCTGGGCGATCCATTGGGATGATTCTACGGCTTGAATGATACCTTGGGTACATACATCTTTTAAAATCTTTGAGTTCCCCTCTGACTGACAAAGGAGCTTGTTGTACTTTAGGTACAAACGGTTGGGCATTGGGCTTAAGCCCGATGTGAGGTGCAACACCCTTGACTGTTCCAATCTCTTCAGAAAATAGTTCCTTATGCCTGTTCAGAATCATGTCAATGTGTTCATCTACACTACACACTGAGCTTATAGGTAGCTTACCCACAACTACAGGAGTGCTGGAACCAGGAATGATATATAAACTCAAGATGGCAAGGTCTTGCCGACCAATGATGTCTTAATCTTTTACAGCAACGTCAATTTTGATAAATGTTTCTCTGCCCATGCACTGAACCTTTCCCGTGAAGAAACCTAAAAGATCAATGGCTTGCTCAACAAAAGCTTTTGGACAGATGTCAGGGGATATCAGTGATTTCCTTGAGCACCAATTGTTATGAAATGTGGAATCTAATAAAAGGGAAATCAGCGAACCCAAGTACGCAATGACCTGTAACAATATATTATCAATAATTGCATCAAATGTGGGACTCTTAACTAGTGTACAAATGGTGTTACATTCAATAGCTAAAACTATATTGTTAACAGAATCAGTACAAGACTTAAGTTCCAAATCCCCATTCCTAATGCAAACAGTGTTTTTGCTGCTCCTTCACACCACTGCACACCACCTGAAAGTGCTCTAACCTCTTGCAACCAAAACATTTGCCCATAGCCAGACACCCAGGAAAGTTGCTCAAAGTATTGTTTGACGCCCATCTGTAACACATTGTACAGCTCCTCCTTTCACTTCCTTTTTGTGTTTGAAAATTTGCCTTAGATTGCACAGCGCACACTGGGTTAACTTCCTGACCAGAGGTGAAGTCAACAACAATACTGACCGTGGCATCAGAGTTCAAAACTTTTGATGAGATCAAGGAACATTCAATACGTTTAGCTAAATCAAACACTAATTGTAGGACTATGACAACTTAGTACCAACTCTTGTATTTTTTGATGCACAATAAAAACAAATTGATCGTGAATCTAGATGTTGATTTGATCACAAATTCACATGTTGCAGCTACGATTCTAAGCACAGCTACATATTATTTGACTCCTTCATCAACTAATTGTTTTTGATTTACAAAATTATGTCTTTCAAGCATGACATTAGGTCCCTCTGCAAATTTTGTTTTTAACCTATCAATTGCTTCCACATATATATATTCCAATTATCACCAGATGGAGCTTGAGGGGCGGGATTAGGTGGTAAATTGTCAAATATTTGCTCCACTGTAAGGCCCAAACTGCCAATAAAAAGTGTAAACTTCGGGGCATATTAGCAAGCCGCAGCACGTTTTTTACTATCGCCAGCTATGGGTGGAAATCATCGCCAGGCTAGCACTTTGGCGATAATATTTCCAGCGATAGCCGGCGATATGGGGCAACATCGCTGAAAAACCAGCGATAATCTGGCAAAAATGGAGTAAACATAGTGTAGTCAAGAAGATACCAGACGTTCGAATCCAGCATTAAGTGGTGCCTGGTGCGGATTTTGAATATCGGATCGCGGGTCCGGGAAATGTTGCAAATATTGCAAAGCTGGCTTAGCAAAGTTTACCCGTGCAGTTTAGTCAGGCATGCCTACTTTGCATCTCATTAGTGATGCGAAATTAGGCGTGCTGGAAACGGGCGCAAAGTCAGCAAAACACGCGCTAGCGTGTCCCTGTTGATATAGCGATAAAATTATCGCCGCTTTTCGCCTGAAAACGGACGCTAAAGCGGCGATAATTTGATCGCCAGCCCTTGCTAATATGCCCCTTCCTTTGTGAGCTATAACCCCCTGCATCAATTGCAATTAGATGATTTTCAAAAAGGCAAAACCACTGGGCCCATTTGATAACGGGTTTCTCCTAGTGAGCCAAGAAGGGAGGTGGGTGCCTTATTTGTTGAGGGGTAGCCATGACGACTGAAAACTAAACCAATAGTAATAAAGTGCTTGTTTTGAAAATGAAACATAGAAAATGCCTTAAGTGGTTCACAAAATTGTAGAATCACTGTGGTCTCCTGTTAGAAACTGTGTCTCTGACGAGTGGACGCACTGTGGAACACTTATGCTCCAAGCTTTGAAGACTGTGAAGCTCTCTGTTCACGTAGGCATGTGTAGCTGAAATTGAAGTGTAATCTGGCCAATCCAATATGGCCACTGTATGTGAAGTCACCCGCAACAGTGTCTGACCCAACATAAGGAGTGAGCCAAAAGTTACAAAGTGATGAAGGAAAACACAAGCGGAGTGTGTAAGTGTTGTAACCGCTCACGCACGCACCCACACTAGGTGGCCAGTTTCTTCTATGGGGTCATGTAGAATTCTGCTTGCTTGTATCTGTTTCCCCTTTGTTGAGGCAAGAAGAGGGCGCAGACGAAGATAAAATGTATATATATTTATTATGAATATAATAAGGGTCCACGTGAGCAAGTAAGGGGAAGCGCTCAGGTCAGATAAGGGACAGTGACTGACCAAGAGTCTACAGTGATGTCACATAAATACATCTCCGAACGTTCGGAGATGCCAGCAGTGACGTTGGTACAATCAACATGGAAAACATACAAAGAAATTACAAGCCACACTAAGGGTAGTGGCGGAACAGATAAAGTACATACTCACATCCCCCTTTCCCCAATAACAAAGGAACAACAACATTTTCAATTGCATATATAACCCTCAAAACGTTTGGGAATCCTGATTTCTCTTCCGGACCTGGTCCGAGGATGGTATTCCTGACCAAAACCAGTTTGTTCGACCATGGCACTCAACTTGTTGCTAACCGCACCTTGATTAACCCTAAGGTCTTCCCCAGAATCAATTACTCTCCGGTTGCGGTTGCAGAACCTCTCCAGAATAACAGTGATCTCCCTAGGACCACTTGTGGTTATGTTACTACCATTGGTTGACTCATTCAAGCTTTCATTTATCTCATAAAAACTCTGGTTGCCTGAAACTTCTCCTTCCCACTCAAGGGTGCTTCCGCCTTATCCTTCACCACTCTCAGAATTACCCCTCATTATGATTCTCTCTTGCCCTGGCTTGAGCGTGACTACATCATCCTTGCTGCCCCATCCCTTGCATTCTATACAGACAGCACCTCTGGAAACCTCTTGTAGACAAACAGGTGTGCTAAACACTGATTCACCCTTCGCTACCTTGTAAGGTTTTTTTACAATTACCCAATCTCCTTGTTCTATCACCTTCTCCTTAGCTTTATTTGTCCTGTCAGAATAACTCTTAGTTCTCTCCTGTTTTGCCATGATATTCTCCCTGACTTTGACTACCTCATCCTTTATCTCTTCCGTTCTCTCTTCAACTCTGTACAACTTGTCATACTTGGGAGTGATTTCACTGTTACACTTCCTCCCCCTCAACAAATAGAACCACGTGTGTTTGGTTGCATCATTTGGTGTATTATTGTATGTGTTGACCTTCATACATATGAAATCTTTAACATTCAAATTGGAAGCAAGTGCTAACTGAATACCTTCCTTTATAAATCTATTCACTCTCTCCACCTGCCCATTACTTTTTGGACTATACAACAGTGTTTTCTCGTGTCTTATGCCTAAGTGTTCTAAAAAATCTGTCATTAGTTTAGACACCAGTTGTGTACCATTGTCGGATACTATTACTCTGGGTTGACCCTCTATAGTGAAGATTTTCTTGAGGAACTTTATAACATGTTCTGTATTCACTGACGGCACAAATTTGTAGTGTACCCATTTAGAATAATAGTCAGAGAGTACAATCATATATTTGCAATCATCGTTCAAGACATTAAACGGACCAGCAAAGTCTATTGCAATTTTTGTCCAAGGTCCATTCGGTATTTCTACTATCTGTAGTTCCCCTTTACCTACTTTCCAGTGCTTGGCAGCCTTTAAACACTGTTCGCACTTATCGATGTAGTTGCTTACATCACTATTCATTCCTGGTCACCAGTAATACATTTTTAAAATGTTTTTCGTTGCATTTACTCCTGGATGACCCTTGTAAGCAAGTCTTATAAGTTTCACTCTCAACCTTGTGGGAGGCACAAACAGATCGCATCTTTTTAGGAATCCACTTTCAATAGTTAACTCGTTGCTTATTTGTTGGAAGCTTTTCAATTCACTCTGTAGATTCTTGATGGGTGGCCATTTTGTAGTTAGGTGTTTAATCACCCTTTCCAATGTAGTGTCCTCCTTTTGACTGTTTAGCCATTCCTCTTCAGTCTTCGACCCATTGCACATTGTTGTTGCATCTATTAGGGCTACCACACATTCATTATCATCAATGGTACTTTCCTCTTGTACATGCAATGCTAGGCGTGATAAACAGTCTGCTCTACTGTTTTGTCCGCCTTTTATGTGCCGAATGGTAAATGTGTACTCTTGCAACTTGGACAACAACCTTATTAGCTGAGAGCTTGCCTTACCATTTCCACGTCCCTTTGCATCCATCATGTACACCAATGGTTTGTGGTCGGTAACTATCTAAAATTGCCTACTCTACAAGAAGGTTTTTAGTTTCTCCACAGCCCATACACATGCCAGTGTCTCGCGTTCAATAGTACTGTAGTTTTCCTCTGCCTCGCTCAATTTTCTTGAGATGAAGGCAACTGTATTCTCTTTTTTTCCTTGTACCTGGCAAAACACAGCTCCTATTCCTTTTGCACTTACGTCAACAGTGGCAATGTTTTTCAGATTTGGGTCGTATGGTTTTAGGGCTGGTGCTTGTGTAATGTCCTTTTTATGGTTTCAAATGCTTTGTCTTGTTCCTCATCCAATAGATATTTCACATTTTTTCTTAGCATTTTTCTTAATGGTTCCACTTTTGATGCCTACCCCTGTATGAATCTAGAATAATACTCGCTTAGGCCTAGCAATGACTTTAATGTCTCTTTGTCATCTGGCTAAGGGGCGTTCCTTATTGCTTCCACCAGGTCATCCTTTGGTGTTATTTCTTCTGATGTCAAAACGTGGCCTAAATACTCTATTTTGTTTTGCATGGACTTGCATTTGTCTTTCGAAACTGTCATTCCTCTACCTTATAATATTTTCAACACCTTACTCAGTAATTCAAGATGTTCTTTCCTGTTTTTTGAGCTATTAGTATGTCATCCTGGAGGGCTTCAACGCCTGCTATGTTACCAAATAGGATGTCCCTCAACTTTTGAAAAACTCCTGCAGCTGACGCAAGTCTAAAGGCAGCCTCACATACGTGTATGCTCCAAATGGAGTTATGAACATTGTCAGACTCTTTGACTCTTCTGTTAGACATACTTGGTGAGCAGCTGACTTTAAGTCTATTAAAGTGAAGTACTTTGAACTAGCAGTAGATGTTAATATTTCCTGTATCTTCGGGAGCGGGTGACAATTTACTATTATGTTATTATTCAGTGACCTAAGGTCTACACATAGTCTTATATCACCTGTTTATTTCTTTTTAGAAACTACAATGGCTTACACCCACTCTGAAGCATCTGTTTCTTCAACAACTCCTTCTTTGATTAATTTTTCTAATACTTTTTTCAATTCACCTTTTACAGATAATGGTACTGTTCTTACCTTGTGCTTTACAGGTACAGCCCCCTCTTTTAACATTATTTCATGCACAAAACCTTTTACACACTCAATTCCATTTTCAAAAACCTCTCCAAACTGTTTTAATACCTTTTCCAAAACCTTCCTGACACAAAATCTTATTTTGGTATTATGGGATCATCTGCCCCTGGTTGTAAAATTACTCCCAGTTTTGCCAAATCCTTCCAGCCCACCAGGTTCCTTCCTTTCTCTGCCACATATATTTTAGTGTCTATCACTCTTCCCTTGTGACAGTATCACAAAAATAACCAACCATATCGATATATTGTTCACCAAAAGCCTTTGGGTTTACATCAGTTGCTATTAAATCCACATTTTCCCATTTTTCATCAAATGTTTTATCAGAAATTATTGTAATTGGCAAACCTGAATCAGCTGTGAAGTCTAATTCAACTGCCCCAATCATTATGTTTCCTAATGGTCCTTTTATCTTTCCATTCACCATATCAATAGATAATACAATATTTGCACACATTTCTTCTTCATAGTCATTTAGGTGAACTTATTTTCAAGCTCCCCATTGGCTTTTTAGTTTTGCACAATGTTGTGTAGTGACCATATTTTTTACACTTTATACATTTCTTATTTAGTGCAGGGCATGTTTTACAGTCTGCCAAGTGTTTGTGTGATCCACACCTAAAACAGCTCAAACTTTTACCTCCTACCTTTTTTTGTTCCAGTTCTTCTCATAACTCTTAAGTTCACTTTTCTTTTTGTCCTGTAAATAGAATACGTTAGAATTACTACGGTACAAGATAACTCTTTAGTTGATATCAGCGATCTTTCTATACCCTTGGCAATGTCCACTACTTCCTGCAATGTAGGGTTCCTACATGCTAATAACCTTTCCAGTATTTTTTTTGAATGACAGTAAAATACTAATTGGTGTCTTATATATATATCAGTCATGTCCTCAAATTCACAGTCTTATGCTAATACGCGCAAACTTGCTATATATTCATCAATTGTCTCTCCCTCTTCTTGCCTTCTCAATGAAAATTTGTGCCTTCCTACCATGACATTGCTTTCTTCTGAGAACTGCTTTTCAAGCCTCTTTACTGCCTCTTGATAATAATTCAGGGGTATGAAACCCCCTGGTGGGCTTTCAAATATTTCCTGTCCAGCTTTCCCTAGAAGTCCAAATAATAATGCTTTTTTCCGTTCAGCATCATAAGCTTTTCCGTCTATAGACACTATGTAGTTTTCAAAAGACCTCCGCCAACTCTTCCACTTCATTACAGGTTTTCCTGGTTCCTCTAGGAAGAGTGGTGGCACACATATGTTATTGCTTTGCGCCATGTTATTACTGTCCTTGTAGAGTTATTCGTGTAAGATGCTAAATTTTCATATTTACTGCAGAGTTTCCTCACACAATGTTTATATCAGTGCTGCGCGCTCTTTCCTTTCACTCAAGGGTTGATTTGTTTTAGGTTTTGACTGTTTTATACTTCTTGTCAGTCACATTACTATGCGTGCTAAGTGCACGCTACTTTTCATCCTTTATTTAATATGCTTACTCGTCAATTTCACTTCACCGTCTCCTCAGCTTTTTCCTATGTGCACTTTTCCGTCAGGCAATGCGCTGTTAATACAAAATGTTGGCACACTGACCTGACCGGTTCCACTCCAATAGTTATTCAGAGTGAGAACCAACGTCATTCCCGACATGCAGTTCGTGCGCACTGACAGGATTTTTATTCCGATGCAGAAGCGGTAACCTCGAAGTTAGTTACTATTTAAATTCACTTACTTCGTTTCTTTTCCTGTTCCTTGAGTTTCCCTTTCAAATTTTTACCATTCCGTGCTGCCACCTTCATATTCCGTTTTTTTCATTTTCGATAATGTCTCGCTTTTGCATCTCCTGAGCCCATAGTCCTCGTTGTCCTCGTCGTCATGATGTTGAGGCAAGAAGAGGGCGCAGACAAAGATAATATATCTATATATATATTTATTATGATAATAAGGGCACACTGGAGCAAGTAGGGGGAAGCGCTCAGGTCAGATAAGGGACAGTGACTGACCACGCGTCTACAGTGACGTCGCATAAATACATCTCCGAACGTTCGTAGATGACAGCAGTGACGTCTGTACAATCAACATGGAAAACATACTAAGAAATTACAAGCCACACTAAGGGTAGTGGCGGAACAGTTTAAGTACATACTCAACACCCATGTAATAAGTAATAGCTGCAGCCGAAGTATGATGATTAAGAAGGTTTATTAGATCTTCAATACAGGATTACAGAAGAATCAGCTCTTAAGTACAGGAATATAGAAAGCTCCACCAGGAGCAGCTCCCTTGCTGCTCAGCCTAATCTCTCAACTGACACCCATCCACCAGGCATCCTCCACATTCTATCATTACATCACACATACCAACATTCCACTATTCATCCACAATGGCTGAGCAGCAAGACAGGTAAACAGGGAAGATACATAGCATCTAAACCATGATACCACACACCTTCCCCCTTGAAGGAATGTAAACAAAAGAATAATACAAGCATAGAGCATGGTCATTGTAAAATTGAAACTTACAATAAATCCATAAATGAATCCAATACAAATAAACAAAGAATGAGATAACACATGACCACCTCTTCCCCCTTTACAAATTAAACAAAGAAATGCAAATGTCAAATGATTGTTTCAATATGCAAATCTTTCACTAAAGTTTTTCAAAAAGAATACAAGAAATGAATTTCTATGCCACCAACAGTACATACTAGTTGGTCAGACCAGCATGGTGATGGTAACAGAGATGTCAACTATTTAAAAAGGAATGGCGTAAATGAAAAGCACAAGGAGGTACTCTCATTAAAATTAATCCATAGGTAGTACGTCACTCACAGGTACCATGTGAAAGTGAAAAACACCTATAGAAAATTATAGCTAATAGCTATCACAACCTATACCTGACTTAATAACAATTACCAGGAAGAAACTTGTAAACCAAGTACTGTAAGTTAAATACATGTAGGAATCATGTAGGCGACTAATCCACGGGCAGTCAAAGTGGAAAGTCACATGTAAAGTACTTTAGAAAAATAACATGTAGAAAACAAGAGGGTGACAAATCCACAGGCACTAAATTGAAGAATGGTGGAAGGTCACATGCTCATATGCTAATGCATAGCACTGTAAATTAAATTAATATAATGCACTAAAGGTCAGAAATCCAGAAGCAATATCTTAAATAATAAAAGTTCACCTACTGAAACTCATAAGAAAACAATCTTAATTAATAAAAGTTCACATACTGAAACTCATAAGAAAACAGTGTGAACAACCATATCATTCAGTTAAGTAATTTTCAGTAAAATGTAGGTGAGGTATTCATTCCAAAATGGAAGAACATGGGCTAACAAACGTATACTTCAATTAATGAAACTTCCCAAAATGAACCATGTTGATAGAAATGGACCACTAAAACAGTAGAACAGTTACCTTTAGCATGCTCAAATAACAATTTAACTGTAGATATTAAATATGCAAAGAAGTAAAAACTCCCATACTACCGATAATTGATAAAGTATTCTTAACCCCATGTACAATTAGGCATAAAATCAATTAGGCATCTTATAGAATGATGTACAATACATAGGAAAGTTTAAATACAGTCCCCCAGAAAACAATAAATTAAAATTAACAAAGTAGACACCATTGTCAGGGAACAGATAAAGGACTGTGTTCAGGAAGAGGAGGCTGATTTAACTCCTTGCAAAATAACACAACTGTTTAATTGGAATGCAATTAATCCATGAACTGCGGCAAAAAGTGCACAACCATGTGTAGAAGAACTTACATGGAAAGGCTGCAGATTCAAACTGCTGGAAAATAAGCATATAAATATAGCGTGCACATTGCTGAATTTAGATGTGCCTTACTTAAATAAGTATTTGATTAGCGCGCCTGTCGCTGAAATGATACGCACTGGATTCAATTTTCCATTTATTTAGCGTGAGCGCCTTAGAAATGAGGACCTTAAATCAATAAATAAATATTCAGTGCAAGGCACGTAAAATGGTGGCACGTTATTTACGGTGAGCAGGGTGACTCTCGGCAGAGAGATGCTCCCAAGAACGCTGAAGAAGTGACGCTATGAAGCATGTCATAGAAGAAATGAAAAGGCATTGCAGGAGCGCGGACGAAAGGTAAAGCTGCACGCACTGAGAGAATGGATTCAAATATTAGTAGCTGTTCAACTGCCAAGGCGTAGACACATCAGAGTGCCATTGAGCATGAAATAAAGTATATAAGAAAACTCACCATCTCAGTCAATAAACTTAAACAGACGCAACAGTTCACCGGGCCGTACATTTTCACAGCAGGTAGGTGCCGGTGAGCCATTGCGGTATAGGAGGGTTGAAAAACATTATTATGCTCATACTGGTGCCATGTAGATAAAATGACGATCTCTAACTGTCTTTGGGCCCGATTCACAGAATGAACTTAAGACTCAATCCTAAACTTACTACTATTTTGGTATTCACAGAATGTACTTACTCATTTCGGTATTCACAGAATGCACTTACTCATTTTGGTATTCACAGAAGGCATTTACTCATTTCGGTATTCACAGAAGTTAGTAGTCCTAACTTTAGGACTCCTAAATGCCTTCTGTGAATACCGAAAGTCTTAAAATTAGGATTTTTCTCAATTTAGTACTAGTAAAGTTAGGACTCTTAACTTTAGGACTCCTAACTTTACTACTATTAAACTGAGAAAAATCCTAATTTCAAGACTTTCGGTATTCACAGAAGGCATTTAGGAGTCCTAAAGTTAGGACTACTAACTTCTGTGAATACCGAAATGAGTAAGTGCCTTCTGTGAATACCGAAATGAGTAAGTGCATTCTGTGAATACCAAAATAGTAGTAAATTTAGGATTGAGTCTTAAATTCATTCTGTGAATCGGCCCGATGACTTCAATAACTATGGGCTGCTCATAAAATAACATCCAGTAGGTGGCAGCAAACAACCACTCGTTTCCACTGTGTCTCTTTCTCTGGTTTCGTCTCTCTGATGAAGATCAGGGATCAAGTAGGTATTTCTTGTTCCAGTTGATTTTCTTCCCTCGTTCTGGCTCTCTCAAGGCTGAAGGAAGGCAACAAAACATCAAGGCAGTTCCAACAGAATTTTCCCTGATATGTAAAGGAGTGTAGGTCAGGTAGGCAAGAGGATCTGCGAGCAAGTAGAAATTGCAGTGGTCCCTGACGCTCTTCCGCACTGAACAGGTAGAGCCCACAGTGGCAAGTAGAGGCAGGCAGGAAGAAGTGTGACGCTGTGAACAGGCAGGGACTGGCATACTTAAGTTGTATGCAGGCAGTAATTGGCACATCCAGAGTTGAGGGCGACCAGTGGAAGGTCACTGGTGGAGCTTGGTCGTGGTGCCAGTAAGCTTGAGTTGCTTTTGAAAAATTCTTTTAACATGCTTGTAGATCTTAATTTTGAAGTTTCTTGAGGTTTCTTGAAGTGTAGGTTCAATCCAATCGTCGCCAAATGTAATAAGTAATAGCTGCAGCTGAAGTATGATGATTAAGTAGGTTCATTAGATCTTCAGTACAGGATTACAGAAGAATCAGGTCTTAAGTGCAGGAATGTAGAAAGCCCCACCAGGACCAGCTCCCTTGCGGCTCAGCCCAATCTCTCAACTGATATCCATCCACCAGGCATCCTACACATTCTATCATTACATCACACATACCAACATTCCACTATTCATCCTCACTGGCTGAGCAGCAAGACAGGCAAGCGGGGAACATACATAGCACCTAAACGAAGATACCACATCCCTTTTTGTCCCAGAAGTGCTCTACTTCCTGATCTCCTGGTTCCTAGAGGACGGCCTATGTCAAGAAGCAGCTGAGTTAGGAACTCCTCTAACTCAGGTGCCCAAACAAAAGGAAATGCCACAAAAGAAGGTGCTCTGTGGCGTTGAAAGCACAAGTTATCCTCTTTGTTCACCCTACAGATATTCAGCCTGGCACATGAGGAAATTCGAGCAGCCAGGGCTCTCCATGCCAAAATCCGTCAAAACCACTGAAAATGAAGTGAATAGGGATGTCAGTTTGCCGGGGCTAGTCGTCGCCAAAAGGTTGTAACTGAAATCCCCAAGAACAGGAGGTAAGTTTGAAGATTTATTCCATATGTACTCGCCCACGTCAGGCACCGACCGGCTGGCTCGGATCCCAAGATGAACTGAGTCCTTCACTGGAAACATTTTCTGCTACTCCGTTTACCTGCACGGTCCTAAGTAGAACATTAACATTACATTTGAAATAGCACAAGCAGTGATGGTGCAGCTTGAGCATGAAATACGGCGCACAAGCTGCACCACGCGCTGCCTAACAAAATGATGCTACATATTACACTAAGCTTTAGACACTTTCCTATGGTTGTTGAATGAGTAAGGTGACCTACATTTCTTACCAAGTAGCCTGTTATGGCATCCCATATTAAAAAGAGGATCTTCCGAGTCATAGGGCATTAAGCAGCAGAGAAAAGATTGGGAGAATAAAATAAATGGGCCATATCTATCTATCTATCTATCTATCTATCTATCTATCTATCTATCTATCTATCTATCTATCTATCTATCTATCTATCTATCTATCTATCTATCTATCTATCTATCTATCTATCTATCTATCTATCTATCTATCTATCTATCTATCTATCTATCTATCTATCTATCTATCTATCTATCTATTGCGGTCCCCAGGTTTTTAAACATGTTTTTCTAAGCATCCCCTGTCAGTCTATGCGACCTGGAGTGCCTATTTCTATGCTTCATCTGAAATTCGGAGGGAAGGTGTAGAGATAGTCACAAATAATCGAGGAGAGGATGATTAACTATTCCAACTCCTGCCCTCGAATGTTTGGGGAAAATGTTTGTGAGCATATCCTTACTTTTGACAAATGGGGAGATTAAACAAGCATTTGCAATGCAATAGGTCTCACCTTCACAAGAGTTTGAGCTATTGGCATTGTAAATGACAATGCCATGTATTTATGTTTTCGGTTTTAAAACATAAATAAAAGGCACTGTCATTTATAATACTAATAGCTTAAATTCTTGCAAATGCGAGACCAATTGCATTGCAATAAAAGGCCTTCTCGCCAGCTTCTTAGATTGTAAATATCGGAGGAACAGAGACTGGCCCGGGAAGTCTTCAAAGTTGTGATAAATATATAGTGAAGATGTGTAAGTGTTGTAAATTACACAGACACAAAGTGTGAAGTGAGAGTTACCTATGATCCGAGCTATAAACACTAACAAAGCGCTCCAACATCTTTCACTCTGTGATTACACTGTAGCAGCTCTGGAAAAAGAGTAGGGGAGGGCAATTTCCTGCCCTTTCCATGATTAGAGTGTGCAGTCTGGCATTGTGTAATGTCATTGCTGTCTTTGGCCTAATAAAAAGCATTCCAAATGCAGTAGGGCACCGGCTTCCCCTCCTGGTGCAGGGCGGGCTGTGCTTTATGGCAGGCATGGAGGAAGTGTGGGATGGTCTCTGCTGCAGCTCGTACAGTGCCCCTGCTATTACTAGTGAGCGAGAGGCGATGAGGTGGTGGTATTGGGGGTGGTGGTATTGGTATTGGTGGTATTGGTGGTGGTGGTGGCATTGGTGGTATTGGTATTGGTGGTGATGGTATTGATGGTGCTGGTATTGGTGGTGGTGGTATTGGTGATGGTGGCATTGGTGGTATTAGTGATGGTGGTATTGGTGGAGGTGGTATTGTTGGTGTTTTTGGTATTGGTGGTGGTGGTATTATTATTAGTGGTATTGGTGCTGGTATTGGTATTGTGGTGGTGGTGGTATTTGTATTGGTATTGGTGGTGGTACTGGTATTGGGGGTGGTGGCATTGGTGGTGGTGGTGGTATTAGTATTGGTGTTGGTATTGGTGGTGGTACTGGTATTGGTGGTTGTTGTATGTGTGGTAGTATTGGTGGTGGCAGTATTGGTGGTGAGGGTGGTATTGATGATGGTTGGTAATGATGGTATTGGTGGTGGTGGTGGCATTGGTGGTATTGGTATTGGTGGTGATGGTATTGATGGTGCTGGTATTGGTGGTGGTTGTATTGGTGGGGGTATTGATTGAGGTGGTATTGGTGGTGGTGGTATTGGTATTGGTATTACTATTATTAATATTTTAAAGCTTACCAAGCTCATGGTTACTCCAACGGAGTGTCCCCGCGCTAAGACATCTCAATCCGTGACAACAGAGCCCTATGCCCCCAAAGGGCCAACTCGACCCAGCAAAACGATATCTTCGCAACCGGAGCGCTTAACACCAATCTACTGGGGATGACAGAAAAAACAGGTATTACGTTTTATACATAACATTGCTTCAGATGGATACATCCTCAATTCAATAGGTAGGTTATTCCAGGCCTTAGCCGCGAGAAAACCAAAGGATCTACCTCCTAAACATGCCTTTTGAACTTTTGGCACTACCAACTTAGCAGTGCCCATAGACCTAAGATTCCGGGTGGATCTGTAAGCAGTAAGTAACGGGCGCAGGTAACTTGGGCCTTTCTCATTGAAAATCCTGTGGCAGAAACACAGAGCCTTGAAGGTAATTCTGGCCTTTACTGGAAGTCAGTGTAATTCCCTCAAGGCTACTCTAACCTATGCACACCTTGGAATATTCAATATCATCCGGGCAGCTGCATTTTTTTGATCTTATGTAAAATATTCAAGTTGCTCTTTGTGCCCCAAAATAGAGGACGTTGCAGTAGTCCAGATGAGATATAACCAGGGCTTGCACAATGGCCTTTTTGACATCTAATGGTAGTATATCCAATATATTGCGCAACATTCTTAGAATGCCAAAGCATGCTCCTGCCTCAGCTCATATCTGCTCTGCAAACGATAGAGTGTTGTCAATCCAGAATCCCAAATTTTTTATCTTAAACTTGGGAGTCAGGGTTGGTCCTAATTCCTCCGCCGATCACAAGTGTGACTAGACGGAGAGCTGTTTGCCAACCACCATCACCCCCGTCTTTCCTGCATTTAATTGCAGACAGCTGAAATTCATCCAATTCGCAAGATGACTCAGGCAGGCTTTGAGTTCAGGCACAGCCTTTGCCTCCTTTTGCTCCAATGTGACAATCAGCTGAGTGTCATCAGCATATGACACCAGTTTCACCCCATGTTTTAATACAATATCTGCCAGAGGGTGCATGTACACATTAAATAGAGTTGGACTGACGGCAGAGCCCGTGGTACCCCTTGAGACAGAGGACATATCTCGGACTTAAAAAGAAGTTGTAAGACCTGGAAGGATCTATTCTGCAGGAAGTGCTTGATTTATTCCCATGTGTTACCTCTGACACCGGCCTCCCACAGATGCTCCAAAAGAAGGCTGCAGGAGACCGTAACAAACGCAGTTCTCAAGTCTAGCAAAATCAATTCTGTTGTCCTTCCCTTGTCCACTGCTATTTTTAGCGCCTCCAAAGCCAGGAATAAGGTGGATTCATTGCTGTGAAGCATCCTGTACCTAGATTGATTATGGTATTGATGGTGGTATTGGTATTGGTGTTGGTGGTATTGGTGGTGGCATTGGTATTGGTGGTGGTGGTATTTGTATTGATGGTATTGGTGGTGGTATTGGTGATGGTGGTATTGGTGGTGATGGTATTGGTGGTGGTGTTGGTATTGGTAATGGTGGTGGTAGTACTGGTGGTGGTGGTATTGGTAGTGGTATTGGTGGTGTTGTATTCGTGGTATTTGTGATGGTATTGGTGATATTGGTGGTGGTATTGGTGGTGGTGGTATTGGTGGTATTGTGGTGGTGGTATTGGTAGTGTTGGCATTGTGGTGCTGGTGGTATTGGTGGTGGTATTGGTGGTGGTGGAATTGTGGTATTGGTATTGGTGGTGGTGGTATTGGTATTAGTGGTGTAGTATTGGTGGTGGTGGTGGTATTAGGGGTGGTGGTATTGGTATTGGTGGTGATATTGGTGGTGGTGATTTTGGTATTGGAGGTGACATTGGTATTGGTGGTGTTGGTTGTGGTATTGGTGGTGGTATTGGTGTGGTATTTGTGGTGGTGGAGGTGGTATTGGTGGTGGTGCAGGTGGTATTGGTATTGGTATTGGTGTTGGTGGTAATGGTGTTGGTGGTATTGGTATTGGACGTGGTGGTATTGATATTGGTGGTGGGGATATTGGTGGTGATATTGGTGACATTGGTGGTGGTATTGATGGAAGTGGTGGTATTGGTGGTGGAGTTGTGTTGGTGGTGGTGGTTGTATTGGTGGTGGTATTGGTGGTGGTTTCAGTGGTGGTTGTGGTATTGGTGGTATTGGTTTTGGTGGTGGTGGTGGTATTGGTGATGGTGGTATTGGTGGTGGTGGTATTGGTGGTGGTGGCATTGGTGGTGGTGGCATTGGTGGTGGTGGTATTGGTATTGGTGGTGGTGTTATTGGTATTAGTGGTGGTGGTGGTGGTGGTGGTATTGGTGGTGGTTGTTTTGGTGGTGGTGTTATTGGTGGTGGTGGTATTGGTGGTGGACTAAATAACAGGTCCCATGTAACAACCAAAGTAAAAGGGCCAGTAGCCATGGAAGGTTAACACTGAAGACAATGCTGTACTAAGGGGCGACTAACAAGCCTATTAACGATCCGAAGGTAGCATTTTAGAAAGACAATGACACAAGCCAATGAAAAACATCATTGTAGATTGGGTGCGGCTTCTCTCCCATACTCTACAACAGTACTCTTGCAGAGCGAGCAGAGTATGTGCGCTGCCGCTAGGCTCGAACTAAAAATGACATGCCAAGCAGTGATTTCATGTGAAATGCTTTAGCGTGCTCTCTACAGACCCAGATGCATAGGCACATGGAGTTAAAGAGATGGAACACCAGTTTTGAGCAGGGATTTTTTTTTATCAGTTGCAGTAATAGACATGAAACAGCAGAGAGCAGCAGAGAGCCTAGATGAGAAAAATGTGAACGCTATTGATAAGCTTGAAAGAATTAAACTTATATTCTGTGCTTCAGAAAATGATCTTTGTCTTCACTTTTTTCATAACCTCTTGGAGAACCTGCTTATCACTCTGTATCCATGTTTATGTTTAAGGAAAAATTATTTATTGAATTTAGAAATACAGAAAAAATATGAGGCCAAAAAAGGTTATTGAATAATGTATGAAGCATCATTCAATAGATATATACATTCAGAATCAAAAGGGGGCTGGTATAGCTCACCTGCACTCACTTTTGGAGACCGCCACTTAGTTCTTCTCATCATACTTTTATCCACAGCAAGAGAGAGAAAAACACAAAAGTAACCACAACTCATGCCCCAGTCATGGCCAGTGTGACAACTTGTTGTTAGTTATAATGCATTCTCTCTATAGATTCCCTGTTCCCTACTGTTCAGCCAATGTGTGATGTCATGGGATGTTGATGAGTGCCTGGAGGAGGGTCAGTGAGAGAGAGTGGGCTGAGCAGAGAGGATGTTGCTCCTGGTGGGGTACTTTACTATGTAACTTGCAACCTCTTCAATAAAACTACAACCTGTTATTCTACATGAACTGGCTACCTGACTCCAGCTTGCCAAGAGGGAATCTTTTAAATACAACTCTTGGGATGATCTGGAAACAAACATACATGTAAGGAAACTCATGAAAGAAAACGTTTAAGGAACATTAAAGGCGCTGGCGAAGAAAAGAGAAGCAAGAAGAGGAAAAGTAGATGCCCCGAACCCCACCAGTGTCTTTCCTGACAGACAGTCTGCAGACTGAAAGAGTGGTGTACTTAACTGTACAAAGATGATCAAAGACGCTGTCAAGAAGTAACTGTTTTTGAGCCAGGCCTGCTGTGCTTGGTAGAAACTGTGTCAGATGCAGATTTGATTGGTTCGATATTAAACATACTACGAATACCAAAGTGGCCTGCAGAACTTAACATGTACACAGTTGGACAACATACAGAGTTGATCTAATCCGTGGAGTGCAGCGGTTTGCAGTCAGCATTTCTGGTGGTGAATGAACTGCCAGCGAGTATCACAGTATAACAGAGGAGGGCAGCATGTGTCACCTGTTTTGGGAGGCTGGTTTGTGCAGTGCATTGTTTTCAGCACTTTACAAGTTATTTACTATGACCCCCAGTCCATGAATGACTTGATGTGTCAATATTTGGAGGTGCGGTCCATTTCCTATATCTTTAGATGTGTTGCCATGGGAAGTAGTTTCTCACACACGCACAAAGAGCAATCACTGTGTGTCATCTATTGAGGGCAGTGTGTGCCATCAAGGGCGTGTTTTGAGCTAGTAAGCGAGATTTGCCTCATTCTGTCATAGTGTAGGAATGAGCAACTGGATATTAACTCCAATTCCACATTGCAGCCAAGACCTGGAATGAGCTACCGGTAGACATCAGACTCGCCCCCTCCCTGTACACCTACAGGAAGACCCTCAAGATTCCAGCCACAGTCAAGAGCGGAGCTGCAGGGGCACTGAGAGGTGAACAAAGCCTCATTAACAAACAAATGGTTGTTTAAAGACCTGTGAAGTACTGGGGTGCCTGGGAGGCTGTGTCAGCCAGGCTGACACACAGGGGAGAGGGGGAAGGGGGGATGACAGCAGGAACTGAGAGCCGGGTGAGGTGGGAGGGCAGAGCAGGGAGTGAGAGCCCGGGTGAGGGAGGTGGGAGGGCAGAGCAGGGAGTGAGAGCCCGGTGAAGGGGAGGGCAGAACAGGGAGTGAGAGCATTGTGAGGGAGGTGGGAGGGCAGAGCATGGCATGAGAGCCCTATGAGGGAGGTGGGAGGGTAGAGCAGGGAGTGAGAGCACTGTGAGGTGGGAGGGCAGAGCAGGGAGTGAGTGCCCAGGTGTAGGAGGTGGGAGGGCAGCAGGGAGTCAGAGCCGGGTGAGGTGGGAGGGCAGCAGGGAGTGAGAGCCGGGTGAGGGAGGTCGGAGGGCAGAGCAGGAAGTGAGAACCCGGGTGAGGGAGGTGGGAGGGCAGAGCATGGAGTGAGAGCTCGGTGAGGTGGGAGGGCAGAGCAGGGAGTGAGAGCCCGGGTGTAGGAGGTGGGAGGGCAGCAGGAAGTCAGAGCCGCGTGAGGTGGGAGAGCAGAGCACGGAGTGAGAGCCGGGTGAGGTGGGAGGGCAGCAGGGAGTGAGAGCCCGGGTGAGGGAGGTGGGAGGGCAGAGCTTGAAGTGAGAGCTGGGTGAGGTGGGAGGGCAGAGCAGGAAGTGAGAGCCGGGTGAGGTGGGAGGGCAGCAGGGAGTGAGAGCCGGGTGAGGTGGGAGGGAAGAGCAGGGAGTGAGAGCCGAGTGAGGTGGGAGGGCAACAGAGACTGAGAGCCCGGGTGAGGGAGGTGGGAGGGCAGAGCATGAAGTGAGAGCCGGGTGAGGTGGGAGGGCAGAGCAGGGAGTGAGAGCCGGGTGAGTTGGGAGGGCAGAGCAGGGAGTGAGAGCCGGGTGAGGTGGGAGGGCAGAGCAGGGAGTGAGAGCCCGGTGAGGTGGGAGGGCAGAGCAGGGAGTGAGAGCCTGGGTGAGGGAGGTGGGAGGGCAGAGCAGGGAGTGAGAGCCTGGGTGAGGGAGGTGGGAGGGCAGAGCAGGGAGTGGGAGCCCGGTGTGGGAGGTGGGAGGGTAGCAGGGAGTGAGAGCCGGGTGAGGTGGGAGGGCAGCAGGGAGTGAGAGCCGGGTGAGGTGGGATGGCAGAGCAGGGAGTGAGAGCCCGGGTGAGGGAGGTGGGAGGGCAGAGCATGGAGTGAGAGCCCAGTGAGGTGGGAGGGCAGAGCAGGGAGAGAGAGCCGGGTGAGTTGGGAGGGCAGAGCAGGGAGTGAGAGCCGGGTGAGCTGGGAGGGCAGAGCAGGGAGTGAGAGCCCGGGTGAGGGAGGTGGGAGGGCAGCAGGGAGTGAGAGCCCTGTGAGGTGAGACAGATAGAGATAGAGACAGATAAAGACATATAGAGACAGATAGAGGCAGAGACAGATAGAGACAGGGACAGACGGAGCTAGAAAGGGTCAGAGACAGGGACAGACAGAGACAGATAGAGGCAGAGACAGATAGACGTAGAGACAGACAGCGATAGAGACAGACAGCGATAGAGACAGACAGCGATAGAGATAGAGAGAGAGACAGACAGAGAGAGAGACAGACAGAGAGAGAGAGACAAAGGGAGAGAGGAAGACAGACATAGGGAGGGAGAGAGACAGACAGAGGGATACAGACAGAGGGAGACAGACAAAAGGAGGGTGACAAAGGGAGGGAGACAGACAAAGGGAGGGAGACAGACAGAGGGAGGGAGACAGACAGAGGAAGATAGCCAGAGGGTGAGAGACAGACAGAGGGAGGGATGAGACAGACAGAGGGAGGGAGACAGACAGAGGGATTGAGACAGAAAGAGGGAGACGGACAGAGGGAGGGAGACAGATAGACAGGGAGGGAGGGAGACAGACAGACAGAGGGAGGGAGACTGAGGGAGACAGACAGAGGGATGGAGACAGAAAGAGGGAGACAGACAGAGGGAGGGAGGGAGACAGATAGACAGGGAGGGAGACAGAAAGACAGAGGGAGACAGACAGAGGGAGGGAGGGAGACAGACAGAGGGAGGGAGGGAGACAGACAGAGGGAGGGAGACAGACAGAGGGATTGAGACAGAAAGAGGGAGACAGACAGAGGGAGGGAGACAGATAGACAGGGAGGGAGGGAGACAGACAGAGGGAGCGAGACTGAGGGAGACAGACAGAGGGATGGAGACAGAAAGAGGGAGACAGACAGAGGGAGGGAGGGAGACAGATAGACACGGAGGGAGGGAGACAGACAGAGGGAGGGAGGGAGACAGACAGAGGGAGGGAGGGAGACAGACAGAGGGAGGCAGATGGATAGAGGGAGACGGACAGAGGGAGACAGACAGAGGGAGAGAGACAGACAGACAGAGGAAGACAGACAGAGGGAGACAGACAGACAGAGGGAGGGAGAAAGACAGAGGGGGGAGACAGACAGAGGGAGGGAGGGAGACAGACAGAGGGAGGAAGGGAGACAGAGGGAGGGAGAGAGGGAGGGAGGGAGGGAGACAGAGGGAGACAGAAGGAGGAAGGGAGGGAGGGAGACAGAGGGAGGAAGGGAGACAGACAGAGGGCAGACGGAGGGAGGGAGATAGAGGGAGATGGACAGTGGGACACAGATAGAGGGAGACAGATGGATGGAGACGGAGAGAGGGAAGGAAAGAGAGGGAGGGAGACAGAGAGAGAAAGAGAGGTAAGACAGAGAGAGACAGAGGGAGACAGAGAGAGGGAGAGAGAGATAGGGAGAGAGAGAGAGAGAAAGAAAGAAAGATATGTGTGTATGCTGGTCTGTTGGCACAGTGGATGAACGCGTCAGCTGCAGGGGCCTGTGTTCAACTTCATGGTCACAGTTTTTTTCTTTCTAGCCCCTTCCCCCTCCCCCACTGACCCTGCCTCCACCGGTGCGGCCCTCGGCCACAAACCACACTGTAAATTTGGCCCCAGAGAGAAAGTTTGTGAGTACCCACGGCCTAGGGGGTCAGGGAGACTCCACCCTGCCTCCTTTACCATGTTCTCCTCTTTCATTTTTCACTCTCTTCTGAAACGACACAAAATGGCGGCTATAGGGTGCGAGCACCGTGCGCCCACCTCGCGATTTTATTTTTAAAAAAATATATTTTTTTTGTCCTTCAGGCGTCCTTCAGGGACCACCTGAGAAGGCCAAGGGGGTCAGGGAGACTCTACCCTGCCTCCTTTACCCCGTTCTCCGCTTTCATTTTTCACTCTCTTCTGAAACTACACAAAATGGCGGCTATAGGGTGCGAGCACTGTGCGCGCACCTCGTGATTTTTAAAAAAAAAGATATATTTTTTTTTCCTTCAGGGGTCCTTCAGGGACCCCTTGAGAAGGCCTAGGGGGTCAGGGAGACTCTACCCTGCCCCCTTTTCACACTTTCCACTTTTGGCCTCTGCCTCAGACAAAAAATGGAGGCCAACACTTCCTGATTTCGTCCGAATGGAATGTTGACAGACGTCTAACATCAAATCAGAATTCTGCTTGCGCACACCTGGTGCACGCACGGTGCGCGCTTTTAGATATATAAATTTTTTTCAAATTCAATTTTCTCAACAACTACTGGAGGGATTTACACCATTTAAGCAAAAGGGCGATCTACGAACCGAACTCTACCTCTCTGCCAAATTTGGTGTAATTCCGTTCACCCGTTTAGGCTTTTCCATAGCTTCGTCCTATGGAAAATAACATGGGGAAAACACGTTTTGGGACCCCCCTTTTTCTCAGCCCCCACTTCACGAATCCCCTCAAAACTTTCAGGGAAGGAGCAGAGCGGAGCGGGCCATTTTCTTTGAGAAATTCGCAAAGATTCATCAACCGGCGCCAAAGTTATACCCAATAGAATGTTGCGGATTTCCTATGGAAACTAGGTCCTAACTATATATACCTACTGGCAACCGCCAGTAGGTAATATATATAAAGATACAGAGGTTTTTATATCCAACGGTACCCTATCTACAAGACTTTATCGTAAGCCCACTGCTGGTAATTCGCTGCTGCATGCGTTTAGTCACCATCCGCAGCATTTGATCCAGAGCATCCCCTACGGGGAGATGCTCAGGGTAAAACCCATTTGCAGTAGTGATAAAGAATGCAAACTAGCTCAGGAAGCTTGCAAGAAGAGATTCCTTTTGAGAGGTTACAAAGCATCAGTTATTGATAAGGCAATTAACAAGACTAGATCTCTCACTAGAAAACAGACACTAATCCCGAAGGAAGCAAATACAGGTAATACAGATATAGAGTCATCTAAAGTTAGAGTCATCCTGACCTTTAATAAACAGCATGGGGCTATCAGGAAGATTCTCAAAAGACATTGGAATTCGCTCCTCAGGGATCCAGTAATCGGTGAGGACCTAACAAAGCATAATCGTTTGCCCCAGTTGACCTTCAGAAAAGCTAGGTCTATGGGCAATTGTCTTGTTAAAAGTAGCCCCGAAATTAAGTTGCCATCCAACTGGTTATCTAAACAAACGGGATTCTACAATGCCTTATCTGTAAAGCGTGTAAACATGTGAAAAATGTAAAAATGTACCCTCCATTTTTACCTCGGTTAGTGAAAATGAAAAGAAGAATCACCTGCAAAACCGAATACGTAGTATATGTTTTAGAATGCCCATGTGCACTACGTTATGTGGGCAGCACAAAACTGCCTGTGCACAGAAGAGTCCTTCAACATATACGGGCAATTGTCAATAAAGATCAAACATACCCTGTTGCAAGGCACTTTGAGGTGGTTCATGGCAGTGACCCGGCCCATTTAAGTTATTTTGCTATATATTGTATACCGTTATCCCGCAGGGAGGATAATCGGGAAGGTGCACTCCATATTCTTGAGACCAAGTATATATTAGAGCTAAATACTAAGTCCCCTTTTGGATTGAATGCAACTGAGGATTTATATACATGTTTATGAGTTGGTTTTTAATCAATGATCATTTATAATTTTAGCTCTAATGAAATTTGACCGCTAGGCAGATCGTGATCTCTTTTTATGAAACTTCGTAATAACTGTGTACTATGAACTTGTGTGATTTTAATTTGATATATTGTTTTTTCTTTTTCACTTGGGTGTCACTTTAATTTAATTTAACTTAATTCTTAGCAAGTTTCCCTTTTGCCATTGGCTAAGGGTTTTCTTTGCAAGTTCGGCCAGTGCTTTTGAAAAGCTAAACTTGGCATACTGTGCTTGCCCACTTGGGCACTATTGAGAGTTCTTGATAAGATATGGCTATTTCCAATTTTTGATAGACTGTAATACAAATGAATGCATGGCTAATTTAAAACGTGGATAATGTGAATACTTGGCGAAATGTCGGTTCGAGTTTCTATTCTGAGGCATCCAGCCTTTGATATTTCTCATGTTAATATGTATATATATTTGAGAATTTTCAAATTGGACATTGCCCAGTTTTTACCGCTTGTACATTTGAATAGTGGTTATGCATGTTTATTTAACTGTAAAGAATTTTATAAATATTTTTATAAATATATTTATAATTTTATACACGCATATACCCTCTTATATCTATGTACCATGTTTATGCCAGATATTATGCATTTTAAGCAATTATTTATTGGTTCTTTTATAACTATTTATACATGAATTTAAATGTGATATTATTGAGCATTCAAGCGGATATTACATATGTATAGTCTGTTTTCCATTATCATCATGGCACAGCACAGCTGAATGTAGTTTGAGTTGCACTAGCACTTTAACAGGTCTTTTCACCGCACGCAACGCGTCATGTGATCAAGGTCCAGGTGGGACCGAAACGCGTCATGGCGGCACAAAGAACTTTGGGTCCACGTGTTCATCCTTTTTCTAACGGCATGAGAAAAGTTTGGGTGGAGAACGACTATATATATATATATACATATATATATACATACTACTATTATAAAGAGAGAACTGTGTCCTTTGAGCCAGGTAAACTCGAAAAGTACACCACCAATCAAAACACTCAAGACATCTTTGAAAACCTCAGGGCAAGCAGAAGGACATAGGCTATTAATAATAAAAATTATACGTTGTTTAAAAAATTTAGAAATAAAAATAAAGTAGTCCCTTGCAAGTAGCACCGGCCGTGACGTCTGTGTGATGACATAATTTGCGCTCCCAACACTTCCTGAACACTTCCTGAAATGGCGGCGAAGATCGCGATCTGCTGGGAGGACTGCCGCGGCCCTGCTTGCTGCTGGGCGAAGTGGCGGCCTGTGCGGGCGGGGCACCTAGATCGGGACCGGCGGCTGAGGTAAGAATCAGGCTCTCCGGGACACGGGCGGGAGGGAGCCGGACTGGGCTGGGGCGGGAGGGGGCTGGGCCGGGGCGGGGTGGGAGGGGGGCGGGAGGTTGGGCGCAGGCTCCAGGACACAGACAATGTCGTGGCGGGCGGGGGCCGAGGCGGGAGTGCACGCAAGCCTCAAAAGCTGCCCCCAACCCCTTTCTGCCCCAGGCAACGCTGGGGCGGGCTGCTAGTATATATATATATATATACATATATATGTATATATATATATATATATATATATATATATATAAATATATATATATATATTTATTCACTGAAAAAACCATAGGTTTCAGGAACGTTATAGTTAGTTGGACATTTCAAAATTATATAAATTCCCCTATTATAGTTAGTTGAGCTAACTATAACTTGCGCCCCCGCAATGCACTGCTGATGACGTCACATATTACATCATTTATGACATGGTCAGTGACATCACTGATAACATCACTGATGACATCTCAAATGACATCACTGATGACATCACTAATTACATCATCCAGTGACTGCGTTTCTTTAAAATGTAAATATGTTTTATTTATATATGCCTAGGTGTATTAAAGAATGAATGGGTGTATAAGATTCAGGATGCATGATTAAGTAGGTGTGTGCCTGACTGTATAAGTGAGTGATTAATTGTGTCTTACTTAATGCATGTGTTAGCGACTGATACAGAGATTCACACAGTTTAGGTTGTCAGATGGTGTGTAAGCGGTTGCATGGTTTGGTTAGCAGCTAAATGAGGATATATATGGGCTATTGATTGCTTGTCTGAGTATCTGTATGGGTACCTGAGTGTCTGTGTGGGTGGGTGGGATGTGTGACTCTGTGCATAAATGTGTGAGTGGATAATTCCCTGCGTATATGTGTTCAAGTCTGCATCTGTGAAGGGCTGTATGGCTGGGTTAGTTTGTGTATGGCTGTCTTGGTGAGTGAAAGGATACCTCAGTGGTACATATGTGAGTAACTGCATATGTGAAAGGCAGTATATGTGAGTATTGGACTGTATACATGACTATATGTGAGAGTGAGTGGTTGTGAGAGTGCCTGTATTGCTCAGTGTGTGCTTGTATTAGTTATTGTATTATAGTGAAAGTATATGTTAGTATATGTCTAAATAAGTGAGGTGGTATGTGTATACCTGTACAGGTGAGTAAATAAAAGTGTGCTTCATTATTTCCATTACTGACTAGGTGTGTGAATAACTCTATGAAGGAGAGGCGGTGTCTGAGTGTCTGTATAGATATGTGACTGGATATGATAATGCTGTATTGATGGCTGACTGTATGTATGAGTGACTGTATGGGTGAATGAATTGATGTGTGTGTGGACCTAGAAATTAGTCAGTGTATATGTACTAACTGGTATTGGTGTTTTCATGGTTTCGAAAATTATAGTCTGTATTTTAGAGTGGGTGTATCAAGTGTTATATTAGGGTCTGATCAGGTGCATCAGATTGTCACGTGGATGATGTCATCAGTGATGTCACTGACCATGACATGAATGATGTAATATGTGACGTCATCAGCAGTGCGATGCGGGGGCACAAATTATAGTTAGCTCAACTAATTATAACAGGGGAATTTCTATCATTTTGTATAAGTGAAATGTCTAACTATCTATAACGTTCCTGAAACCTACGTTTTTTTGGTGAATTTTAAAGGTTTTTTAAATGCTAATTTCTAAGTACAACATACCTGGAACCTATGGTTTTTTCATTGAATGTCAAAGGCTTTTTAAATGCTAATTTCTAATTATAATGTTCATTAAACATATCTTTTTTTCTGTTTTTTTAAATTATTATCCCATTCTCAACCTGGTGAAAACTGCAAATCTCACCACTCTTCCATCGATACCTTCAGCCAACAAAATTGCCACAAACGCGAGCCACAACTAACGCTAATGATATGCAAAGTAGGCATTCCCTTGCAAAAAAAACCCAAAAACACCACTTACCCATATTTTCAACAACCAGCCAAATCTGCAATGCGATCCAAAAAGAAGACGATAAGCCGACTTAGCGGTAACAAATTAACATCAACCTTTAACTGGTGTGAGGAGGTCGACTATCTACTACGTGAATTAGACCCAACTCAGCCACATCTAAAGACCAACACGTGATAGAGCTACTAATCATGCAGCTCCGACACCACACAAAGCCACAACACCCAGCGACTCCACCACTAGAACCTCCCCCCCAGACCACCCCCGCTACTACCACTGAGGCAGCGCAAAACAGGACAACAGACCTTCCCAATATACCATGTCCCCTCAGCCGCACAACAGCTGAATGTTGGGGGACAAGGCAACTAACTATATATGAAAAAGGCAAGTCACCCATCAATAATAATGCACACAATGCCAAGTGTAACGCTGATGGGCTGCACAGACCTCACTATGCAAAGCACAAACCTTTCCATGTGGAGATATATTATTGATACTTGTAGTGTAGGGCACAGTGCACGCAACCATGTTACCTCAGGCAGTGGGAAGATCTCCGTCATGTAGCTGTGCTGTACCCCCCTGGAAGCGGAGTGGGCTGGTTCAACGTACGCCTCTCCAGCCTAGGAGTGTGAATAAATAGGCCAGACCCTGGCCGTGGTTCACTTGTGGGAAAACCAACGAGTCTGCTGAGCTGCGGCCCTCACCCTGGCACGTGGCTGCCACCATGACCGCAGGCCTCCTCCACACAGGTCCCCAGCAAACCCAGCGGCACAGCACCGCAGACTTATGTCTGTACCGACTAATGCCTTTAATCTACACTACAGACAGCAGGGTTCACAACTTGAATTCAGCCTTGATTTATTAATTGCACGGAGAATTGTACTCTATGTCCTCGGATTTTGTCACGAAGAAGTGACAAAAAGCATTCCTCGATGTCTATGCTAACTACTGCCTTCGATCTACACTGCGGACAGCAGTCCTCACAATTCATATGCAGTGGCAATTGTAGATGACGCAGTCTAGTTTGCAAGACACGTTGCTCCCAGTGCGGCCCACCGGGACCACGCATCATCGCAGGATGCACCCAAACTGTGTGCTTCAGGTTACTACTAACTCACTGCACCATAAGTTATCTCTACGTGGCCTTATCAAGGCAAGACATTGCTCCCAGTGCAGCTCGCCGGGACCACGTATCATCATTGGGTGCACACATGCCGAGTACTCTAGGTGCCTCTAACTGTGCAGCACAACTCAATGCCACGTGGCTGACCGCTGCCTGCGCCCTACACTGGGGTTACACGGTTCACAATTCAAGATTAGTAGCAACGCACATTGTGTAAGAGACTATAATGGGTTAAGAAGACCAAATGCTCCCAATCTGTGCAGCTCAAGTCAACGGCACCTGCCTGTGGGCCTTTGCTGAACACTGCCTCTTTCCTATACTGTGGAAGACCGGCGACACGTGGTGCCAACTAACCCTGTTCAACACAAGCCGATCCCACATGTGTAACTGGTTCTTGAGTCTTGAATGGCAGCGACCCCAACTTTGTGGCAGCGACAACAGCACTAGACTCCCTTCAATCAGTGAAGGATATTTGCATATGGAAGGCTAGCTACACGTGCTGCCACTAACTCTGTTCAACACAAGCCAATCCCACATGTGTAACTCTGTCCTGAGTATTGAATGGCAGCGACCCCAACTTCGTGACAGCGACCACAGCACCACACTCCCTTTGATTAGTGAGGAGTATTTGCATATGGAAGGCCAGCGACACATGGAGCCTTTGAACCTGTACTATGCAGGCCGGTGGGGCTACCAATGTATGCACATGGCTATGGGCCATTGCTCACCGCTACCTCTGACCTACACTGTGGAAGACCATCGACACATAGTACCACTAACCGTCTTCAACACAAGCCGATCCCACATGTGTAACTGTGTCCTGTATAGCTGGGACCCCAACTCCTTGAGTTAACCACAGCACCAGACTCCCTCTGATTAGTGAGGCATATTGGCATATGGAAGGCTGGTGACACGTGCTGCCACTAACTCTGTTCAACACAGGCCAATTGCACATGTGTAACTGTGTCCTGAGTCCTGAATGGCAGTAACCCCAAGTCCGTGGCAGCGAACACAGCACCAGACTCCCTTCGATCATTGAGGCATATTTCCATATGCAACAGCGGCGACACACTGTGCCACTAACTCTCGTTAATACAAGCCGATCCCACATGTGTAACTGTGTCCTGCGTACTGAATGGCAGCAACCCCAACTTCGTAGCAGCGAGCACAGCACCTCTCTCTCTTCGATTAGTGAGGAGTATTTACAGATTGAAGTCTGCCGACAAGTGGTGCCGCTGAACCTGCACTACGCAGACCGATGGGGCCACCAACGTATGCAAATGGCTGTGGGCCCTTCCTCATCGCTACCTCTGGCCTACACTATGGTCAGCAGGCCTCACAATTCAGATACAGTCCCGATTCCACATGACGCAGTCCAGTAGGCAAGACACATTTCTCCCAGTGTGACCCGTCCACACCAAGCACCATCACAGTCTCAATGCTTCTGATACCACTAACCCTAACTAATCCCACATGTGTAACTGTGTTCTGAGTCCTGAACGGCAGTGCCGGATTCGTGGCAGCGACCACAGCACCAGACTCCCTTCAGTCTTATTTGCTGTTCCTTTCTTTAAATATTTATTTTATATGTAAATCTATACATGAATAAGATTCTTCTTTGTCCAACCTCACAGGTACACTTCCGGGCCCAAGAGTGTTGTTTGGGGTATTTTGGTAATGTGGGAAGAGGGTACATTACCAGCTAATGTGGGGAGAGAGAGCATAAAAGGGGTATCACTCACAGAGAGAACTCCGATATGTATTCACAAATGCCTCGGAAATATGCCAGCTGACGGACTGAATCACAAAATGGTTTTTCAATACTTATGTAGTGTGAGTTATGAACAGTTCGGACATAGGCTCCAGAGAGACAGCTGCGGCCCGTCCACTCGACTCCCAGATGCAGTTCTACGAGCTGTCCGCGTCATTTTGTCTATCCCTGTCCTGTTCCAACGCCACGCCACGCCACTCGGATTACGTTCCAACGTTGGCCCCACATAGCTACCTGTTGCAGGCGTACTCGCTATTGGTGTGCAGGTCAATGGTCTAGTTCTCAACATCTCACGGTCACTCCCTGGGGCAGATTTGCACACACACCACACCCATCGGGCACATGCGACACAGGCCATGTCACCACACAAATATAATAGATCGACAACGTCACATCCTTTCTTGCTGTTGCTGACTAGCTGGGGAACGCTTCACAGCTCTCCACCATAAAGAGTCCATGAAAAGTTGCGCAGAAGGTTAGTCATACCCTCAGCTGTATGGCCGCCAGTGGCCTACCATTACCTTGGCGCGGTCTTCATATGCATAGGGTTAGTGCCACCCCCAAACTCAAGTGGTCATCAGGAGCGTACCACCATGTGTCACCAACTTGAGTTCCAAAGGCTTAGCGGCACCAAACCCTGAGGTGGTCTCCGCCATTGATGACTCAGGACTCAGCGACATGTGTGAGATCTGCCGGGCCGCGGAGAAACTGAAGTGGTCTCCACTATTCAGGACTCAGCGACATCTGTCAGATCCGCAAAGAAGCTGATGTGGTCTCCGCCATTCAGGACTCAGCAACATCTGTAAGATCCGTGCAGAATCTGATGTGGTCTCTGCCATTCATGACTCAGGACTCAGCAACACATCTGTGATCTGCGGGGTTTTGACAGGCACGTGGAGTCCGCCCAGTGCTGCACACTCAGCTGGCTCTAGCTAATTATCTGCTCATGGATGTGCAGAGGCAACAGTCTCTCTCTCTCTCTCTCTCTCTCTCTCTCTCTCTCTCTCTCTCTCTTCTCTCTCTCTCTCTCTCTCTCTATCTCTAACTTCCCTTTCTTCTCTCTCTCACTCTCTTCATTCCTTTCCTTCTATCTCTCTCTCTCCCTTCTCCCTTTCTCACTCCCTTTCTTTCCTTCCCTCTCTTTTTCTCTATGGCTTGTTTTTCCTTCTCTGTTTCTCTCTCTCAGTCCTTTGATATACGCATTACACATTGATTTGCAAATGGCCATGTCTGAAATGGGGTGGCAGAGTGGGCTAAAGAACAGTGATGGATTAAACCCAGATCTGTTGACTGGGTGTGAGTGTTTGATTGGTTCAGATGCTCCGTCCATCCCCACCCCCTTTTGTACCGCTTTGTTCGCCATAAGTTGAAAGGGTATGCTCAGACGCGAGTCCCTTGCTCACTTTGCCACTGGATTCAAGCAAGCCGGGCTGAAGACGGCTCAAATGCCAGAAACCGGTCCTCGGAAGCTTGTTTCCGGTCCAGGGAAGGCATGGCTTGGCTTGGCAGTTCCGGCTGGACTGTTCCACAGGGTCAGACTGATTTGCATATGGCCATGTCTGAACTGGGGTGGCAGAGTGGGCTAAAGAACGGTGATGGATTACACCTAGATCTGTTGACTGGGTGTGTGTGTTTGATTGGTTAAGATGCTCCGTCCATCACCACCCCCTTTTGTACAGCATTATAGACTGTGAGTCGGATTCCGTGGTGGGAGCCTGAGAAACTGGCACTACATCTAAGGAGGCAAGCAACTGCATAAAGTACATACACTGTGTAGTAGAAGGGACGCAAGTGTGCAAATTACCCACTGCCATTCACGGGTAGTAGTTATCAAGAAGGCTCAATAAAGGGTCTGCACTTTGAATTTGAATTACTTTTAGAATAATTGATAACCCCAGCCAAGAAAGGCAGCAAGTGTGCCAATTTCCTACTGCCTTTGGGCGGGGTAGTAGCTATAACAAAAAGGCTCAATTAAGGACCTTGACTTTGAATCAGAATAATTGATAACCTTAGCCAAGAAAGGCAGAAAGTGTGCAAATTTCTCACTGCCTTTGGCCGGGGTAGTTGTTACAACAAAAAGGCTAGATAAAGGGCTTGCACTTTGAATACGGATATGAAATAGAAAAATAGTTGATAACCATAGCCAAGAAAGGCAGCAAGTAGGTGTGTGTATGTGTAGATGATGTAATGATTGAGTGGAAGATGAATAATATAAAAAATAAGAAAGGCTCCAAGTGTACAAATTAACCACTGCCTTTATCCGGGGAAGTAGTTACAACAAAAAGGCTCGATAAAGGGCCATGAGTTTGAACCAGAATATGAAATTGAACAATAATTGATAACCCCAGCCAAGAAAGGCAGCAAGTGCGCAAATTTCCCACTGCCTTTGGCCGGGGTAGCAGCTACAACAAAAAGGCTTGATAAAGGGCCATGACTTTGAATCAGAATATGAAATGGAACAATAATTGATAACCCCTGCGAAGAAAGGCAGCAAGTGCGCACATTTTACACTGCCTTCTGCTGGGGTAGTATCTTAATGAAAAAGGCTCGATAAAGGGTCTTGACTTTGAATCAGAATATGAAATTGAAGAGTAATTGATAACCCCAGCCATAAAAGGCAGCAAGTAAGTGTGTGTATGTGTGGATAATGTGTTCATTGAATGGAAGATGAATAAGGTAAAAAGTAAGAAAGGCTGCTCTCGCACAAAGTAACCACTGCCTTATCAGGGAAGTAGATCTTTGGATACCCAGCTCATTACACAGACTGTGCGTCGCAAGAAAAGATGCAAGTGTGGAAATTACCCACTGCTATTTACGGGAAGTAGTTACCAAGAAGGCTGAATAAAAAGCCTGCACTTTCAATTTGTATTACAAGAAGAATAATTGATAACCCCAGCCAAGAAAGGAAACAAGTGTGCAAATTTCCTACTGCCTTTGGCCGGGGTAGTAGCTACAACAAAAAGGCTCGATAAAGGGCCTTGACTTTGAATCAGTATATGAAATTCAAGAATAATTGATAACCACAGCCAAGAAAGGCAGCAAGTGTGCAAATTTCTTACTGCCTTCGGCCGGGGTAGTTGTTACAACAAAAGGCTCGATAAAGGGCCTGCACTTTGAATATGGATATGAAATAGAAGAATAGTTGATAACCATAGCCAAGAAAGGCAGCAAGTAGGTGTGTGTATGTGTAGATGATGTGTTGATTGAGTGAAAGATTAATAATGTCAAAAATAAGAAAGGCTGCAAGTGTGCAAATTACCCACTGCCTTCTGCCGGGGTAGTATCTGCATGAAAAAGGCTCGATAAAGGGCCTTGACTAAGAATCAGAATATGAAATTGTAGAGTAATTGATAACCCCAGCCAAGAAAGGAAGCAAGTAAGTGTGTATATGTGTGGATGATGTATTCATTGAATGGAAGATTAATAAGGTAAAAAGTAAGAAAGGCTGCAGACTCGCAAAGTAACTACTGCCTTATCAGGGAAGTAGATGTTTGGATACCCAGCTCATTACACAGACTGTGCGTCGCAAGAAAGGATGCAAGTGTGGAAATTACCCACTGCCATTCACGGGAAGTAGTTACCAAGAAGGCTGAATAAAGGGCCTGCATTTTTAATTTGAATTGCTTGAAGAATAAATGAGAACTCCAGCCAAGAAAGGCAGCAAGTGTGCACATTTCCCACTGCCTTCGGCCGGGGTAGTAGTTACAACAAAAAGGCTTGATAAAGAGCCTGCATTTTAAATACGGATATAAAATAGAAGAATAATTGATAACTATAGACAAGAAAAGCAGCAAGTAGGTGTGTGTAGGTGTAGATGATGTGTTGATTGAGTGGAAGATGAATAATGTAAAAAAATAAGAAAGGCTGCAAGTGCGCAAATTACCCACTGCCATTCATGGATAGTAGTTACCAAGAAGGTTCAATAAAGGGCCTGCACTTTGAATTTGTATTACAAGAAGAATAATTGATAACCCCAGCTAGGAAAGGCAGCAAGTGTGCAAATTTCCCACTGCCTTTGGCCGTAGTAGTAGCTATAACAAAAAGGCTCGATAAAGGGCCTTGACTTTGAATCAGAATATGAAATTGAACAATAATTGATAACCCCAGCCAAGAAAGGCAGCACGTGTGCAAATTTACCACTGCCTTCGACCGGGGTAGTAGCTACAACAAAAAGGCTCTATAAAGGGCCTGCACTTTGAATAGGAATATGAAATTGAACAATAATTGATAATCCCCGTCAAGGCAGCATGTAGGTGTGTGCATGTGTGGATGATGTGTTGATTGAGTGGAAGATGAATAATGTAAAAAATAAGAAAGGCTGCAAGTGTGCAAATTACCCACTGCCTTTAGCCGGGGAAGTAGTTACAACAAAAAGGCTCGATAAAGGGCCTTGACTTTGAATCAGAATATGAAATTCAAGAATAATTGAAAACCCCAGCCAAGAAAGGCAGCAAGTGTGCAAATTTCTTACTGCCTTTGGCCGGGGTAGTTGTTACAACAAAAAGGCTCGATAAAGGGCCTGCACTTTGAATACGGATATGAAATAGAAGAATAGTTGATAACCATAGCCAAGAAAGGCAGCAAGTAGGTGTGTGTATGTGTAGATGATGTGTTGATTGAGTGGAAGATGAATAATGTCAAAAATAAGAAAGGCTGCAAGTGTGTAAATTACCCACTGCCTTCTGCCAAGGTAGTATCTACATGAAAACGGCTCGATAAAGGGCCTTGACTTTGAATCAGATTATGAAATCGAAGAGTAATTGATAACCCCAGCCAAGAAAGGCAGCAAGTAAGTGTGTATATGTGTGGATGATGTATTCATTGAATGGAAGATTAATACGGTAAAAAGTAAGAAAGGCTGCACACCCGCAAAGTAACTACTGCCTTATCAGGGAAGTAGATGTTTGGATACCCAGCTCATTACACAGACTGTGCATCGTAAGAAAGGATGCAAGTGTGGAAATTACCCACTGCCATTCACGGGAAGTAGTTACCAAGAAGGCTGAATAAAGGGCCTGCATTTTGAATTTGAATTGCTTGAAGAATAATTGAGAACTCCAGCCAAGAAAGGCAGCAAGTGTGCAAATTTCCCACTGCCTACGTCCGGGGTTGTAGCTACAACAAAAAGGCTCGATAAAGGGCCTGCATTTTGAATACGGGTATGAAATAGAAGAATAATTGATAACTATAGACAAGAAAGGCAGCAAGTAGGTGTGTGTATGTGTAGATGATGTGTTGATTGAGTGGAGGATGAATAATGTCAAAAATAAGAAAGGCTGCAAGTGCGCAAATTACCCACTGCCATTCATGGATAGTAGTTACCAAGAAGGTTCAATAAAGGGCCTTCTCTTTGAATTTGTATTACAAGAAGAATAATTGATAACCCCAGCCAAGAAAGGCAGCAAGTGTGCAAATTTCCCACTGCCTTTGGCCGTAGTAGTAGCTATAACAAAAAGGCTCGATAAAGGGCCTTGACTTTGAATCAGAATATGAAATTGAACAATAATTGATAACCCCAGCCAAGAAAGGCAGCACGTGTGCAAATTTCCCACTGCCTTCGACCGGGATAGTAGCTACAACAAAAAGGCTCGATAAAGGGCCTGCACTTTGAATAGGAATATGAAATTGAACAATAATTGATAATCCCTGTCAAGGCAGTAAGTAGGTGTGTATATGTGTGGATGATGAGTTGATTGAGTGAAAGATGAATAATGTAAAAAATAAGAAAGGCTGCAAGTGTGCAAATTACCCACTGCCTTTAGCCGGGGAAGTAGTTACAACAAAAAGGCTCGATAAAGGGCCTTGACTTTGAATCAGAATATGAAATTCAAGAATAATTGATAACCCCAGCCAAGAAAGGCAACAAGTGTGCACATTTCTTCCTGCCTTTGGCCGGGGTAGTTGTTACAACAAAAAGGCTTGATAAAGGGCCTGCACTTTGAATACGGATATGATGAAATAGAAGAATAGTTGATAACCATAGCCAAGAAAGGCAGCAAGTAGGTGTGTGTATGTGTAGATGATGTGTTGATTGAGTGGACGATGAATAATGTCAAAAATAAGAAAGGCTGCAAGTGTGCAAATTACCCACTGCCTTCTGCCAAGGTAGTATCTACATGAAAAAAGCTCGATAAAGGGCCTTGACTTTGAATCAGAATATGAAATCGAAGAGTAATTGATAACCCCAGCCAAGAAAGGCAGCAAGTGTGCAAATTTCTCACTGCTTTCGGCCGGGGTAGTTGTTACAACAAAAAAAGCTCAATAAATGTCTAATGACTAATGTTGAGGACAGCGATGTTCCTGTTTCCTGTTTTTTATGTGGTTAATAAACTGTTTCACGTAACACAAAAGTTCATCGCAATAAATGCATAGAAATTTAAGTTTACCAAACTCAAGATCAATATGCGAGTATGGACTGCTTGCCGAAGATGCTGTTGCAGCAGTTAATGTGCTTGGTGCAGCAGCAAGTGGGTTGTCCTGCAATCTCTGTGTTGCAGCTCAAGCAAAGTTGTTGGGGTGCAACTTCTTCACGTGGCGCACTATATTTGCTGTACCAAAGGAGTCTTTTTTACTTGGATCACCCCTTGAAAGAGTTGTTTGGCAAATTTTACGGGTTACTTTTGGAGCATTAACCTTCGGCTGGGGTAGTAGCTACAACAAAAAGGCTCAATAAAGGGCATTGACTTTGAATCAGAATATGAAATTGAACAATAATTGATAACCCCTGCCAAGAAAGGCAGCACGTGTGCAAATTTCCCACTGCCTTCGGCCGGGGTAGTAGGTACAACAAAAAGACTTGATAAAGGACCCGCACTTTGAATAGGAATTTGAAATTGAACAATAATTGATAATCCCTGTCAAGGCAGCAAGTAGGTGTGTGTATGTGTGGATGATGTGTTGATTGAGTGGAAGATGAATAATGTAAAAAATAAAAAAGGCTGCAAGTGTGCAAATTACCCACTGCCTTTAGCCGGGGAAGTAGTTACAACAAAAAGGCTCAATAAAGGGCCTTGACTTTGAATCAGAATATGAAATTCAAGAATAATTGATAACCCCAGCCAAGAAACGCAACAAGTGTGCACATTTCTTCCTGCCTTTGGCCGGGGTAGTTGTTACAACAAAAAGGCTCGATAAAGGGCCTGCACTTTGAATACGGATATGAAATAGAAGAATAGTTGATAACCATAGCCAAGAAAGGCAGCAAGTAGGTGTGTGTATGTGTAGATGATGTGTTGATTGAGTGGAAGATGAATAATGTCAAAAATAGGAAAGGCTGCAAGTGTGCAAATTACCCACTGCCTTCTGCCAAGGTAGTATCTACATGAAAAAAGCTCGATAAAGGGCCTTGACTTTGAATCAGAATATGAAATCGAAGAGTAATTGATAACCCCAGCCAAGAAAGGCAGCAAGTGTGCAAATTTCTCACTGCCTTCGGCCGGGGTAGTTGTTACAACAAAAAAAGCTCGATAAATGTCTAATGACTAATGTTGAGGACAGCGATGTTCCTGTTTCCTGTTTTTTATGTGGTTAATAGACTGTTTCACGTAACACAAAAGTTCATCGCAATAAATGCATAGAAATTTAAGTTTACCAAAATCAAGATCAATATGCGAGTATGGACTGCTTGCCGAAGATGCTGTTGCAGCAGTTGATGTGCTTGGTGCAGCAGCAAGTGGGTTGTCCTGCAATCTCTGTGTTGCAGCTCAAGCAAAGTTGTTGGGGTGCAACTTCTTCACGTGGCGCACTATATTTGCTGTACCAAAGGAGTCTTTTTTACTTGGATCACCCCTTGAAAGAGTTGTTTCGCAAATTTTACGGGTTACTTTTGGAGCATTAACCTTCGGCTGGGGTAGTAGCTACAACAAAAAGGCTCAATAAAGGGCATTGACTTTGAATCAGAATATGAAATTGAACAATAATTGATAACCCCTGCCAAGAAAGGCAGCACGTGTGCAAATTTCCCACTGCCTTCGGCCGGGGTAGTAGCTACAACAAAAAGGCTCGATAAAGGACCCGCACTTTGAATAGGAATTTGAAATTGAACAATAATTGATAATCCCTGTCAAGGCAGCAAGTAGGTGTGCGTATGTGTGGATGATGTGTTGATTGAGTGGAAGATGAATAATGTAAAAAATAAAAAAGGCTGCAAGTGTGCAAATTACCCACTGCCTTTAGCCGGGGAAGTAGTTACAACAAAAAGGCTCAATAAAGGGCCTTGACTTTGAATCAGAATATGAAATTCAAGAATAATTGATAACCCCAGCCAAGAAACGCAACAAGTGTGCACATTTCTTCCTGCCTTTGGCCGGGGTAGTTGTTACAATAAAAAGGCTCGATAAAGGGCCTGCACTTTGAATACGGATATGAAATAGAAGAATAGTTGATAACCATAGCCAAGAAAGGCAGCAAGTAGGTGTGTGTATGTGTAGATGATGTGTTGATTGAGTGGAAGATGAATAATGTCAAAAATAAGAAAGGCTGCAAGTGTGCAAATTACCCACTGCCTTCTGCCAAGGTAGTATCTACATGAAAAAAGCTCGATAAAGGGCCTTGACTTTGAATCAGAATATGAAATTGAACAATAATTGATATCCTCAGCCAAGAAAGGCAGCAAGTGTGCAAATTTCTCACTGCCTTCGGCCGGGGTAGTTGTTACAACAAAAAAAGCTCGATAAATGTCTAATGACTAATGTTGAGGACAGCGATGCTCCTGTTTCCTGTTTTTTATGTGGTTAATAGACTGTTTCACGTAACACAAAAGTTCATCTCAATAAATGCATAGAAATTTAAGTTTACCAAAATCAAGATCAATATGCGAGTATGGACTGCTTGCCGAAGATGCTGTTGCAGCAGTTGATGTGCTTGGTGCAGCAGCAAGTGGGTTGTCCTGCAATCTCTGTGTTGCAGCTCAAGCAAAGATGTTGGGGTGCAACTTCTTCACGTGGCGCACTATATTTGCTGTACCAAAGGAGTCTTTTTTACTTGGATCACCCCTTGAAAGAGTTGTTTGGCAAATTTTACTGGTTACTTTTGGAGCATTAACCTTCGGCTGGGGTACTAGCTACAACAAAAAGGCTCAATAAAGGGCCTTGACTTTGAATCAGAATATGATATTGAACAATAATTGATAACCCCAGCCAAGAAAGGCAGCACGTTTGTAAATTTCCCACTGCTTTCGGCTGGGGTAGTTGATACCAATTACAAGATAATGTCAAAAAAACGAATGTCGAGGACGGTGATGCTCCTTCCTGCGTTTTATCAGGTCGGTAGACTGTTCCCCGTAACACAAAATTTGATCGTAATAAATGAATAGAATGTTAACTTCACCGAAATCAGGATCAATCTGTGGGTGTGGACTGCTTGCTGAAGATGCTGCTGCCGCAGTCGATGTGCTTGGTGCAGCAGCAGGTAACCCTCCTGTAACCTCCGTGTTGGAGCTCGAGCAAAGTCATTATATATATAAATGTCTGACTGAGAAAAGTAGTGTATTTATCATACATATTTAAATATCAAAGCAAACCACATTCACTGGATGATGTCATCAGTGATGTCATCAGTGATGCCAACAGTGATGTCATTTGAGATGTCATCAGTGATGTCATCGACCATGTCATGAATGATGTAATATGTGACATCATCAGCAGTGGATTGCAGGCGCGCGAGTTATAGTGAGTACAACTAACTATAACTGGGGAATTTCAATGGTTTTGTATGAGTAAAATGTCCAGCTAACTATAACTGGTGTGAAACCTATAGTTTTTTCAGTGAATTTCAAAGGATTTTTAAATGCTAATTCCTAACTTTAACGTTTGTGAAACCTATGGTTTTTTTCAGTATATATATATAATATATATATATATATATATATATATATATATATATATATATATATATATATATATATTCACTGAAAAAACCATAGGCTTTAGACCATATATAGTTAGGAATTAGCATTTACAAAACCTTGAAAATTCACTGAAAAAACCATAGGTTATAGACCATATATAGTTAGGAATTCGCATTTACAAAACCTTATTTTACTCACACAAAACCATTGAAATTCCATATATAGTTAGTTGCACTAACTATATATCGCGCACCCGAAATCCACTGCTGATGATGTCACATATTACATCATTCATGACATGGTCAGTGACATCACTGATGACATCACTGATGACATCTCAAATGACATCACTGATGACATCACTGATGACCACATCCAGTGACTGTATGTTTCTGTAAAGTTAAAATATGTCTTACATATTGAAGAATGAGTGGATGTATAAGTGTCTGGATGAAGGATTTAGTAGGTGCATGACTGACTGTATGAGTGAGTGATTAAATGTGTCTCACTGAGTGCATGGGTTAGTGACTAAACTGTCTTAATTTGTGCATCATTATGTCTGTTGTTCTGTAAACTGTTGCATGTGTTGATAAGTAGCTATATGAGTAACTATATGGGTTATTGATTGGTTGCCCAAGTATTTGTATGGGAGACTGAGTGTGTGTGGGTGGCTGGGAGGTGTATGACTCTGTGCATAGATGTGTGAGCAGTTGATTCACTAGATGTGTGGTTTCAAAAGTGCATGTGGAAACAGCTGTATGGGCGGTTGACTGTGTGCATGAGTGTATTGGTGAGAGAATGGATATCTCAGTGCTACATGTCAAAGTAAGTACATATGTAAACCACAGTACATGTGAGAGTTGACATATATAAATAACTGTGCATAAGAGCCAGTGAATGTGTGAGTGGCTGTATGGATCATTGTGAACTTGTATCAGGGATTGTATAAGAGAGTAAATATGTGTTAGTATATGTTTGAATAAGTAAAGTTTGTATAACTGTATAGTTGAGGAAATGGAGGTGTGATTGATTCTTTGCATGACTGACTAGGTGTGTGAGTAACTCCATGGATGAGTGACAGTCTGTGAGTGTCTGTTTACACTGATTGTATCTAAGGTTATATTAGAGTCTGAAGAGGTTCATCGTATTATCACATGAATGATATCATCAGTGATGTGATCAGTAATGTCAAATGAGATGTCATCAGTGATGTCATCAGTGATGTCATTTGAGATGTCATCAGTGATGTCATTTGAGATGTCATCAGTGATGTCATCAGTGATGTCACTGACCATGTCATGAATGATGTAATATGTGACATCATCAGCAGTGGATTGCGGGTGCGCGATATATAGTTAGTGCAACTAACTATATATGGAATTTCAATGGTTTTGTGTGAGTAAAATAAGGTTTTGTAAATGCGAATTCCTAACTATATATGGTCTATAACCTATGGTCTTTTCAGTGAATTTTCAAGGTTTTGTAAATGCTAATTCCTAACTATATATGGTCTATAGCTTATGGTTTTTTCAGTGAATATATATATATACATACATATATAAACATATATCATCTGTATATCTATATAAATACAAACATAAATGCATGCATACATATACTTATATGCATACAGATGCATGTTATTTACATGAAAGTTGAAAAAACACTAATAAAAGCAAAGCTAAAAAGCCACCTCATTACAAACAGAATGGCTTTAACTTAAACGAGGGCGAGATCTATTGCATTTTCAATGCTTGTTTACTTTGGTTCCAGCAAGAAGGCATTCAGATGTGTCACACATTTGCCATAAATTCTGAATGTTAGCACTCTAGTTGCACATTAGATCACTGTAGTGAAGCTACTGCTCACCAGGGACGTCTGCTGCTGGTATTCAAAGTGCATGTTTCAGTCTGCATGTCAGAATTTTTTTAATGAAATAGAAGAGGATTTGAGAAGTCACTCAAAATGATCCCTAATTTTTCTTTCTGAAGCACTAATCATACTTTCTATGGCAAAATTAACCCCCTCATGTTGTTCCTTTTTAAATTGAGTGTTTTCAGACTTACCACTTCATTCCAATCAAGATGGCTTCTGGTGTGCCATACTTTTGTCATAAGTAAGACTGTTAGCGCTCTAGTTGTTCTTTAGAACACTCTGGGACATTCTGTCATTGGGCTATACTTGGGGTACATCTGGGTGATATTTGGGCTACATTTAGGCTCTTTTGTCTCTGGTGGCCATCTTGGGAGACTGTATGTCAGAATTTTTTAATGAAATTGAAGAGGGTTTGAGAAGTCACTCAAAATGTGCCCTAATTTTTTCTTTCTGCACCACTAATCATAATTCATATGGCAAAATATACCCCCTCATTTTGTTCCTTTTTAAATTAAATGTTTTAAGAGTTACCACTTTATTCCAATCAAGATGGCTTCAGGTGTGCCATACCTTTGTAATAAGTAGGACTGTTAGCGCTCTAGTTGTTCTTTAGAACACTCTGGGACATTCTGTCATTGGGCTATACTTGGGCTACATCTGGGTGATATTTGGGCTACATTTGGGCTCTTTTGTCTCTGGTGGCCATTTTGGGAGACTGCATGTCAGAATTTTTTAATGAAATAGAAGAGGATTTGAAAAGTCACTCAAAATGTGCCCTAATTTTTCTTTCTGCAGCACTAATAATACCTTCTATTGCATAATATACCCCCTCATTTTGTTCCTTTTTAAATTAAATGTTTTAAGAGTTACCACTTTATTCCCATCACGATAGCTCCAGGTGTGCTATACCTTTGTAATAAGTAGGACTGTTAGCGCTCTAGTTGTTCTTTAGAACACTCTGGGACATTCTGTCATTGGGCTATACTTGGGCTACATCTGGGTGATATTTGGGCTACATTTGGGCTCTTTTGTCTCTGGTGGCCATTTTGGGAGACTGCATGTCAGAATGTTTTAATGAAATAGAAAAGGATTTGAGAAGTCACTCAAAATGTGCCCTAATTTTTCATTCTGCAGCACTAATCATACTTTCTATGGCAAAATATACCCCCTCATGTTGTTTCTTTTTAAATTAAATGTTTTAAGAGTTACCACTTTATTCCAATCAAGATGGCTTCAGGTGTGCCATACCTTTGTAATGAGTAGGACTGTTAGCGCTCTAGTTGTTCTTTAGAACACTCTGGGACATTCTGTCATTGGGCTATACTTGGGCTACATCTGGGTGATATTTGGGCTACATTTGGGCTCTTTTGTCTCTGGTGGCCATTTTGGGAGACTGCATGTCAGAATGTTTTAATGAAATAGAAAAGGATTTGAGAAGTCACTCAAAATGTGCCCTAATTTTTCATTCTGCAGCACTAATCATACTTTCTATGGCAAAATATACCCCCTCATGTTGTTTCTTTTTAAATTAAATGTTTTAAGAGTTACCACTTTATTCCAATCAAGATGGCTTCAGGTGTGCCATACCTTTGTAATAAGTAGGACTGTTAGCGCTCTAGTTGTTCTTTAGAACACTCTAGGAGGCTGCAGTAGAACACAAAGGAATCAACTGACAGTCTCTGTCCTTGTTGGATGTACATGTTTTACTGAGAATGTCAGACTTCCTTTTCACATGACTGAGAAAGATAATGTGAATTTACAGAAAATATGCTTTCAGTTTAGCTTATAGATCCCCTTCCAAACCACTGTGGGAAAATCATGAGATATTAGTTTTCTTTCAAACAATATTCATGATATCACAGCAGAAGGTTTTTTCACATGGTAAAATCACCTTAGAACCCACCACAATTCCTAAATCGAGTATGGTACCATCAACAAATGATTTATAATGTAACTAAAGTCCTAAAACCCTCTATTAACTACAATGCTTTTTAATGAGGTGCTATCATGTATATTGGTCCCAAGATGGCTGCCAACACTTCTTGGATGAAGTGCTGACAGCCAATCAGATCAGAAGTGTGGATAGGCTCCGCCCAGATATATATCTTTTTTTGAACCTAAATTACTCAAAATCCACTGGAGCACATATATTGAGACCTAGCAAAGGCACATCGGGCTAACAGTCCCTACAATTTTGCCAAGTTTCGTGCAAATCCATTCAGCCGTTTGAGCTAAAAGTGAGGCCAACCGCCCTATGGAAATTAACATGGGAAAAACGCGTTTTGGGACCCCCCTTTTTTCTCGGCCCCCCCTTGATGAAACCCCCCCAAATTGTCAGGGGCTGCTCAGAAACAAAATGTTCCATTTTCCTGAAAATTTCAGCCAATTCCGTCCACAAACGCCAAAGTTATTAGACATAGAATTTTCAAAAATCCCATAGAGAAAAAATCCTAACTATATATAGCTACTGGCGACCGCCAGTCGGTAATATATATATATATATATATATATATATATATATATATATATATATATATATATATATATATATATATTACCGACTGGCGGTAATATATATATATATATATATATATATATATATATATATATATATATATATATATTACCGACTGGCGGTCGCCAGTAGGTATATATAGAGGTATATATAGTTAGGACCTAGTTACCATAGGAAATTCCGAACATTCTATTGGGAATAACTTTGGCGCCGATTGAGGGATCTGCCTGTAATTTTCCTTAAATTTGCCTCGCTCCTTCCCTGAAAGTTTCGGGGGGATTCGTCAAGCGGGGGCCGAGAAAAAAGGGGGGTCCCAAAACGTGTTTTCCCCATGACCTAGGAATCAGTGCATGTGTATGTAGTAACTGGTATTGGTGTGTCAATGGTTTCAAGAATGGTAGTCTGTATTTAACACTGGGTGTAACAAAGGTTATATTAGAGTGTGAGGAGGTGCATCATATTATCACATGAATGATATCATCAGTGATGTCATTTGAGATGTCATCAGTGATGTCATCAGTGATGTCACTGACCATGTCATGAATGATGTAATATGTGACATCATCAGCAGTGGATTGCGGGTGCGCGAAATATAGTTAGTACAACTAACTATATAGGAGCAATTTCAATGGTTTTTTAAATGCTAATTCCTAACTATATAAGGCCTGAAACCTATGGTTTTTAAGTGAATATATATATATATATATATATATATATATATATATATATATATATATATATATATATATATATATATATATATATATATATATATATATATATATATATGTATATTCACTGAAAAAACCATAGGTTATAGACCATATATAGTTAGGAATTAGCATTTACAAAACCTTGAAAATTCACTGAAAAAACCATAGGTTATAGACCATATATAGTTAGGAATTAGCATTTACAAAACCTTATTTTACTCACACGAAACCATTGAAATTCGCATATATAGTTAGTTGCACTAACTATATATCGCGCACCCGCAATCCACTGCTGATCATGTCACATATTACATCTTTCATGACATGGTCAGTGACATCACTGATGACATCACTGATGACATCTCAAATGACATCACTGATGACATCTCAAATGACATCACTGATGACATCTCAAATGACATCACTGATGACATCACTGATGACATCTCAAATGACATCACTGATGACATCACTGATGACATCTCATTTGACATTACTGATCACATCACTGATGACATCATTCATGTGATAATACGATGAACCTTTTCAGACTCTAATATAACCTTAGATACACTCAGTGTAAACAGGCACTCACAGACTGTCACTCATCCATGGAGTTACTCACACACCTAGTCAGTCATGCAAAGAATCAATCACACCTCCATTTCCTCAACTATACAGTTATACACACCTTACTTATTCAAACATATACTAACACATATTTACTCTCTTATACAATCCCTGATACAAGTTCACAATGATCCATACAGCCACTCACACATTCACTGGCTCTTATGCACAGTTATTTATATATGTCAACTCTCACATGTACTGTGTTTTACATATGTACTTACTTTGACATGTAGCACTGAGATATCCATTCACTCACCAATACACTCATGCACACAGTCAACCGCCCATACAGCTGTTTCCACATGCACTTTTGAACCCATACATCTAGTGAATCAACTACTCACACATCTATGCACAGAGTCATACACCTCCCAGCCACCCACACACACACACTCAGTCTCCCATACAAATACTTGGGCAACCAATCAATAACCCATATAGTTACTCATATAGCTACTGATCAACACATGCAGCAGTTTACAGAACAACAGACATAATGATGCACAAATTAAGACAGTTTAGTCACTAACCCATGCACTCAGTGAGACACATTTAATCACTCACTCATACAGTCAGTCATGCACCTACTAAATCCTTCATCCAGACACTTATACATCCACTCATTCTTCAATATGTAAGACATATTTTAACTTTACAGAAACATACAGTCACTGGATGTTTTCATCAGTGATGTCATCAGTGATGTCATTTGAGATGTCATCAGTGATGTCATCAGTGATGTCACTGCCCATGTCATGAATGATGTAATATGTGACATGATCAGCAGTGGATTGCGGGTGCGCGATATATAGTTAGTGCAACTAACTATATATGCAAATTTCAATGGTTTTGTGTGAGTAAAATAAGGTTTTGTAAATGCTAATTCCTAACTGTATATGGTCTATAACCTATGGTTTTTTCAGTGAGTTTCAATGGTTTTTTAATAGCAAATATCAAAAGCTGTAAAATGTATTCTTCTTTTAAAGGAAAAATATATTTTGTATGTATTTAATATAATTTTTTTATGTATATACATTTTTTGAGGGAACGAATTTATCAACTATCATGCTGAAGAAGAGTGTGGGGAAAAAAACCGAAAGAGGAGGACTAAGAGGAAAGAACAATCAGTTCAAAAATACAATTGCTTTAAAGCATGAAGTGCTTTTCCACACATTTACATTTAAATAACTCATATTAGAACATACAAAATATCTACAGAGGAGACGGTATACATTGAATTTTAGACTCTTCATTGGTATCTACATGTTGGTACTTACATCACCCACACAACACAACAGCTCTATTCAGAGCTACCCTACCTCAAAGCACTCTAAAATATTATTTTACTATTTCCCTTGGTTTTCCCCTTGTTACGCTTTCCGGTGCGCGGACCAGGCACTAACCGTGCGAAAATTTGAAAAAAAACGTGTTTTTTTTTACATATATGGGCTTCCTCAGCCACCCTCAGAAAACCTAGGGGGTCAGGATATGTCTCCCGTGCCCCCTTATACCCATTCCCAACATTGTTTATCCTCCATCTTGTGACTAAATTCGTCCAAAACACAAGATGGCGGACTCCCGTTACGCTACCGGTGAGCTACCCGGTTCGCGTACCGGGTAGCGCTTCCACCGCGAAAAATCAAAAAAAAATGTATTTTATGTTTTTGCCCCGCGGGGCCCTTTAATAGCCCCCATATCAATCCTAGGGGGTCAGGAGGGGTCTACCTTGCCCCTTTCATTCATTTCCCCCTTCGTTTATTTCCACCTCTTGTCTCTCGATCCTACCGAGAGACAAGATGGCGGCCGCTCCGGACTGTTTAGAATGTTGAGAGTCACCGGAGAGCCAATCCGCTTCTCCTCGCGAAGTTCCGTTACGCGTCTGGTACGCGAACCGGGGCGCTAACCGGGACGCTGTCACAGATATATATATTTTTTTGAAAGTTGTTTCTCAAAATCCACTGGAGCACATATCTTGAGACCTAGCAAAGGCACATCGGGCAAACAGTCTCTACAATTTTGCCAAGTTTCATAGAAATCCATTCAGCCGTTCGAGCTAAAAGTGAGTCTAACCGCCCTATGGAAAACTCAATGTTAAAAACACGTTTTGGGACCGCCCTTTTTCTCGGCCCCCGCTTGACGAAACCCCCCCAAACTTTCAAGGGACGCTCAGAAACAAAATGTGCCATTGTCCTGAAAATTTCAGCCAATTCCGTCCATCAATGCCAAAGTTATTCAACATAGAATTTTCAGAAATCCCTATTCAAGAAAATCCTAACAATATATACCTACTGGTTTTTAATGGGGAAAGGCTGGTTTGTGCTTGCGTGCCTCTCAACTTGTGGTTACCCCAGTGAGCTTGATGTTAAAAGCGGCAGACCAGCCGCCGAGAGAGCTCTACTCCTTGTAAAGGGAAGGAGGCCGAGGGGCTTCATCTGAGGAGCTCTGTCCGGAGCACTTACCTGGGAATTGCACGCTGCTGAACATCCTGGTGCCCATCCAGGGTTTCGATTGTGCCACGGCAGGAGCAACGATCCAAGGGCTGTAAAGGTGGACTACATCTCCCAGAAATGGGGAAACATACGTATAAGGGATAAAATGGGTGTGGCCAGCACTGCTCCGTGAGCCTCTGAGGAAGTGATTTCATCACGAAATGCGTCAGGCGGAATGCTGTGGCAGCGCGGACTGAGATGCAAAGCTGCGTGTCCCGAATAAAGCATTTAATGGGGAATGGCTGGTTTGTGCTTGCGTGCCTCTCAACTTGTGATTACCCCAGTGAGCTTGATGTTAAAAGCGGCAGACCAGCCGCCGAGAGAGCACTACTCCTTGTAAAGGGAAGGAGGCCGAGGGGCTTCATCTGAGGAGCTCTGTCCGGAGCACTTACCTGGGAATTGCACGCTGCTGAACATCCTGGTGCCTATCCAGGGTTTCGATTGTGCCACGGCAGGAGCAACGATCCAAGGGCTGTAAAGGTGGACTACATCTCCCAGAAATGCGGAAACATACGTATAAGGGATAAAATGGGTGTGGCCAGCACTGCTCCGTGGGCCTCTGAGGAAGTGATTTCATCATGAAACGCGTCAGGCGGAATGCTGTGGCAGCGCGGACTGAGATGCAAAGCTGCGTGTCCCGAATAAAGCTTTTAATGGGGAAAGGCTGGTTTGTGCTTGCGTGCCTCTCAACTTGTGGTTACCCCAGTGAGCTTGATATATATATCTGCCAGTGCACTTATCCTGATGCATGCTGGGAGCTGTAGTCGTCAACACTTGGACTACAACGACCCGTGACTTGGTGGGGTCAGCTGACTTTCCCTTCGGGGGAGGACCATAGGAGGACAAAAGGGAGGGGCTTGGTGGTCTCTGCAAAATCGCCACAGTGTCTGAAGAAGGCAGAGATGCCGAAATGCATCACGCTGGCGGTTGGTTCCAATAAAGAATTCTCCAATAAGTTCCCCAGAGTGGCCTCAGATCTCTTGGAGTGAAGTGGTCCTGTGACAAAATACTTACGCGCCTCTCAGCAGCGCGTTTAAGAGGCCCCGCTCCCAACGTGTCCTGCGGCTTTGCTGACACCAGTGGCAACACGCATTTAAGACTCACCGAGGATTCGGACACCGCAGGACAACCTTCGGCAGCAGTTCGGGTTAGCGGCTTCTGCAGGCAGCAGCTCGTCATTGAAGATGGGGTGGGGTAACTAAAACCCACACCTTCAGCCCTACCGGACATGGATGTTTGAAGGTGGAGCGTTGGGGACCTGAGGAGGATTTTAGAACAAAGAAGGGAGCTGCAAAGAGATACATTATCCCCTCCATTTTACATGGTAATACAGCGTGCACCTAGTGAGAACTCTGCCAGTGCACTTATCCTGATGCATGCTGGGAGCTTTAGTCGTCAACACTCGGACTACAACGACCCGTGACTTGGTGGGGTCAGCTGACTTTCCCTTCGAATGGGGGGCCATAGGAGGACAAAAGGGAGGGGTTTGGTGGTCTCTGCAAAATCACCACAGCGTCTGAAGAAGGCAGAGATGCCGAAATGCATCACGCTGGCATTTGGTTCCAATAAAGAATTCTCCAATAAGTTCCCCAGAGTGGCCTCAGATCTCTTGGAGTGAAGTGGTCCTGTGACAAAATATATATACTCGGAACCGGACTGCTGCATTCTGGGTCCCGTAGTTAGAGTACCCACTGTACTAACTACACGAGGCGGAGCCCCACCTGGGGGAGGAACAGCCGCTATCATTCTCTGAGCGGCAAGACATTTTTAGTGTGGACTGCTTCCTGGCCCAATATTACTCCACGGCGCTGACGAAGGCCACAAACGCCGAAATGCATTCGCCCTGGTGGAGTTGTTAAATAAGGGCTTCCTTTCCCGTTCCCGTGCTGGTCTCCGCCTTTTCCTTGGGGAAGGACTTTGGTGCATTACTTCACACGTTTGCCAGTAACGTGTAAGGAGATCCCCGCATTACAAGAGGCCTGATCTGCAGCTGGCAACGCTTCAGCAATTTCTCTCCGTCGGACTGCTGCATTCTGGGTCCCGTAGTTAGAGTACTCACTGTACTAACTACACGAGGCGGAGCCCCACCTGGGGGAGGAACAGCCGCTATCAATCTCTGAGCGGCAAGACATTTTTAGTGTGGACTGCTTCCTGGCCCAATATTACTCCACGGCGCTGAAGAAGGCCACAGACGCCGAAATGCATTCGCCCTGGTGGAGTTGTTAAATAAAGGCTTCCTTTCCCGTTCCCGTGCTGGTCTCCGCCTTTTCCTTGGGGAAGGACTTTGGTGTGTGTATATATATATATATATATATATATATATATATATATATATATATATATATATATATATATATATATATATATATATATATTACAACAAGGTTTGATCCCAAAGGAAAAAACGACGGTCACACCAGGAAGCTTCGTTTCAATTGTCCTTTAATGAATTGAAAACAAGCAGCTTGCGGCTTAATTCCGACATGTTTCGTTCCGCCTGGAACTTTTTCCAAGGTAAGCCTCGCTCCTGCATCACCCCACAGTCCGATGTTAAAGTCATTTTGTTTGCCTCCAATGGCATTCATTTATGGAATCACTTCCTTTTAAAATGCATTATGGGACTTGTGGTCGTGCCCTAATCCCAGACCTTTTGGTGCACAGTCCGAGTTCTTTAAAGGTCGTTTTTGATGTTTGTTTCGTGTCTCCCTCGGTGTTGTCTCCAATTGAATGGTTGTTTTCTGACACTTGAGGTCGGACTGTGATTCAAAGAGTCTGTTCAATTTTTAAAACCCTCCAGTGGGTAGAGCGCTACGCTGCTGTTCTTGTAGTACTTGTTTCAGAGTACATCGGTTGGATGACGAGCTTCCACGGGTCAGCCTGCATGGGGACTGACACTGAAGAACCAATACCGAGATCCAGTCCTCGGTGGCACCCATCTATGTATATATATATATTGTTGTGATCGTATCTAGGACCCTAATTAAATATTCCCGATTTATGCCCTTATGTGGTTATCACAAATCATACCCTTATAAAGGCATAAGAATCAAATCCATATTTAGTAATAGCCAATGCAAACCAAATACAGCAAGGCTACTTCCTTAGACCCCTAGAAAGTACGAGTTCTTTCAACAAACCAAACCTCCAGCAACCTGGGAATTCACTATGTTTTTGTTTTGATTTGTCCAAGAACTCCTGCGAGCACTGAAAGAACGACCAGTTCTTAGTGACATCTTTTATTGACGTCTTATGTCCAACCTTACGTAGAAAACACACAACAGAGCAGACCAGGTCAAGGGTGGTGTGTAACCATATGGATGGTTGTGAAACAGTAGGATGCATGTGTGAGCACACAAAAGCTAGAACAATTCCCATCAGCCCACCCTTGTTGGTGGAGGACCATATAGTGTCAGTGCGGGAGTGGATGTCACAACACTAGCCAAAATGTTCATCAACAAATGCTGTAAATAAGGTGCAGTGCTCAAATAATAGTGATAAATAAAATTGACTACTAAGACTGAAAAGGCGTTCAGAATGGAAGTCTAGGTGTCAAAAAATTAAAACTTAATTAAAAACACGCCAGGTAGTAAGACTACCCTATGACGCTGTGCAAAACGGTCGACATGTTTCAGCCTAGAGGGGAGTTACCCCGGCTTTCTTCAGGACCTCAGATAAAGAATAGCTACTGCAAATACAAATGATATATTAAATCAAGAGTAACATAAGCTGTACTTGAAAAAAGTTACATATCTACCGGGAACTTAACGCTCTAAAGTCCACAGTAGGGAGAGAAGCATGTCTTCTTCCCAGCTTTATGTGGGTGAAGACCTCACCTCACCCGGAAACCGCTCGGGAGCATGAGGCCCGCTCTGTCCGTCGGTGCCCCTAGTATTTTACCCGAGCGGAAATGGAGGTCCTTACGTAGAACACAGCACCTTCCAGGTATAAATATACCAGCGTTTGCCTTAAGCAACACACGGTTGTTTGGAGCAGAGCGGCTATCTACTTATCTGAAGCCCAGCTGATGCGAGTGCCGAAGGAAGCCGTCCCTCCCATTTGACTCACTGAGAAAGACACTATCTTTTTCTCCTGCCGAGAAAATCCAGCTCCAGTGTTTTCAGGCACCCTTGCGGGTTACTGGGAGATTGAGTCCTGAGAGCGAGATACAAGACTTCCTTCATTCTAAAACCAAGGTACGGAGCTGATTAGATCCTTAGAGAATTCTTGAGTCAGATTCTTGGCAAAAACTGACTTAACTTAAACTGCAGCTCACTTATTCCTTCCCACGTACTAGGCTTAGGTTAGGTACATCAGGGTAGGCGTATCTTAGAAGCACCAGTTGAGTACGTTTAGTCAAACTTTTATCATTGTATGTAACTGTATATATTTTATACCTTTTAAGTATCATATGGCTCAGAAACCATATCAATGCTTTTACAGTATTTTTTCATAATACTCCTTTTACTGTACGCACTTTACTTTATAACAAGTATTGCAATTGTGGCAATTCATTTCTCTTGCATGAGAAAGAAGACTGCTCAATAAATAACACCTTTTATTGAAAACGCCTGTCTCTCTATTTCTCTGCACTCTGGTGAAACTAAGTATGCACGATTGACTGAGTGAAATAGCTATCTATTGTTTTCACACAACTCTGGAGATATACTCCTTATTCTGGGGGAGCAAAGTTGTCATGTTTGTGCGGTTGTCAGAAGCTGAATCCCTTCTTGTCTAATCAGGGAAGTTCATTCCTCCCTGTTCATTCGAGAAAGTTTCTAGTGACCTCTGAGCTAGCTGGCAAACCTAAATTAAGTCTAACATATTCAATAGAGACCTAGTCGACCTCAGTCCTACGTCTAAACTATCGTTTATGTTATTCCAATGCGCAGAGCCTATTGGGAAAATAGGAACTACACTACATGGCGCCCAACGTTTGGTAAGGCGATCATCTAACGCAAGATACTAGAGTAACTCAGTCGTGCTTTTTCACACAGACCCCTTTTTTCCGTAAAAACTCCAATAGACGTTTGGAGTGGGTGAAAGGTTCATATCCGCCGAAACTTAGTAGGATGAGAATCCTATGTATTAGTTTACGGTATAGTCAACGTTGAAGGATACAGTGTTCCAAAATATTGTGCACCTAATCTTTGTTTCCTCAAAACTTGCTCTGCAAACTTTCAGTCAGTAAAATGACAGAGAGTGACGACGAAAGGGAGAGAGCTGCTTTGGCAGTTCAACTCGTAGCGGACAACACACTGGTCTGAGATAACGACCTTGATGCAATAATCATCCCGGTCAATATAAGAAAAACCATAACTATAAAACTTATAGAAAATGGAGTATCATCAAGAGGTGGTACAGTCATATTTGTGGTAGAGGCACATGAATTTCGGCAGACAGAAGTATTCTATTCCTGGATAAATTTTCCAGCAGCACATGCTGTAACACATGAGTTCCACTACTACAAAATAGCGAAATCTCCAGCGGAATACTCTCCTTTCGAGGAAGTTGAAATCTCACTAACATACCAAGAGCACCTGCTCTTGTTTAATGGCGCCCTAAAACATCAAAATCACATTACCCAGCTCGGTCCACTAGGTAGACCAGGAGCCACATGGCCGGTTCTAGCCTGCTACACACCACATCCGGACATTGAAGCAATGTCAGACGGAGAACTTTTAGTTCAGCTAAAATAACTAATTAAAATTCATAGACAATTGGTCCAATATGTCATGCAGACTTCAACAGTCCAATCTGCAATTAAAACTCCACAAAACACCCCTCACCAGGGGAACACAAACAAGATTACACCACAAAATATACAATCATGTCTTGGTAAAACACCCGCAAAACGGGAACAAATTCCATTCTGGTTAGCTCAAAAAATCCCTCACATAGAGGCAGTATTTCCTGATACTACCCCTCACGAAAAACACAGAATTCTGACTATCTGTCTCCCAATGGGGATCACACCACATGTGGAGGACTGTGACACTTGGGGCACAGTCTTTGCCTCTATCTACACAAAAACACATGGTGTTCCGTTTATGGTGGTTATACCAGATGTACTAAGACAGATTCAAAATGAATATGGTCCAGAACCGGCTTTAACTCTGGGTATGGAATTACTGAACAACTTTAAGCAGGTCTCGGCTATATTATTAGCCAACATAAAAGGAGAAGCAGCATGTGTGGCAATCCGCCAAAAATTGAAGTAGACAGATATAACAGACCAACCTTTTGAGCTTGCTAAAATAATCGAAAAATCCTATGAAGAATTAGGCAGAGATAGTTTGTGTGGTAAACCAGTAAAACCCCAACTAATTGAAAATCCTGAAAAATCTTTTATTAAAAATAATCTCAATTCTCAAAAGAAGAAGTGGGAGGGTAACAAACAAACCACCCCCAGAGAAAAACAATTTCAGTCCAGAGGAAGGTCTCCCCAATGGAGAGATAGATCTCCAGAAGGGGGGGGCAAGTCTCCCCAAAGGGAGCCCTCTGAAAAAAGATACAACCTTAGAAATAGGGACAATTTGAGAAAACCCGAAAGATATCAAGATATTGATACACAATCCTCTCGATCTTTTCAGACTTCATCAAAGAAATCGGAAAGAAGAGGACGGTCAGAACATAAAGAAGAGCACGTCAATTCCAAAGACAAGGAACTTGCTCATCAAAGTAAAAAATTACAATTTCCCAGAAAGAAGGTAGCCAGTATTAAAATAAAACATGCCGAGAATCCTGAGGACGCAACTGAAATACGGAGAGTGGGCCCAGACAATGCTAGACAGCGCAGAAGAAATGAGCATAGCTTGCAAGATCCTGATGAATCTTCTGGAGACAGTGGACACGAATGAATACATTCAAGTGGAAACTGCAGACACCCGAGTGAGCGTGCCCCATAAACTATATGAAATAACATTGCGTATAGAGGGAGATATAACTAGGAAAATAAAAGGTCTCTTTTGGGAGAATCTATCTAAAGGCTATGATATCCTTCTAGCAGAGAAAGACTGGCCACCAGAGTTTGTCAGGGGGTGCCCACATGGCAAAGAAATGATTATGCCTGCCTTCTCAAATCACATTCCAATTCATAAGAAATACACATTTGCTAGAAAATGGGCAGTGGCCCAAGCCCCTGCATTATATAAAAATCATGCAGGATGGAATGAGGATTCTCCTCACCGTAAAATCCAGTTAAAAAATCAACCTACTGCAGAGAGGCAGTATCCTGTTAAGCAAGAAGCTAAAAAACAAGTAAAAGAAATTTTAGATCAACTTGAATATCAGGGGGTGATTGAAACATGCACCTCACAAATGAACAATCCTTTGTTTCCTGTCTCCAAGCCAGACGATTCACATTGTCTAATTTTGGACTACAGACATCTAAACTCCTGTTGTAAAACTTTTGCAGTACAAAACTCACACAGTGCAGCACTAATGAATAACATTGTGCGCAAAAAATATAAAACAACATTAGATATTTCAAATGGTTTCTTCTGTCAAAACATAGAACCTGAAAGCAGATATTTGACCGCTTTCTCCAGCATGGGGACCCAAAAACAATTTTGTCGTCTCCCACAGGGATTCAAGAACAGGCCAGGATTATTTTCAGCCAGGGTAACAGAGCTACTACAAATGTATGATGATGAGGCATTATCCTATGTCGATGACATCTATCTTATAGACGATGACCTGGAGACTCACTTGAAAAGAGTTAACACCATAATACTTGGGTTCGCAGCTGAAGGGTACAAATTTAACTTTAAAAAATCACGAATTGACCATCTAACTGTCCTATTTTTAGGATATGAATTATCAAGTGAAGGCAAAAGCCTAGCAGACAACTTCTTAGAGAAGTGTGCAGTACTCCAAACTCCAAAAACGCTGAAGAACTTACAATCAATATTAGGTTTCCTGAATTTCGGAAGAACATACATTTTAAATTATGCAGAGAGGGTTAAACCTCTCTACGAACTAATAAAACCTGATTTTAAACCAATTAATTGAACTCAAAAACACACAGAAATGTTAAGATCATTACAGACAGACATGTTAACTAAAACAAAACTGCAAACACGTGCAAATGAACGCAACCTTGTAATCCGAGTCATCCCAGGAAGATGTGGATTCACATACCTGACCTCTAATGAGGGAGAAACTGTACCAATAGCTTACAAATCACATTTAAACACACAAACTGAAATGAAATTCAGTTCAACTGAAAGAATTCTAACTGCGGTTCAAACTGCTGTAGCAAAAGAATGAGCCCTAGCCCAAGGAAAAAGGTTATCTGTTTTAACAGCAGTATCAGCCCTTGAGGCGGTAACAATACCAGGTAATCCTAATGCCAAAGCTCTAGATCCAGAATGGATACAATGGGAAAATTCTCTTGCTACAGAAGACGTGACACACGCATTTGATCCGAAAATGAAAAAAACAAGAAAATCTGGAATACGAATGTAAATGCCCTTTGTCAGTTGAAATTCTGCCTCTCGAACAATACACCTGTGTAATCTACACGGACAGATTTGCACAACACTACGTTGTGGAAAAACAGATTTGCAATGCTGCGTGTGCGATTGTTAAAGGTCATTGGCGCTTTGGTAAATTCAGACTGATGGTCACTAAAACTGAATCTCTCAGAAACTGTACAGCTCAGCGAGCTGAAATAAGATCTCTAAAGATGGCGCTTGAAAATGCTGATCGGGAATTCCCGACACTAATAGTGTGCGATTCGCATTACTGCGTCCGATCTTACAATGATTCCATGCAGACCTGGATAAAAAACGGTTACAAAGATGAGACAGGTGCCACAATAAAGCATAAAAAACTTTGGGAACAAGTAGTTCTTTTGCAGAAAGAAATACAAAAGACTCAAGTGATACATACGCAGAGTCTTCAATGTGATGGCGTTCATGTTGCAGGGAATTCATTGGCTGACAGAGCCACAGCGGCAGCTGATCACTCGGCTTCCGTAGCTACAAAAAAGCGTACGAAAAAACAAATAGATGGCGAAACGCTGCTTGCTGTAAAAGCCTAACTGGAAGGCAATTATGCGGTGTTACCTCTAAACTATCCACTCGGCAATACATACATAATTGATGCGAACTCCGTTCCGTTTGCTCAAATCCCTGGAGTGGGGGATAGAGTAATTCCAAACACAAACCGGAGAGTCTTCTTGATACAAGAAGCACACATGGGATTGGGTCTGAGGCACCAAGAGATCATGAAATCTCTAATAGAATTACTATCACAATACTGGTGGCCGGGGATGAGCGTAGAAAATTATAAATTTGCTATAAATTGTCAGGACTGCAACAGAGATCGCTGTTGTGAACCGGACCAGACACCAGCCCAGACACCACTATTAGACAGCATCAGGCTATCTATGCGTAGATGTCCGACTGGACAAATGCGGTCCCATAAAAATTAAGACGAGATTCATTTGGATGTGGCCCCAGCGCTCGACCGACGCCAGAACTGTTATAAAAGATTTGCGAGTCTTTATCGGCACATACGTAATTGGCAAGCTACATTCTGACCAGTGTCCTGCGTTTAGCTCTTGGGCTTACAAGGAGGCCATGGCCAGCATGGGCATTGCATTGCGGTATTCAAGTCCATTCCATCCCGAGGGAAATGCGGTAGTGGAGAGAAAAAAACGGGACATAAAGCAATCTATAACAGCGAGGGTATTAGGTTCGGGTGATAGGTGGGTCAAACATCTAATAAGTGTCCAACGTAGTCTTAATAATATGCCAAGGAATTCTCTAGGAGGTATCAGTCCGTACAAACTTTTATTTGGTACTAGAATGATCATTCAGGACTTGGATTGTCATACTTCAGTGGTGCAACAAAAAGCCTTTGATATCAAAGATCGTTTGGCTGTTTTACAGGACTTAAATGAAACAAGAAAAAGTCTGAGTAACGAAAACCTAAAGCCAACTACCACTGAAGAAAAACCACCTGTCCCAACCAGACCTGTCTGGATTCCAAAGATTGGGGATCTGGTCAGAGAAAAGATCGCGGTGAAGAAGGAATTTGGGCCTTCTTACAGAAAGCAGTACCTGTCTTAGCTGGCAGCGGAACAAGATCAGTTGTACTACCGCCCCTTGCTGGAAAAAAAAAGAACCGAGTTGTATCAATCGACCTTGTGAAACCACAACCATGTGGCGAATAATAAGTAATAGGCTCAGTGGACTCCCAAGAAATAGCAAAAGACCAAATCTTGCTACAATCCAAGAGGTTCAAACTGAGAGACTAACCACATTTGATAAACCTACGGTGATTAAAAAAGGACTGTGCAACAAAGCCATGGAACTTGTGCCTCTTGAAACCCACATTGCAACAATTCATCAAGAAACACCAGTCTACAACGATGTAGCCTCGGACTATACAAATGTAACAAAAGAAAATGCAAAGATCGATGGAAATCCGGAAGCAATCCGACCAATTGACATAACTGCATCTGGCTACTTTATCAACTTTGATGACTTTTCCGATGATCCAAGTGAACATGGAGACAAGCCAGCAACAAAAACATTCAAAGAAAAAATCACAGAACTCTTTCATCAACTCAGAGAAACATATCTAACTTCACAATGGATTAAATTATGGATTGTGTTAGGCGTACTTTTCCTCCTTCTATGGCTCATCTTGGTTTTAAGTTTGGGTAGATTTATTGATGGGAAATATAGTACAATTAACACAGCAAGTCAAAACATCAACTTGGTCCTGAAGCCACACAGATCATCACACATCGAAAAAAGAGAACTGTCATCAGTGAACATCACAGCCATCCCTATACCTGGTTATTGTTATTGTTATTGTTAACTGAAGCTTATAAAGCGCCAACTCACCGTCAGGTCTCTAGGCGCTTATGACAGAAAGAAATAGCAACAGCAAAGTAATAAAGAAAAAGATGCAGTGGCCGTAGCACTAGACAGTACTTAAGGCTTCCCTAAACAGGAGCGTTTTTAGAGATTTCCTGAAATGTAACAAATTTGATTCTTTCCGGAGAGACTCTGGAAGTTTGTTCCAAATCTGTGGAACCAACACAGAAAAGGATCTCCCTCCCTTAGTTGCCAATTTGTAACGGGGACATGACAACACCTGAGTGTTAGAGGACCTTAATGATCGTGTGGGGTTATAAACCCCAAGACGTTCTTTGATATAGGCAGGTGCTTGGCCATAGATTGCCTTATGGGCAATGCATAGACTTTTGAACTCCACCCTTTGTTTTATGGGGAGCCAATGTAAGCTACACAACAGTGGAGAGGAATGAGACCGTCTAGGTATCCTAAAGATTAGCCTAGCTGCATCGTTTAAGACCACTTGCAGCCTATTGATCAATGTTTTAGGTAGTCCCAAATAAAGGGCATTCCCATAATCCAGTCTTGAGATTATTGTAGCAGAGACAATTGTACGAAGTGTGGAAGGAGAGAGAAGAGGGCTAAGCTTGCGTAGCTGTCTAATTAAGTTTGTGCAAGTCCCAACAACAGAGGAAATCTGGCTGGCCATTGACAGCTCATGGTCGATCTTTATGCCAAGACTTTTTACATTGGGATATGGTTTTGGGGTGGAGCCAAGGTCTTGAGGCCAAAACAGGTCACCCCAAGTTAAAGCAGCAGTTGAAACCACCAGGACCTCCATTTTGTCCGGATTATTCTTCAACAAATTCGACGACATCCAACTGGTGGTATAGCATGGGACAAAACTGACTATGAAATTTATGGCCCGGTTGAGCTCTTGAAATATCCACACCAATTTAAGATTTCTTTAAGTGACTTTGTATCACCTAGTACTTTCTCTGATGATTGGGACTTTGAAAATATTAATAATATGATGTCAGATTTAGAAATGTCAGCAAAATTTACAGCACATGATTATTTACAGGGTTCGTCGAATTATGAGGAAATGTACTGTTTCAACCACTTTGGGCATCATTATCTGCATAAATCTGCAAATCCCAGAAATATTTTCAGTTATAATCAATGGGAACATTGTCCAACCCCACCAAAAGGCAGCTCAAAAACATTTGATGAGAAATTTCCATACTTCTCGGGGTTTAATGTCACTGATCCTGAAATATTCTATTTCAAAATGTTAAATAAGACAGGAGTGAAAAACATGTTGACAAATACTAAACTGATTTATTCTGAGAAATGTTATGAAAAAATGTCTACATTTGGTTTTGAATTTTGGAAAAACAACATTAAGACAAAAACCATCTGGGGTACAAAAGAATGGCAGGTACAAGGTTTGGAAGCATTGTTCAGAGCCTGCATGATCCCAGAACAAATAATGTTCCTGAATGACACAATTCAGCAAACAACCTGTCTTGGGTTAGCCAAGATAAAAGATTTAAACAACCCGTCTATACCAAAGCCAATGCCTGATAGAAACACCACTGTAGATGAAGGGTTAGACGTGGCCTATATTTTAAAACAAAACAGAACACTTCTTGATTGGAACAAATGGTTGATCTGGCCCACAGACACTAATAACTGTCATGATAGATTCCTGAACAAAATACAGGGGTTCAAACAGAACAGGCCAGACCCAAGATATTCCCAGAGACAACATCCAGGGATAGTTACAACATACAGTGTAGGAAAACTATGCCTCGACTGACTACAGAGATCCACACTTCCCAAAATTAGGCAACACTTAACTTTACTTAACACCTTGGCTGCTAGAGGCATTTTCCTCCTGTGCTGGAAAGTAAGATTTATCATTGTTCATGACAAGGTCAGCTCGTCATAAGCACAGCTCAACTGTGCCTCATGACGAGCTGAGCTCGTCATGAGCAGCGAAGGGGTTAAAGACGGTGCTGACTTGCGAGATTTCATACTGGGACCTCATAACAGCATCAAAATCTTTTCATATACGCCGGTATATACGCAGCTCACAATGAAGCTTGGAAATTAAATCAAATTGAAACTGCTGAAAAAATACGAGAAATTGATCGTATTCATTTGGAAAAAACACCTTCAGTAGTGGACAATGGGTTAACGGCTCTATCCTCCAGAATCTATTCACTGGACAGCATTGTATCATCTGCTATTGATATAATAGAACAGGATATGATAATGTTACAACATGGTCAGTCCCAATTGTGTTCTATTGTACAGCTAAGCTGGACGCTACAAAACCTGCGTTCAGGTCACGTGCCATGGCGTCTAATCAACATAACGTCATTATTTTCTATCTTTAACCTTACTGATAGACAAATCTCATTGGCACAAAAAGGAGCAGACTATATGGTGCTGAGCATTGAAAAACTTGAGAGATTACCGGTGACAATGTCAGAAAGACCTGTCATTGAATGGATAATACATGGCACCATTACAATCCCGATAACAACTTTTCAGTTTCCATACTGCCAAGAGTATATACCAGCAGGCCTGTATGAAAGGTTGGGTAAAGGATACATCAAATCAACCTGGAATTTACCCTATACACATAGATGTTGGAGTGGGGGAAAGAAAGAAGTATTTCTTAGTGGTAATAATTGTAAAACGTCACTGAGCGGTACACTTCTTTGTCAAGGTAAAAACTTGCATGGAGCCTGCGAAGGTTCATCAAACAACCTTTCATGTCATCTGCACAGCACCCCAGCTACACAGATAGAGCCCTTTTTCAGACAACTTTCCAACGGTAGCTACGTTATATTAAGTGACCGCAGCTGTTGTGGCATGATGCCAGGAAAACCCTATCTCGTGAGCGTTACTTCCAGGGTCATTTGTTGTATGCAAGTATTGTACCCAAATAGCAATCCAGACATGGAGGCGGCATTATGGCCTTCTGTGAATATCTCTTCTATTCGAATTGATACTTTAAGCAGAATGAAGTCTATTCTTTTACAGACAACTGTGCCTTTAACCTCGTCCAAAGAGACGTATGACCTGCAAGCTGCAAGGACAGTGGCAGAGATACATACCCTATTATCAACAAACTGCCCGTGCATTTCGTAGAAATGTTAAGCCAAATTTTAAACATGTCAGATACCAGTGGCATCGCACATGTATTTAAGACAATATTTTCAGGACTGTTAACACCTTTTGAAACGGTTCTGGGCATCTTCCCGAATTTTGTGCACTCTCTTTTCGGTGGCCTGCCTCTTATTTTGGGACTCGTAGCAGGAATTTTATTTTTGTTCCTTCTGCTCCCATATGGCAAGCCAAGTCACAGACAAAACTCAGGCTACGATGGAAGAAACGATCCTAGCAATACGATACCGAGACCGTATCACTAAGGTCCTCGGATTGGCCCGGCTAAGAGATCTGAATACTACCTGGTTTCTTTCATTCAGACCGATCTGGCAAAATTGCATCTTACCTGTGCTTCTATGTCTGCTATGCAGAGAACAATGCGTGTTGTGTGTCTGTCTTACACTACCATCAGCAGTACCAATGGATATCAATGCTTTGCTTTGTCCAGTAACAACTCATGCAACGTGTTGTCCCCAGTGGCTACCGATTCTGATGATGGCATTTGTTGAGACTTCACCATTACGATTAGGTGGCGGTGAAGTGGAGATGAAAGCTGCAGCACACAGGTACAACCTTCTGTGAACATTGCTGATCTAAACACCGATGATGGCAATGCATCGCATATATGCATTATTTTTGATTTTTCAGCGTTGGCCCAACTTTCACCTACTGTTGTAGACAAATTGTTTGCTGGTCTAGCTGAGGTAATGTTCTCTCCTAACAACGAGAATAACAATTGAAATAGCGAGCACACAGCTTTCCCTGAACTCTGAATTTGGCCTTCAGTTTTTATAAACAACACTGCTGAAAACACTTGGAACTATTTTTTCCCTTGAAAGAAAAATTATTTTTCCCAACTTCCAAAATATTTACCTTTTTTTTTTGGCACAAGGTAATCTGCTTAAAGTAGAACTATTCTTAGAGAACAGAGCTTCTATTCCTAGAGACTCTAGAGACAATATTTTGAATCAGCCTATAGCACATGTACAATCTTGTATAAATATGTGATGAAATGGTCTCGACCTTCTCTTCTGTATTAAGAGCCATTTCATAAATGTAATTTTCGCAATTCATTCAGCTGATATTTATATTTGCATTATCTGAATGATACCACTGCTTGAAAGCGTACAGTATAATACTCATTTTCGTGTATCTATACCATTTGAAATGCATTTGATGTATTTTGGGGTGGGCTGGAAAACACATGCATACCTATATGTTTATGTATTGCTTAGTATTTAGTAATGATGGACATTATACGTGGAGTGGGTGTTGTGATCGTATATAGGACCCTAATTAAATATTCCCGATTTATGCCCTTATGTGGTTATAACAAATCATACCCTTATAAAGGCATAAGAATCAAATCCATATTTAGTAATAGCCAATGCAAACCAAATATGGGAAGGGTACTTCCTTAGACTCCTAGAAAGTACAACAAGTTCTTTCAACAAACCAAACCTCCAGCAACCTGGGAATTCCCCATGCTTTTGTTTTGATGTGTCCTAGAACTCCTGTGAGCACTGAAAGAACGGCCAGTTCTTAGTGACATCTTTTATTGACGTCTTATGTCCAACCTTACGTCAAACACGGCACCTTCCAGGTAAAAAATATACCAGTGTTTGCCTTAAGCAACACACAGTGGTTTGGAGCAGAGCGGCTATCTACTTATCTGAAGCCCAGCTGAAGCGAGTGCCGAAGGAAGCCGTCCCTCGAATTTGACACACTGAGAAAGACGCTGTCTTTTTCTCCTGCAGAGAAAATCCAGCTCCAGTGTTTCCAGTCACCCTTGCGGGTTACTGGGAGATCGAGTCCTGAGAGCGAGATACAAGACCTCCTTCATTCTAAAACCAAGGTACGGAGCTGATTAGATCATTAGAGAATTCTTGAGTCAGATTCTTGGCAAAAAGTAACTTAACTTAAACTGCAGCTCACTTACTCCTTCCCACGTACTAGGCTTAGGTTAGGTACATCGGGGTAGGCGTATCTTAGAAGCACCAGTTGAGTACGTTTAGTCAAATTTTTATCAATGTATGTAACTGTATATATTTTATACCTTTTAAGTATCATATGGCTCAGAAACCATATCAATGCTTTTACAGTATTATTTCATAATACTCCTTTTACTGTACGCACTTTACTTTATAACAAGTATAGCAGCCAGTCCCGACGTCATCCGGTTATGAATTGCTGCCAGCCAGGAGTATATTGTTTTGTAGGATTTCGTTTAGATAGCATTTCTTATCGGTGACAGGCCTGTGAAATGCTCCTATTCACAGTTCACTGCTGATGCACTTAAGAGTGCGCGTTCAGTAGGGTGTCGAGTTTCCCTACTTTATTTTTCCTTGCAATATTTTATAGCGCAACTCGACAACAGGGCATGAGCACAATTTACATTACAGAAGAACACATTCATTTGTGGTAGGCACGGGGCGACACAACGATTTGCCTGGAATCACAGGATGTTGAGCTGTAGCCGAGATTCGAACGTAGCTCCCCAGCTCTAAAGTTCGCAATTCTAGAAATTGTGGCAGGAGGTGTGTCTAAAAGTGTATGTCGGTGCTGGCCATCAATGAGAGAGACCTGTGCATTTTTCCAATGAGTGGTGAAAAAATATAAGTATGTTGCTGGAGATGTGGGCCGCCGTGCCACCAATGTACTTACCGGGGGAGGGTAAACACCCATTATTCCGCAACTTTCTTTCCGCATACCATGACTCCGCATACTTTCATTACGAAAGTACCATGACTCCGCAATGCCATTATAACGCATGGCATTACATTTTATATGCTTTTACCACGCATACATTTACAACGAAATTCGTTGTAAATGCATGAATGGTAAAAGCATGTTTTTTTCATGTTTGCATAAGGTAAGTATGGGTATAGGGGTATATGTTTTGGGGTACTGAGGTGTATGTTTTGGGGTGTTTGGGTATTTTAAGGGTTCAGATATAGTTTTGGGTTATGGGGTACATGGGTAGTTTTAGGGTTTAGGGATAGGTATGGGTTTTGGGGTACAGGGGTATTTTTAGGTTTCAGGGCTAGGTTTGGGTTTTGGGGTAAAGGGGTATTTTTAGGGTTCAGGATTAGGTTTGGGTTTTGGGGTACAGGGGTATTTTAAGGGTTCAGGGCTAGGTTTGGGTTTTGGGGTACAGGGGTATTTTTAGGGTTCAGGGCTAGGTTTGGGTTTTGGGGTACAGGGGTATTTTAGGGTTCAGGGGTAGGTTTGGGTTTTGGGGTACAGGGTTATTTTTAGAGTTCAGGGCTAGGTTTGGGTTTTGGGGTACATAGGTATTTTTAGGGTTCAGGGGTAGGTTTGGCTTTTGGGGTTCAGGGGTATTTTAAGGGTTCAGAGCTAGGTTTGGGTTTTGGGGTACAGGGGTATTTTTAGGGTTCAGGGGTAGGTTTGGGTTTTGAGGTACAGGGGTATTTATAGGGTTCAGGGCTAGGTTTGGGTTTTGGGGTACAGGGGTATTTTTAGGGTTTAGGGATAGGTTTGGGTTTTGGGGTACAGTGTATATTTATAGGGTTAAGATGTGTTAGTGTTTAAGGGTGTTGGGGTATTTTAAGGAGTAAGGGTGGGCTATGATTATGGGGTGCAGGGGTATTTAAAGGGAGCAGGGTGGGATTAGCACACAATATAAGACATGGCATGAAGGGCGGAACATACCACACGCCCCCCAGCGTTTGTCACGCCCCCAGCACACGCCCACAGCACAAGGCAGACACGCCCACAAGGGAATACTTTGCTGGTTCTTTTACCTTTTAACTGTATATAGTGGACGTCTGCATAGCCTATGTCCTTCTGCTGCAACTGCCCTTTCCAATGCTGTATTGGGTGTTGTTATTGGTGCTGTGGTTCCTGAGATTACCCGCCTCAAAGGTTTGGGCTCTCTCTTTATTATATTAGTATGGATTGCAATTGTGGCAACTCATTTCTCTTGCATGAGAAAGAAGACTGCTCAATAAATAAAACCTTTTATTGAAAACGCCCGTCTCTCTATTTCTCTGCACTCTGTTGAAACTAAGTATGCACGATTGACTGAGTGAAATAGCTATCTATTGTTTTCACACGACTCTGGAGATATACTCCTTATTCTGGGGGAGCAAAGTTGTCATGTTTATGCGGTTGTCAGAAGCTGAATCCCTTCTTGTCTAATCAGGGAAGTTCACTCCTCCCTGTTCATTCGAGAAAGTTTTTAGTGACCTCTGTGCTAGCTGGCACACCTAAATTAAGTCTAACATATTCAATAGAGACCTAGTCGACCTCAGTCCTACGTCTAAACTATTGTTTATGTTATTCCAATGTGCAGAGCCTATTGGGAAAATAGGAACTACACTACAATATATTCCATATGAAACTCCCCTATATATATATATATATATATATATATATATACACAAAAGATTCGAACTCCCACAACCTCCAGATGGCGATATAAATATCAAGAAGCACTCCACCATTCCTTCGACAATTGCCTCAAAAACACCGGAGCATGGACCACAGTTTGTGAATCATCAGAGTTTATTTGCTTTTTCCAATAATAGCCCTAAGTGGGTGTCTGTTAGCGTTTCTATTGTTAAAAGCATTTTCTTTCCTGAATAGGATTCGTGAAGTTGATGAGAGTACTTTTCTTCTGGACTTCCTAGGCTGCACAGTTCTGGAATCTGTTCCGACCACAGCCTCTCTTGGGATGTAAAGAGATGGAGCACCTCCCCACGGTAGAGCCGCGGTGTGAAAAAGATTAACCACCAAATGCCCGAAAGCTTGGGAGGGTACTCGGTAGGGAGCCAAACATCCGGCTTTCACTTGCTGTCTCTCCTCGGCAATGCAATGATATGTACTCGAAGAGGATCCATATTTCCCGGCATGCAGTATATTGAACTTTGCCCTATGCAGAGCCCACTAAGGGTCATGCAGAAGGGTCATGCAGACTTTAGAAATAAAGAGAGGCCCCTCTGTTACACTTCTTGCAGCAAGCCTTTGATGAAGATGTGCCAAACATCGAAGCTTGTCAGGCAATTAAATATTAATTGTGATGCCAAGAAGAGGCAGCAAGTGAAAGCCGGATGGTTGGCTCCCTGCCGAGTGCCCCTCCCAAGCATTCGGGCATTTGGTGGTTAATCTCCCCTCTCCCTGGATTCCACTGCAATTTGTAAAACCCCAAACTTCAGCGCCGAATGTGGCAGTGGGAATGCACTGTTTTGTAAATTTTGATTATGGATAATACTACATTGGCTTGTTTGGGTTGCTTGAGGCTCAGGATCGAGTTAGTGGCTTTTAAGAATTTACTTCTACTATGGGCAGCATGGGCTACCCATGAGCCATTGTTAGGGAATACTAACCCCAAATATGGAATAGGGCAGGTAAGTAATAAATGTTCAGAGCCTGAAATAATTGAATTAATAAGGTGCTTTTTTGGGCCACAAGTCATAATAAAATGCTTTTTTAAATTAGTTCAAAGGTCTAAATCAGCCATAAAAACTACAAAACCCCTAACTAAAATACATAGTGCGTTCGGTGTGCGGTCCATTAGGACCGAATCATCCGCATATAGTAGGGCGGGGAAAGAGTTACCATTGATTCTTGGGGCACCATTAGTGAGGTCTGACAGTATATTATGCAATTCATTAATATAGAGGATGAATAGGAGCGGTGCCAGTACGCACCCCTGCCTGACCCCTCTGCCAATGTTGATGTACCTTGATACCTCTCCGTCATTGCTAATCCTTACCCGTGCCTTCAAGTCCTTGCGCAAATAAGCTTAAAAGTGGACTAGGGCCTCATTCAGTCCATATTTTAAAAGGACCAACCATAAACGTTACCTGTTGACAAAGTCAAAGGCTGAGGTAAGGTCCATAAAAGCCAGGTGGATGGGTCACTTCCTGCTATCGTGTATTTGCCAACAATCAGTTTTAAGTTAAGGTACTGTTCCACTGTTCCCAATTTGCTTCTGAAACCTTGCTGACACTTATTTAAAATGTGTTCCCTCTCAGCCCAGGACCTAATTGTATTAAACAGAATCCTCCCAAGAATCTTTAATGTATTATCAGTCAGGGAGATCGGCCTGTAGCAACTAGGGTTGGATCGGTCTCTTTTTTTAAAATAGGCACAATGATGCTGGTAGACCAAGTGCTCGGAATAAAAGTGTTTGTTAGATTATTAAAAACATTAAGTAAAAGAGGTGCCCAGAATTCCGGTTTATATTTAATAAGGTAGATGGAAAGCCCATCCGGGCCAGGGGCCTTATTACTAGGCTTTGGTGGATGGCATCCTCAACTTCTAACACAGATATAGAAATCCATGAGGCAGTATGATTATTTAGAAAATCCTCATTCTGGGGCGGGGCTGTGTAAATCTTGGAAAAGTGAGCTTTCCAGGCTTCACTAGTTATATTGCAACTTACTGTTCCATTATTAAGACTAGCGGCAAAGGCAAGGTTGTTCCAACGTTCTTTTAAGATCTCATCTTTTCGTTGCCTGGCCACTTGTTTATAGTGGGACCTCAAAGATTTAACAAGAGTTGCGTCTCTTGGTGTTGCTGCGAGTGTTACTCTGAGTTCTCTATTTGCTCACGAGCAAGTACTATTAAACCATCTTGGGTTCCGGCTAATGTCTGATGTAGGCCTGGAGATCAGTTGTTTAATGCCAGCATACAAACAGCTGAACGCATTAACTGCCTCTGAGTTGGGGTCACTAAGTGACAGACAGATATTGATGAGGGATGGGTGGGCTTTTATCATTTTGGAAAGCAGATTTTTATTATCGATACCTTTCCAAATCACTCTTAATTTATCAGTCGAGGCCACTAGATTGCTTGAGCCAGGTTCTTTAACAGGACTCAGTCTGGGGGCGATCTAATTATAGTAAGACTTGGATTGTGGTCACCCTGCACAGTGGGTAAAACCTATGCCTTTAATAAAAAATCTGATATAAAAACATAATCAATGGTTGAGGCACAGCCGCGACCCCTATATGTTGGTTTTAAATGATTATCAGTTTGGCATACTGCTGCAATTTCCATCACATTAAGTAAGTTATGATTGGACAAATGGTCTAAGAGTTCCATCCCCCTTTTGCATGGGAACTCGTGAACCAAAGATACGCTAGATATTTCATTTTCCCTTGGGATTCTGATGTTAAAGTCGCCACCAAGGCAAATTCCAGCTAAGTTGTGGGATGCCTTTTGACTTTGTAAGTTACTAATAAAATCGAAAAAATTGATGAAATTCATATTAGGTAGGGTTACAAAATCATTATTATAAACATTAATAAAACAAATTGAAGCTCCCAGTGTTTAGATCAAAGGTTGAAAATTATCATTATTTGTGACAAGAGACTTAACACTATCACCTGATGAAATATTTACACAACTGGAGAGTCCGCCAGAAAGACGACCTACTTTAGGGGTAGGTACAATGTTGTTAAAACAGGCAAAACCTTCTAGGAATAAGTTCCTTGTAGCCCAGGTTTCTTGGAACATGAAAATATCATGTCATGTTTTTGGACTATGTTAACCCAGTCTGTAGAGCTTAGCTTGGAAGCCAGGCCAGCAACATTCCATTTTAGCACATGTAGGTTTAGATTATATGATCCTGGGGTAGCAATATCCAGGGAATCGGGCAAAGATCTAGTGAGGGTGGACTCAGTTAGTGTTAAGATAGGCAACAGTCAGAGAACCTGTTGTGCTTAGTATGTGGGGAGATGACAAACATCAAAACGTGTCAGGCAATGAAATAATAATCGCAATGCCGAGGAGAGACAACGAGTGAAAGCCAGATGGTTGGCTCCCTGCCGAGTACCCTCCCAAACCTTTGGTGGTTAAAATAAATATATATATATATATATATATATATATATATATATATATATATATGTATATATATATATATATATATATATATATATATATATATATATATATATATATATATATATATATATATATATATATATATATATATATATATATATATATATATATATATATATATTACCTACTGGCGTGTCGCCAGTAGGTATATATAGTTAGGATTTTTTCCCTATGGGATTTTTGAAAATTCTATGTCTAATAACTTTGGCGTTTGTGGACGGAATCGGCTGAAATTTTCAGGAAAATGGCACATTTTGTTTCTGAGCAGCCCCTGAAAATTTGGGGGGTTTCCTCAAGGGGGGGCCGAGAAAAAAGGGGGGTCCCAAAACGCGTTTTCCCCATGTTAATTTCCATAGGGCGGTTGGCCTCACTTTTAGCTCGAACGGCTGAATGGATGTGCACGAAACTTGGCAAAATTGTAGGGACTATTAGCCCGATGTGCCTTTGCTAGGTCTCAATATATGTGCTCCAGTGGATTTTGAGAAATTAACGTTCAAAACATGATATATATCTGTAACAGCGCTCCGGGCTGCGCTCCGGTCCGCTTACTTTTCGCGAAACGGAACTTTGCGATGCGAAGCTGATTGGCTCTCTGGTGTCTGTCAACATTCTAAACAGTCCGGAGCGGCCGCCATCTTATCTCTCGTTAGGATCGAGAGAGAAGAAGAGGTGAAAAACTAAGGGGGAATTTAATGAAAGGGGGCAAGGTATACCCCTCTTGACCCCCTAGGAATGTTGTTGGGGTTATTAAAGGGTCCCGTGGGGAAAATAAAAAAATATATATTTTTCACGGTAGAAGCGCTTCCCGGGCCGCGAACTGGGCCCCAAACTGGTAGCGAAACGGGAATTCGCCATTTTGTGCTTCGTTTTAATTAAATTACTAGGTATAAGCGGGTGCGGGAGACGTATCCTATTCCCTTATGTTTTCTGAGGGTGGCTGAGGAGGCTCATATATGTTGATATATGTCTTCCAGCGGCTGTGCGTGCGCCATCTTGTCTCTCGGTAGGATCGAGAGAGAAGAAGAGGTGAAAAACGAAGAGGGAATTTAATGAAAGGGGGCAAGGTATTCCCCTCTTGACCCCCTAGGAATGATGTTGGGGTTATTAAAGGGTCCCGTGGGGAAAAAAATATTGATTTTTCACGGTAGAAGCGCTTCCCGGGCCGCAAACTGGTAGCGAAACGGGAATTCGCCATTTTGTGTTTCGTTTTAATTAAATTACTAGGTATAAGGGGGTGCGGGAGACATATCCTGATCCCTTATGTTTTCTGAGGGTGGCTGAGGAGGCTCATATATGTTGATACATGTCTTCCAGCGGCTGTGCGTGAGCTTTTTTTTTTTTTTGCTGCGTGACGTCTGTTAACGTTCGATTCGATGGAAATCAGGAAGTGTTGACCGCCAATTTGTCAGTGCGATAAAATATTTTGTTATAAATGAATCCTTATTGATAAACATTGTCTGCGCCATCTTGCCTTTTTTCCAATGCCACAATTTTGTCGTGCACGGCAGCCATTTTAGATGCCAGGCCGGTCCCAGGCTATCACCTAGCCCTGCGGATGTAGTTTATGGCCCCAGCTGTAGAGAATCCAGACATGCCAACCCTCCCGATTCAGGCGTGAGCCTACTGATTTCAGTGCTAGTCTCCCGCCTCCCGATTTCTGCAAGCAAAAACCCGGGGGCATATTACCAACAACTAGCGATAATTTTTGTCTCTAACTTGTTTAGAGACAAAAATTATCGCCGCACATCGGCGATTTTTATCGCAGATAAACCTTGCTATTAGCAAGGTTTATCGCAAATGCGATAAAAAACGGCCGCAATGCATGAATATCGCTGAAAAGTCCGCGATATTCATGCATTATCGAGCAAATGCTCTTAGCCATGTTATCCACCTCCCATTAGATAACATGGCTAAGAACTGCTCAGGGCAGGTGTTAGCTTTTGGAGATATTCGCGCTTAGCTCGAATATCTCCAAAAGTTGGTAATAGGAGATAGCGATGTTAGGGACTGTTTCCAGTCGCTAACATCTTGGCACGCCCACTTTGCATGTCATTAGTGATAAATATCACTGACATGCAAAGCGGGGCCCAAGATGGTCGCTATCTCCTTTTAGCTGTCACTAACTGGTGTTAGCGACAGCTTGGTAATAGGGAGATAATTTTATCTCCGCTTTCTTGGCTTTTAAAGCCAAAAAAGCGGAGATAAACCCCCTTGATAATATGCCCCACGATTCCTCAGGGGTTTCAGCTGACAGGGCTTGGTATTGTGTTACGTGCTAATTCTTCCAGGAAACGTCAGAGGGTCGATGCAGGGGCTCTAGAAGGGGTGATAAACCATTTAAGCCTCATGAACAAGCGCATGGTCTTTTAAAGATCTGTGAAGTACTCGGGGCGGCGGTGTGTGTGTGCCCTCTTTCAGGAGCGGGCGGGGGGGGGGGGGAACTGCCAGCAACTTGCCAGGCCAGGCAGTGTTCAACACTTGCATCACCCTTTCTCTGCCTGCTATTGTGCTCCATGCTTCGGAAAGGTAAGAAAAAGAACGTGCATTTGAGTTTGAAATGTCCGATCCTGTAGCAGTACACTTGCAAAGCCCACACATGACAATGACCCGATTCAAGGCCCCATTCACCCGATTTTTTTAAAATATATAGCACTCCAACAAAGTAGGATTATAAAACTTTATTAACTTTTAAATATAACGAACGCAACAAAAACTGTAAATACATTTAAACATTTTTTGACAAAAAAAAGCAACAATGGTCAGAAGCTGTCTTTTGTGCGAATAGTCCCAAGGCAGCACAACGTGCTGAGTTCTGGACGGCACCCAGGTGATGTCACCTGGGTGCTGCACTGGTTTTTGGTTTCCTACAATGCAGCTCAGAAAAACAGCGTGGGGCGTCCCGGGTGGTGCGGGGGGAGGCCTCGTCAGTAGCGGTCTGTTGTGCGAATAGTCCCAAGGCAGCAGAACGCGCTGAGATGTGGATGGCACCCAGGTGATGTCCAGTAAACTGCCGCACTGGTTTTGGTATCCTACAATGCTGCTCCGAAAATTGGCGTGGGGCGGCCCGGGGGGGGGCGTGGGGGAGGCGGCGTGAACGGGCCTCCCCAGGTGGCGGCCATCCAGCTGAGTTGCGCCCGCTCTTGCGGCTACAGCGTCTCGCTCACCATGTAGTTGACTTCCGCCCACTCTTGCAGTGCAGCGATAGGCGGCTGCCACAGGACTCTTAAAATGGCGGACGGCTCTTCGGTTTTGGGCCTGGTCCACTAAAATGGCCCTGGGACACCTTGGAACTCGGACGCTTGCCTGCTAGGGCTTGGGCTCCATTCTCGAAAGATTCTTCTCAGCCGTGAAGATTCTACAAAAGTCTTGGGGGCCCTCGACTCCTGCAGGCTTCCGGTGGGGAGCAGCTGCCATGATTGCTCGCGGAATGACCACGACGGAGCCACGAGATGGTGGTGCTCTCATGCTGACGCCAGCTTCAGTCTGAATCATCCAGAAACAAGGTGGAGCTTTCATCATTTGGGAAAAAAAAATGTTCTAAACCAATGAAAAGTGTTTTTAGGTCATATGACCAAGCCTTCCATCTTTAGGAAACCAAAAGTAAAATGAACCAATGAAAAGTTTTATAAACAAGTCACATGGCCTGTTATGCGGCATAGGGCTACAAAAAGCGTAGAAAATCCGTTGGCACGTGAGGCGGCGTCAGTAGCGGACCGATGTGCGAATAGGCCGAAGGCAGCACAACGCGCCGAGATCCGGATGGCACCGAGTTAGTGTCCAGCAAGTTGCTGCACTGGTGTGGCTATCCTACAATGCTGCGCCGAAAGTCGGCGTGGGGCGCCCCGTTGGCCTGTGAGGTCGCGTCAGTCAGTGGGGGCTGTGCGTCTCCCCCAAGATGGAGGCTCCTCGGCTGCAGTGGGGCGCCCCTTAGCGTTTCACTCGCCGTCCAACTGAGTTGCGTCCGCACTTGCGGCTACAGTAGGCCTAAGGCAGCACAACGCGCCGAGATCCGGATGGCACCGAGGTGGTGTCCAGCAAGTTGCCGCACTGGTGTGGCCATCCTACAATGCTGCGCCGAAAGACGGCGTGTCCAGCTGAGTTGCGGTCACTCTTGCGGTACAGTGACTCGAACGCGCCGAGATCCGGATGGCACCGAGGTGGTGTCCAGCAAATTGCCGCACTGGTGTGGCCATCCTACAATGCTGCGCCGAAAGACGGCGTGTCCAGCTGAGTTCCGGTCACTCTTGCGGTACAGTGACTCGAACGCGCCGAGATCCGGATGGCACCGAGGTGGTGTCCAGCAAGTTGCCGCACTGGTGTGGCTATCCTACAATGCTGCGCCGAAAGTCGGCGTGGGGTGCCCCGTTGGCTTATGAGGTGATGTCAGTAGTGGACCGATGTGTGAATAGGTCGGAACCAGCACAAGGCGCCAAGATCCGAATGGCAAGTCCTGGATGTTGAGTGCCATAGTTGAGAGTTCTGAGCAGTGCTTGTAAGACTGTCTGAAGCTTATTTGCACCTGCTGCAGCTTCACTATTGCCCTGGTGTGGCCAAAGATCGCACATGACATAGGCGGCCGGCTCCCGAGGTCCGGCGGAACTTTTTTCCTTTTCCTTTTTGCTTCTTGTCCCACAATCCGTTTCCCCTGAAGACACGACCAGGTCCCTGAATGTGTGCAGGGGGACGTTATTGATTGAATCAAAATGGCGGCTTCACACAAAGCTGACTCAAGCGTTGCTGTTGATGCTATACAGACAAAAATTGGTTTTCAGTTTGTACATTCTTCAGGATTTTTTTTTCCATCCAAGGCTGATTGAGAGTTTGTAGAAAAATGGCTTCAGATTTTCCACATACTACTCTTCAACATTCTTCCTAAATGTAACAATGTGAGACTCACTAGGAGAACGGCTGTTTATCTTTCCTTTCAAAATGCTGCCAACAATATTTTCTGAATGGAAGACACCATCTTGTAGCATAAAGGGCCGAAATGGGTTCTGGTTTGGCCGATGGTTGGTGGAGACATTTTGACTATATCTTGCACCTGCCCGGCCTCGCCCAAAATGGCGCCGGTATAAATGGGACTCGTAACTCCTTGTTGTGTACTGGTTGAACAACCTTGATATCACGAGATATGAATGCAGTTTTGATGCTCATGGCGGGCGGGGACGAGAATTGATTGAATATTTTGACATCCCTATTGATATTAAGTTCTGATGTGTTATTGATTACTGTAGTATTGAAAGTTCGAATTAACGTCACCCATGGTACTTGCCCGCAAATGTATATCTAGATGATTTTTTTGTAAGTGGCCCTGTCGTAATTTAATTACAAAATGTACATCCACCGATTGCGCAACTGTTAGACACCTTAGTTCTTGCAACCTAATGGCCCGCTCATTACGTTCCTCTATAATGTAAATGTCTCCTCATCATATACGATTCCAGTTTGCTCCGTGGCCGGCCCACGTGGTTATAGGCCCGTATTTGTATACTGACATTTTCACAATAAAGGTTTTTAAAACAAAACATGGTAGTAGTATTTACATTGGTAAAGGTTTTACTTTTAGTCACTGTTTTCGAATCAGTAAAAGGCAAGTGAAATAAAGCAGTCCAATTACATGACGGATAAAAGGTATAATACGTAGGAACGCAGTAAAGATAAATGGTCAAGGGCAGTTGTGTTTTCCACTCCTGCAACATAAAGTGATCGATAAGAATCTGATAATCAGGCGTATCGGCGACTAAGACAGCAGGCCGAGTCTCTTTTACTCAACGGCTCCGTCATGGAACGAAGAAACGCCCTTTTTCTCGAAAAAGGAATATATTTTACTTGCAGGACAGTTGTAAATTTTCCGGGAAAGTACATTAGCCTGGAATATTATAACATATATGTTTAAAAAAAAAAAGTTCGAAATCAATAAAAAGCGTATTTTTTAGGTCATATGACCAAGCTTTTCATTATTAAAATAACAAAAGTAAAATGAACCAATAAAAAGTTTTATTAACAAGTCACATGACCTGTTATGCTTACGTTACGCGCTGCGCGCCGTGCCCCGGATCACTTCGGGGTGCGCTAACGCGGCGTGTCATATAACGCATTACGCGACAACGTAGGTCAAGAATATAGTCAAAATGTCTCCACCAACCAGCGTTCGGAACACAACCCCTTTCAGCAGTCCAAAAAGTTCTGTTAAATGACAACAGAGGGGACAGGCAACAAGAACCATCAGTCAAAGAGGGGGGGGCAAGTTCTTCTCTACCGGGTCATGTTGGGGCGCTACCGGAACTGATCGAATTGGTAGTCTACAGTGTTTCTGGATGTTTCAGACTAAAGCTGGCGTCAGCATGAGAGCACTACCATCTCGTAGGTCCGTCGTGGCCATTCCACGAGCAAACATGGCAGCCGCTCCCCACCAGAAGCCTGCGGGAGTCGGGGGCCCCCAAGACTTTTGTAGAATCTTCACGGCTGAGGGGACGCTTTCGAGAATGGGACCCAAGCCCTATCAGGGAAGCGTCCGAGTTCCAAGGTGTCCCAGGGCCATTTTAGTGGACCACACCCAAATCTGAAGAGCCGGCCGCCATTTTGAGAGTCCTGTGGCAGTCGCTTATCGTTGCATCGCAAGAGCGGGAGCAACTCAACTACATGGTGAGCGAGACGCTGTAGTCGCAAGAGCGGGCGGTAAACAGCTGAATGGCGGAAGAGGCACAGTGTAGCAAAAGCGGGCGGAATGGCAACTAAAACGGTAAAGGGGCGCCCCACTACAGCGTGTCTTCAGGTCAAACGGATTGTGGGACAAGGTCCAGAATAGAAGAGTCATCAAAAGGCAAAAAGTTCCGCCGGACCCCGGGAGCCGGCCGCCTATGTCGGGGCGATCTCAGGCTAAACCGGTGCTATAAGACTTGGGGAGGGGGTCGGAGCCAAGCGTCTTCTCCGAGTCCGTGCCATCACACCGCCCCTCGGGGGCCTCCGAGAATAGTTTGAATAATAGAATACTTTGAGAATAGTGAAGCTGCAGTAGGTGGAAATAAGCTTCAGACAGTGTTACAAGCGCTGCTCAGAACTCTGAACTATGGCACCCAACATCCAGAACTTATGCCATTTGAGAATGGCAGTGACATCGAAGCAACTCAGGGACCAAAACCATTAACGTACTTTCACGTATGAAAATCTTACTTGGGGAGGGGGCAGGAGCGAACCGCCCCCTCCCAGTCCGCGCCACCACACCGTATGTTGAAAATCTGAAGCCATCGTTCTACAAACTCAACCAACCTTGGATGGAAAAATCTAGAAAAATGTACAAACTGAAAACCAGTTTTGGTCTGCATAGCATCAGTAGCAACGCTTGCTATCAGAGTACATGAGTTTCATGCTCGATCGATTGAGCTAGCCGGAACGGGCAATAAAAAGTATAAAATAGTTATGTAAATAGTTATTTAATAAAATGTTTTACCCTGTTTCTTTGCTGGTGTGTTGTATATATTTTTAATATTTGCATAGGGTTTGTCGTTATTTTGGGCGGGGTGGGTGACGGAGCCGAGCTGTCTTGCAGCCCTCATGGTGTGGAGCTCAGTTCATCTCACTATTTTCGTATTTCTCATGAAGGGTTGTTCCTAATATTTCTATTTTAGCGAGGTCAAAAAGAGATCCAATTAGTGGCCTACTGATTTTGCTCGATTAATTTTATTTTTTTACACGATTTTTCACGATTTTTCACTATCTGCAAAGACTAAACAGAGTATTGCGACTTTGTGCTTGTTTGTAAATAGAGAATGAACCAAAGAGAATCAATTGTAAAACAGTAAATGCTTGGATAACAATCAATCAAATGGAGAGACAAGCAGGCACGACGGATTACAACGGGGGTAAAGGCCTGCGTTAACTACTCTTCACTATCTGCAAAGAGAGAGTACTACTAAGGGAAAAGAGGGGAGGGGGGCAGCGTTCAAAGCACATCAGCGTGCATAAACACGAAAAAGTTTTTACCTATCACGTACTTGACATTTGACAGCTTTTGATATTTGCTATTAAAAAACCATTGAAATTCACAGAAAAAACCATAGGTTTTAGGCCATGTATAGTTAGGAATTTGCATTTACAAAACCTTGAAAATTCACTGAAAAAACCATTGGTTATAGACCATATATAGTTAGGGATTAGCCTTTTCAAAACCTTATTTTACTCACACAAAACCATTGAAATTTCATATATAGTTAGTTGCACTAACTATATATCGCGCACCCGCAATCCACTGCTGATGATGTCACATATTACATCATTCATGACATGGTTAGTGACATCACTGATGACATCACTGATGACATCTCAAATGACATCACTGATGACATCTCAAATGACATCACTGATGACATCTCAAATGACATCACTGATAAAATCACTGATAACATCTCATTTGACATGACTGATCACATCACTGATGATATCATTCATGTGATAATACCATGAACCTCTTCAGACTCTAATATAACCTTAGATACAATCAGTGTAAACAGACAGTCATAGACTGTCACTCATCCATGGAGTTACTCACACACCTAGTCAGTTATGCAAAAAATCAATCACACCTCCATTTTCTCAACTATACAGTTATACACACCTTACTTATTCAAACATATACTAACACATATTTACTCTCTTATACAATCCCTGATACATGTTCACAATGATCCATACAGCCACTCACACATTCACTGGCTCTTATGCACAGTTATTTATTTATGTCAACTCTCATATGTACTGTGTTTTACATATGTACTTACTTTGACATGTAGCACTGAGATATCCATTCACTCACTAATACACTCATGCACAGTCAACCGCCCATACAGCTGTTTCCACATGCACTTTTGAACCCATACATATAGTGAATCAACTACGCACACATCTATGTACAGAGTCACACACCTCCCAGCCACCCATACACACACACTCAGTTTCCCATACAAATACATGGACAACCAATGAATAACCAATACAGTTACTCATATAGCTACTGATCAACATATGCAGCAGTTTGTAGAACAACAGATATAATGATGCACAAATTAAGACAGTTTAGTCACTAACCCATGCACTCAGTGAGACACATTTAATCACTCACTCATACAGTCAGTCATGCACCTACTAAATCCTTCATCCAGACACTTATACATCCACTCATTCTTCAATATGTAAGACATATTTTAACTTTACAGAAGCATACAGTCACTGGATGTTGTCATCAGTGATGTCATCAGTGATGTCATTTGAGATGTCATCAGTGATGTCATCAGTGATGTCACTAACCATGTCATGAATGATGTAATATGTGACATCATCAGCAGTGGATTGCGGGTGCGCGATATATAGTTAGTGCAACTAACTATATATGAAATTTCAATGGTTTTGTGTGAGTAAAATAAGGTTTTTTGTCAAGGCTAATCCCTAACTATATATGGTCTATAACCAATGGTTTTTTCAGTGAATTTTCAAGGTTTTGTAAATGCAAATTCCTAACTATATATGGCCTAAAACCTATGTTTTTTTCTGTGAATATATATATATATATATATATATATATATATATATATATATATTAATATATATATATGAGTGATGTCACTGACCATGTCATGAGTGATGTAATATGTGACGTCATCAGCAGTGCATTGCACGCGCAAGTTATAGTGAGTCCAACTAACTATAACGTGGAATTTCAATGGTTTTATGACAGTAAAATTTCCAGTTAACTATAACTGGTGTGAAACCTATGTTTTTTTCAGTGAATTTAATAGGTGTTTTAAATTCTAATTCCTAACTATAACTGGTGTGAAACCTATGGTTTTTTCAGTGAATTTCTTAGGTTTTTTAAATGCTAATTCCTAACTATAACTAGTGTGAAACCTATGGTTTTTTCAGTGAATTTCAAAGGTTTTTTTAATGCTAATTCCTAACTATAAGTCTCACTTTATAAGTAAGACTGTTAGCGCTCTAGTTGTTCTTTAGAACACTCTGGTACATTCTGTCATTGGGCTATAGTTGCGCTACATCTGGCTGATATTTGGGCTACATTTGTATTTTTTTGTCTCTGGTGGCCATCTTTGGGCTACATTAGGCTACATTGGGTTACATTGGGCTACATTTGGGCTACATTTGGGCTCTAACATATATATAGCCCAATGTAGCCCAATATATATTTTTTCTAAGTTAATTTTCTTAAAAACCACTGGAGCATATATCTTGAGACATAGCAAAGGCACATCGGGCTACCAGTCCCTCCAATTTTTCCATTTTTTTTTGTGTATATTGTTTTTTTTTTGCCCTGGAGCGCTCCCGGTGCGCGCCCCAGTGAGCGCCCCGGAAAGCGTAGTATTTTCAAGCGCCCCAGTGCGCGAACCGGGAAGCGTCCCGTTAGCGCCAAGATCGAAAACAACATCGTGACGCATCACGTAAGCGGGACGTATCACGTAGCCGCGCGATGTGTCTTATGACGTGCTGTGTAAACGCACCCGGAAGCGTCCGTGGCGCGGCCCGGTGCGCGAAACGTAAGCGCGCCGGAGCGCGGAACGTAGCGCATCGGGTCATGTGACTTGAAAATAACACTTTTCTTTGGTTCTCATCATTTTTTTTCTCCAAATAATGAAAGCCCCCTCCTTTTTTCCTCATTCTAACTTTCTTCATTGAGAGAGCAAGAGCTATTTTTCAGCAAACAATGGCATCACTTGTAGCTGCAGCTGGTGCACCCCCACCACCACCACCACCACCAAGAAAAGAAGGTCCGCCACCACAGTTTCTTGGAGGACAAGAAAAAGAGGAGGAAGAAGAGGAGGAGGAGGAACAACCAAGGCGCTTCCTGCCTGAAGAACCAAGGCAAAGGCACGTTAAAGTGCACTTTATTTGGCAATTCTTTTCTTTTCCTGAAGACCAGAAAAAGGTGAACGCCCCCAAAGTCACCTGTCTTCTTTGTGGCTAAGTCCTCTCCAGGGGCAATCCCAAAATGAAATATTCTTTTGGTAATTTTACCATGATCCGCCACATGGAGAGGTGGCATTCCAATAACTTAGCCCAGGCTGAAGTACAGGAACTTCGAAACAACCCACCCCCTGTGGCCAGCACCTCCTCTACTGAACACTCACTTTCTGGTCCTGAAGGACGCCAAATGGTGCTAAATATTCAACAAAAATTTGGCACCATCAAAATTGATTGCATTTTTTGTGGCAAAACATTATGTTATGGTGAACTTAGTGTCAGCTTAATAAATAATGCTGTGGACAACCACCAATGCAGCAAGAAAAGGAAGCAGTAATTATTTTCTTTTTTTTTGCTCCTGTTGAGCCATTTCCAATTCCCTGTTTTTGTTTGTTCCCTTAAAAAACACAAAAAATATAAAATTGTTCAAAAATACAAAAAAAATGTTCAGAAAAATAATAAAAAAATATAAAACAACAAAAACAAAAAAAAGTTTATAAAATATTGCATTTTTTTTTAACTCTGGCATTCTTTTTTCTCTTTTGTGCGCTTCCCGGTGCGCTCCCCGGTGCGCGTACCGGGCGCTCCCTCCGCGAAAATCGGAAAAAAAAAATGTTGCCCCGCTGGGCCCTTTTATAGCCCCCACATCAAACCTAGAGGGTCAGGGTGGGTCTACCCTGCCCCCTTATGGTCATTTCCCCCTTTGTTTTGGCCACCTCTTGTGTCTCGATCCTACAGAGACACAAGATGGCGGACGCTCCGGACTGTTTCGAATGTTTACAGACACCCGAGAGCCAATCAGCTTTCTGTGCGCAAGTTGCGTGGCGCGCCCAGAGCGCTCCCCGTTGCGCGTACCGGGGCGCTGCCATAGATATATATATTTTTTTGAACCTAAATTACTCAAAAACCACTGGAGCACATATCTTAAGACATAGCAAAGGCACATCGGGCTACCAGTCCCTACAATTTTGCCAAGTTTGGTGCAAATCCATTCAGCCGTTCGGGCTAAAAGTGAGTTTGACCGCCCTATGGAAATTAACATGGGGAAAACACGTTTTGGGACCCCCTTTTATCGCGGCCCCCACTTGACGAATCCCCCTGAAACTTTCAAGGAAGGACCGGAGCTCCGCGAGGCAAATTTGAGGAAGTTTTCAGGCAGATTCGTCAACCGGCGCCACAGTTATTCCAAATAGAGTTTTGAGATTTTGCATTGAAAAAAATCCTAACTATAACTACCTACTGGCTATCGCCAGTAGGTAATACATATATATATATATATATATATATATATATATATATATATATATATATATATATATATAAATATATATATATATATATATACACACACATATATATATATATATATATATATATATATATATATATATATACATATATATACTATATATACATATATATATATATATATATATATATATATATATATATATATATATATATATATATATATATATATATATATATATATATATATATATATATATATATATATATATATATATATATATATATATATATATATATATATCCTACTGGCGTTAGCCAGTAGGTATATATAGTTAGGACCTATCTACCATAGGAAATCCGCAACATTCTATTGGGAATAACTTTGGCGCCGGTTGAGGAATTTGCGTGTAATTTTCCAAAATTTAGGCCTGCTCCACTCCGCTTCTTCCCTGGAAGTTTTGGGGGGATTCGTCATGTTAAAGTTATGTTATGTTAAAGTTTTTTATTGTGCGCACAGCTACGCCAGCCAAGGAGCGTCCTGGCGCATAGACAAGGAGAACATAACACAACAGGAAAAAGAAGACTAAAAGGAACAGTTAAAACAGATACGTTTTTATTGCTTTCCGGAAGGTCAAGAGGTCCTCCAGCAACCGGATATCAACCGGAAAAGAATTCCAAGCAAGTGCAGCTTTTACACTGAAGGAGCGACCTCCCATCCGGCTGAGCCTAAATCTTGGGACTACAGCAAAAGCCTGACCTTGAGAGCGGAGGGCGCGTGCAGGAATATAGAAGGAGATACAGCTAGACAGAATGTCGGGGCCTATACCTCTCAGGATTTTAAAGGTCAAACAAAGGACCTTAAAGAGAATACGCTTCCTCACTGGGAGCCAGTGTAGGGAGCGGAGAACACTCGCCACCGGGCAAAATTTGGGCAGGCCAACAATCGCTCTGGCCGCCGCATTTTGAACCCGTTGCAGACGAGTAAGCTCGGCCTGGTTAGCCCCGACCAGAAGAGAGCTAGTGTAATCCAGGCGAGAGATGATAGTAGCCTGGATTACCAGCTGTCTGGTTGGTGCATCAAAAAATTTGAGCACAGGTCTTAAGCCTCTCAACAGGCCGAAGCAACAGGCTGCTGTTCTTTTGGTGTGTCCCACAAAAGAGAGGCCAGCATCCAGCCAGACCCCCAGATTTTTCAACTCCGACACCGGGGTCGGGTAGGTCCCAACTCTGGTGGCCACCATTGGTCACCCCACAACTCCACTCCCCTTCCGACAACCATTACCTCCGTTTTAGTGGCATTGAGCTGGAGACAGTTTCCCGTCAACCAGCTAGCCACCGCCTTCAGTCCATACTGGAACCTGGGGGCATCCTGTTCCGCGTCCCCGCTGAGAGTAACCGCCAGCTGTGTGTCATCGGCATATGAGACCAAAGTTAGGCCCCACTGCCTGGCGACATCAGCCAGCGGTCTCACGTAAAGATTAAACAACGTGGGGCTCAGCGAGGACCCCTGCGGAACCCCCATGGCCAGAGGCTGGAAATTGGACCTGAAGGGAGGGATGACAACACAGAAGGAACGATTGTCGTGGAAGGAGCGGAACCATTGTAGTGCCTGACCACCGACACCAATGTCCTCAAGCCGATGCAGGAGGATGCTGTGAGATACCGTGTCAAAGGCGGCGCTGAGATCTAATAATATCAGCGCCGCCGTTTGCCCAGCGTCCAACCTCGCACGGAGATGTTCCACCATCACAAGGAGAGCGGTCTCCGTGCTGTGCCCAGCACGGAAGCCATTTTGTGTGGGGTCGAGGGCGTTGGTCCGGGCTAGATGTTCTGACAGGGCCAGATTGACGTGAGCCTCTGTTATCTTTGCCCGCCAGGGTAGCAGCGAAATGGGACGATAACTTTCAGGCTTAGACGGGTCCAGAGAGGGTTTTTTGATGATCGGGGACACCACCGCCTGCTTCCACTTAGTTGGAACTACGCCCAACTCCAGGGAGAGGTTGACAAGGGAACACACAACAGGGCGTCCCATAAAGGCCGGCCGAGAAAAAAGGGGGGTCCCAAAACATGTTTTCCCCATGTTAATTTCCATAGGACGAATAGACAAGGCTACAGCCCGAACCGCTGAATGGAATTACACCAAACTTTGCAAAATTGTAGGGACTGGTACGCAGAAGTGCCTTTTCTATATTTGGTGAAAATTACTCCAGGGGTTTTTATGAAAATTAACTTCAAAAACACATATATATCTGGGCGGAGCCTAACCACACATTTCATCGTGAGATCTGATTGGCTGTCAGCACTTCATCCAAGAAGTGTTGGCAGCCATATTGGGACCAATATACATGATAGCACCTCATTAAAAAGCATTGTGGTTAATAGTTACATTATAAATCATTTGTTGATGGTACCATGCTCATTTTAGGAATTGTAGTGTGTTCTAAGGTGATTTTACCAATGTGAAAAAGCCTTCTGCTGGTATATCATGAATCATGTTTGAGAGAAAACTATTATCTCATGCTTTTCCAACAGTAGTTTGGAAGGGGATCTATAAGCTAAACTGAAAGCATATTTTCTGTAAATTCACATTATCTTTCTCAGTCATGTGAGAATGAAGTCTGACATTCTCAGTAAAACATGTACATACAACAAGGACAGAGACTGTCAGTTGATTCCTTTGTATTCTACTGCAGCCTCCTAGAGTGTTCTAAAGAACAACTAGAGCGCAAACAGTCCTACTTATTACAAAGGTATGGCACACCTGAAGCCATCTTGATTGGAATAAAGTGGAACTCAAAACATTTAATTTAAAAAGGAACAAAATGAGGGGGTATATTTTGCCATAGAAAGTATGATTAGTGCTGCAGAAAAATACATTGGGCACATTTTGAGTGACTTCTCAAATGCTCTTCTATTTCATTAAAAAAATTCTGACATGCAGTCTCCCAAGATGGCCACCAGAGACAAAAGAGTCCAAATGTAGCCCAAATATCACCCAGATGTAGCCCAAGTATAGCCCAATGACAGAATGTCCCAGAGTGTTCTAAAGAACAACTAGAGCGCTAACAGTCTTACTTATGACAAAAGTATGGCACACCAGAAGCCATCTTGATTGGAATGAAGTGGTAAGTCTGAAAACATTTAATTTAAAAAGGAACAAAATGAGCTGGCTCATTTTGCCATAGAAAGTATGATTAGTGCTTCAGAAAAAAAAATTAGGGCACATTTTGAGTGACTTCTCAAATCCTTTTCTATTTCATTTAAAAAATTCTGACATGCAGACTGAAACATGCACTTTGAACACCAGCAGCAGACTTCCCTGGTGAGCAGTAGCTTTACTACAGTGATCTAATGAGCAACTAGAGTGCTAACATTCAGAATTTATGGCAAATGGGTGACACATCTGAATGCCTTCTTGATGGAACCAAAGTAAACACGCATTGAAAGTGCAATAGATCTCGCCCTCGTTCAAGTTAAAGCCATTCTGTTTGTAATGAGTTGGCTTTTTAGCTTTGCTTTTATTAGTGTTTTTAAAACTTTCATCTAAATAACATGCATATGTATGCATATATGTATATGTATGCATTCATTTATATTTGTATTTATATAGATATGCAGAATATATATGTTTATATATGTATGTATATGTATATACACATACATATATATAAATGCATATGCATATATATATGTGTGTGTATATGTGTGCGTGTAGAGAGAGGTAGAGAGGTAGAGGTGTAGAGGTAGAGAGCTAGAGATAGAGAGGTAGAGACTGGTAGAGAGAGAAGTAGAGAGAGGTAGAGAGGTAGAGAGTGAGCAATAGAGAGTATAGAGTGAGTAGTAGAGAGTAGTAGAGAGCAGTAGAGAGAGTAGCAGAGAGTGAGTAGTAGAGAGTAGTAGAGCGAATAGTAGAGTGAGTAGTAGAGAGTCATAGAGAGTGAGTAGTAGAGAGTGAGTAGTAGAGAGTAGTAGAGAGTAAGTAGTAGAGTGAGTAGTAGAGAGTAGTAAAGAGTGAGTAGTAGAGAGTAGTAGAGAGTGAGTAGTAGAGAGTAGTAAAGAGTGAGTAGTAGAGAGTAGTAGAGAGTGAGTAGTAGAGAGTAGTAGAGAGTGAGTAGCAGAGAGAGAAAATAGTAGAGTAGTAGAGAGTGAGTAGTATAGTGAGTATTAGAGAGTAGCAGAGAGAGAGTAGTAGAGAGTGAGTAGTAGAGAGTGAGTAGTAGAGTGAGTAGTAGAGAGTAGTAGAGAGAGAGAGTAGTAGAGAGTGAGTAGTAGAGAGTAGTAGAGAGTGAGAAGTAGAGAATGAGTAGTAGAGAGTAGTAGAGAGTGAGTAGTAGAGAGTGAGTAGTAGAGAGTAGTAGATAGTGAGTAGTAGGGAGTGAGTAGTAGAGAGAGAGTAGTAGAGAGTAGTAGAGTAGTAGAGAATGAGTAGTAGAGAGTGAGTATTAGAGAGTAGTGGAGTAGCAGAGAGTAAGTAGTAGAGAGTAGTGGAGAATATTCCAAAGTTTGGCACAGCACCACTTGCACAATAAGTCCAATCAAATCATATCACTTAGAGTCCTATTGAAGCACTGAATCTTGGTGTATATTCAAATGCTTTTTTTTCCCTTAAGTTTATGTAGCACAGCCAGCCGACGCGTTTTGTTCTGTACAACAGAACTTCTTCAGGGCGTTCTTATTTCTTTCAAGTTATGTCGGTATCCTGTTGTCATATAACTAGATATTTCTTCCAAATGTTAGACAAGACATCAGTACATTCTTACTCAAAGTGACTAGGTATCAATTTTACCCACACAATTCGGGCAGACTTGAGTAATTTATAGCATCCTCAAAATCAGTCTTTCAAAAATTCCAAAGTATAGGACATGATAATCCAAATCCAAATGTTTCTCAGGAAAAGTCATTTTCAATCGTTCCGAATATCGGTGTTTGGGCAGATATGACCCAGGGACCCCCAGTATGCAAGGGAAATTAGTCCCCCCTCTGCAAACGCGCCAGTGGCCTGCGTTGCAGAGAGGTGTAAAAAGGGGCATAGCCTCATTACACCTCTGTGCAATGCAGCCCCCTGGTGCATACTGGAGGTTCCAGGTGGACTAGTTGGCCCCCAGGGACCCCCAGTATGCAAGGGGAATCAGTTCCCCCTCTTCAAACATGCACGGGGGCTGCGTTGCAAAGAGGTTTAAAAAGGGGCGTGGTTTCATTACACCTCTCTGCAATGCAGTCCCCTGGCGCATACTGGAGATTCCTGGTGGGCTTTCAGGTCTTATATAGTTAGGAATTAACATTAAAAAAACCTTTGAAATTCACTGAAAAAAACATAGGTTTCAGGCCTTATATAGTTAGGAATTAGCATTTAAAAACCTTGCAAATTCACTGAAAAAAACATAGGTTTCAGGCCTTATATAGTTAGGAATTAGCATTTAAAAAACCTTTGAAATTCACTGTAAAAAAACATAGGTTTCAGGCCCTATATAGTTAGGAATTAGCATTTAAAAACCTTTAAAATTCACTCAAAAAACTATAAGTTTTAGGGGTGTTATAGTTAGTTGGACATTTCACTCATACAACACCATTGAAATTGCTCCTATATAGTTAGTTGTACTAACTATATTTCGCGCACCCGCAATCCACTGCTGATGATGTCACTTATTACATCATTTATGACATGGTCAGTGACATCACTGATGACATCTAAAATGACATCACTGATGACATCACTGATGACATCATCCATGTGACAATCACATACACCTTTTCATACACTAGTAAAATCTTTCTTCACTCTTTGTAAAATACAGAGTATCATATTTGAATCCATTGTTACAGCAATACAAGTATCTAAAAACCCACTCAGTGATTCATAGATGTATACACACATCTAATCACTTACCTATAGATTCACTCATACATGCTGTCAATGAACAATAGAACACTATCAAAAATACTTATACACCTAAATTGACATTACACACCAGCACACATCCTATTCACATATGAAGTCATCCTACTCACTTATGCAAACAATGGATCTTACTTACATATTTACTTAGCTACACACTTATAAAAACACAACTTCATCTATTCATTTAGATAGTAAGTCATACTTAGTGAATTATAAAATCATTATTACAAGTATAAAGTTATCCATACAGTCACTCACACAATCATTGAGTCTTATGTATACTTATTTATATACAACAACTGACACATACACTGCCTTTTATTTTTCTAGTTTGTTGGACATGTACCATTGAGAAATATATTTGCTCATCACCACACCCATAAAGATATTCACTCACCCAAACAACTGTTAGAACATGTAGTTTCAACTTCATATATCTAGTGAATCATCTATTCACACATCTTTGGGCAGTCACACCCCCCACCGAACCACACACACATTCACTCTCCCATACAAATACTCAGTTAACTAATCAATAACTAATATAGACTTTCACATAGCTAGTAACCAACTGGAGAACCAGTTTACACAAAAACTGACAAAGTGATACATATATTCAAACAGTTTAGTCACTATCCACTATATTTAGTGAGACACTATAAATTGGTCAAGTAAACAGTCAATTACACTGCTACTAAATCCTCCATCCAAATATTTATTTTTATATATCCACTCATTCTTCAATGCAAATTGCTATATATATATAATGCATATTTAAATAACGAAGCAAACCACATTCACTAGATGATGTCATCAGTGATGTCATCAGTGATGACATCACTGATGACATCACTGATGATATCTCATTTGACATTACTGATCACATCACTGATGACCTCATTCATGTGATAATACGATGAACCTCTTCAGACTCTAATATAACCTTAGATACACTCAGTGTAAACAGACACTCACAGACTGTCACTCATCCATGGAGTTACTCACACTCCTAGTCAGTCATGCAAAGAATCAATCACACCTCCATTTCCTCAACTATACAGTTATACACACCTTACTTATTCAAACATATACTAACACATATTTACTCTCTTATACAATCCCTGATACAAGTTCACAATGATCCATACAGCCACTCACACATTCACTGGCTCTTATGCACAGTTATTTATATATGTCAACTCTCACATGTACTGTGTTTTACATATGTACTTACTTTGACATGTAGCACTGAGATATCCATTCACTCACCAATACACTCATGCACACAGTCAACCGCCCATATAGCTGTTTCCACATGCACTTTTGAACCCATACATCTAGTAAATCAACTGCTCACACATCTATGCACAGAGTCATACACCTCCCAGCCACCCACACACACACTCAGTCTCCCATACAAATACTTGGGCAACCAATCAATAACCCCTATAGTTACTCATATAGCTACTGATCAACACATGCAGCAGTTTACAGAACAATAGACATAATGATGCACAAATTAAGATAGTTTAGTCACTAACCCATGCACTCAGTGAGACACATTTAATCACTCACTCATACAATCAGTCAGGCACCTACTAAATCCTTCATCCAGACACTTATACATCCACTCATTCTTCAATATGTAAGACATATTTTAACTTTACAGAAACATACAGTCACTGGATGTTGTCATCAGTGATGTCATCAGTGATGTCATTTGAGATGTCATCAGTGATGTCATCAGTGATGTCACTGACCATGTCATGAATGATGTAATATGTGACATTATCAGCAGTGGATTGCGGGTGCGCGATATATAGTTAGTGCAACTAACTATATATGCAAATTTCAATGGTTTTGTGTGAGTAAAATAAGGTTTTGTAAATGCTAATTCCTAACTATATATGGTCTATAACCTATGGTTTTTTCAGTGAATTTTCAAGGTTTTGTAAATGCTAATTCCTAACTATATATGGTCTATAACCTAAGGTTTTTTCAGTGAATTTCAATGGTTTTTTAATAGCAAATATCAAAAGCTGTAAAATGTATTCTTCTTTTAAAGGAAAAATATATTTTATATGTATTTAATATAATTTTTTTATTTATATACATTTTTTGAGGGAACGAATTTATCAACTATCATGCTGAAGAAGAGTGTGGGGAAAAAAACAAAGAGGAGGACTAAGAGGAAAGATCAATCAGTTCAAAAATACAATTGCTTTAAAGCATGAAGTGCTTTTCCACACATTTACATTTAAATAACCCATATTAGAACATACAAAATATCTACAGAGGAGACGGTGTACATTGAATTTTAGACTCTTCATTGGTACCTACATGTTGGTACTTACATCACCCACACAACACAACAGCTCTATTCAGAGCTACCCTACCTCAAAGCACTCTAAAATATTATTGTACTATTTCCCTTGGTTTTCCCCTTGTTACGCTTTCCGGAACGCTACCCGGTGCGCGGACCGGGCGCTAACAGTGCAAAAATTTGAAAAAATAAAGTTTTGGTTTTTTTTACATATATGGGCCTCCTCAGCCACCCTCAGAAAACCTAGGGGGTCAGGATATGTCTCCCGTGCCCCCTTATACCCATTCCCAACATTGTTTATCCTCCATCTTGTGACTAAATTCGTCCGAAACACAAGATGGCGGACTCCCATTACGCTACCGGTGAGCTACCCGGTTCACGTACCGGGTAGCGCTTCCACCGCGAAAAATTGAAAAAAAATTATTTTCTTTTTTTTCCCAGTGGGGCCCTTTAATAGCCCCCACATCAATCCTAGGGGGTCAGGAGGGGTCTACCTTGCCCTTTTCATTCATTTCCCCCTTCGTTTATTTCCACCTCTTGTCTCTCGATCCTACCGAGAGACAAGATGGCGGCCGCTCCGGACTGTTTAGAATGTTGAGAGTCACCGGAGAGCCAATCCGCTTCTCCTTGCGAAGTTCCGTTACGCGTCTGGTATGCAAACCGGGGCGCTAACCGGGATGCTGTCACAGATAAATATATTTTTTTTAACGTTAATTTCTCAAAATCCACTGGAGCACATATCTTGAGACCTAGCAAAGGCACATCGGGCAAACAGTCTCTACAATTTTGCCAAGTTTCATAGAAATCCATTCAGCCATTCGAGCTAAAAGTGAGTCCAACCGCCCTATGGAAAACTCAATGTTAAAAACACGTTTTGGGACCCCCTTTTTTTCTCGGCCCCCGCTTGACGAAACCCCCCCAAACTTTCAGGGGACGCTCAGAAACAAAATGTGCCATTTACCTGACAATTCCAGCCAATTCCGTCCATCAACGCCAAAGTTATTCAACATAGAATTTTCAGAAATCCCTATTCAAAAAAATCCTAACTATATATACCTACTGGCGCCGTCAGTAGGTAATATATATATATATATATATATATATATATATATATATATATATATATATATATATATATATATATATATATATATATATATATATATATATATATATATATATGTATATTATATATATATATATCCGAAACACCCTCCAGCGTTACAGAAGGTAGGAGCCACACACGGGGATTGAAAAGAGGTTCTTTATTGAATGCAGATACAGCGTAATGCATTTCGGCGTGAGCCTTCCTCAGACGCCTCTGCTCAACTGAGGGAAACCGAGGTAACAGTCCTTGTGTTTTTGAGGCATAGGCAGCACTGGGCGAACTGGAAACAGTCATAATATCCATAAGAGCATCTCGAGTCCCCGCAACCGCTTCAACCCGCAGGGCACAGGTCCGCCAGGTCGTGGGCCGGTAACGAGGTACCAACACCGTCCGTGTGAATACAGACTGCCTTTGAGCAACGTCCCGTGCTTATCCTGCTTTCCCGCTGGTGAGCTGCCTGATGCCACTACCATGACGAAGAACAAACTGCTTGCGCAGACACCAGATAGCAGGCAGCCAACTTGAGAAACGTGAGCTCCTTATCGTGTCTCTGGTCGACACGAATAACATCCGAAACACCCTCCAGCGTTGCAGAAGGTAGGAGCCACACACGGGGACTTGAAAAGAGGTTCTTTATTGAATGCAGATACAGCGTAATGCATTTCGGCGTGAGCCTTCCTCAGACGCCTCTGCTCAACTGAGAGTTTGTGCGCCCAGCTCTTTTAAGTCTCTGCGACACTCGTGATTGCTCAGTGCACGCCTCCCCCAACCATGTGATCGTTAGTTGCAGTGTGAAACTACTGCCACTGCAACTCCCAGCATGCTTCAAACCTGGGTTGGTGTAACATGGGAAAACCGAGGTAACAGTCCTTGTGTTTTTGAGGCATAGGCAGCGCTGGGCGAACTGGAAACAGTCAAAATATCCATAAGAGCCTCTCGAGTCCCCGCAACCGCTTCAACCCGCAGGGCACAGGTCCGCCAGGTCGTGGGCCGGTAACGAGGTACCAACACCGTCCGTGTGAATACAGACTGCCTTTGAGCAACGTCCCGTGCTTATCCTGCTTTCCCGCTGGTGAGCTGCCTGATGCCACTACCATGACGAAGAATAAACTGCTTGCGCAGACACCAGATAGCAGGCAGCCAACTTGAGAAACGTGAGCTCCTTATCGTGTCTCTGGTCGACACGAATAACATCCGAAACACCCTCCAGCGTTGCAGAAGGTAGGAGCCACACACGGGGACTTGAAAAGAGGTTCTTTATTGAATGCAGATACAGCGTAATGCATTTCGGCGTGAGCCTTTCTCAGACGCCTCTGCTCAACTGAGAGTTTGTGCGCCCAGCTCTTTTAAGTCTCTGCGACACTCGTGATTGCTCAGTGCACGCCTCCCCCAACCATGTGATCGTTAGTTGCAGTGTGAAACTACTGGCACTGCAACTCCCAGCATGCTTCAAACCTGGGTTGGTGTAACGTGGGGAAACCGAGGTAACAGTCCTTGTGTTTTTGAGGCATAGGCAGCGCTGGGCGAACTGGAAACAGTCAAAATATCCATAAGAGCCTCTCGAGTCCCCGCAACCGCTTCAACCCGCAGGGCACAGGTCCGCCAGGTCGTGGGCCGGTAACGAGGTACCAACATCGTCCGTGTGAATACAGACTGCCTTTGAGCAACGTCCCGTGCTTATCCTGCTTTCCCGCTGGTGAGCTGCCTGATGCCACTACCATGACGAAGAACAAACTGCTTGCGCAGACACCAGATAGCAGGCAGCCAACTTGAGAAACGTGAGCTCCTTATCGTGTCTCTGGTCGACACGAATAACATCCGAAACACCCTCCAGCGTTGCAGAAGGTAGGAGCCACACACGGGGACTTGAAAAGAGGTTCTTTATTGAATGCAGATACAGCGTAATGCATTTCGGCGTGAGCCTTCCTCAGACGCCTCTGCTCAACTGAGAGTTTGTGCGCCCAGCTGTTTTAAGTCTCTGCGACACTCGTGATTGCTCAGTGCACGCCTCCCCCAACCATGTGATTCTTAGTTGCAGTGTGAAACTACTGGCACTGCAACTCCCAGCATGCTTCAAACCTGGGTTGGTGTAACGTGGGGAAACCGAGGTAACAGTCCTTGTGTTTTTGAGGCATAGGCAGCGCTGGGCGAACTGGAAACAGTCAAAATATCCATAAGAGCCTCTCGAGTCCCCGCAACCGCTTCAACCCGCAGGGCACAGGTCCGCCAGGTCGTGGGCCGGTAACGAGGTACCAACACCGTCCGTGTGAATACAGACTGCCTTTGAGCAACGTCCCGTGCTTATCCTGCTTTCCCGCTGGTGAGCTGCCTGATGCCACTACCATGACGAAGAACAAACTGCTTGCGCAGACACCAGATAGCAGGCAGCCAACTTGAGAAACGTGAGCTCCTTATCGTGTCTCTGGTCGACACGAATAACATCCGAAACACCCTCCAGCGTTGCAGAAGGTAGGAGCCACACAGGGGGACTTGAAAAGAGGTTCTTTATTGAATGCAGATACAGCGTAATGCATTTCGGCGTGAGCCTTCCTCAGACGCCTCTGCTCAACTGAGAGTTTGTGCGCCCAGCTGTTTTAAGTCTCTGCGACACTCGTGATTGCTCAGTGCACGCCTCCCCCAACCATGTGATTGTTAGTTGCAGTGTGAAACTACTGGCACTGCAACTCCCAGCATGCTTCAAACCTGGGTTGGTGTAACGTGGGGAAACCGAGGTAACAGTCCTTGTGTTTTTGAGGCATAGGCAGCGCTGGGCGAACTGGAAACAGTCAAAATATCCATAAGAGCCTCTCGAGTCCCCGCAACCGCTTCAACCCGCAGGGCACAGGTCCGCCAGGTCGTGGGCCGGTAACGAGGTACCAACACCGTCCGTGTGAATACAGACTGCCTTTGAGCAACGTCCCGTGCTTATCCTGCTTTCCCGCTGGTGAGCTGCCTGATGCCACTACCATGACGAAGAACAAACTGCTTGCGCAGACACCAGATAGCAGGCAGCCAACTTGAGAAACGTGAGCTCCTTATCGTGTCTCTGGTCGACACGAATAACATCCGAAACACCCTCCAGCGTTGCAGAAGGTAGGAGCCACACACGGGGACTTGAAAAGAGGTTCTTTATTGAATGCAGATACAGCGTAATGCATTTCGGCGTGAGCCTTCCTCAGACGCCTCTGCTCAACTGAGAGTTTGTGCGCCCAGCTGTTTTAAGTCTCTGCGACACTCGTGATTGCTCAGTGCACGCCTCCCCCAACCATGTGATTGTTAGTTGCAGTGTGAAACTACTGGCACTGCAACTCCCAGCATGCTTCAAACCTGGGTTGGTGTAACGTGGGGAAACCGAGGTAACAGTCCTTGTGTTTTTGAGGCATAGGCAGCGCTGGGCGAACTGGAAACAGTCAAAATATCCATAAGAGCCTCTCGAGTCCCCGCAACCGCTTCAACCCGCAGGGCACAGGTCCGCCAGGTCGTGGGCCGGTAACGAGGTACCAACACCGTCCGTGTGAATACAGACTGCCTTTGAGCAACGTCCCGTGCTTATCCTGCTTTCCCGCTGGTGAGCTGCCTGATGCCACTACCATGACGAAGAACAAACTGCTTGCGCAGACACCAGATAGCAGGCAGCCAACTTGAGAAACGTGAGCTCCTTATCGTGTCTCTGGTCGACACGAATAACATCCGAAACACCCTCCAGCGTTGCAGAAGGTAGGAGCCACACACGGGGACTTGAAAAGAGGTTCTTTATTGAATGCAGATACAGCGTAATGCATTTCGGCGTGCGCCTTCCTCAGACGCCTCTGCTCAACTGAGAGTTTGTGCGCCCAGCTCTTTTAAGTCTCTGCGACACTCGTGATTGCTCAGTGCACGCCTCCCCCAACCATGTGATCGTTAGTTGCAGTGTGAAACTACTGCCACTGCAACTCCCAGCATGCTTCAAACCTGGGTTGGTGTAACATGGGAAAACCGAGGTAACAGTCCTTGTGTTTTTGAGGCATAGGCAGCGCTGGGCGAACTGGAAACAGTCAAAATATCCATAAGAGCCTCTCGAGTCCCCGCAACCGCTTCAACCCGCAGGGCACAGGTCCGCCAGGTCGTGGGCCGGTAACGAGGTACCAACACCGTCCGTGTGAATACAGACTGCCTTTGAGCAACGTCCCGTGCTTATCCTGCTTTCCCGCTGGTGAGCTGCCTGATGCCACTACCATGACGAAGAATAAACTGCTTGCGCAGACACCAGATAGCAGGCAGCCAACTTGAGAAACGTGAGCTCCTTATCGTGTCTCTGGTTTACACGAATAACATCCGAAACACCCTCCAGCGTTGCAGAAGGTAGGAGCCACACACGGGGACTTGAAAAGAGGTTCTTTATTGAATGCAGATACAGCGTAATGCATTTCGGCGTGAGCCTTTCTCAGACGCCTCTGCTCAACTGAGAGTTTGTGCGCCCAGCTGTTTTAAGTCTCTGCGACACTCGTGATTGCTCAGTGCACGCCTCCCCCAACCATGTGATCGTTAGTTGCAGTGTGAAACTACTGGCACTGCAACTCCCAGCATGCTTCAAACCTGGGTTGGTGTAACGTGGGGAAACCGAGGTAACAGTCCTTGTGTTTTTGAGGCATAGGCAGCGCTGGGCGAACTGGAAACAGTCAAAATATCCATAAGAGCCTCTCGAGTCCCCGCAACCGCTTCAACCCGCAGGGCACAGGTCCGCCAGGTCGTGGGCCGGTAACGAGGTACCAACATCGTCCGTGTGAATACAGACTGCCTTTGAGCAACGTCCCGTGCTTATCCTGCTTTCCCGCTGGTGAGCTGCCTGATGCCACTACCATGACGAAGAACAAACTGCTTGCGCAGACACCAGATAGCAGGCAGCCAACTTGAGAAACGTGAGCTCCTTATCGTGTCTCTGGTCGACACGAATAACATCCGAAACACCCTCCAGCGTTGCAGAAGGTAGGAGCCACACAGGGGGACTTGAAAAGAGGTTCTTTATTGAATGCAGATACAGCGTAATGCATTTCGGCGTGAGCCTTCCTCAGACGCCTCTGCTCAACTGAGAGTTTGTGCGCCCAGCTGTTTTAAGTCTCTGCGACACTCGTGATTGCTCAGTGCACGCCGCCCCCAACCATGTGATTGTTAGTTGCAGTGTGAAACTACTGGCACTGCAACTCCCAGCATGCTTCAAACCTGGGTTGGTGTAACGTGGGGAAACCGAGGTAACAGTCCTTGTGTTTTTGAGGCATAGGCAGCGCTGGACGAACTGGAAACAGTCAAAATATCCATAAGAGCCTCTCGAGTCCCCGCAACCGCTTCAACCCGCAGGGCACAGGTCCGCCAGGTCGTGGGCCGGTAACGAGGTACCAACACCGTCCGTGTGAATACAGACTGCCTTTGAGCAACGTCCCGTGCTTATCCTGCTTTCCCGCTGGTGAGCTGCCTGATGCCACTACCATGACGAAGAACAAACTGCTTGCGCAGACACCAGATAGCAGGCAGCCAACTTGAGAAACGTGAGCTCCTTATCGTGTCTCTGGTCGACACGAATAACATCCGAAACACCCTCCAGCGTTGCAGAAGGTAGGAGCCACACAGGGGGACTTGAAAAGAGGTTCTTTATTGAATGCAGATACAGCGTAATGCATTTCGGCGTGAGCCTTCCTCAGACGCCTCTGCTCAACTGAGAGTTTGTGCGCCCAGCTGTTTTAAGTCTCTGCGACACTCGTGATTGCTCAGTGCACGCCTCCCCCAACCATGTGATTGTTAGTTGCAGTGTGAAACTACTGGCACTGCAACTCCCAGCATGCTTCAAACCTGGGTTGGTGTAACGTGGGGAAACCGAGGTAACAGTCCTTGTGTTTTTGAGGCATAGGCAGCGCTGGGCGAACTGGAAACAGTCAAAATATCCATAAGAGCCTCTCGAGTCCCCGCAACCGCTTCAACCCGCAGGGCACAGGTCCGCCAGGTCGTGGGCCGGTAACGAGGTACCAACACCGTCCGTGTGAATACAGACTGCCTTTGAGCAACGTCCCGTGCTTATCCTGCTTTCCCGCTGGTGAGCTGCCTGATGCCACTACCATGACGAAGAACAAACTGCTTGCGCAGACACCAGATAGCAGGCAGCCAACTTGAGAAACGTGAGCTCCTTATCGTGTCTCTGGTCGACACGAATAACATCCGAAACACCCTCCAGCGTTGCAGAAGGTAGGAGCCACACACGGGGACTTGAAAAGAGGTTCTTTATTGAATGCAGATACAGCGTAATGCATTTCGGCGTGAGCCTTCCTCAGACGCCTCTGCTCAACTGAGAGTTTGTGCGCCCAGCTGTTTTAAGTCTCTGCGACACTCGTGATTGCTCAGTGCACGCCTCCCCCAACCATGTGATTGTTAGTTGCAGTGTGAAACTACTGGCACTGCAACTCCCAGCATGCTTCAAACCTGGGTTGGTGTAACGTGGGGAAACCGAGGTAACAGTCCTTGTGTTTTTGAGGCATAGGCAGCGCTGGGCGAACTGGAAACAGTCAAAATATCCATAAGAGCCTCTCGAGTCCCCGCAACCGCTTCAACCCGCAGGGCACAGGTCCGCCAGGTCGTGGGCCGGTAACGAGGTACCAACACCGTCCGTGTGAATACAGACTGCCTTTGAGCAACGTCCCGTGCTTATCCTGCTTTCCCGCTGGTGAGCTGCCTGATGCCACTACCATGACGAAGAACAAACTGCTTGCGCAGACACCAGATAGCAGGCAGCCAACTTGAGAAACGTGAGCTCCTTATCGTGTCTCTGGTCGACACGAATAACATCCGAAACACCCTCCAGCGTTGCAGAAGGTAGGAGCCACACACGGGGACTTGAAAAGAGGTTCTTTATTGAATGCAGATACAGCGTAATGCATTTCGGCGTGAGCCTTCCTCAGACGCCTCTGCTCAACTGAGAGTTTGTGCGCCCAGCTCTTTTAAGTCTCTGCGACACTCGTGATTGCTCAGTGCACGCCTCCCCCAACCATGTGATCGTTAGTTGCAGTGTGAAACTACTGCCACTGCAACTCCCAGCATGCTTCAAACCTGGGTTGGTGTAACATGGGAAAACCGAGGTAACAGTCCTTGTGTTTTTGAGGCATAGGCAGCGCTGGGCGAACTGGAAACAGTCAAAATATCCATAAGAGCCTCTCGAGTCCCCGCAACCGCTTCAACCCGCAGGGCACAGGTCCGCCAGGTCGTGGGCCGGTAACGAGGTACCAACACCGTCCGTGTGAATACAGACTGCCTTTGAGCAACGTCCCGTGCTTATCCTGCTTTCCCGCTGGTGAGCTGCCTGATGCCACTACCATGACGAAGAATAAACTGCTTGCGCAGACACCAGATAGCAGGCAGCCAACTTGAGAAACGTGAGCTCCTTATCGTGTCTCTGGTCGACACGAATAACATCCGAAACACCCTCCAGCGTTGCAGAAGGTAGGAGCCACACACGGGGACTTGAAAAGAGGTTCTTTATTGAATGCAGATACAGCGTAATGCATTTCGGCGTGAGCCTTTCTCAGACGCCTCTGCTCAACTGAGAGTTTGTGCGCCCAGCTGTTTTAAGTCTCTGCGACACTCGTGATTGCTCAGTGCACGCCTCCCCCAACCATGTGATCGTTAGTTGCAGTGTGAAACTACTGGCACTGCAACTCCCAGCATGCTTCAAACCTGGGTTGGTGTAACGTGGGGAAACCGAGGTAACAGTCCTTGTGTTTTTGAGGCATAGGCAGCGCTGGGCGAACTGGAAACAGTCAAAATATCCATAAGAGCCTCTCGAGTCCCCGCAACCGCTTCAACCCGCAGGGCACAGGTCCGCCAGGTCGTGGGCCGGTAACGAGGTACCAACATCGTCCGTGTGAATACAGACTGCCTTTGAGCAACGTCCCGTGCTTATCCTGCTTTCCCGCTGGTGAGCTGCCTGATGCCACTACCATGACGAAGAACAAACTGCTTGCGCAGACACCAGATAGCAGGCAGCCAACTTGAGAAACGTGAGCTCCTTATCGTGTCTCTGGTCGACACGAATAACATCCGAAACACCCTCCAGCGTTGCAGAAGGTAGGAGCCACACAGGGGGACTTGAAAAGAGGTTCTTTATTGAATGCAGATACAGCGTAATGCATTTCGGCGTGAGCCTTCCTCAGACGCCTCTGCTCAACTGAGAGTTTGTGCGCCCAGCTGTTTTAAGTCTCTGCGACACTCGTGATTGCTCAGTGCACGCCTCCCCCAACCATGTGATTGTTAGTTGCAGTGTGAAACTACTGGCACTGCAACTCCCAGCATGCTTCAAACCTGGGTTGGTGTAACGTGGGGCAACCGAGGTAACAGTCCTTGTGTTTTTGAGGCATAGGCAGCGCTGGGCGAACTGGAAACAGTCAAAATATCCATAAGAGCCTCTCAAGTCCCCGCAACCGCTTCAACCCGCAGGGCACAGGTCCGCCAGGTCGTGGGCCGGTAACGAGGTACCAACACCGTCCGTGTGAATACAGACTGCCTTTGAGCAACGTCCCGTGCTTATCCTGCTTTCCCGCTTGTGAGCTGCCTGATGCCACTACCATGACGAAGAACAAACTGCTTGCGCAGACACCAGATAGCAGGCAGCCAACTTGAGAAACGTGAGCTCCTTATCGTGTCTCTGGTCGACACGAATAACATCCGAAACACCCTCCAGCGTTGCAGAAGGTAGGAGCCACACACGGGGACTTGAAAAGAGGTTCTTTATTGAATGCAGATACAGCGTAATGCATTTCGGCGGGAGCCTTCCTCAGACGCCTCTATCTATACATATATATAGATATATAACATTTCTATGGCAAAATGAAACCCCTCATTTTGTTCCTTTGCAAATTAAATGTTTTAAGTGTTAACACTTTATTCCAATCAAGATGACTTCAGGTGTGCCATACTTTTGTCATAAGTAAGACTGTTAGCGCTCTAGTTGTTCTTTAGAACACTCTGGGACATTCTGTCACTGGGCTATAGTTGGGCTACATCTGGCTGATATTTGGGCTACATTTGTTTTTTTTTTGTCTCTGGTGGCCATCTTTGGGCTACATTGGGCTACATTGGGCTACATTGGGCTACATTTGGGCTCTAACATATATATAGCCCAATGTAGCCCAATATATATTTTTCAAAGTTAATATTCGTAAAAACCACTGGAGCATATATCTTGAGACATAGCAAAGGCACATCAGGCTACCAGTCCCTACAATTTTGCCAAGTTTTGTGGAAATCCATTCAGCCGTTCAAGCTAAAAGTGAGTCCAACCGCCCTATGGAAAACTCAATGTCTATCTATCTATCTATCTATATATCTATATATCTATATATCTATATCTATATATATCTATATATCTATATATCTATATATATATATATATATATATATATATATATATATATATATATATATATATATATATATATATATATATATATATATATATATATATATATTACCTACTGGCGGTCGCCAGTAGGTATATTTAGTTAGGACCTAGTTACCATAGGAAATTCCGAACATTCTATTGGGAATAACTTTGGCACCGATTGAGAGATCTGCCAGTAATTTTCCTTAAATTTGCCTCGCTGCGCTCCGCTCAGTCCCTAAACGTTTCAGGGGGATTCGTCAAGGGGGGGCCGAGAAAAAAGGGGGGTCCCAAAACGTGTTTTCCCCATGTTAATTTCCATAGGGACATTCTGACAAGGCTACAGCTCGAACGGCTGAACGGAATTACACCAGATTTGGCAAAATGGTAGGGACTGGTATGCAGCAGTGCCTTTTCTTTATTTGGTTAACATCCCTCCAGTAGTTGTTGAGAAAATTTAATTTGAGCAAATTATATATCTATATGCGCTCAACATTCTATTGGGAATAACTTTGGCACCGATTGAGGAATCTGCGTGTAATTTTCCAGAATTTTGGCCAGCTCCACTCCGCTCCCTCCCTGAAATTGTCGGGGGGATTCGTCAAGCAGGGGCCTAAAGGGGGGTCCCAAAACGTGTTTTCCCCATGTTAATTTCCATAGGGACCTTTGGACACGGCTACAGCCCGAACGGCTGAATGGAATTACACCAAACTTGGCAAAATGGTAGGGCCTGGTATGCTCATGTGCCTGTGCTATGTTTGGTGAAAATCCCTCCAGTAGTTCTTGAGAAAATTGAATTTGAAATTTTTCAAATGGCATTTTCTATGGGGCCTTTAGACGCGGCTACAGCCCGAACGGCTGAACGGAATTACACCAAACTTGGCAAAATGGTAGGGACAGGTATGCAGTAGTGCCTTTTCTATATTTGGTGAAAATCCCTCCAGTAGGTGTTGAGAAAATTGAATTTGAGCAAATTATATATCTATATGCGCTCACCGTACGCGCACCGTATGCGTACGGTACGCGTACCGTACGCGTACGTGCGCGTACCATTACGTGCGCGAGCGAGAGTTTGATTGGCTGGCAGTCGACTATCAACATTCCAAACTGCCCAAACCAGGAAGTGTTGGCCACCATCTTGTTTTTCAGGAGAACTGAGGCACAAGAGAGCCCAAAACAAGAGTGGAAAACACGAAAAGGGGGCAGGGTAGAGACCCCCAACCCTTTAGCCTTTCTCAGGGGGTCCCAGAAGGCCCCCCAAGGGCAAAAAAAAAAATGCAAACAAAATCGAGGGGTACGCACACCGTACGCGTACGGTACGCGTACCGTGCGTGTACCCCGCAATTTGAAAAAATGTATTATTTTTTTTTGCACTTGGTGGTCCTTCTGGGACCCCCTGAGAAGGGCTAGGGGGTCAGGAGGTCTCTACCCTGCCCCCTTTTTGCGTTTTCCACTCTTGTGTTGTGCTCTTTTGTGCCTCACTTCTCCTGAGAAACAAGATGGCTGCTCAGGTGGTCCCAGAAGGATTATAACATATATAAACGTTATCCGCTAATAGAATTAGCATTTACAAAACCTTTGAAATTTATTGAAAAAAAATATAGGTTTCACGCCTGATATAGTTAGGAATTAGCATTTAAAAAACCTTGCAAATTCACTGAAAAAACCATAGGTTTCAGGTCTTATATAGTTAGGAATTAGCATTTAACCCTTTCCATGCGGCCACGATTCCCCTGGTGTGCTGTAAACAGCACAAACAGGGGCGGGCCGTGACGAACCCCAGCCGTCATCAGCACACGAGCACCGTAGTGCATGACGGCTGGGGTTCGTCATCAGCATGGAAGGGGTTAAAAAACCTTGCAAATTCACTTAAAAAAACCATAGGTTTCAGGCCTTATATAGTATTATAGTTAGGAATTAACATTTAAAAAAACCTTGCAAATTCACTTAAAAAACATAGGTTTCAGGCCTTATATAGTTAGGAATTAGCATTTTAAAAACCTTGCAAATTCACTTAAAAACCCATAGGTTTCAGGCCTTATATTGTTAGGAATTAACATTTAAAAAACCATTGAAATTGCTCCTATATAGTTAGTTGTACTAACTATATTTCGCGCACCCGCAATCCACTGCTGATGATGTCACATATTACATCATTCATGAAATGGTCAGTGACATCACTGATGACATCACTGATGACATCTCAAATGACATCACTGATGACATCACTGATGACATATCATTTGACATCACTGATGACATCATCCAGTGACTGTGTGTTTCTGTAAAGTTTAAATATGTTTTACATATTGAAGAATGAGTGGATGTATAAGTGTCTGGATGAAGGATTTAGTAGGTGCGTGACTGACTGTATGAGTGAGTGATTAAATGTGTCTTACTAAATGCATGGGTTAGTGACTAAACTGTCTGAATGTGTGCATCAGTATGTCTGTTGTTGTGTAAGCTGCTGCATGTGTTGATCATTAGCTATATGAGTGGGTATATGGGTTTTGATTGGTTGCCCAAGTCTTTGAATGGGAGACTGAGTGTGTGTGTGGGTGGCTGGGAGGTGTGTGACTCTGTGCATAGATGTGTGAGCAGTTGATTCACTAGGTGTATGAGTTCAAGAGTGCATGTGGAAACAGCTATATGGGCGGTTGACTGTGTGCATGGGTGTGTTGGTGAGTGAATGGATATCTCAGTGCTACATGTCCAAGTAAGTACATATGTAAAACACAGTGCATGTGAGAGTTGGCATATATAAATGACTATACATGAGAGCCAGTGAATGTGCGAGTGGCTGTATGGATCATTGTGTACTTGTATCAGTGATTGTATAAGAGAGTAAGTATGTGTTAGTATATGTTTGAATAAGTAAGATGTTGTGTGTATAACTGTATAGTTGAGGAAATGGAAGTGTGATTGATTCTTTGCATGACTGACTAGGTGTGTGAGTAACTCCATGGATGAGTGGCAGTGTGTGAGTGTCTGTATAGGTGTATGAGTGCATATGATAGTGTTGTATTGATGAGTGACAGTATGAATGAGTGATTCTATGGGTGAATGAGTGAATGTGTGTGTAGACCTAGGAATCAGTGAGTGCGTATGTAGTAACTGCCATTGGTGTGTCAATGGTTTCAAGAATGGTAGTCTGTATTTAACACTGGGGGGTGTATCAAAGGTTATATTAGAGTGTGAGGAGGTGCATGGTATTATCACATGAATGATATCATCAGTGATGTGATCAGTGATGTCAAATGAGAAGTCATCAGTGATGTCATCAGTGAGGTCTACCTACTATAACGGCCGAATTTCTATGGTTTTGTAATGGGTGAAATCCTCAACAACTATAACGTCCCTGAAACCAATGTTTTTTTCAGTGAATTTCTAAGGTTTTTTAAATGCTGATTTCTAACTATAACGTCCCTGAAACCTTTGGTTTTTTCAGGGAATTTCAAATGGTTTTTCAATGTTAATTTCTAACTTTAACGTCTTTGAAACTTATGTTTTTTCAGTGAATTTCTACGCTTTTTTAAATGCTAATTTCTAACTATGCCTACAAAGGTACAACATGTGAAGAAAGAGGAAGAAAAGCGCAGAAAGAAGCAAGGCAAATGCAGAAAGAGGCAACAGAAGTCCAGAAAGATGAAGATAAGTGCAGGAAGAAGAAGAGATGTGCAGAAAGAACCAACTAGGAGCAGAAAGTACTCCTGTGCCCCCAACCTTTTACTGGTGGTAACTGACTCTGACTAACCAGGCCTAGAGCCAGTGCTATGCTAAAAGACACTTAGAATACAGTGAAAACACCTACATACACTAGGGAACACTATGCGTTGGGGTACTCCTGTGATTAGCATGACCTCCTCTGTATATTGCCATGAGTTAATGCCTGGATCATTGAATGAGCACATGAGTAGTGACTGGATGATTGGAGTCCTACAAGGAGAGGGCATGGTGATTTTATAAGTGCTTGGGTTTTGGCACAGTTATCGTATACGCACATAGGATTGGCTGGGTGATTGGAGGACTGCATAGGTAGTACCAGGGAAATTACTGGACTGCATAGGTAGTCCTCAAGGTATTGCAGCAGTGCATGTGTTAGTGTCTGGGTCATTGCATGAGTACGTGGGAATTTAGTGGATAATTAGAGTACTGCAAGGAGAGTGCATGGTGAATTTATCAGTGCTTGGGTATTGGAGGAGTGTTTTGATTAGTACATGGTAGTGACTGGGTAACTGGAGGAGTACACAGGGAGTGACAGTGTGATTTCGGGACTGAATGGGTACTACCTGGGGAATTAAAGGAACGAATGAGAAGTGTGTAGGTGGTTAGAGGTCTGCATGGGTAGTACACAAGGATTGTAGAAGTGCATGTGTTTGTGCCTGGATCATTGCATGACTACATGGGTAGTGACTGGATGAATAGAGTACTGCGAGAAGAGTGCATGGTGAATTTATAAGTGCCTGGGTTTTGGCGCAGTGATTGGATAAGGGCATAGGACTGGCTGGGTGATTGGAGGACTGCATAGGTAGTACCAGGGAGATTACTGGAATGCATAGGTAGTCCTCAATGGATTGCAGCAGTGCATGTGTTAGTGACTGGGTCATTGGATGAAGTACTTGGGTAGTGACTGGATGATTAGAGTGCTGCAATGACAGTGCATGGTGATTTTATAACTGCTTGGGTTTTGGCGGAGTGATTGGATAAGTACATAGTGCTGGCTGGGTGATTAGAGGAAAAGCATGGGTAGTGCTTAGGGTATTGTAGCAGTGCATGAGTTTGTGCATGGGTCAATACATGAGTGCATGTGTACTTACAGAATGATTAGAGTACTGCAAGGAGAGTGCATGGTGAACTTTTAAGTGCTTGGGTTTTGGCAGAGTGATTGGATAAGTAAACACATGTCACATCAGTGCCGCCCCTCCCTTCACCACTGTGCAAACGTGCCCCGTGTTGCGTTTTAAGTTGGAGGATTAAGTACCCTTGAATCCTGAGGGTCCCTGAGGGCCAACTAACCCACCAGGTACCTCCAGTGAGCGCCACAGAGCTGCGTTGCAGAGTGATGTAAAAAGGGGCGTGGCCTTGGACCACATCTCTGCAATGCAGCTCCGTGGCGCATACTGGATGGAGGGGGCGGGCCTCTGGTGCAATGCTGTACCCCTAGGGCCTGACCCCTATTTTTAATTTTTTTGTGAAAAAAATAGGAAGGGTGCCACATGGGCCCCCTCCCTGAGGCTGATTTCTGCCCCAGGGACCCCATCCCCCAGGGCATGTCCATATATATATATATATATCTTTTTAGGTCTCACGACCTGCGTTGCACTGCGCAGCAGTGCACGCACAAGTCACAAGACCTTTAGTAGTGAAAACGGGGAAATCAAGCTGACCTAGGAATCGCACACGCTCGAGTGTATGCATTTCCTTTTCAGCTACCCCATTGGCCTTAGCGTGCGTCTTTTAATGAAAGACTGCACGCTATTGGCCAAAGGTGGACACATTGCCCCGCCCACAGCCTATTGGTGTCTATTACGCACTTGGTGCGCGTAATAGACATCAATAGGCTGTCACGTGGGTTCAATTATCGTGCCCAGACACGGGCGCGATAATTAAAATCACATGTCTGGCAGTGGTGCACGCTCGCGCACCACTCGCGGACTTCTTCATTTTTGGATCCATTTCACACAGAAGCAACAAACTATCTACAGCGGGCAATCGAACATTTGGATTCGCATATTCACCCCTTAAGCCCAACGCTGAATTGTCCTTGCTTGTGACATTCCTGGAGTAGTTATGGAGGGTTGCCCACATTAAAATGAGAAAAAAAACTCAGTGAAATGTTTAGTATATTTTTTTACACAACGTAGGGGATTTAAAGTGCATGTCTCAAAATGTGGACATTTAGTCAAAAAGGTGGCTTAAAAATATTCACTCTCAACATGCCTAAGCACGCTTGCAGATGGCCGTTCATCCCCGTACCTTTTTAGTCCGCTTTCATGTCCTTGGAAAAAGCCCTTGGCATAAAAGGTGCCCGGGAAGGCTGGCGAAGCTTTGGAGGGCTCCCCTTGTGCCAGCTCCTCGCCCAGGGTGGCCAGGCTGGTGGTCCTTTGATAGGTCTCCTGCTTGAAGCTGGACAGCATGCAGGAGGGGGCGGCCTCGAGCCAGGTTAGCCAGCCATGGACGTCACCAGGCAGGGGTGCTGCTACTCCAGGTTAATGATGTCCTTCACTGAAAAGGGGGTGGAGGTCACCGGGCTGTGGAACATGGTGGACGGGGGCGCCAAACAGATGAAGCGGGGTCCGCGGCTGTGCATCAGAGGGGACGGTGCAGAGGCACCCCGGAGCCTGCATTTCTGTCCTGCTGCACCTTGGCCAGGAGGGGTGTGTGCTGGCTACTGAGGCAGCTTCATTCTTAGTAATTCTGGTTTTGATAATCATGTAATAAAGAATTATAGCACTACAATTCTGGATATCCTGAGATGTAGAGCTGACCCCTGGGGTGCTTGGAAGGGACAGGGGGTGCCAGACATATGGTTTATAGTGCTTGCGATTATAAAATAGGTGACCATATTCTCAGGGGCCCTGACCAACTTTGAAATGGAAGCATCTTCATTTTTATGTTTTATTTACGAGTTTAATAAACAAAGGCAAACTTATTGCGGCCCCTTAAATGATAAAGCTTTATAATATACATAAGCTGATCAAGTTGATTGCCTAATACCAGATGAGTAAATACATTGCATTCTTCTGTCAATTTCATATTTAAAGCGCCTCCGAAATTATGCATTTGCCCATCCCTGCTAAATTCAACTCATGGTCGCACCCTTTGGAACTCTCCAGCTTTATCATACCTCCTAAAACTTAGCGCTAGCATGGTCAGGAATTGCAGAGGATTACCCATTTCGGGGGAGTGGAGAAGCCTGGCTGAGCACGAGGACTAGGCCACAACAGACAGGCGCACCACATATGACACACACCTCGTAAAATGTCTTGCTCGTGCTTCACGTGCGGTTCTGAACACAGATTAGGGCAGATTTGGAGATCTGCAGGTTTTCGACTCACAATGGCCCCCTCTGTGTCCAGCAGTAGGCTCTGAATGAGCACTGGGCTTTGAGTGGCTGTTAGTGGCCCCAGAAAGGACTGCCCCTGCCGCCTGGGGCATTACCCGGCGCATGAGTCTGCACGGCCATCTCAGGGGGCACTTCATACACCTGTCATTATTAGGAGGAATATGTTATGTCTTTGTCATGTTATGAAGAAGTAAGGCAGCAGCCCTAGGGCTCCTTCTGTCGGTGGCATCGAATTACCCCCACAAAATACCTGTTTTTGTGGCGTATGCTTGCAACGAAAACAAAACTGCACCAGCCTGCCAAGGCCTTACCCAGGGGCTTTGCCAGTGCTTGTTCTGATTGAAATCTCCATCTTAGACAACCTCCCAGATTCTCTCCTACGTCAAGTTTAGCAAAATACATTCTCTTAATTACGAAAATTATGAGCTATTTGATTATACAGTGGTTGGGCATCAAAGCTCTTTAAATGTTCCCAATATATATGTTGTGGCTGACTCTTTAAACATTCATCTTGAAAACGGCCAAACAATGTTCTATGGAGTCCGCTCCTTCGGGGGCTCGTGCAGCAGTGGTGGTCACAAGTTGAAAATACTGCACGGATATCGGTGTAGACTTTGGCTATTATCTACATTGGAGACCTCAAACAGAACTGAGAAGCTAATGAGACAGATTGTGTGAAGTTTATCTCTCATGTAACACCCATTAGGCACACTTGCATGCACTGCCCTGCTAAAGCCACTCCTGTGCTGCATTGGCCACTTCTGTGCTGCTTTGGCCACTCCTGTGCTTGCTTTGGCTTCTCCTGCGCTTGCATTGGCTACTCCTGTGCTTGCACTGGCTGCTCCTGTGCTTGCATTAGCCACTCTTGTGCTTGCAGGGGCCACTTCTGTGCTGCATTGGCTACTCCAGTGCAGTATTGGCCACTTCTGTGCTGCATTGGCCACTCCTGTGCTTGCATTGGGCACTCCTGAGCTTGCATTGGCACTCCTGCGCTTGCATTGGCCACTCCTGTGCTTGCATTGGCCACTCCTGCGCTTGCATTGGCCACTCCTGCACTTGCATTGGCCAGTTCTGTGCTTGCATTGGCCCCTCCAGTGCAGCATTAGCCACTCATGTGCTTGCATTTGCCACTCCTGTGCTTGCATTGGCCACTCCTGTGCTTGCATTGACCACTCTTGTGCTTACATGGTCCACTCCAATGACTTCTGGTGTGTCCTTCTCCGACTGATCAAGAAGAGGTCGATGACAAATGATTTTAGACCTTAGAAAAGCCACTCAGGGTAGGGCTGGGATTCAATCTATCAGGGTGAGCGTGCTATCTCAGCCCTTGTAATCGGTTTTTGCACACCCCACTAGTACGTTTTGGACTATATCTCAATTGTTGCATCAAGCGACCGGCCTCTTTAGAGCAAGAGGGTGCCTTGGTCGAGGTGGCAGTGCCATATGCCATTTTACATTTGTTTTTGGAATAAAAGCTACCATTGTTAAATCCAACTTGGCCAATTTGTCACCTGAGAACCAGGTCACCCTTATATTTGTACAGTGATTTCTACGGTCGTAATCTTTACACGCTTACCAATATCCTGTAGTCCATCATACAGCTTAAATTCACGCAGATTTGATTGGTCATCTGCCATTATCTGGAAGTGCAGGGGCTGCAAATAACAGCCAATATCAGCACACACATTGTAATTTACCCCTTGATAGTCTGCAACATGTTTTGTTCCCATGTCGGTGGATGCAGCTCCTATGGCTGCCAATAACAGACACATTCCAATTGCATCTGAGAAATTGACTCTGAATAGATCTTTGCATAAATGGACGATATGTGACAAGAAAACAAAACAAATTGAATGTCTTGCATTTATTGATGGTTATTAAGTGCCAATAGATCTGATTGTTTCGGTCTAAATACAATAATTACTCATAATTCATATCTTAATATTACTAAGAACAAAGAACAGGTTGTTTGTTTTTCAATGTTTATTTCTCTTTGGAAATTTCTGGTTGTCCTACTTGCCAAATTGAAATTATCTGATCAGGTGTGCACTAGGATAAGGAAAATGGAAGAAATGAACAGGTCTGACCATCTTTACAGCCGTTCCTTCCTATAAATTGTCTTAGGGCCTTGTTGCGGGCAGAGAAAGAGAGACACTGAAGTCTGTAATGAATATCCCTTTGCCCCTTGGAAGCCAAACCCACACCCCACAGTTCTTTAGAGCCTGTACATTTTGAGTAGGAACACTATCTCCTTCTTGAGTCAATTTTATTTATTAGTGTTGTGCCAGATTATAAAAACAAGCATTTGCAATGCAATAGGTCTCACATTTTTAAAGTTTGAGCTATACGTGTGGCATTATTTAGCAATGCCAATATCTCAAACTTTAATAATGTGAGACCTATTGTAAATGCTTCTTTTAGAAAGAAGGGGGGCCGCGTGGCCCCACTCCTGAGGCCGCTGTTAGCCCCGGGGACCTCATCCGCAGGGGCTCTGCCTCGTTTTTTAAATATTTTTTTAATGTTATTGGGGATGGGGACCACATGGCCCCCATCCCGGGCCACCTCTGGCCCCGGGGACCCCATCCTCTGGGGCCAGCCCTATCCGTTGGAAACCGTGGGGTGGTCCCCAATTCCCCCACGGTCCTGCCGGCTCCCAGCCTCCTGCCGGAGCCGGCATTTGCTTTTCCACTCGGGGAGCTGCTGACATGCAGCTCCCCATGTGCAAAAGCAACCCTGCTTTGGATTTTGGAAGCGAGAGCAGGAAACCTACTATTGCTTCCAAAATACAAAGCAGAGTTTGCTATGGTGCGGCTCCCGCCCTATCATTGCAAAGAGCAGTGTCCCATGGTTGGGCACCCAGAGACACTGCAGGAGCCAGCCCTGGGGGGCCCCCCTTCCTTCAATTAAAATGCCCCGGGGAGGTGGTGGTCCCCGGGGCTTGGGGGTCCATAACGGACCCCCCAATTTCCAATTTTTGTGCCCCGGAGAGGTGGAGGTCCCAGGGGCATATGGGGGGGTCCAGCCCCCCACACATGTAATTTTTATTTTAAAGAAGAGCCCCCGGGAGGTGGTGGTCCTGCGGGGGGGGGGGGGGGGCAGCGAGCTTCCCACAGTTTATTAGAAATGTCCCGGGGAGGTGGCGGTCCCTGGGGCAGCGTGGGGGGGATTGGGAGCCCCATGCTTTTTTTTTACAGCCCCAGAAAGGTGGCGTTCCTAGGGGCTGCGGGGAGCCCTAGCGCTCCCGGCATACATTATAATAAGCCCCGGGGAGGTGTCGGTCCCTGGGACTGCGGGGGCCCCGTGGGCCCGCTAATATATTTGTGGCAATGCCCCTGAGACCTGGCCCACCCAGGGGCCTCATTTATATGAAGCATGGGCTCCAGCTATTCTATAGTGGCAATGCCCAACTGGGGGCCTCATTTAAATGAAGCGCAGGAGTCCGCGCTTCATTTAAAAAATAAAGTTTGGCGGGATTCGTGACTCCAGTCCGAATTCCGCAGATTTTGTTTTTTTATGCTTTTATGGGCCCTAGCAGTCCTAGGGGGACAGGGTGTTTTTACCCTGCCCCCTTTTCTTGTTTTTCACGCGTATTTCTCTGTTTCTACCGAATCACGAGATGGCTGCTAACATTTCCTGGTTTGGAGTGTTGACAGCCAATTAGAATAAAGCTCGTGGGCAGGAGGGGTCGTGACTCAACCGGGGCCATATATATCAACACTTTTATTTTTTGAATTTCTCAGCAACTACTGAACGGATTTACACCATTTAAAAAAAGGTCGCTTTTTGAACCAAGCACTACCTTTTTGCTAAATTTGGGGTAATTCCGTTCAGTAGTTTCAGCTGTAGCCTTGCCTAAAGTTTCCTATGGGAAGATCCTTCTTCACGAGCTCATGCAGGCCCCCAGCTTGTTCAGGGTGGTCAGGACAATCCTAGAGCACTCCTATTGCCAAGATAACTGCCGAGAATAGTGAGGAGGCTCACAAGATGAGTGGTGCATCAGCAAAAAGTGAAGCCTGACAAGGAGAGATACGTGATTTGGGTCTCCACAATACGCTCAAAAGCCCCAAACTACTTCCACAAGGCCCACTTATGCCACCCAAAAAGACCCCCAACAACAAGATCTTCAATTATTTTGCCTCCACCGATGTTGGAAAATCAGGCGAAGAAGCTTCTCCATCTGCAGGGGTTATGGCGCTAACTAAAGAGGACCTCCTGTCTTCTTTGCAGGATTTAAAAAAAAACTCGGGTCAGAGATCAGGGTTGACATGGATGTCTCCTTTGCGTCCTTCCGTGCAGAGATGAGGGAGAAAATTATATCCTTACAGGCCAATGTGGACTCGATAGGCACCTGCACGCTAGACCTTGAGGCAAAGCACCTAGAGATGGCCGATTGTCTCACACCCTTGGAAGAGGACTCAGCATATCTGCGCAGCCAACTGCGTGCCACCATACTTAATTGCGAAGACCTAGAAAAACGCTCTTGACACAATAACATCCGAGCCAGAGGCCTAGAAGAAGATTGCGAGGGCCCAGATTTGGAGGAATTCATGGAGGGCTTGTTCTCCTCGGTGCTGAGCGACACAAACCCAGGGGTGCAGTTGGAAAGAGTCCACAGGGTTGGCCCGAGGATGCTGGGTGAAAATCGTTGGCCTCACGATGTGTTAGCGAAGTTCAGATTGTTTAAAATCAAAGAGATGGTCCTGCAAAAGGCAAGATCAGTCAAAAATGTCACCTTCCAAAATGCTTCATGTACACTCTACCAGGACGTGGCACAGGCCACCCTCATGCGACGCCAACAGTTCTGTCCTATCACCGAATTACTGAGAGACAAGAAAACCAGATACCGATGGACATATCCCCTTGGTATAACCTACCAATTGGACAACAAATCTCATCATTGCACGGCGCTCCAAGAAGCAGCGGATCTCCTAGGAATTGAGCTCTCCTTCTCCAATGACAGGTCTCCTTCACAAGAAGTGGAAGGAGAACAGCAGCGGCGATGACACAACGGAGGCTAATGGCGTACCATGGGCCCAGGGGGTAAGAAACCTACGTAGTGATTCGACTTATGAGGACCCCCACGCTGTACTTCAGGACTCCTGGAGGATCCGGTTCCTCCCAAATGGAGGGGCGGATAAGTAAAAACTGGATGGAGCAAAAGACTTGCTATTTTCCGGCTTGAGAATCTCGAATGAGGCCTCCTTCCCTGGGGGCGTGCAGAGCTTTCCACTAGGGGTTGGATGGAGTGGAGGGCTTGTGAGTGTTCCTCCTGTGAAGGGGTCAAATGCCAGGGTCACACAGGACGATCCGGTCCCAGACCATGCCCTTGGGGCCAACTGGCTACACAACGCCAATTATGAGCTGTCGACTGAAGTGTCCTGTCTCCAAGGCGGCAAGGGGGTTCCACACAGAGCGTGCTGTCTATGAAGAACTTTCATTCGGTCTTCCTACCACATGTGGTACCACTGAGACTCTTCTTTAGCTCTGTTTTTCTTTCTCGTTGCAGGGGTCTTCATCCATAGGTCTACTGAACGGCTATATATTGTTCTAAACTATATGCCTTGCATTTTATCTTGTTCATAAGAGGGTATAGGGAAACAGGAATGGTTATGTTCCTCGAGTGTGTCTTAACTCAGGGATCTCCCTCTGGAACGAGGCTCATTGTTTATTTTGGTAAGACAAGTCAATTTATGTTCAGGTTGTCTCACTTCTTTTAGGTTGGGGCAGGGAATGGGAGGGGGAGGAGGGGTGGGGGTGTGTTGGTGGCAGACTCTACTCATTCGACCAGAGGGCGATGGGGGGGAGACTTGTGTGTTCGGGCAGGGACATGGAGGTCCTCTTTCCATAATGTTGGTTACGAAGGCGTGAAGGAGCAATTCTAGGCAGGGGAGGAGGGCGTTTCATTTAGAAAGATGGTAATTACTACAGACTTGTGGAATGTTAGGGGTCTCAACTCACCACAGAAGAGACAAAAGATCTGGAAATACCTCACAGATCACCACTTTGATATAGTGGCTCTCCAAGAGCTCACTTACAAAAGGCTGACAAACTGAGACCTAAGCACAAAATGTACCCCCTTATCTATAGATCGTCCGCACCTACCAAACATAGAGGAGTAGCAATATTATTTCACGCTCCAACCAAATTCCAACCACTAGACATCCAGTCAGACAGGGAGGGGAGGATGGTACTGATTAAAGGCAGGCTGAGGGGTACTCTGTGCACCTTTATAGTGGCGTATGCGCCAAATGCGGGCCAACCGAGCTTTCCCACCACTCTACTTGATAAAATTTAACATTTTGTGGAGGGGCCTACGATACTGATGGGGGATTTCAATCTGGCTCAGCAACTTGATATAGATAGCACTCCCTCAGACAGATCTGAAACTGGCCTCTTCCCCGCAGGAATTAAGCAAAGTATGCAGGACTTTGGACTGCGAGACGCCTGCCACTCCCTGTATCCCCAAACTAGAGACTATACATTTTATTCACACAAACCACACATACTCACGCCTAGACTATATTTTCTTCAATCAATGGTTGATGGGCAAGGTTACTGAGGCCAAGATCTTTCCCCTTGCCATCTCAGATCATTGTCCACTTTTGATCTGCTTACAGCGTGGATCTGCCCCAACTATGACCCCCAAATGGTAAGGCCGGCCTCCCTCATCGAGACAGTGTATTGCATACGGAATTACGAGAGGCAATCACAGAATACTTTAAAGTGAATAAACCAGAGGACACCTCCCTGGGTAACACATTTATTTATTTACGAGTTTATATAGCGCTGGAATCGACTCCAACTGGAGTATCTCTGCGCTTTTGGGCCGGTTGACATACACAGAGGAATGAGTAATGCTGGAGGTAGATCTCGTTTTTAAACAACAGGGTTTTAAGGTGTTTTCTGAATTTTAGATGTTCTGTACATAGTCTGAGAGTCAGAGGGAGTCTGTTCCACAGTGTGGGTCCTACTACTGATAAGGCTTTGCCTCCGTGCCTAGCTTTCTTGGCGCGAGGTACTACCAGTAGATGGCTTTTACTGGATCTGAGCGATCTGGGGGGGATGTAGGGAGTAAATTTCTGTTCCAGGTAGGTAGGGCCTTGTCCGTTTATGCTCTTGTGAATAAGACAGCATATTTTGAATTTTGTCCTTTGTCGGATGGAAAGCCAGTGCAGTCTGTTTAGGAGTGGTTTAGATGCCGTTCTTGGAGGGGCATTTAGGACTAGGCGTGCCGCCGTGTTTTGGACTACCTGGAGTCTGGCCAACACTCCCTCATTGGCGGAAAGAAGCAAGCCGTTACAGTAGTCGATTCGACTCAAGATAAGGGACTGCACTAGGGTTGTCCTGAATGAGTCGGGCAGCAAGGGAAAGATTTTGCGCAGCATGCTAATGATGTGAAAGCATGAGCCTGCAACGAGGTTGCTATGTGTTTGAGCGACAATTCCTGATCAAGGCGGATCCCTAGGTTTTTGACGACCTGTTTGGGTTCTGGGACCGTGCCAAGATCAGATATCCACCAATCCGGGGTCCACAATATTTTCGCCTCTCCGAATAGCATAACTTCAGTCTTGCTGACGTTGCACTGTAGATAGTTGGTAGACATCCACTGTGCAACGGCCTTCATGCCTGCAGAGAAGGAGTTCCTTAATTCAGCGGTGAGGGTTTTAAAGGGAAAGAGGAGCTGCGTGTCATCCGCATATGACACGGGGATGACACCAAATTTGCGCATCACTCTTGCCAGGGGTGCCACGTAGATGTTAAAGAGTGTTGGGCTCAAACAGGAGCCCTGTGGCACCCCTTTTGAAATCTCTACCTCCGCTGATCGATCGATATGCACCCATGGTGACAGTCTGGGTGCGATCGGATAGGAAGCTCCTTAGCCAGGGGAGGGCTTTGTTTTTGATTCCTACGTTCGACAACCGGTCAATAAGGATGTTATGTGACATGGTGTCGAACGCTGCTGACAGATCTAGTAACACTAGGATCACAGAGTAGCCTTTGTCCTGGAACATGTGCAAATCGTCAGTAACAGACAGGAGGGTGGACTCTGTGCTGTGTTTCGGCCTGAAACCAGATTGGGAGTAGTCCATGCCACCAGCTGTTTCAATGTAGCTGGATAAGTGTCGGTTTACGTATTTCTCTGTGAGTTTTCCCAAAAATGGTAGCTGGGAGATGGGCCTGAGTTTGGCTAGTTCGGTCCATGGTGTAGCAGTGTTTTTCCTAATAGGCCTTACTAGTGCCTGCTTCCATTGTCTGGGAGCAGAGCCTGTACTAAGTGACAGATTGACAAGTTTTTCAATCGTAGGACATAAGATTTCCAGTAAGGTGGGCATTAGTCTGGCTGGAATGATGTCGTCAGGACTGCCGCTTTTGATCTGCGTGGTGAGTACTAATAACTCCTTTGGGGTGATAGGGGGAAAAATGTCTAGGGTGTGAATGTTTTGATTGTATTCTGTATCGTGAAAGGCGAGAGCTGCGTCGGTAGTCATAGTATTGTTGGAATTGACTATTTTCTCATAAATAGTTTCTCTTTTATTTGAAAAGAATTGGGAAATTTCGTCACAGAGCTTTTGTGATGAAATCTCAGAGCTTTCACATGTTGCTGATTTGACAAAGGATTGTAGTACTTGATATAGGACCCTGGGGGAGTTGCCTGCGGCCGTGATTTGGGATGCTATGTGGGTTTTTCGCGCGGTACGGATGGCTTTATGATAGGTGGATAATGAGTCCCAGTAGAGGCTCCTGTCAGTCGTCAGGTGGGAGGTTCTCCATTTCTTCTCTAGCTTCCTAGCTGCTTGTTTTAGTGTCCTGAGGTCGTCAGAAAACCATATTTGTTGCTTGTTGGCTGGCTGGGGTCTAAATTGTTTTAGGGGGGCTACGGTGTCTCTGGCAGTCTTAGTTGCTCTTTCGAATTTTTCGAGGGCGCTTTCAATATTCTCAGACGTGGTAATGGAGGGTTCAGTGAATTTATCTGAAAAAGTAGTTGTGTTGACTTTATGCTATTGACGTTGTTCGCTTGGGAGGGAAATCGGCTCATGGGGGCAGGTTTGGGGTGAGGGGTGTAGAATTCAATAATAAAATGGTCAGTCCAGCTGACTTGGGTGGGAGGTAGACAGGTGACTGAGGGGAAATTGGCTAGTATCAGATCTACAGTGTGCCCTGCCTGGTGTGTTGGGCCCACGTTTCGTTGTGTTAGCCCCAGTAGGGAAAGGTCATTTAGAACAGATTGTGCTTCCTTGCAGTCTTTCTGTTCACTGTGTATGTTAAAATCTCCTACTAATAAAAAGTCTCTGTCATTGTAAACATAGGGGGCAAGGTTCTCAAGTAGCGTGTTTGAAAAGTTCGTACTGGGTCCTGGTGGGCGGTACACTAGGGCACTCATTCTGGTATGTTTTGGGGAGAGGGCAGATTTGAAGATCAATAATTCAATGTCGGGAGTGCTTAGTTCTGCTACTATGGTGCAGTTGATTTCTTGTTTGTGAATAATCGTGATCCCTCCTCCTATTTTCGTGGGGCAGTCTAGCCTAATTATTTTATAGCCAATTGGAATTGTTAATGTAATTGAGGGGGGCGAGTGGGGTTTAAGCCAAGTTTCAGTGATGAAACACAAATCTGGCTCGCTGGTGGAAATAAGGTCCCATACTTCTGATGTGTGTTTAGGTAGTGACCTTATATTGCAAAGAATATTTTTCCTTCCAGTGAGAGTTGGGGTGCTGGTGTTATTTTCCCTGACACTGGGAAATGGAGTATAGGCTGTTACATGCACCTCAGTGCAAGTTACCTGGAACTGTGTCGTAAACTGGGCTTTACAGTGGAGACAGGCGAAAGGACCCTCCACGGAGAGGTTCTCTTCCTTACCACAATCTCGTGTTTGTATCACATCTAGATTCCGAAGTACCTGGGCTGAGTAGGTTATCCTGGAGGAAGGGGATTTTGCAGATTGTGCATAGTTACCCCCATGGCCCCTTGCCCCGTCCTGTCGCGGACGGGCGCGGATGGGCTGGTCTTAGGCTAGTCTTTGGCGCTGTCGAAGGCGCCCCTCTGCGCGCAACCGCTGCGCGCTTGGGCCGACGACTGGCTAAATAGTCCTTCTCAAGTGGTGCTAGAGCGCTAACCGCTCGACTGCCTCGGGGTTGCTGGGCGTGTCTGTCTCTCACCTGCCCCGCCCTCCGCTCAAGGGTATTGGATACCGAGTCGGACCAGGGCGGGCAGGCTTGAACACTGAGCGCAGACCGGGAAATCAGCCCCTGGTGCCCCTTACAGTTCTGGAGAGTATCATTTGTGCACAGAGGGTGAGTGTGTAAAATAAGTTCTCAATTTCAGACACAGCGTGCAATTTAAAATAATTTGTCAAATGACATGCGGCGCAAGTGAGTTATTTTTAAAATTCGCAATCAATCTTGAAAAAGTTCACCAGCTTTTTACGGGTGTTCCGCTCTGAGGAAATAGTTACCTGGCACCAAGCGGGGTCGGGAGACACTGCCACTGTCCTCCCCTTACCGCATGGGATGCCTTTAACCTTTTCCATGCTCATGATGGCTACACGCCGTCATGCAACTGCCGCTCGCCCACGCTCTGACTACACGGCACTAATTCCCCGCCTCTGCGGGTGAATTAGAGAGTGGGCGGGTCATGACAGCTCCACGCCGTCATGAGCACACGCCACCCCCTACCCCCACCCGCGCCTTGGCCGAATTCACGCCACGCCGAAAAGGATAAGGCAGTTATTTGAGGGAAATGTATAGAACTCAACTCCACCTTGAATAAACAACGGTCAAGAGAGAGGGAAGGACTTGAGAGGGAGTTAGAACAGGCAGAGCAGGCCCACAAGAACAAACCCACTAGGGTGACCCTGCGCTCTCTCACAGCATTGCGCGGTAAGTTAAAGGCACTCTAAATCAGCAGGACAGAATACACGCTCTTAAAGCTACGCAACATCTCATACACTCAAGGGAAGAAGATCGTGAACCATCTAGCATGGCAACTAAGAGTGAAGTGAGAGAGGGAACACATTGGGGACATACCAAATGGAAATAATGATCTGATGCACGCAGTTAGAGACAAGGTAGATCTCTTTGGGTCATTTTATAAGACACTTTATACTAAGGAACCCAGAGATCCAGACCTACAGGACAGCTATCTAAGGGCTCTGCGGTTCCCCCGAATCTCACGAGCTACAAATGATACCCTTACGGCCCCAATCACGGTGGATGAAGTGAGAGCGACCATCTCAGCTCTCAAACTGCACAAGGCCCTAGGGCCGGACGACCTCACAGCCCACTTTTATTAAACCTTTGCCCCCGACCTTATCACTTACCTCACCAGCCTTTTTAACCAGATTGCAGAGACAGGTGAAGTGACCCCCTCGATGGCCGTAGCTGTGGTCATCCCCAAGCGCGGGAAAATAATTCAGCTCTGTGCCTCTTACCGCCCAATAGCTCTCTCAAATCTGAATCGGATCCAAGACTTGATGCCAGATGTGATCCACCCTGATCAGTCTGGTTTCATCAAGGGGAGACAGACACATGACAACATTAGACGTACGATACACCTAATCGAGAAAGCCAACAAAAATGAGATATCAGAGGTCCTGGTGGGGCTAGATGCCGAAAAGGCTTTTGATCAGGAGGACTGGGCTTTCCTCTTTCGGGTACTTACAGTCTTTGCCTTCGCAGACAAATTCTTCTGCATGATTAAGGCCAACTACTACCAACCTCGCTCCCGAGTCCAGGTCAACGGGGTATTGTCGGCTCCATTTTCCCTTACGAGAGGTACTAGGCAAGGATGCCCTTTGTCACCCCTGCTTTTTATGCTGAGTATTGAACCATTCTCAATGTCCATCCGCAATAATTCTGTGATAATGGGTATACCCTTCGGAGGGGAAGATCACAAAATCTCACTCTTTGCGGACGATGTGCTACTGACACTTGCGGATCCGTCACACTCGCTCCCTGCCCTGCAGTTAGAACTCGCCAAATTTAAGGTCAACCTGGACAAATCCTACTTCCTTAATCTCACCCTTCCGGATGCAGAGGCATGTACTGCTCAATCCCAGTCTACTTGTATAAGGAAATTATAGCTAGCTAGGATAACCTAAAACTCAATGATAACAATACCTCCTTGACTAAGAATTATAAATCTACAATTATCGAAGAAGCACCCTACTATAAATCATATCTGTATATGCAAAAATTATTTGTATGATAATATTTTTTTTTTATATATACTTCATGAGTTGCTTAAACATAACAGACATTCAATTGTGCATATAATATTACAAAATAACTGTTTCAAAAAAGAGAGAAATCTGATTAAATTGAGCAATCAACATAGGTATATACAAATCCAATTGATAGACGAAACGTTGATTCAGGTAGTGCGGCAGATATCTACAACGAGCGTTTCGGCATACACGCCTTCATCGGGTAGCCGTCTATTGCTCATATGACTTTATGCAGGATATGGAAAATGATTAAATGTGGTTCCGCAATTCCTACTATAAGTTCAGATGCTGTAGAGCCAAGGGCATATATGGAAAGGATCGGCCATAAGATTATAGGGACCACTTAGAAGGGGTCTCGAGTGAGTATAAACTTCAGTTTAGAAAAAGATTTTGAATTATTAGAGATGGTCTCCTGAATATATGAAATGCCGATCCAGTAAAGTTTCTTTTCGAAAATGCCTTCCGTCGATATGGAGGTAAACTGACCGATTTAGTGCCGCTTTAGCTGAAAAATTTCTCCTGATGTTATAGAAGACAGACCAGATGAGACTTCTTATCAGAAAGTGCCTTCTATGACGGATGGGGACACCTGATCGACAATTCAGATTCGAGTATGACGAAGAATTACTTCTTAAAGATGCAAGGTTCCCTCAAACAATGCACCTCATTCGGATATCACCGGCACGGAAAATGCTCTGATGTGAACGATCTCAGTCTACTTTACAGTGGTCGAATCGCTCCCTGCAATACCTAGGGATCCAACTAACACCTGGGGTAGAGGGGCTCTATAAAGCCAATTACCTGAACAGACTCCTTCAAATTCAGAACGTCCTTAAATGATGGAAGCCCCTATTCATCTTCTGGCTTGGTCGCATACATATGATCAAGATGACACTACTGCCCAAATTGCTGCACCTCTTTCAGGCACTACCCATAGACTTAGACTAAACCTTTCTGCCTAAAATCAAATCTCTGCTCACATGGTTTATTTAGCAGGGAGGAAGGGCCCAATTATCCTTCTCCATTTTGCGGCGCCCCAGAACGAAAGGTGGGGTGGGACTGCCAGCTATAGGTTTATATTATAAAGTGACACAATTACGGATTGTGATGGAGGGGTTTAAACAGGAATCAGGAAACATTTGATTCATATGGACAGGGGAGTAGTGGGGAGGATGATATGGGATTTGATTTTGAAGCCTAAGAATGAGCGACCAGCGAATGTGTACATTAGTACTCTCACGCGCACTTTCCTGAAGGTATGGGACTCTGTTTCATTAGATGAGGCCGGGACCTCGTTCCCTTCCCCATATACCCTGATCCATTTTAATCCGGCCTTTCTGCCAGCTCTACATGAAGGCCCGTTTGACACATGGAGGGTGGGAGGCTGTCTTATGCTTGATCACCTATTCCACAACTATGACATCTTAACTTTTGATAACTGCGGACAGGAATTCCACTTACCGCCGGACGAACATTTTCACTACCTTCAACTTAGACATTGGGCACTCACCCCTCACATACTGGTTAAAACTACCAGGGAGAAAACAGGCTTTGAAAAATATGTTAGTACAGTGGATACAATGAAAAGGGTGATCTCCATTCTCAACAATTATCTACTCTCCAACACACATGCAGCGCAATGGAGATACATGGCTATGTGGGAGGGCCTGTTTGTTTGTGTTTGTTTTTGTACTTGTACAGCGCACAGCTACCCGCAGTGGGTTTCCCAGCGCTTGCTTAGGGAACCCGTCCTGGTATACCCCTGCGAGATAACCCATTACTGGGCATCCCCAAGGTGAAAGCCAAGCATACCGCTGCGAGGGGCCGTTGTGGAGATTAAGCAAGCTATTGCCCAGAGTTACAGAGTGGGACTCCATGATTGGAATAGGCACCGAGGCGAGAATTGTCAGGTCCGGGGAAATTTGAGCCCAAGACCCGCCGAGGCGGGGAATTGAACCCTGGTCCGGGCCAGACCTCTGCATCAGGGTCTGCCGCTCCAACCACTTGAGCCACACTTCTCCTGTTGAAGCAAGACATACACGACAAGGAATGGCGGCACTTTGGTCTGCTATATCGAAATTCAATCACTCCATGGAACTCAGGGAAGCACATTTAAAAACCCTGATGGACTGGTACCTTTGCCCGGCCAAGCTCACACAACTTTTCCCAAACTCGTCAGATAGATGTTGGAGGGGTTGTGGGCTTCTGGGCACTTTCCAACATATCTGGTGTGACTGCCCTACTATACGTCCCTTCTGGGAGAAAATCTTAGCACAACTTAAAACTCTGTTGGCATATTTCATACCGACCACCATGGAAGGAGTCCTCCTAGGTCTACGAGATCCCTCTTTAGAACACCAGACCAAGGCTGACAAAGCCATCATGTGGACATGTATAGGTGCAACGAAAGTAACATTGGCTGCAGCATGGAAGAGGAAGACAGCCCCTACCACCCCAGTCTGGCATGCGCAACTTTAGAAAATCCTCTGCCTAGAAAGAATGACCGACATTTTCCGCAATGACTATAAAAGTTTTGAATATAAGTGGGGCTTATTGGTTTCCTTCCTTTTCCGGGGTCTTCCGCTGGCGGTGTGCCCTCCCCTACTATTAGAGACGTGCACCTCCTTCTAACTTCCTGCATTTCTGCCCGGACATACACTCAGCATTCATTTGTAGAGTCGTCATCATACACCTGGTTAGTTGGGGGAGGCTTAGGGGGATTTTTGGGTTAATCGTTCTATATTTTCTGTTTTTCCTTTGAAGCAGATTCCCGGTTGGAAGGGTGGGGTGTCAACCGGGCACGACGCTAGGGACTGTGAAACTGCACGATGGAGGAAAGGACTCTTTAAGCCTCTAAACTGTTTGAAACTGTACTAAGTATTATAGATGGTCCCCTTTCCACAGTTTAATGCAGCAGTTTACAGAATATGGTCCTCAACCTTGAATATTTGCATTATGTATCTTGTACTATATACCATTGATGCGTCTGTTATTGTACATCAATGAATGTTTTCTTAACAAAATGCCAATAAACATATGTTTTACAAAAAAAAAAGATATTTGTCTTTTGATTATATGGATGTGGACACACAATTAATGATGAATGCAATCTGCAATTTGTACATATATGCAATATCATGTAACATACTATTTTGTATATACATGTTTGTAAGCCGCTGCATTATTTGATATTTTGCTTCTATTTACCTTGTGAAATAGGTTTCTAAGTGTATGCTCAATTGAGCTTAATGTTGTCGTAGAGTTATAGGAGTTCCCCCCTCATCCCTGCATTTTTCCCTCTATCTGGAGCTAGGTCTTACTTATGTCCAAAATACTATACATACAGCACCTTGAGCCACTTGGTGTTCTAACTGGGCAAACAAAGAAGCTGAGTTAAACCAGACAATCATTAGAGACTGTTTAAGTTGTTCCAGAGGCCTTTCTATTCATTGGCTCCAATACATTAAAACTAGCCTCATGGAACTTGGTTGTGTCTCATTGTCTGAGCAATGGGCAAAGGGGACCAACAGAGGGTGTTGGATAGCTTCCTAAAGCACCGGAAATTCGCTATGGAATTGGTTAAAGTGTCCAAACCCACTGTCAGAGATGATTGCCTTATTCAGGTACCTTCCTCTATCGCCCCGTTTCTTTCATATGTAAATAATATTCACAAAAGGAATTTGCCGACCAGATTTGGGCTTGGGTCATTTCGCTGGTTGATATGCTTCCCTTTGGGCCAGTATTCTCCTGAGACTATTACCACTTGCCCTTGTGAAGAACATTTGAGGCAAACTATTTTCCATTTCGTTTTTTTTTGTTGTCAAATGTATCTTCAATTTACTAGGACATTTTTATTACCACTTGTGCGCAAATATACATTTTCTAAGTGTAAAGCAGATTTGTATTTTCTCCTGCAACCTAATGACTGTGACGTTTGCTTTGCTGTTGCGAGCTATCTGAAGTGCACCTTAGCAAAAAGAAGTATGTTTTAATATCAAAGCACTTTTATCAGCTCCTGTATTTATTGTATTTGTATTGCTGCTAAAATGTTTATTGTTGCTGCTAACTCTTTCACAAGGCTGATTTTAATATTTAATGCTATTGGATTATATTCAGTTCATCTGCACTGCCACTATAGCTATGATCAAACCACTGTCTTTGCCTGCCGTCTTTCGTATTTTTAATGGAAATTGTGATTGTAATTTACTTAAATGAGTTTGATTTTAATGTTGTTTGTTATTATGTGTGCCTTTTATGATCTGTCTTCGAAAGGTTGAATAAAGAAACAATTGAATTTAATTGAGCTTAATGTTATGTGCTAAATACCATGCAAGGATGGACAATGGCAATTTCCTGTATGTCTTTTACATTTACTGAGACTAATTCATATGGCGAAGCAGAGCAGGATTTCATGATTACTGCATATCCATTGTATACCGAATGTAGGGTGATGTTTCTTTTTAGGTAGCTGCTTATCAGACAGCACATCTGTCCAATTTACTAAAGACATCTTCGGGACATTCAGAAAGCTGACCTAGAAATGCATTCTGCCTATTGCTGGCCATTGGCTTTGAGGTATGTAGGTAACATTTGCTGTTTTTTGTATTTGCTGTCATTATTTGTTTTAGGCTGTCCAGCTCGAGTTTATTCCTCTTCCATTGTCCAAACATTGTTTACTGTAGTCTTCCAGGAACTCACTTTCTGTAAACAGGCCTTTCTATGCATTCAAAGACAGAGGTCAATGTCAAGCTGTCTCCCAAAGGAGGATGGTGTTTACTTTTCTTTCTTTGACTTTAAAGTGAGAGAAGTTATGTGACAATCCATCTGAGTACCCATCTAAGAGGAGAGGGTGTAGGATGTGTTTTTTAGGTCAAAGCCTACCAGACAGCTGCTCTGTCTGGTTTTATAACAACATCTTGGGGACATTCGGAAAGCTTCCCTAGGAATGCATACCACCCATTGCTAAACATTGACTTTGTGATTGTAACTCACTTTTGATTGCTTTCTATTTGCTGTTTTATTTGTTTTAGGCTGCCGAGCTTGAGTTCATTCCTTCCCATGTCGAAACCCTATTGCTGTATTATTCCTCCAGTAATGAACTTCTGTAAACGGGCCTTCAAATCTTGTTCTAATCTTGTCACATTTGCTGTGCATTCAAAGACAGAGGCCAAATGTTAGGATCTGTATTCCAGGCAGCCGTTTTTACTTTTCTTTCTCTGATTTCAAAATGAGAGAAATTATGTGACAATCCTGCTGGTTATCCGTGTAAGACAGAAAAGCTGTAGGATGTTCTTTTTTCTGCTGTACGAAGTTATTTTGTTTTCTAGCACAAAACAAAATTTAAATGTCTGTAAATGAACTGTGCAGATATTTCAGAATATAGAAAGCACAAATGAAACACATTTTTGGGGTAATTCTGAAGTGTGATGGAAACAAATGTTTTAATACGACCAAGACAAATCATTGCACTAGTGATGATATTTTCACACATTATCGTTTGTGAGCTCTATAATTTTATCAGTAAAACTGTATGTATGTGCAAATGTAATGGTCATTTAAATTGAAAATGTGTTGTCTGTAATGGCTGTGTTTTAACACACCATGCAAACTCCACGTTACCAAATTCCACTCTACTCTGTACTATACCACAGTACTGCACTCTACTCTGCACCACTCCACTCAACACTATGCCACTTCACTTCACTCTGCATCACTGCACTCTACTCTGCACCACTCTACTCTATGCCACTTCAATTGATACCTCTACTCTACACCAATCCACTGCATGCAAATGCACTCTTCCCCACAATACTTTACTCTGCATCACAGCACTGCATGCCACTAAACTCTACTCTGCAACACTCTACTGTATGCCACTCTACTCTACACCATTGCACTCTGCACCACTCAATGCCACTGCACTCTCAACAAATGCACTCTAAGCCACTGCACTTCACACCATTGTACTCTACAACTCTCTGCTCTGCAACACTGCACTGTCTGCCACTGAACACTACACCACTCTTCTCTGTGCCACTCAACTCTGTGCCAATGTACTCTACTCTGCACCACGCTACGCCACTCTACTGCACTCTCCATCAATGCACTCTATGCCACTTTAGTCTACTGTGAACCAATGCACTCTGACATCGCACTCTATGCCACTTCACTATACGCATCTCTACTCTAATCTGCGCCACTCTACTCTATGCCAATGCACTCTACCACATTCTACTATGCACCACTGCATTCATCACCACTGAACCACTGTACTCTCCACCACTATACTCTATGCCAGTGCATTCTACGCCACTGCACTCTACTTCATGGCATTTTATGTCACTGCACTATATTACACTCTACTCTGCAAGACAGTGCTCTCTGTCACTGAGCTCAACGCCAGTCAACTCTATTCCTCTCTACTCTGCACTGTATGTCACTGCACTCTAATCTGCATCTGGGTCGAGTGAAATAGTGTCGTAAAGTGGCATAAATTGAGTGTTGTAGAGTGAAGTGACTTAGAGTGGAGTAGAGTGGAGCAGAGTTCAATGGTGTAGTACATCATAGATTGGAGTATCGTGGAGTGGAGTGTACCAGAGTGGAGTGTCATAGAGTGGACTATAGTGAAGTGGGGTAAATTATGGTGGTGCAGAGTAGATTGGAACAGAGTGCATTGGTTTTGTAAAGTGGTGTAGAGTCCATTGGTGTAGTGTGCAGTGACATAGAGTAGAGTGGTGCAGAATAGATTGCAGTGGCGTAGAGTGCAGTGGCATAGAATGCAGTGGCATAGAGTGCATTGACACAGAGTGCATTGACATAGAGTAGATTTTTTCAGAGTAGAGTGAAGTGGCTTAGAGTAGAGTGGTGCAGGGTAGAGTGGAGTAGCATAGAGTGCAGAGGCATAGAGTAGAGTGGTGATGAGTGCAGTGGCATGAAGTGCAGTGGTACAGAATAGATTAGAGTGGCGTAGAGTGAAGTGATGCAGACTAGAGTGGCACAGAGTGGAGTGGCCCAGAGTGCATTGCAAGTTAAGTCAAGTCAAGTCATAAAATTTATATAGCGCACTACATACCCAGAGGGTTTCAAGGCGCTTAGGAGGGGGAGGAGGATTATTTGTCAAATATCCACGTTTTAAGCTGCTTTCTGAACGCTAGGTGGTTCTGGGTGAGGCGCAGGTAAGCGGGGAGTGAGTTCCATGTTTTAGCAGCCAGGTATGAAAAGGATCTGCCTCCCATGGTGGTCTTGTTGATGCGAGGTACAGTGGCGAGGGCTTGGCTGGAAGACCGTAGTTGGCGGGGGGGGGTGTAGAAGGACAGTCGAGTGTTGAGGCAATCTGGTCCGATGTCGTAGAGTGATTTGTGTGCGTGGGTAAGCAGTCGGAAAGTGATCCTCTTATTGAGGGGTAGCCAGTGGAGGTCTTTAAGGTGACCAGAGATGTGTTCGTTGCGTGGGATGTCTAATATGAGCCTGGCTGATGCGTTTTGGATTCGTTGGAGTTTCTACTGGAGTTTTGCGGTAGTACCCGCGTAGAGGGTGTTTCCGTAGTCCAGTCGGCTCGTGACCAGAGCGTGGGTGACTGTTTTCCTTGTTTCGGAGGGGATCCAGCGAAATGTTTTTCTGAGCATGCGAAGAATGTTGAAGCAGGAAGAGGATACGGCGCTGACTTGTCTGTTCATCGAAAGTGAGGAATCCAGGATGACGCCCAAGTTCCGTGCGTGGTCTGTCGGGATGGGTGCTTTTCCGAGGGCTTCCGGCCACCAGGAGTCGTCCCATGCAGAGGGGGAAGTACCTAAGATGAGGACTTCTGTTTTGTCTGAGTTCAGTTTCAGACGGCTTTGTTTCATCCATTCGGCAACTTCTTTCATTCCTTCGTGTAGGTTAGTTTTGGCGGTGCTGGGGTCATTGGTGAGAGAAAGGATTAGTTGAGTGTCGTCCGCGTAGGAGATGATGTTGAGGTTGTGTTGGCGTGCGATGGCCGCGAGGGGGCTCATGTATACGTTGAAGAGGGTGGGACTGAGTGAGGATCCTTGAGGTACGCCGCAGATGACTTCAGAGGCCTCGGACTTGAATGGAGGAAGGCGGACTCTTTGGGTTCTTCCGGTGAGGAACGAGGTGATCCATTCAAGTGCTTTTCCTTGGATTCCGATGTTATTGAGGCGTTGTAGAAGGGTGCTGTGGCAGACTGTATCGAATGCTGCAGAGAGGTCGAGGAGGATGAGGGCGACTGTGTCTCCATTGTCCAGTAGAGTTCGAATGTCGTCTGTTGCTGCGATGAGGGCGGTCTCAGTGCTATGTTTTGCTCGGAAGCCAGATTGTGAGGGGTCGAGGGATTTGTTGGCTTCGAGGAAAGCGGTGAGCTGGTTGTTGACGGCTTTCTCGATGACTTTGGCCGGGAATGGAAGAATCGCTATTGGAGGAATCGCTAGAGGAGGAATCGCTATCGTCCATAAGAAATCTATCCGCATCTCAACCAGCTCTGACGTCAATCTCGCTAACTCCGAACACCTTCACTTCCAGATCCACATCGATCCCAAAACAACACTCAGAGGCACTCTCCTTTACAGACCACCAGGACCCCGCGCAAAATTCAGTGAAGACATCACAGACTTCATCACCCCACACGCGCTCCCCTCCAAAGATTACATCCTTCTGGGAGACCTCAACTTTCACCTTGAAAAGACCAACGACCGCAACACCACCACCCTCTTGGACAACCTCGCCAACCTCGGACTTAAACAACTAGTCACTTCCCCCACCCACATCGCAGGTCATACACTCGACCCCATCTTCACATCCAGCAACCATGTCTCCTTCAGCCACACTACTGATCTCCTCTGGACCGACCACAGCTGCGTTCCTCGTCCCTCGTTTGTAAAATCAAGTGCTCAGCCTTCATTAACATTTTTATTAAAGTATTGATCAAGTTACTTTCATTATGGCAGCATTAAAGCGTTATGCAATTTGACAAAGATGTAAAAGAGTTTCAATAAATGATGCTGGAAAAACAGTTACATGCCGGCCAAAATGGATAACGTACTTACATTTGGAAAGCCATTTGTAGAAGGTGGGTGACACAGAAGATTGCAGAAAGGGGTCATTGATAGCCTGCAGAACTAACTGGCTATCCCTATCTGTACAGTCCTTTACAAGCCAAAGAGATCTTGTAGAATCTTCAGGGTCATCAGCCACAGTGATGCTAAAGCTCTACTCACACTAGCCAGAAAATTCTTGTGCACCTTCTGATGCATTCAACCCCCACACTTTCAAATACATTGCCCTCATCTCTTGAATTATTAACCTCTTCCTCTTTGATTTCTGAGCTTTCCTCTTTGAGAACAAGGCTGCCCTACCCCTCATGTCATTCTTTCTCACGTGTGCTTGTCACCACTCATCCTCTGTCTCATCCTGACCTCTCAGCAATGTTTGGCACCCTTGTCCATCCAACGCTTTTGACAACTCTCACCTCACTTGCATCTTTGGCACAATACTTAGCTGGCTTGTTCCTTTTTGGTTTCCGGGTGTACCACTAGGTCGCACCCAACTTCCCTATCTATTGGTGTCTTGAACGCTGATTTCTGCTGCCCCTTTCCTTCTACTATGCAAACTACACTTCTAGGAAACATTGTCTTCACATTTGGCTTTTCCTATTACCTCTACTATGACGACATTCAGGTATTTCTCTCTATGACAACGTTTTTTCCTCATCTCTGCACCCTACCTCCGTCTACCTGACAGCTATACATCACTGGAAGTCTTTCTTTTGATTCATATAGAATGTATCAAAACACAAGCTACTTCACACCCTTCCGAGCTCAGTAGCACACTCTCTATCTGACCCCGTTCTAGTTTCACCCGATATTCTCATGCCTTAAGCTTCAAAATATTCAAAGTCAGTCGACACCCCCCACCTCCACCTCCACCCCCTGCACACGCTATATAGCTAAGGCCATTAATAAACTCCAGTTATAGATACAATTCATTTCGACCTGTCTCTGTTTGCCCTTGCATCCCTGAAGTTCATCAACTTTGCTACAAAGAAAATGGAAGTCTTATTCGTTTAACTCACTTGCAACGAAGAACCTCCCTGACCACTTTTTTTTCAGATGCGAAAATAAAATAGAATGCAGTGAAGTGTTAATAAGAGTCAAAGTCTGAAAACAGGAAGTAAGACAAGAGGTCAGAGAGATGTTCAAGTGCAAACGATCAGTCAATCAGCTTAAGAATACTCCTGCAGCCGAATGCTTGTAGTATTCGAAATATATTTAAGTTCATGAAACCCTCTTAGTTACATTTAGGTTGGTAGGAGTACTGTTTACTTTGTGAATTTAAAATTAAAGTGGTTTAGCCAAACTACTACTTGTTACCTTAAGAAGCACCAGCAAAGGTCTAGAGTCACCTGCCAGCCTTTTGGCTTTGTTAATGCTTGTATTGTTTTGTCATGTTTTTCAAATCTTTATTTTTGGGAAAGCTGCCAGACCCTCACCAATGTTTAAAATATATTGGCCAGAAGCAAAGATTTTTTTTTGTATCTCAGAAAGTATGATTCCCTATTTCCCTCCCCTCGTTGTCCCAGACACCACTTTGTGCACTGAGGTGCTCTTAGTGAAGAAGCAGAATGCCATCACTCACAGTGAAGTTAGTCAATGGCTGAAGTGGGCTGATTTATCGCCACATGCTGTTGTGGACAAAAATAATGGGGCATATTACCAAGCAATAGCGATAATTATCGCTATTGCTTGGTTAAAGACAAAAATTTACCGCTGAGCTGTGGCGATTTTTACCGCAAATAAACCTTGGTATTACCAAGGTTTATCGCAAATGCGATAAAAATCGCCGCAATGCATGAATATTGCTGAAAAGTCAGCGATATTCATGCATTACCGAGCTAATGCTCTTAGCCATGTTATCCACCTCCCATTGGATAACATGGCTAAGAACTGCTCAGGGCAGGTGTTAGCTTTTGGAGATATTCGCGCTTAGCGCGAATATCTCCAAAAGTTGGTAATAGGAGATAGCGATGTTAGCGACTGTTTTCAGTCTCTAACATCTTGGCACGCCCACTTTGCATGTCATTAGTGATAAATATCACTGACATGTAAAGTGGGGCCCAAGATGGTCGCTATCTCCTACTAGCTGTCGCTAACTGGTGTTAGCGACAGCTAGGTAATAGGGAGATAATTTTATCTCCACTTTCTTGGCTTTTAAAGCCAAAAAAACGGAGATAAACCCCCTTGACAATATGCCCCAATGTTACTGGCATGATAAGCGACCATTGGATGAAGAGGGCTGGCTGAAAGTCCCTATAATAAGTATGTCATAAATATAGTTTTTCTCAAATCAAAAGGTCTTGGCTAACACCAGACATAATAAAACTTGATCTCACCTCTATCAAAACCCAGATCTCTCACCGTCAACCACCTACAAATGCGCTCTCTCAACACCACCTTTCTCCCATTCTGCAGTATGTCCTGTCTGCTCCCAGTATAATGTAGCACAAAGGAGCAGTGTCTGAACCTGGCCAGCATTGCCCGCAGTATGCAGCTGTTTGGCAACTTAGCTTCTCCTGTGCATTGAGCATGGAGGGAATCATGGGTCTGTGCTTGACAAACTGAAGCTCAACTAAAGTCTACCGTGGAAGAAGTGCCCAGAGTACATAACCTTTGGCATTATGCAGAGGCAAAGCGGTATTCTGCTTTGGTTTGACAAGAGTGGGTAATTAATCTGTGAGACCCTCCCTGCTATGTCCAAAAGCGACTGCTCACATACGCAAACGTATTATCCATTTATGGGTCGGTTGAAAAAAATGTCCAGAAATTTGTGATTTTCTTTCCCTACACCTCCTAAATGCGGGGAAAACCCTTCATCAACCTTAATTACTTCTTGATAGTCAGAATGAGAGGCGGAAGATCCGGAAGAAGAGGCCTAATTTAAATGTCCAGACACACAGTTCCAAGGGACAACTTCCCTTGCTTCCCAGCAGTGACACAGACGTCAACGTGGCCACTTCCAGACACTGGATCAATAGTTTGCACGGGTGTGGGTGGTTACCGTAACTTCCTGTGTCTCACTTGCCCACTGGTGTACAGGCCCCCATCCGACACTTTGTTTCCCCCACTAGGGACACAGCACAACAAATATTTGCGCGAATTCGCGGTACAGAGATTGTCAAAATGTTTACACAAATGTCCACTGGTCAATAGAGGCTTGCAACATGCCTACCATTTAAAAAAAATGTATTTCTAAATCCGTTTTAATCTAACAAACAGAGCTTATCTCTGTCTCCCTGTGGAAAGGTTAACCCTTTGAAAAACACAGCCAGTGCCCATTTGCAGATTTATCTGTGTGCTGACACTCGCCCCCTGCCTGCCCTTGGCATATCGAACTGTGTGGGCAGGAGGGGTCATTGTACCACAGAGCGGATCAGGTAAATTCAACAGAAGAAATAGTGCAAACGCTGCAGAATGAGCTTTAGCTGAGAAAGACACCAGTTTGTTTACACCCCCAAAAGGTTTTCAGGCATCATAATCAGGAATTGCTCTTTAAAATCTTAAAAAGTTCATGTGATCTATGCACTATGAACGAAAAAAATATAAATACTCCCTAGCATTTTAGTTTGCACAAAGATTTACCTAACCCTCAAAAAGGGTGAGGTTGCATTATACTTGTATGACGTTCCAGGGTTTTATGTTGCCTTTTTCTGTTCTCATCTAAACGTTAAACTAATATTTAACAAAATAGATGTGTACACTATTTTTGTGGTCTGTTTAATAGTTAATGGGAAAAAAACTGAAGTTGCTCTTGTCCTTAGTTCAGTAAGAGATGTTCGCAATGGCAAAAACTGAAGAAACCTCTTGTGAAACATTGCAAAAAAGGTGTAGCTGGGCCTACAAAGTGTGCATTTCTTCTTAGTTGGCTAAGATGGGAGGAGTGTTGGAGATGCACGTGATCTCTTGTTTTGGCGGGAAGTTGGCTGGAGCTCCAAGGGGTCTTTTTTTCTTGAAAAGATATTGGAAAGGTGGGCAAGGTTTGCAAGGGGAGTTAGGTGACATGTCCAGCACTACACAAGGACCATTATTTCTTGGTGAGAGTGATAGTTAGAGGAAATGGCAAGGTTGCATGGGCAAGCACTCTATAGGTTTTGCTGCAGTGCAGGGTGTGGCATTTCTGCATCTCCATAAAATGAACTCATCAGCAGGAAGAAGCTGGTGCACACATTCTGTACGTTTAATTAAATATCTATTTGATGCAAAAGAAAAGGAGTGCTCCTGTTGCAATGTACAGTGAATGATGCATTCAGTGCAGTGGAGGAGATTCACCCGCTTTATGAAATGAGGGCTAACTATGTCACCTGTGCACTTTATAGCACATGCACTGACACAACAACTGATCATTGGATGAAGAGGGCTGACTGAAAGCCCTTATCATAAGTATATTATTAAAAATTAAAAAAATGTAAAAAAAAGTCTTGTATAATAAACCCCCCCTCCATCAAAACCATGATCTTGCCACTGTCAACCACCTACTGATGCACTTTCTTAGTAACCCTTACCCAACATTCTGCAGTATTGTACTGTCTGCTCCTAGTTTATTGATTATAGTGCTGGTTGGAGCAGAATCTGTTGTGTGATTTGCTGGTAAAAATATAGGAGGGTTTTGAGGTTGAGCCAAAGTGATGGAGCTTGCTGGTGCTCTAGTCCCCATCGTGTCTGTTTCATTCAGTTAGATCTTGGCATTTGGCAAGTGTTTCTTATTCGGCACTCCCATCACCATGACGTAGCTGTTTAATCAAGGAAAACAACATTAGCTAATGAAGTGGCAGTCATAATGTGCTATCTATAAACAGAAGGAAAACAAGGAAGACCATACACAGGTACAACTATTAACTTGAAATAATTAAACCAAATAAACTAACGTACATTTATCCAAGATTCCTCAGTCGAGTGATAAACTGTTCACACATACATTGTAGCAAGCAGCTTCTTTCCATATGCCTCTCCTGCAGGTGCAGGCACTGGGCACCCACAATTCTCATTCTCCACCAGGGTTTTTTTTAATCAACATTCCTTTATAAAAGCGTTCGCCTCTGATTGGGTGTAGTAGTAAAGTACACAGAGTTACCTACATAGCATACATAGACATAGCAAATAACTCCAGGGCACCGCATAAAGCACCATCCTTGCTGGGGTACCTGTGGCCTGATAGGCCTCCAAGCAAAGCCCCCATTCAAAAAAACACTCCAGGCATCCCAGGGTAGGTTGAAAAGTCCAGGACCACCAGCAGGTCAGTTCCCCTTCCCTCCAGCCCCGCGCCCAATAAGATCACTACCCATCAAGCGGTCAAAGCCAGCCAGTCAGTCCAATTTCTAGGTTAGACCGTTCTCTACTGCTCAAATGTCGACCTTATGCTCCAGGTGTGGGTGGATGGGTGTTTGGTTATGATGCAGCTCTCGCCGTAGGTCCAGAACCTCAGGAGATGATGATCTCCATGTGGCCGTGGGACACAGAGAGAGCACTCTGGAACCACCTCCTTCTTAAAGGCCCCACTGTTTGCTTTGGCACCCCTGGATGATGGAAGCAGAACCCCTGGTAGGCTCCTGCCTCTGGCGCGACTAAATGGAGTTCCTTGGCCATGAACAGGCTACGCCTGCTCATTCACTACCTAAACCCCTTTCCCCGCCCATTGGCCTTCATCTTATTAGGCAGCTTATTATGCCCACTCTTACCCTAATATTTCTCATTCTTAATGCATAAGCGACTGTAGGACCTGGGTTCACCAGATCCCCGGGGGGTAGCTTGTTCCGAGCAGGTACGCACCCGAAGCTTAGGTGTTAAGTGACTACACAGAACACACATCCACTGAGACAATAAATGCACGCAAAGACTGAGACCACACCAGTATTTTGACTCAAATAAATACGTTTTATCTAAGATCAAGATCAGGGCAATCAAAATCACAGTAGTAATAACTCAATACCTTTCCTTAAAAGCGCATATTTTTCATTACTCGGCAATAGATACATAAAAAAAAATATTAAATAGTAAATAACTGTAGGCCTGACATCAGCCTTGCTCCTAGTCAGCACCTGCAAGGAATTCCTTTTAGAGACATTCGAATAACATTGCATTACTTAGCAATCAACATTTCATCCCTGCAGGAATCAGCATGTCATTAAATGGGGGTAAAACATTTCCTAGCTGACCCCACCGAACTAAAAAACTACCGCCCCATCTCGCTCCTTCCATTCCCGGCCAAAGTCATCGAGAAAGCTGTAAACAAGCAGCTCGCCGCCTTCCTCGAAACCAACAAATCCCTCGACTCCTCACAGTCCGGCTTCCGAGCAAAACACAGCACTGAGACCGCACTCATCGCAGCAACAGACGACATTCGAACTCTACTGGACAATGGAGACACAGTCGCCCTCATCCTCCTCGACCTCTCCGCAGCCTTCGACACAGTTTGCCATAGCACCCTGATACACCGCCTCAGAAACATCGGAATCCAAGGAAAAGCTCTAGAATGGATCACCTCGTTCCTTGCCGGAAGAACTCAGAGAGTCCGTCTCCCGCCATTCAAATCAGAGGCCACTGAAGTCATTTGCGGCGTGCCACAAGGATCTTCACTCAGCCCCACCCTCTTCAACGTATACATGAGCCCCCTCGCGGCCATCGCACGCCAACACAACCTCAACATCATCTCCTACGCTGATGATACTCAACTGATCCTCTCACTCACCAAAGACCCCAACACCGCCAAAACCAACCTACATGAAGGAATGAAAGAAGTAGCCGAGTGGATGAAGCACAGCCGTCTGAAACTGAATTCAGACAAAACAGAAGTCCTAATCTTAGGTACCTCCCCCTCCGCCTGGGATGACTCTTGGTGGCCAGAGGCACTTGTAAAAGCACCCATCCCGACGGACCACGCACGGAACCTGGGCGTCATCCTGGACTCCTCAGTCTCGATGACCAGACAAGTCAGCGCCGTCTCATCATCTTGCTTCAACATTCTTCGCATGCTCAAAAAAACATTTCGCTGGATCCCCACCGAAACTAGAAAAACAGTCACCCACGCACTGGTTACAAGTCGCCTGGACTACGGAAACACCCTATACGCCGGTACCACCGCAAAAGTTCAGAAAAAACTCCAACGTATCCAGAACGCATCAGCCAGACTCATACTCGACATCCCGCGTAAAGACCACATTTCTGATCACCTGAAAAACCTCCACTGGCTCCCCGTCAATAAGAGGATTACATTCCGCCTCCTAACCCACGCACACAAAGCACTTTACGATCTTGGGCCCGATTGCCTCAACACACGACTTTCCTTCTACACCCCCTCCCGCCAGTTACGCTCCTCCAACCAAGCCCTTGCTGCCGTACCTCGCATCAACAAAACCACCATGGGTGGAAGATCCTTCTCCTACCTGGCAGCTAAAACCTGGAACTCACTTCCTATTCACCTTCGCCTCACTCAGAACCACCTAGCATTCAGAAAGCAACTTAAAACCTGGATATTCGACAAGTAACTCCCCACCCTTCCTCAAGCGCCTTGAAACCCTCTGGGTATGTAGCGCGCTATATAAATTATTTGACTTGACTTGACTTAACAGCAGAAGTAGAACATTTCAGAGGGCTGGAATAAAGTACTTCATTAATTAGAAGTAAACCCTTCAGTAGGTAAGGACAACCCTTTCAGCAGCTACCTGTTGGAATTCATAACCATTTCATTGCTCAGCAGTAAACATTTCCTTAGGTAAAAATACATCAGGTCATTAGATAGGCATCAGGCAGTAATAAACCACTTCTCCCGGTAAAATGAGCATTTCCTTAGGCCAGGATAACCACCATTCATGGGGCAAGAATAACTAACTGTTCCTTAATCAGGGCCTATCCCCTAACGAGGAATTAACTGTTATCAGCTGAGGCCCCCACGGTGTCTCTTGGGGACCCTGGCCCGGTTCCAAGGCATGAAAGGGGCCAATTGGGGCCAACGGGGCCCGGCAACAATCTTACCCAGGGTAGGGGCAAACTAAGGCCTTCTGCCCTTCTCCCCGAGGTTTACCTTGACTCTTCGGCTCCTCCTGAGCCCTTGCGGAGATCTCCGGCTGGTCGGGAGGCTCGTGCTCGTTCCAGAGCTCTCCGGCGGGCCTGGCGCTGTGGGGGCAGGTTGAGGGCACAGCCGGGCTTCCCGGGCCCCAGTGCCGAAGAAATAGCCAGCCTCAGGGGTGCAGCACGACGGTGGGGACTCTCGCTCCTCTGGGCCGCCTCCGTGTGGATTCTCGAGCCGACCGGGTTTCTCCTAACGTCCGGCCAATCAGCGGCCTCGCCTGGTAGGGCTCAGCAACGCAGATCAATTGGTGCACGGCGGGGGCGGGGCTTGGAACACACCCCCGTCATGTGGGGTGAGTGTCTTAGCCTCTCAGGCCTAACGCGGCCTGACTGGAATTCTGCAGCGGCCTTCTCACAGCCTCAGGGGCCGCCGCGGGGACTCCTCACCGTCGGGCTGGGCTGCGGTGGTGATGGGGCCCCACCAGGCGCACCGGAGGGCAGCGCCTGTCCCCCTAATTTCTCCTAGGCCGGTCGCGGCCCACAGCAGCACAGCCGTGGCCCTCTCCTGACATCGGGGGCCGCTGGGGCAGATGACAGCCGGGGGACACTCCACAACGCACACAGCCCCCACTCCTCGCAGCGTCTCACGGGGAAATAGGAACGCTTGGAAGTCCCTCTCAGGGTCGCCAATACCAGCGCTTCACAGGATCCAGCAGGTGGGCGCTTGAGGCAGAACTACAGCGCTTCACAGGTGGCACAGCGCCCAGGGGGGAATGCAACGCTTAGTAGGGATAGCGCTGGGGACAGGTTTCTCACTAGCGCTTCAGAGCACAGTAGGGGAGCGCTGGGCAGGTAGGGCAGGCAGCACCACATTGGAGATGATGTAGGACAGCAAAGGGGGTTAGGCAGGACAGCGCAGGCTGAGTACCTGATTGATCCCCAGTAGTCCTGGCAGTTAGTCATTGGCGCTTGGTGGTTCCTGCGCCCTTGATAGGTTACAGTCTCTTGGTTTCTTGAGGTGGGGGGGTTGAGTTGAAGGCTTTCCTCAGCAGGTCGCCTCAGATGGTCCCTGGGTTTCCCTCCCGCTGAGTCAGATCAGTGGGCTAGTTCAGTGTTCCTTACTCAGTTTGGTGGGCAGCGCCTAAACCCTGTCACCCCCAGTGGTATAGGTTCCTGACTAGGCCCTACCGCCTAAGTCTCCTGTGTAGGGTCCCACAGGTCAGTGATGGTCCAACTGACTGGAAAGTTTCCCTCCCTTTTCTTTTATAGTGGCCTTTGGCAGTTGGCAGTTGGTGACCACTCCCTTATTCCGGAAGGTTCCAGGAGCTTCCTCACTCTAGCTATGGGCAGGGCAGGCAGGCTGGAGTCGCAACAATGTTTAGGGGTTCCAGCCAGCTCCTGGCCACTAGAGTGCATCTAAAAAGACCACGCTGCAGTAGCAGGGGTCAGTGGCAGCCATGTTGGGGGAAGAGAGCACCTGCACCTTAGCATTGATTAGCAATGGGAAGGTGCCCAGATACTTAAGGCCAACAAAATGAAGGTGGGAAAAATGAGGCAAAGGCGAGAAAAATAGGGAAAGACCACCCTAAGGCTGACAGGTCTAACATGCGTCCCCCCAGCTGAAAGTTGGGAGAGCTACCCAACCTCTAGGGAGTTCTTGTCACTAAGGTGGAAAAACCGGGAGAGACCTTCAGCATTGGCGTGGTCAACTCCGGGTCGATGTTCCACCCGAAAGGCCATCCCCTCTAGGGAAATGGACCACCTTAGCAACTTGGGATTTTTGCCTCTCATCTGCATGAGCCAGCGAAGGGGTCGGTGGTCGGTTTGAATCAGGAAGTGAGAGCCAAAAAGGTATGGCCTCAACTTCTTCAAGGCCCAGACCACAGCGAAGGCTTCTCGCTCGATGGTACTCCATCGCCGTTCCCGAGGGAGGAGTCTTCCGGACATAAAGGCCACAGGTTGGTCTTGGCCATCGTTGTTGAGTTGCGAAAGCACAGCGCCTATGCCATGCTCAGAGGCGTCCGTCTGCATGATAAATTCTTTCGAGAAGTCAGGTGTTGCAAGCACCGGAGCAGTGCACATCGCGTGCTTCAGTGTCTCGAATGCCTCTTGGCAAGCAGCTGTCCAGATCACTTTTCGTGGCTGCTTCCTGGACGTCAACTCAGTCAAGGGGGCTACGATGGTACCATATCCCTTGACAAACCGGCGATAATAGCCAGTGAGGCCGAGGAAAGCTCGGACCTCAGCTGAGTTGTGTGGGGTTCCCAGGCCAAGATGGTCTCAATTTTGGCCTGGAGGGGTTGCACCTTACCCCCACCCACCAGGTGTCCCAGGTAGACGACAGATCCCTGTCCAATCTGGCACTTGCTAGCCTTGATGGTCAGGCCAGCACGTTGCAAAGCCTGCAGCACCTCCTGTAGATGCTGCAGATGGTCCTCCCAGGTGCTACTGAAGACAGCTATGTCATCCAGGTACGCCGCTGAGAAGGACTCCAGGCCAGACAGCACCTGGTTCACCAACCGCTGGAAGGTGGCCGGAGCATTCTTGAGCCCGAAGGGCATCACTCTGAATTGAAAGTGTCCCTTGGGGGTGGAGAATGCTGTTTTGTCCTTTGCTCCATTGGCCATGACAATCTGCCAGTACCCTTATGTTAGATCAATGGTGCTGAGGTACCGGGCTGCTCCCAGCCAGTCAATCAGCTCATCTGCCCATGGGATCGGGTGAGCATCTGTCTTGGTGACAGAGTTCAATCCCCGATAGTCCACACAGAACCGAAGTTCTGGTGTGGTGCCCGGTGGGGCCGCTTTCGGCACCAACACAACCGGACTAGCCCAAGGGCTGCTGGAAAGTTCGATCACCCCCAGCTCCAGCATTTTGGCCACCTCACCCTGGATGCTGTTCTTAACTTTATCGGACAGCCGGTAAGACTTGGTTTTTACAGGCGGACTGTCCCCTGTGTCCACATCATGGGTACACAGATGTGTAATTCCAGGCGTGAGGGAGAACAATGAGGCTTACTGCTCCAACACCTGGCGGCAGTCCCTCTGTTGTTATGGGGTCAAGGATGGGGAGAGGACAACTCCCTGCACTGAACCATCCTTCTCCTGGGCCGCCAGAAGGTTGGGAAGAGGCTCACTCTCTTCCTCCTTGCTCCCATCCATCACCATGAGGAGAGCAAGCTCAGATCGCTCATGGTGAGGCTTCAGGTGGTTGATGTGGAGCACCCGATGGAGCTGATGGGGGGTCTTTAACTCAACGACATAGTTGGACTGGCCTCGACGCTCCACAATTTCGTACGGACCAGACCACCGGTGCTGGAGGGCACTAAGCTCCCCAGGCTCCATGACCCACACCTTCTGTCCAGCGTCCAACTCCACCATCCGAGCGTTGCGGTCATACCACTCCTTCATGATGGCTTGGCTAGCCTCCAAGTTGTCTGAGGCTTCCTTCCACAACTTGGCCATCTGGCTGCGGAACGCCAGCATGTAGCTGACGACATCACGGGGAAGCTTCTTCGAAGTCTTCTCCCACCCCTCCTTGACAAGGCTGAGGGCCCCCTAACGGGATGGCCATAGAGCAGTTCAAAAGGGCTGAACCCGACTCCCTTCTGTGGCACCTCGCGGTACGAAAACAGCAGGCAAGAGAGGAGGATGTCCCATTTCCACCTCAAGTCCTCTGGCAGGCTCCGGATCATACCCTTCAAGATCTCGTTGAAGTGCTCTACGAGCCCGTTAGTCTGGGGGTGGTAAGGAGTGAAGAACCGGTAGGTCACTCCGCACTCCTTCCACATGGCCTGCATGTAGGCCGACATGAAATTCGTGCCCCTGTCCGACACCACGACCTTGGGGAATCCCACTCTGGTAAATATCCCCATCAGGGCCCGCGCCACCACAGGTGCAGTGACGGTCATCAGAGGAATAGCCTCTGGGTACCGAGTGGCATGGTCCACTAACACCAAGATGAACCGGTGTCCCGCAGAGGTCGGAGGGTCCAACGGCCCAACGATGTCGATTCCGACCCGCTCAAAAGGGGTCCCGACCACCGGGAGTGGTTTCAAAGGGACCTTCACTTTGGTCTCAGTCTTGCCACTTGCCTGGCAAGTCTTGCAGGTCTTGCAATAGGTGTCAGAGGCAACTCTCATCCTGGGCCAATAAAAATGTGGGCCCAACCATGCAAAGGTTTTGTCCTGGCCCAGGTGTCCAGCCAAAGGAATCTCATGCGCCAATTCCAATAGGAAGGCCCGGTAGCATTGGGGGACCACTAAGGCCCTCGAGGATCCATGCACCAGAACCTTAGGCTCACTGTAAAGGAGGCCATCCTCCTAGTACACGTGAAAACTGCCGGTCTCCTGATCAGTCGCTTGGGCTTCGGCCTATCGCCGCATGCCTTCAAGCAAGGGGGAACTCCTTCTGCGCCCGACAGAATTCCTCCCGGGTAGGCCCTCCTTCCACATGCCACTCGGCAAGGGTCGGCATGTCCCCCAAGGGAATAACATCCACCTCCACGGACTCCGGGGGTGTGTCCTCCACAACATTCTCCTCTTCAGGACCAGCATTGGGTTGGGCCGTTGTCTCAGTCTCCAACCCGGGTTGAGTTCCTTGCCGGGCAGCCATGTACAGCGTGACCATGCAAGTCCATCCTGGTAACCCCAGCATCTCAGTGTGGGCCTTAAACTCCACTTCCTTCCAGGTGGTATGTTCCAGGTCATTTCCTAGCAGACAGTCCACAGGCAAGGCAGGGCTTATCACAACTCTCAATGGGCCTTTCACTCCTCCCCACTCAAAGGGAACCTGAGCCACAGGATAGTAGCTCAGAGTGCCGTCAGCCAACACGGCCGGATGGAACACATCAGGTACTACTTTCTCAGGGGACACCAGCCGCCTCACCACCGTGGTCATGCTGGCACCTGTGTCCCTCAGAGCCTCCACCTCCTCCCCGTTAACCTTCACCCTTTTCTGGTACTTAGCAGTGTTCGATGGTAAGGACGTCACTGGGACCATCTCTCTGTCCCCAAGTGAAACAAAGGTCAGGCCTGTCCACTCCCCTTCCCTATCTTGGGGCAGCTCCACCCCAAGCGCTACACTAGCCACCCCGGGACTCTTGCCACCTGTGGGGGCTGGGGGTCTCTTGCAATACTGGGGATCCCCTTTGTAGTGCCCAACCTCCCCGCATTCATAGCACCAGACAATTCTTGGCTGCTGACTCTTGTCAGGGTAAGTGGGCTTTGGGGAACTGGAATGAGGTGGGGTACCTACTCCTCTCCCAAACTGTCTAGTTTGTGGGCCTCGTGAGAACTCGTTCTTTTTATCTCCCCCCTCTTTCTTCTGGGGGACGCCCTGTCCGCCTTTCGGGCCATCTCCACCGGGGCCATTGTGTGACACCCGGGTGCTAACCCAAGTATCCGCCTCCTCGGCAAGCTCACGGGGATCAGTTAGCTTGCGGTCCACCAGATGTTGGTGCAGCTCTGGAAAACACTTATCCAAGAGGTGCTCTCTCAAAAATAAATTGTACAGGCCCTCATAGTCATGCACCTCGCTGCCACGCACCCAACCATCCAGAGCCTTACGGGCATAATCAAGGAAATCCACCCAATTCAGTGTGGACAGCTGATGGCTGCCACAGAACGTTTGGCGATACCTTTCGGGGTTGAGGCCAAACTTTTTAAGAAGCACCTCCTTCATGGGGGAATATCTGAACTGATCCGCCTTATCAAGATACAGGAGGGTGTCCCTGACATTGGGCGGGATGTAACGATACAGGCCACCTCCCCAGTGTTTCTCGGGCACCCCATGGGCTCCCAAGGCCACTTCATATGCCTCCAACCACTTGGCGATGTCATCCCCCTGAGTGTAGCTCGCTATCACCTCCTTGGGTAACCAAAATCTAGGCTTGTGTTGAGCCCCTGGTACGCTGCCACCATTGGGACTTCCTAGCGCACTTAATTGCAAGGCTCTCAGCTCCATCTCCTTTAGCTGAAGCTCGTGCGCCAACTTCCTCTCCTCCATTGCTAATCTTTTTTCTTCCAATGCGAGCTTTCTATCTTCCCTCTCGTGCTCTAACTTGGCAAGCTCCCACTTCAATTGTCTCTCCTCCCTCTTGTCCTCATATTCCCCTGACGACCCACTCCTTCTAGATCCACTACTGCCTGCCCTGGAACGTCTTCCTGGCAACACATTTTCAGTAACATCAATACCCAGTAGGTCTAGTTCTTCTTGGGAGGCCGCTTCCCCTGGTGTGTCCTGCCCCTCCTGTCCCCCATCCCCTCTCCCCTCTGGGTGGGCTCCTACCCATGCCCTCAAAGCAGTACAGAGCTCCTCCTTTGCGGCTCTCCGCCCAACCGGCACTGCCATCCCCTGACAAAATTCCATTAGCTGTACCACTGTGTACTCTTCCAGATCCGCTAGCTGGAACTCCATTTTGCCAGGTGGGGACCCAGACACAATAAAGGGAAAGCACTAGGACGTAAGAGGCTTGGGTCAAAACAAGACTCTACACACTCAGGTTAGACAGTGGGGGGTCAATTGAGTAGGCTTGCATGCACGATAGGTGTCTAGTCTGATTGCGGCGTACCCTGTCCCACTGGAGGGTGCTGTATAGTCACAGGTCCTGATCCCACCGCTCGCCACCAATGTAGGACCTGGGTTCACCAGATCCCCGGGGGGGTAGCTTGGACCGAGCAGGTAGGCACCCGAAGCTTAGGTGTTAAGTGACTACACAGCACACACATCCACTGAAACAATAAATGCACGCAAAGACTGAGACCACACCAGTATGTTTGACTCAAATAAATACGTTTTATCTAAGATCAAGATCAGGGCAATCAAAAATCACAGTAGTAATAACTCAATACCTTTCCTTTAAAGCGCATATTTTTCATTACTCGGCCATAAATACATAAATAAATAAATATTAAATAGTAATAACTGTAGGCCTGACATCAGCCTTGCTCCTAGTCAGCACCTGCAAGCAATTTCTTATAGAGACATTCGAAGAACATTGCATTACATAGCAACCAACATTTCATCGCTGCAGGAATCAGCATGTCATTAAATGGGGTAAAACATTTCCTAGCTGCAAAGATAAGCAGTTCAACAGCAGAAGTAGAACATTTCATAGGGCTGAAATAAAGCAATTCATTAATTAGAAGTAAACTTTTCAGTAGGTAAGGACAACCCTTTCAGCAGCTACCTGTCAGAATTCATAACCATTTCATTGCTCAGCAGTAAACATTTCATTAGGTAAAAATACATCTGTTCATTAGATAGGAATCAAGCAGTATTAAACCATGCCTCCTGGTAAAATGAGCATTTCCTTAGGCCAGGATAACCACCATTCATGGGGCAAGAATAACTAACTGTTCCTTAATCAGGGCCTATCCCCTAACGAGGGGTTAACTGTTATCAGCTGAGGCCCCCACGGTGTCTCTTTGGGCCCCTGGCCCGGTTCCAGTGCTTGAAAGGGGCCAATTAGGGCCAACGGGGCCCGGCAACAATCTTCCCCAGGGGAGGGGCAAACTCAGGCCTTCCGCCTTCCTCCCCGTGGGTTACCTTGACTCTTCGGCTCCTAAGCCCTTGCGGAGATCTCCGGCTGGTCGGGAGGCTCGTGCTCGTTCCAGAGCTCTCCGGCGGGGCTGGCGCTGTGGGGGCAGGTTGCGGGGTGCAGCCGGGCTTCCCGGGCCCCAGCACTGATGAAATAGCCAGCCTCAGGGGTACAGCACGAGGGAGGGGACTCTCGCTCCTCTGGGCCCCCTCCGTGTGGATTCTCGGCACACCGGGCTTCTCCCGACGTCCGGCCAATCCGCGGCCTCGCCTGATGATGCTCAGCAGCGCGGACCAATTGGTGCGCGGGGGGGCGGGGCTTGGAACACTCCCCCGTCACGTGGGGTGAGTGTCTCAGCCTCTCAGGCCTAACACGGCCTGACTGGAATTCCGCAGGGGCCTTCTCACAGCCTCAGGGGCCGCTACGGGGACTCCTCATGGTCGGGCTGGGCTGCGGCAGTGACGGGGCCCCACCAGGCACACCGGAGGACAGCGTCTTTCCCCTTAATTCCTCCTGGGTCGGGCGTGGCCAACAGTAGCACAGCGGTGGCCCTCTCCTGGTGTCGGGGGCCGCCGGGGCAGATGACAGCCAGGGGGACGCTCCACAAGGCACACAGCCCCGCTCCTCGCAGTGTCTCGGGGGAAATAGGAACGCTAGGAAGTCCCTCTCAGGGTCGCCAATACCAGCGCTTCACAGGACCCAGCAGGTGGGCGCTTGAGGCAGAACTACAGCACTTTACAGGTGGCACAGTGCTCAGGAGGGAATGCAGCGCTTAGTAGGGATAGCGCTGGGGACAGGTTTCTCACTAGCGCTTCAGAGCACAGTAGGGGAGCGCTGGGCAGGTAGGGCAGGCAGCCCCACAGTGGAGATGATGTAGGACAGCAAAGGGGGTTAGGCAGGACAGCGCAGGCCCAGTACCTGATTGATCCCCAGTAGTCCTGGCAGTTAGGTTTGTCCTTGGCGCTTGGTGGTTCCTGCGCCCTTGATAGGTTACAGTCTCTTGGTTTCTTGGGTTGGGGGGGTTGAGTTGAAGGCTTTCCTCAACAGGTCGCCTCAGATGGTCCCTGGGTTCCCCTCCCGCCGGGCCAGATCAGTGGGCTAGTTCAGTGTTCCTTACTCAGCTTGGTGGGCAGCGTCTAAACCCTGTCACCCCCAGTGGTATAGGTTTCTGACTAGGCCCTACCGCCTAAGTCTCCTGCGTAAGGTCCCCCAGGTCAGTGATGCTCCAACTGACTGGAAAGTTTCCCTCCCTTTTCTTTTATAGTGGCAGTTGGCAGTCGGTGACCACTCCCCTATTCCGGAAGGTTCCAGGAGCTTTCTCACTCTAGCTATGAGCAGGGCAGGCAGGCTGGAGTCGCAACAATGGTTAGGGGTTCCGGTCAGCTCCTGGCTACTAGAGTGCGTCTAAAAAGACCATGCTGCAGTAGCAGGGGTCAGTGGCAGCCATGTTGGGGGAAGAGAGCACCTGCACCATAGCATTGATTAGCAATGGGAAGGTGTCTAGAGACCTAAGGCCAACAAAAAGAAGGTGGAAAAATGAGGGAAAGGTGAAAAAAATAGGGAAAGACCACCCTAAGGCTGACAGGTCTAACAGGGACCATCTTGATTCTGGGCTGTGAAGACATTCATTGGCCAGAAACCCAATTTTAGCAAGAGTCCCCTGACTCGTTTTCACTATGTTCTAGTGCATTCATGTGTAAACACTGAAACATGTAGCAGAAAGCGCTGCTGTGGCAGCTGTGCACATTAATTGTGTGATCTGCTGCAGCTTGCATGGAGGCAGTTGTGAGACTGGAGTATACTTTTTCCCTTGCCAGCTTGCCGGGCTCCCAAAGCCTTATATCAGTGCTGGATGGCTCTTAACAGCCTCCAGACTCAGCAGCCCATCAGGGGAAACAAAGGTCTCACTTCACTATGCTTACTTTAACAGTCTCTATATTTTGATACCTCCGATCTATATTCTTAAAAGACATTATTCAAGTCGAAAATTATTTTAAGAATTGTGTATATTATTCAAGGATAGACTGTTTGTACACAACATTAAAGTATGCAATTAATGCCAAAATTGTCTATGTGTAGCTGAAATGATTCCTACTTTATTCTTTGGATATGCAGATTTCATCTAGAGTAACAAAATTTAGATAAAACAGTGGCAATGCAGTATGAAGTGCAAGATGGTAGGTGCAGCCCATGCAGTGATCACTGATGTAAAAATTTAAAGTAATTGGCATAAGTGGCAGCTGCTCTCGAGAAGCAGTAGTGGGGCAGTGAGGAAGGGGAAAGAGGGGTGGGGGGTTGTTAAAAAGAAATCACTTAGCTGCTGGCCAGCCATCACCTCTTCTCCATTCTCTCCCTGGCTTCTCCTGTGGTATCAGGAAGCACCTGGGCTCCTCATAGCCATTCACAACACTGCAAAGCAACGTTGTGATTGGTCTGAGTGCCGTGGTTCAAGGCTCATTTAATTTTAACATGGGGACCCAAACAATGGCTCACGACCACGGGGAAGTATTATCTGAAAAACAAAGGTCCTTAGCTTATCAGAATCAACAAGAACACAATAATATGGGCCATATTAGGAGACTATATCTGCCTCTGCCCAGCCGGGCAGGGTATTTATTTCAAATGATAAGAAGGTGATACTTGGTTAGAAGGCACAATCTTGTACCATACTTTGAGACAAACAAACAACATATAAGGAAAAGGGTTACACAGGCAAATTTGAGCAATGTTTGGCCACTTTTAACTCAGTGATAAAAATCTCAAGTATTGCCAAAAAACACTAGACACAGGAAGTTAGAACACAATGGACAGTCGACGTTCCGATCCCTTTTTGCTCTAGTTAGTTGGGATCATCTTCAGGACTAAGGTTTTGAAAGCATTTGCCTGCCTGAATTACTTTAGAATCCGCCTGTTTAGGGAGGAAAGAGAAGGAAAGAAGAGAGGGGGCCAAGGGCTGCATTACTCGCTGTTTCTTCAACGTTCGAACATGTCCATTATTTTGCACATTTCACTTTTAATCGGAATCGACTTATAGTGTTTAGTGACTGGATGTGGAAAGTACAGCTGTCATACACGAGCGGGTGTACGGGTGAATAGTGATTTTGTGATCCTTGAATTAGAGTTGCAAACAAAATCCGAGATTATAAAATTGAACTGCCAACCTTAGCTTCGTTGGCTCTCACATAATGATCTATTCACATCATGAACGACGGGACATTTAGATTCTATTTGAACCCTCGGGTGTACAGTCATTCGTAAACATTCAAACCATGCATCGCGGTGGTAGACAGAGGATGTAGTTACCCCGAATTCAATTAGTTAAAATGAGACCGGGGGTCGAGTCTTGCCAACAATGCCAGTGGCTGGAGTGGGTGAGAGACCTGGGTGTGAGGAGGGGGTTATGTTAAAACCAAGGAGGGCACTATGACTGTTTGAAAAGCAAGTGATTAGCGGCGGTTTACCTCTGTGCTATTTGCAGGTGGTCGAAGTCCGGGCAGTATTAATCTGCTGTGAAGTCCGGATTGCTTCTAGGGAGAGGGAGTGGGTTCAGTGAGTTACACTCATGGAAACCAAAAAAGGTTCCGAGTGGGGGTGAACTATAAAACTCAGAACGCGCTTACCTCGGAGAGTCCTTCGACTCACAATGGTAGGGATAACCGAGGTCCAGAACGGTTCTTCGGATGTTTTTCTAAAACCAGTGGGAAAAACGGGACGGTCAGTCTCCAATTGAATTTAAAGGATTAGGTATTGGCGGGTGAATACGGGTACGCCGGAGTTGGGAGGTCTTACCTCGAAGAACTGGAGGCTCCGTAGAATCGGGAGTCTGTAGACTTGGATACAATGTCGAATCTGTCTGCTGCTTCGGGGAGCAGTGATAGCGAGTGTACTCCACTGGTTAAAGTACGCCGCGTTTAGGGGAGATGGCTATAGAAAGAGGACTGACGAATTAGTGTGGCCATCCGAGAAAGGGAAATGGGTTGGGTGACACTTGGAACCCAAGTTGGGACATAAACGAAGGACTACCAATTGTATATTTGGAAATTGCGTGAGGTTCCTTATTAGTGCTCATACGTTAAAAAGTGTATTTAGTGCTGGTGACATAAGTGATAAAAATGTTCAAATAACATTACATTTCAGACCATATAAACAATTGCAAGCTGTTAAAACCTTATTTGAACTAGAGTTGCCATACGTAACAAGTAACTTTACATACACTTTTGCCAGATTCAATTTAGAGTAAAGTAGTCCAGTCTTCTGCTCGATTTAGACCATTCCTTATTGTGTCGAATTGAATCATTGTCCTGAGTTCCTCTCTGTTGAGCAACTGCGATATGTCTCCACCTCAAGGTGGCAATTTCAATACTTTGAGTATTGTCCATTTGATGTCATTCTCGTTGTGCCCTGCCGTGATGAAGTGATCGACCAAAGGGGCGTTGGCAGTTTTACATCTCACTCTGCTCCTGTGCTGGCAGATGCGCGTCTTTGCTTTCTGTGTCGTCTGTCCAATGTACAGCTTCAAGCATGGGCATTGTATAGCATATATTACATTCAACGAGTTGCAATTGGAAAATGCACGTCTTTCAAACGTGGTGCCATTGTGAGTGAATTTTTTACCCTCCACCGTGTACTCGCAAACGTTACAACAACCGCACTTCACGTGGCCTATAATGGGCGGTAAGCCCCAAGCTGAGGTAATTGTTGCACATTGTGGTGTGGATGGGAGCGCTGCTCTCACTAGATGGTCTTTGAGATTTTTACTTTTACGAAAGGCAAAGAGTGGGGTATCAATGTTTAGCACGCTTGCATTTACTGTTGGCCAATGCTTTTTGATAGTGGTTCAAGGCTCAGCCAGGGAATCGGAGCCTGGGCATGTTCTCCATTCAAGCTGTAATGCAGCCTGGGTGGAGTACAGGGTAAGTATGCATGAATGTTTGGCTGGCCTAGACGGCTGGCCAAACATTTATGCATACTTAGGGAGTGCAAACTACTCCTCCCCTGCTCTACCAGCAGGGCAGATCTGTCCTGCCCTGCCAAAACGCCACAGCAGACACTTTAAAATGATAATAACGTTACTATTATCATTTCCTTTTTCCTTTTTTTTTACACTGCGAAAAGCTGTGGGGCGACACTCCTCAGCCTTAGTGGAAGAGCGACCACTAATTGGTTTATGTACAATTAAAAAGTCAGCTAACTCACACTATTATTAACACCAGCAGTATACAGGTAAAGTTTATGGTTTTCACAAATCATAATTTCATGCTCTAATTCTTCATCTGTGCTTCTCCGCTGACTTGTGACCCTGATCCGAAATACTATTCCATTTGTCCTTCCTATATCTTCCACCTCCTGGAGGCATCATGCTTTTTTTCTCTTCTCTGCCACAGAGGTTTAAAGCTCATACTGTGATTAAAGTTATTTTCAACTGTGCCTTTTCCAGATTTAACGCTTCCTCAATACTACCAGATTTGTCACCAAGCTCCTCTTTCCCAGCTAAGTGAAAGTGTGTCCTTTTCCCAGTTTTTGGAGAGTGTTCAGAGACGCTGCTATCAGACTATCTGCCGACACAATCCCTCGGCTTCACACACCTGTGAGTATGCGCCACGCTGGAATGGGCAGGCCCACCTTACACTGTGCCTATCTGTTACATAAATTTGCATAATGCACAGATTTTTTTATTTATTTTTTGTTAGGGTTTTATATAGCGCGAACTAGACCAGAGAAATCGGGCATCAGTGCACTTTACATGAGCACCAGTTTCTTTACAGAAGGACATTCATTTAACTGTCAGGGCTAGGGTGGCTTGCGGTCTAGGGCCCGCCCCACTCTGTAGCGTGCCCTTGTGTGGCAAGATGCATCTGGCAACATTGGGTGGGCGTTGGTGGCTGATGTGTGCAAAGCCTGCTGCAAAACACTGTTAGCCCCCATTGTAGAACTGTCATTCAGTGTTTGAGTGTTTCTGTGTGTTTAAACCTGTGTTTTCTCCCTCTCCGCCTAATGCGTGAGGTTTTGCACCCTGAAAGCGTCCGCGTAATGCGTGAGCTTTCCCTGTCAGGTCGCATGCGTGAGCTCGCGCTTGGGCGTTGTCACGTTATCTTACGCGACCGCGCCCAAGCTACCGTGCTCACTATTCCTAGCGTTTCAGAGAGGAAGCAGGAGGTTCTTGTTTCTCCGCTGCGCTGTTTATCTTTTGGCCTTCCAGGAGCTGATTTCTATCGGAGGCTTCAGAGAGGTTCCAGGGGGCGTGGCAGCATGCAGTTTCTTCGGTGATCGTTCTGCTGAGTTGAAGAGAACGCCGAGGGTGTTCAGAAAGCTTGTCTGATCTCCATTTTAGTAGAGTAGGTCGTACTCTACAGGTAGGGGAGAGAACTTGAAGCTAATTAGCCATATTACTGTGGATTTACAAATAAGGAAGTAATTAATCTAAAACCAGTTTGCATATTGAATGTCACAAGTCTCTGATTCATTTAGTGTATTATCTTTGCGCAATACTACGTTCCCCATCTAAAAACTGAGTAACAACCTTTGAATTGTTTATTCTTTGATCATTACAACGCGCTATTGTATTGCTAATTTATGGAACAGTTTTGGCGCAATTCTTAAGAATCTTCATCAAGTGATTTCTCATGTGAATGTGTGAATACTTTGTTTTGATTGTGTTCTGAGTAGGAAACTCAGCAAATTGTCAGCACCAATCTATGCCCATGGTAAAGAAATCTATTTACTGGAAAGGCGTGTTATTTCGTTTCATTGAAGAAGAATTTCTGTCGCTATTTACAACAAAAAGTTGCAATTTACAAACTATAAGGAAAAGGCTTGTACTAGTGATTGTGAACTAGTGGCAAGGGCTCAAAATTCAGTTAGTCTCTGTTAATTGCAGGGATTTTGGAATTCTTTTTGTTGCTGAGGCTTGAGTTAGGAAAACTCTCAGTTTTGATTTAAAGGTTTAAAGGTTCATAGTCTGGTATTAGGCTTGAAAGTATTTGTTGTATAACTTTTCCTTTTCAGATCTCCTTCCCTGCTGTTCCCTTCCTAATTCCCTTTCCCCCCCGCTTGATCACTCCAAGATTCTGTGTAATTATTACATTCGGAATTGGAGGTATCGAGAGGTGGGTCCTTATAACTTCACGACAGACCCCGAGGAAGACTTCGTCTGACAGAATAGTGAGCCCACGAATTATTTTCCTCCCGGTCTGATCGTGAAGTCATAATGACTACCATCAATGATTTAATGTCGGCTATTGTGCGTATGCAGGCAGATTTAAAAGAGACTATGAATGCAACCTCTGTATTGGCTGCTAAAGTAGATAATATTCAACTGCAAAGAACCCCTCTTCCAGAAGATGTTCAAGACACTGGTGCTGGTAGGGCAGCTACAAACATTGCCGTTACTGTTCCACCCCAGATCCCTTTAGCAGCTCCCGAGCGTTTTTCTGGGGATTCTTCCAAGGTACAGATCTTCTTGACTCAAATAGAACTACACTTTGCTTGCAGACCAGCTGCGTTTCCAACCCCTCAGTCCAGAATAGCATTTCTAATTTCTTATTTAACTGGAGATGCAGCAAACTGGGCAGTTCCTTTGGTTAGACAAGATGATGCCTTGTTATATAATTGGAAACGCTTTGTTGAAGAATTTGAAAAAGTTTTTGATCGACGTACTGTGACCTTATCTGCTGATCGAGAACTACTCCAATTAAAACAAGGAAACAGGGATCTAGTTGCTTACTTGTCACATTTTAACAGATTAATAGCTGAAACTTCTTGGCCAGAAGAAAAGAGAGCGGCTCTTTTCTATCAAGGGTTAAAAGACGATCTAAAAGATGTTCTGGCGCAAATTGACCCACAACCAACAGTGTGTTCTGAATTGATCAATCTAACCCTACGTTTAGATCATAGACTCTCTGAACGAAGATCAGATAGGAAAAGAGTTGATAAACCTACTTGGAGAACGGAAACTAAATCCAGACCTCAATTTGCGCATTCTGAATCTAGTTCTGAGCCAATGGAAATCGGGACCCTTAGACAACCATTATCTAAAGAAGAAAAAGACAATAGGCGCAAGAATGGACAATGCCTTTATTGTGGTCGCAAGGGTCATTTTGTGAAGGATTGTTTGACGAAACCAAAAGGCAAGTTTCCAAATTTCAGTAAGACAGCAGCAATAGAAAAAACCGATCAGAAGTCGGAAAACTAACTTGCCCAAGATGTTTTAAGGGAGATCTCTTGGGAACCATTGCCTTCCCTTCAGTCAATTCATGTGTGTCCAATTACAAAGCACATTTCAGATTAGCTGTCCAAATTCGGTTAACTCATGAAACGTGCCAAATGGAGGTTTTAATTGATTCTGGAGCAACAGGTAATTTTGTAGATTTAGAAACTGCTCAACGCCTGCGAATAATCTGTGAACAAAAGGAAACTCCGGAGATTGTTCAAGCAGTAGATGGGAAAATACTTGCTGGAGGTCCAGTAACCATGCAAACTACTAAAGTGACTATGTACTGTGAAGATGTGAAGCAACAGTTGCATAAGGAAGAAATACAGTTTGATGTTATTCAAGCACCTCAATATGGCTTTATCCTCGGGATGCCTTGGCTTTGTTTACATAATCCGTTTATTGATTGGCAAAAGAGAGAACTGAACTTCCTGTCTGAATACTGCCATTCTACTTGTTTAAAAACTTCTAAACCAACCATAAGTCAATTGGCCACTGCTGAAGAAAAAGAGACAGTCCTACCTAAAATGTATAAGGAGTATGCAGAGGTTTTTAGTGAAGAAAAGGCAGCCCTCCTTCCACCGCATCGTAGCTACGACTGTCAAATTGATCTCGTGCCTGGTTCTAGTGTCCCAAATTGTCGAATCTATGCTTTGTCTGAAAAAGAGAATCAACATTTAAGAAAATACCTTGATCAGTATTTAGAAAATGGCTTCATCCGCCCTTCCAAGTCCCCGGCAGCATCTCCGTTATTCTTCATTCCTAAGGCAAACGGAGAATTAAGAACTTGCATTGACTTTAGGGCCTTGAATAAAATCACAATCAAAAATAAATATCCTTTGCCGCTCATTCCCGTTCTATTGGACCAAGTCAAGAGGGCAGTGATCTACACGAAACTGGACCTAAGGGGAGCCTACCATTTGGTGCGCATTAGAAACGGTGATGAGTGGAAAACTGCATTTAAGACTCGTTATGGTTTATTCGAGTATTTGGTAATGCCATTTGGTTTGTGCAATGCACCAGCAGCTTTTCAGTTTTTCTTAAATGATGCCTTAAAGGAATTTTTAGACCTTTTCGTTATCGTCTATATAGATGATATCTTGATTTACTCCGATTCAGTAACAGAACATGAAGAGCACGTCAAAAAGGTGTTGAGCACTCTCCAGTCGCACAATTTATATTGCAAGCTATCTAAATGCGACTTCCACGTTAGAGAAGTAGAATTTCTTGGGGTTCTCCTTACACCAACTGGCATGAAAATGACTGACAGAAAAATTAAGGCGGTTGCTGAATGGCCTACTCCAAGATCAGTCCGAGACATACAATGTTTCCTGGGATTTGCAAACTTTTATCGTCGCTTTATTGATCATTTCTCCTCTGTGGTAGCTCCCATCACACGGTTGTTGAGGAAAAAGGTGAAATTCGATTGGACTCCTGAAGCTGAAAAAGCCTTCCAGACCCTGAAGAAAGCTTTTACGGAAGCACCAATTCTAATGCATCCCAATGTCGAGGAACCTTTCATTGTAGAAGCTGATGCCTCTGATGTAGCCATTGCAGCCATCTTATCTCAAAGGCATCGCACTACCGGACAAATGCACCCAGTCGCCTATATGTCTCGAAAACTAAATCCAGCTGAACAAAATTACATTATAGCCGAAAAAGAACTATTAGCTATTCTTGAAGCCTTTAAAGAATGGAGACATTATGTAATGAGTGCAAGATTTACTGTGACGGTGTATACGGATCATAGAAATTTGCAGTTCATGAGTTCTGCCAGAATGTTAACTCCTCGACAACTGAGATGGATGATGTTTTTTGCTGAATATGATTTTATCGTGACTTATCGTCCTGGTCAAGACAATAAAAAAGCTGATGCTTTATCCAGAAAAGACTCTTCTTTGCATAGATTTGAAGGAACACCGCAATCAATAATTGACCCTGACAAAGTAATCTGTGTACTATCTGCAGATCAATTTTTGGAGAAAATTCACGAAAGTTTTCCTCCTTCTCAGTGGAAACAATGGTTGAACCCAAGTTCTAATCAGACAATCAAAGAAGGGATACCCTTTCATGGAAAACAGGTTTATTTGCCTTCCAAAGAATTGCAAGAAACTGTGTTCAATTGGTTACATTCGCACCCCATGGCTGGGCATCCTGGTTCCAAAAAATCTGTGGAAAAGATACAAAATGTATTTTGGTGGCCAACTCTACAAAAAGATGTGCTTAAGATGTCTCAAGACTGTGAAACCTGTGCTAGATTCAAAACTGATCACACTAAACCAAAAGGTTTGTTACAAACACTGCCAACGCCATCTGAACCATGGAAACACATTTCTTTGGACTTCATTACCGATCTGCCCTCTGTCAACCAACATTCAGTGATTCTAGTGGTCGTTGATAGTTTAACGAAGTATGCACATTTTATTGCTTGTAAACGACTGCCCACTGCTGGTCAATTGGCTCAACTGTTTCTGCAAAATGTGGTACGATTACATGGCTTGCCTTCAGTTTTACTTTCAGACCGTGGTTCACAGTTCTCCTCAAAGTTTTGGCAACAATGGTGTCGAAGTTTGCAGATTACCTCTAACATGTCCACCAGTTATCACCCACAAACTGATGGGCAAACCGAAAGACTGAATCAGACATTAAAACAGTACTTAAGATGTTATGTTGCGGATTCCAAGAGATCTTGGTTGGATTTACTGTGGATTGCAGAAATTGCATACAATACTTCACCCCATTCTTCCACGGGATCTTCTCCTTTTGAGGCTCTTTATGGATATGTACCTAATACTATTCCTTTGACTCTGCCTAAAGATATGTGTGATACACCAGCAGTAAGAGACACTGTGCAACTCATGCAGACAATACATCAACAGATTCACAAACGCTTATTGCACAGCAAAGAGAAGTACAAAGAACAGTATGATAAAAGACATCGTCCAGGTCCGACGTACGTTCCTGGGGATAAGGTCTGGCTGTCCACAAAGAACTTGCACTTTAAGCATAAAAGTATGTTTCAACCCAAATTCATTGGTCCATATCCAGTGCTTCGTCAGGTCAACCCTGTGACTTTTAAGTTGTTGCTACCTAGATCTTTGCGGATCCATCCTGTGTTTCATACTTCCCTTCTGAAACCTGCTGGTCAAAACTTGGCTCCTCGGCCAGCTCCGGTTTTGGTTCATGGTGCGTGGGAGTTTGAAGTGCAAAACATACTGGATTCCAAGCGTAGAGGCTCCAAGTTATGGTATCTTGTTTCATGGAAAGGATATGGTTCTGAGAACGATTCTTGGGAGCCTGCTGAGAATATACATGCCTCTCGCCTGTTGCGACGTTTCCACCTCCTTCATCCTTCGAAGCCGGGCCCTAGACCGCTCCTGGGAGGGGGGAATACTGTCAGGGCTAGGGTGGCTTGCGGTCTAGGGCCCGCCCCACTCTGTAGCGTGCCCTTGTGTGGCAAGATGCATCTGGCAACATTGGGTGGGCGTTGGTGGCTGATGTGTGCAAAGCCTGCTGCAAAACACTGTTAGCCCCCATTGTAGAACTGTCATTCAGTGTTTGAGTGTTTCTGTGTGTTTAAACCTGTGTTTTCTCCCTCTCCGCCTAATGCGTGAGGTTTTGCACCCTGAAAGCGTCCGCGTAATGCGTGAGCTTTCCCTGTCAGGTCGCATGCGTGAGCTCGCGCTTGGGCGTTGTCACGTTATCTTACGCGACCGCGCCCAAGCTACCGTGCTCACTATTCCTAGCGTTTCAGAGAGGAAGCAGGAGGTTCTTGTTTCTCCGCTGCGCTGTTTATCTTTTGGCCTTCCAGGAGCTGATTTCTATCGGAGGCTTCAGAGAGGTTCCAGGGGGCGTGGCAGCATGCAGTTTCTTCGGTGATCGTTCTGCTGAGTTGAAGAGAACGCCGAGGGTGTTCAGAAAGCTTGTCTGATCTCCATTTTAGTAGAGTAGGTCGTACTCTACAGGTAGGGGAGAGAACTTGAAGCTAATTAGCCATATTACTGTGGATTTACAAATAAGGAAGTAATTAATCTAAAACCAGTTTGCATATTGAATGTCACAAGTCTCTGATTCATTTAGTGTATTATCTTTGCGCAATACTACGTTCCCCATCTAAAAACTGAGTAACAACCTTTGAATTGTTTATTCTTTGATCATTACAACGCGCTATTGTATTGCTAATTTATGGAACAGTTTTGGCGCAATTCTTAAGAATCTTCATCAAGTGATTTCTCATGTGAATGTGTGAATACTTTGTTTTGATTGTGTTCTGAGTAGGAAACTCAGCAAATTGTCAGCACCAATCTATGCCCATGGTAAAGAAATCTATTTACTGGAAAGGCGTGTTATTTCGTTTCATTGAAGAAGAATTTCTGTCGCTATTTACAACAAAAAGTTGCAATTTACAAACTATAAGGAAAAGGCTTGTACTAGTGATTGTGAACTAGTGGCAAGGGCTCAAAATTCAGTTAGTCTCTGTTAATTGCAGGGATTTTGGAATTCTTTTTGTTGCTGAGGCTTGAGTTAGGAAAACTCTCAGTTTTGATTTAAAGGTTTAAAGGTTCATAGTCTGGTATTAGGCTTGAAAGTATTTGTTGTATAACTTTTCCTTTTCAGATCTCCTTCCCTGCTGTTCCCTTCCTAATTCCCTTTCCCCCCCGCTTGATCACTCCAAGATTCTGTGTAATTATTACATTCGGAATTGGAGGTATCGAGAGGTGGGTCCTTATAACTTCACGACAGACCCCGAGGAAGACTTCGTCTGACAGTTAGGCACAGGGAGATTAAGGGGCATATTGTCAAGGACCGGTGTTAAAATTATCGCTGTTTTATCGGCAGGAAACTGCCGATAAAACGGCGATAATGGGATTGATAATACGCCCTTGGGCAAGTTGGAGCAATTGACGCCGGATGGCAGGCAAGCTGTGTGTGCCCTCTGAAAAGCGAGTGGGTGGTTGGTGATTCATATATATATATATTCACTGAAAAAAACCATAGGTTTCACACCAGTTATAGTTAGCTGGAAATTTTACTGACATAAAACCATTCAAATTCCAACGTTATAGTTAGTTGGACTGACTATAACAAGCGCGCCTGCAATGCACTGCTGATGACGTCACATATTACATCACTCATGACATGGTCAGTGATATCACTCATGACATCACTGATGACACCATCCAGTGAATGTGTGTCTTTCTGAAAAATAAATATGTTTTATATATGTATTTGTAAAGGTTGATGGAAGAATAAATGGTTAAATAAGTGTGTAAATGGATGTTTTAAAAAAAAAATTGATTGGTTAACTGGCTTATTAAGTGTATCTTAGTGAATACATATATTAGCGAGTAATTTTTATTTATTTAAATATATGTATTAGTGTTTCACTTTGTGTATAAGTGGCTGCATGGGTTGGTAACTGACTCACTGTTTGTATGTGTTTTGAAGACAGCATATGTGCAGGACTGTATGGGTGGATGAGTGTGTATATGTATGTGTTAGTGAGTGAATGATGTTCTCACTAGTGTCTTTATCAGTAACAACATATGTTTTAATCTAGTATATGTGAGTATTGATGTATATCAGTGAGTATATGTGAGAGTGGGAGATTGAAAGAGTTCCTGTTTATATAAGTATGTGTTTCTATAAGTGATTGTTTAAGAGAGTAAGTATGTGTAAGTGGTAGTGTGTGTATAGTTATAAATGCAAATAAATGGATGTTCAATAGTTGATTTTCATGTGTGAGTATGTGTGTGAGTAACTTTTGGATGACTGTCGGTGTGTAACAGGATGTATTGGTGTATCACTACATATGATGAGTGAGTATATGTATGAGTGACTATATAGAACTGTTGGTGAATAAGTGGATGTGTATATAGATGGTGGAATTACTGAATTGGTTGGTGTAACTGGTTTAGGTATATCCATTTTTTGAAAATGTTAGTTTCTATTTTTGAATTTGTGTTTCAAGGGTTACATTACACTGAAAGGAGATCTGTCACTCTGTCACAAGGATGGTGTCATCAGTGATGTCATGAGTGATGTCACTGACCATGTCATGAGTGATGTAATATGTGACGTCATCAGCAGTGCATTGCAGGCGCGCTTGTTATAGTGAGTCCAACTAACTATAACGTTGGAATTTGAATGGTTTTATGTCAGTAAAATTTCCAGCTAACTATAACTGGTGTGAAACCTATGTTTTTTTCAGTGAATTTAATAGGTTTTTTAAATGCTAATTCCTAACTATAAATGGTGTGAAACCTATGGTTTTTTCAGTGAATTTCATAGGTTTTTTAAATGCTAATTCCTAACTATATATAGGTCCTCAAACCTATGAAATGTAATATTTTTATAATGAATCCTATATTGTATATTTATATAATACTATATATTTTTTTTTTGCCCTGGAGCGCTCCCGGTGCGCGCCCCGGTGAGCGCACGGAAAGCGCAGTTTTTCGGCGCGCCCCGGGGCACGCACCGGTGAGCGTCCCGTTAGCGCTATTGCCGTGAATGAAAACATCATCGTGACGTATCGCGTAGCCGCGGCCGCGTGATACGCACGCCGTAAGCGCACCCGGAAGCACTCGAGCGAATACGATCGCGCAACGTAAGCATCCGACGCGCTTACGCGGCACGTCCGGGGGCTCACAGCGTAAGCCTGCCGGGTCATGTGACCTGAAAATAACACTTTTTATTGGTGCAGAACAGTTTTGGTTTCTAAATGATGAAAGCCCGGGTCATGTGACCTGAAAATAACACTTTTCATTGGTTCAGGACAGTTTTTTTTCCAAATGATGAAAGACCCCACCTTTTTTCCTTATTCTGACTTTGTCTTTTGACTGAAGAAGATCTGTTTGGAGATCTCTGAATAATATTTTGTACTTTAAAATGGCTACAGTAGCAGCAGCAGCTGGAGAATCTGCACCACCACCACCAAGAGGACCACCACAACACCACAGTGGTGGAGATGAAGAAGAGGAGGAGGAGGAGGAGGAGGAGGAGGGGAGTAGGACATTCCTACCAAAAGACAATACCCCATATAGGCCAAAGCAGCACATTGTGTGGGAGTTTTCTTCCATCCCAGAGGGCAAGAAGAAAGTGAATGTGCCAAAGGTGACTTGCCTAATCTGTAACATGGAACTTTCAAGGGGGAACCCTAATAAAAAATACTCCTTTGGCAACAACACCATGATTCAGCACATGCAGCGCAGGCATCCCAACAACTATGCTGCGGCAGAGGTGAGAGAACTGGCCAGCAACCCTCCCCAATCTTCACCCAGCACCTTCAAACGAAAGCAACCCACTCCATCGGGACCAGAGACAAGGGAGATGGTCCCAAACATACAACCACAGTTTGGGGAATACAAGATCTCTTGTATATTTTGTGGTAAGACCATTACCTATGGTGAGCAAAGCATAAAGCTCATCAACCGTGCTGGTGACAACCAGAATTGCCCCAAAAAACAATAATTTTTTCCTTATTTTTTTTGCTCCAGTTGAGCCGTTTACAATTCCCTGTTTTTGGTTTCTCCCCATAAAAATAACAAAAAAATATAAAATAGTTCATAGAAGCCAAAAAAAGTACAAAATGTTCAAAAAAACATAAAAAAAATATAAAACAACAAAAAGAAGAAAAAATACAGTTCTTTTTAGAACTACCTCCAATTTATAAAAAAAGGCTAGATTTTTTAAAAAGTCTGTCATTCTTTTTTTCCCAAGGTATGCTCCCCAGTCTGCTCCCCGGTGCAGGTACCGGGCGCTCCCCCCGCGCAAATCGAAAAAAAAAAGATTTTTTTTTTTGTCCCGCGGGGCCCTTTTATATCTCCCACATCAAACCTAGGGGGTCAGGGGGGTCTACTCTGCCCCCTTATGGTCATTTCCCCCTTTGTTTTTGCCACCTCTTGTGTCTCGATCCTACCGAGACACAAGATGGCGGCCGCTCCGGACTGTTTGGAATGTTGAAAGACACCCGAGAGCCAATCAGCTTTCCGCGCGCAAAGTTGCGTAGCGCGCTGGTTAGCTCCCCGGTGCGCTTACCGGGGCGCGCTTATAGATATATATATTTTTTTGAACCTAAATAACACAAAATCCACTGGAGCACATAGCTTGAGACATAGCAAAGGCACATCGGGCTACCAGTCCCTACAATTTTGCCAAGTTTAGTGGAAATCCATTCAGCCGTTCGGGCTAAGAGTGAGGTCGACCGCCCTATGGAAATTAAAATGGGGAAAACACGTTTTGGGACCCCCTTTTTTCTCATCCCCCACTTGACGAATCCCCCCCAAACATTCAGGGAAGGACCTGAGCGCCGCGAGGCAAATTTGAGGAAATTTTCAGGCAGATTCCTCAACCGGCGCCAAAGTTATTCCCAATAGAATGTTGCGATTTCCTATTGAAAATAATCCTAACTATAACTACCTACTGGCGACCGCCAGTAGGTAATATATATATATATATATATATATATATATATATATATATATATATATATATATATATATATATATATATATATATATATATATATATTATATATATATATATATATATATATATTTCTGCTTGTTTCCAATCAGCAACACGCCCACCATCAGGAATCGCGGCAGAAGAAGAAACAGAAGACCCAGGATGCAGGTGAGTTTTTATTTTAGGCACACCTCGTCAGCATAATGTTTCGGCCTACACAGAGGCCTTGGTCACATGACGCACTGATAGAAGTGAGCTGAATTTAAAGTGCAAGTGCAAAAGTGACAGTACAATTGATTGGCTGATATATTGGAAGGGGGGTGTCTTATGACAATCGACATGGAAAACATCTTGTTTGAAGTGCTATAACGGGTAATCCCACAACATTCATAACATTCACTGTATAAATACATAGGAATATTAAAGACTGCCAAACCTATATCGTATATAGTAAAATACCAGGATAAAACCTAATAAATAAACAGTTTTGTATTTTAAAGAATATATATACATACGTTATATTAAATTTAATTGAGTTTGGCACATCAAACCTCAGGATGCTGTGTTTAAATACACGATTGCCCTTAATATCCGTTTCTGCACTGGAACCCCACAACGATGCACTATGCTGATGTTAGACAATTTCAATGCCACCTGTCCATATATCATACAATGGGTTTTGACTGTCTCATTTATTTAACCCCCATAGCCAATTGTTTGTACTGGTGTGATGAACAAAACAGAAATTATATTGTAAAATTATATGTGCAGAAAAAACCAAATGTGGTAAAATCTTACATACAGGTTATACATAACCTATACTACGTGATACATATTCCGATAAGTATGAACCAGGCATATTCGTTTCATGTGTACCCCACTATTCAACCCAGCTGTAGATACATATATAGTTGTAATAGTGAAAGGGCACAAATGTTCTGGTAGTAAGCAACTGAAACGGGTATCTCATGTAATTCGGGCAGTAGCAGGATATTTGGTGACACTTGGAGTTATCTAGAGACAAGTATAGAAATCCTCTGTGGAATTGAGGCCATGCGGGGTCTTACTGTCCATTTCTAAAATGTATCTAGTCTCCAACGCACTTAAAGTGCCTTCCCTATTGCCACCTCTCCTCAGAGGACCTACAGTATCTATGGCATAATACCTAAGGAGTCCACTGTTGTTATTGTGGTGCTCCTTGAAATGCCTCGCAACAGGATATGTGGCATCATTAATATTGATGGCCCTTATGTGCTGGAGTATCCTCTTGTGGACCTGCAATTTGGTACTACCAATATATTGCAGGCCACACGGACACTCCAGCACATATACCACGTATTCACTCTTGCACGTGAGTTGTTTATTGATTTTGCGGGGCACCGTGGAAAATGCAGGTAGGAACTCGGTTTTATTGAGTCCATGCAGACATGCCTTGCAGCTGGAGCATTTTCTGAACCCTTTGCTTGCGGCCATCCAATTTTTAGGGGGGATCACCTCAAGACTTGATTTGACCAAGGCATCCTGCAAGGAATACGCCTTCCTGAAAGTGATCGCTGGCTTGCAAGGCATGTGTTCACCAATTACTGGGTCTAACCTAATCAAGTTCCAGTGTTTATTGACTATCTTCCTTAGTGCACCGTGTTGTCTATTGTAGGTCCAAATGAGTCTTGTTGGTTGAGATACCTTGATATCTGTGAGTCTCTGAACTCTTTTATGGGTCAAGGCGTGGCTACGGGACAGGGCATTGGCTTTGTTGATAGCTATGTCAATTAGACTCTCTTTATACCCTCTGGCCAGAAACCGTTGCTTACTGGCTGCTTGCGCCATTTTGCAATGGTTATCTGTGCTGCAAATGCGCCTAATTCTAAGCATCTCCCCATAGGGTATGCTTCTAATTAGGTGCGGGTATGGTGGCTATCAGCATGCAGTACAGTATTGCCCGCAGTGGGCTTTCTGTAAAGTTTAGTGTCCAACCTGTCCTGGTTGACCTAAATTGTGATGTCCAGAAAATGTGCTTGAGACTGACTGGGATGTGATGTACATGCCAGGTTATATGCATTGCTATTCAAGGTTTCAATTAATTTAGTTGCCTCCTCACACGTCCCACGCCAAATCATCAGGACATCATCGATGTACCTGTACCATTGTACGATATGGCGGGAGCAGATTTCATGGTGATCACCATGGAGGACCTGTCTCTCCCAGTAGCCCAGGTGCAAACAGGCATAACTAGAAGAGAAACAGGCCCCCATGGCTACACCCCTGACCTGCTGATAATATTGGTTGAGGAACAATAAATAATTGTGATTTAAACAGAAACTGGTCATGGTAAGTAGCATTTTGTTATGTTCAGCTAGCTCAATCGGGCGCTGGCCCAAGTAGAATTGTATGGCTCTCATTCCGTCTGTGTGCACAATACTGGTGTAAAGTGATGTTACATCAAGCGTGATTAACCAGTAGTCTTTTTCCCATTTTACATAATTGATTTTTCTTAAAAAGTCACTTGAATCCTGGATGTACGATGGGAGTGCTACAACATATTCCTGAAGGAATGAGTCAATGTAAGTTGTGGCATTCTCTAGCAACCCCCCACACGCCGAAATGATATTCCAAATGAAGTAGCCCTCGCAAGTGAAGACACACACTCAACGCTTCGTTTACCCTTTTTATTCCGGCAGGCAGCAGCTAACTGGAGACGATTCTTTTGCCAATTTGCCAAACGTGTTTCAGGGAAAGGTTCCTTGTGGTCACCGACTTGGCTTCTGGGGAAGCAACAGCTCAACAGTTTATATGCAGAAGACGATAGTTCTCAATCCCGCCCACCTGGGCGTGTCTGCATTCAGGCATTGTGGTACCAGTAGTTTATCGTGTTTCCATAGTGGATGTAGCTGATAATTTTCTCCTGCAAGTAAATATTCCAGTTTGGTCGCTGGTACAAGCTGGGCCAGCCGCTGCTTTTCTTGCGCCACACCAGAACAGGTACGTTGTTCCTCTGTGTGTGTCTCATCGCACAGAGACATACGGACCCGCCTCGCCAGCGGGTGGGTTGTCATCGTGGCCCAGAGCAGGCCACATATATTCCAAAAGAAGTTGCCCTCGCAAGTGAAGACACCCAATCAATGCTTAGTTTACCCTTTTTATTCCGGCAGGCAGCAGCTAACTGGAGACCGCTCTTCCAACGATTCTTTTGCCAATTTGCCTAATGCGTTTCAGGGAAAAGTTCCTCTCTGTCACAGGCTTGGCTTCAGAGGAAGCAACTGCTCAACAATTTATATGCAGGTGACAATAGTTCTCAATCCCGCCCACCTGGACATGTCTGCATTCAAGCATTCTGGTACCTGTAGTTTATCGTGTTTCCATAGTGGATGTAGCTGATAATTTTCTCCCGCAAGTAAATGTTCAAGTTCGGTCGCTGGTACAAGCTGGGCCAGCCGCTGCTTTTCTTGCGCCACACCAGAACAGGTACGTTGTTCCTCTGTGTGTGTCTCATCGCACAAATACACACGGACCCGCCTCACAAAGGTTGTCTTCGTGGCTAGGTGGCCCCCAGGGACCCTCAGGATTGAAGAGGAATAATTCCCCAACTTAAAACACACCACTGGGAGTGTTTGCACACATGTCACCTCAGGCCAGTCCCCTTCCTTCACCACTGTGCAAACGTGCCCTCTGGCGAGTTGTAATACTCACTCATCATATGTACTCATAGACCTATACATTGTGTTACACACCGCCACACATCCATAGAGTTACTTACACACATAGTATTAGTCACACATGCAAAGAAAGTATCAAACATCCATTTACTTGCATATACAGTTATACACATACTACCACACTTAATTCTAAAGAAACTTACACATACTTACTCACACCATCCAGTGAATGTGTGCCTTTCTGAAAAATAAATATGTTTTATATATGTATATGTAAAGGTCAATGGAAGAATAAATGTTTAAATAAGTGTCTTAATGGATGATTTAAAAAAAAATTGATTGGTTAACTGGCTTATTAAGTGTATTTTAGTGAATACATATATTAGCGAATATTGTTTAAATATTTAAATGTTTGTATCAGTGTTTCACTTTGTGTATAAGTGGCTGCATGGGTTGGTGAGTAGCTACATGTGTGTGTATATGGGTTATTAGATGTTTTTTTTAGTATCAGTATGAGTGTCTGTATGGTTTGGTGGGGGTATTACTTAGCACATAGATGCATCAATGACTGACTCACTGTTTGTATGTGTTTGGAAGACAGCTTATGTGCAGGACTGTATGGATGGATGAGTGTGTATATGTGTGTGTTAGTGAGTGAATGACTGTCTCACTAGTGTCTTTATCAGTAACTACATATGCTTTAATCTAGTATATGTGAGTATTGATGTATATAAGTGAGTATATGTGAGAGTGAGATATTGTAAGAGTTCCTGTTTAAATAAGTATGTGTTTCGATAAGTGATTGTTTAAGAGAGTAAGTATGTGTAAGTTTCCTTAGAAGTAAGGTGGTAGTGTGTGTATAGCTGTATATGCAAAGAAATGGATGTTCAATAGTTTATTTGCATGTGTGAGTATGTGTGTGAGCAACTTTTGGAAGACTGTCGATGTGTTACATGATGTATAGGTGTATCACTGCATATGATGAGTGAGTATATGTATGAGTGACTACATAGAACTGTTGGTGAATTAGTGGATGTGTATATAAATGGTGGAATTACTGAATTGGTTGTTGTAACTGGTATGGGTATCTCCTTTTTTTTGAAAATTTTAGTTTCTATTTTTGAATATGTGTTTCAAGGGTTACAGTGAAAGGAGGTCTGTCACAAGGATGGTGTCATGAGTGATGTCACTGACCATGTCATGAGTGATGTAATATGTGACGTCATCAGCAGTGCATTACACGCACAATTTATAGTGAGTCCAACTAACTATAACGTGGAATTTCAATGGTTTTATGTCAGTAAAATTTCCAGCTAACTATAACTGTTGTGAAACCTATGGTTTTTTTCAGTGAATTTAATAGGTTTTTTAAATGCTAATTCCTAACTATAACTGGTGTGAAACCTATGGTTTTTTCAGTGAATTTCATAGGTTTTTTAAATGCTAATTCCTAACTATAACGGATGTGAAACCTATGGTTTTTTCAGTGAATTTCATAGGTTTTTTAAATGCTATTTCCTAACTATATATAAGGCCCCAAATGTATATTTTTTTCTTTGAATTTCAAAATGTTGTTAATAGCAAATGTCTATAGCTATAAAATGTAATATTTTTGAAAAAGAATGAATCCTATATTTTATTTGTATTTAAAAAAAAATTTTAATGTATTTTTTTTCTTTACCCTGCAGCGCTCCCGGGGCGCGCCCCGGAAAGTGTAGTCTTTTTAAGCGCCCCAGGGCGCGCTCCAGAGAGCATCCCGTTAGCGCTATTGCCGCGAACAAAAACATAATCGTGACGTATCGCGTAGCCGCGTCCACGTGATACGCACGGCGTAAGCGCACCCAGAAGCACTCGAGCGAATACGATCGCGCAACGTAAACATGTGATTAGGGTCACCTGTATTTTTTGTGGTAAGACCATCTCCTATGGTGAGCAGAGCCTAAAGCTCATCCTCCTTGCTGGTGACAACCACAATTGCCCCAAAAACCCCTAATTTTTTCCTGATTTTTTTTTGCTCCTGTTGAGCCATTTTCAATTCCTTGTTTTTTGTTTCTCCCCATAAAAATAACCGAAAAAAATACAAAATAGTTCATAAAAGCCAAAAAAAGTACAAAATGTAAAAAAAAATTAAAAAAAATATAAAACAACAAAAAGTAGAAAAAAACAGTTCTTTTTAGAACTACCTCCAAATTCTAAAAAAGGCTAAATTTTTTTAAAACTCTATCATTCATTTTTCCCCATGGGCCGCTCCCGGTCCGCTCCCCGGTGTGCGTACCGGGTGCTCCCCCCGCAGAAATTTAAAAAAAAATTATTTTGCACCGCGGAGCCCTTTTATAGCCCCCACATCAAACCTAGGGAGTCAGGGGGGTCTACCCTGCCCCCTTATGGTCAATTCCCCCTTTGTTTTTGCCAACTCTTGTGTCTCGATCCTACCGAGACACAAGATGGCGGCCACTCCGGACTGTTTAGAATGTTTACAGACACCCGACAGCCAATCAGATTTCCGTGCGCACCTTGCGTGTCGCGCCCGCTGCGCTCCCCGGTGCACGTACCGGGGCTCGGCTATAGATATATATATTTTTTTGAACCTAAATTACTCAAAATCCACTGGAGCACATATCTTGAGACATAGCAAAGGCACATAGGGCTACCAGTCCCTACAATTTTGCCAAGTTTGGTTTAAATCCATTCAGCCGTTCGGGCTAAAAGTGAGTTTGACCGCCCTATGGAAATTAACATGGGGAAAACACGTTTTGGGACCCCCCTTTTATCTCGGCCCCCGCTTGACGAATCCCCCCCAAACTTTCAAGGAAGGACCAGAGCTCCACGAGGCAAATTTGAGGAAATCTTCAGGCAGATTCGTCAACCGGCACCAAAGTTATTCCAAATAGAATTTTGAGATTTTGCATTGAAAAAGATTCTAACTATAACTACCTACTGGCGACCGCCAGTGGGATTTATATATATATATATATATATATATATATATATATATATATATATATATATATATATATATATATATATATATATATATATATATATATATATATATATATATATATATATATATATATATATATATATATATATATATATATATACATGTCCAAAACATCTTCCCTCATGGAAAACAGCTGAGTCGCACACATGACTTCATTTTATGGCCATTTTATTTAAAGGTGAACAGCGTGATTTGAGGACTTTACTAACGCGTTTCGTTTCCCTTGGAAACTTTTTCAAAGTGGTGTCTTGCACCTAACAGGCAGTCCGTTTAGTTCCACAGTTCAGTATTTAATTTTTACTTTTTACCTTTTCTCCGAAGGCATTTCATTGTGGAAACATTCCATTTTAAAGTTGCATTGTGGAGCCTGTGGTCCTGACGGCTGTCTGCAAATTAAACCCTCCAGTGGGCGGTGAGTTGATCTTGCTGTTCTGATAAACTAATTTTTTCGGCTTGAAGTTTCCCATGTCAGCCCCCTTTTCAGGCTGACTCGGGACCAATACCAAGGTCCAGTCCTCGGCGGCACCCCTCTCCCTGGTCCGTTTTGTCGATTCCAGCACTTTGGTTCAGTTCGGGAGAGCGTGGCGCTCTTATGGCGGTGCGTGTACTCTTCGGCGGAACCAAGCCGATGTGAATGTCCAAAACATCTTCCCTCATGGAAAACAGCTGAGTCGCACACATGACTTCATTTTATGGCCATTTTATTTAAAGGTGAACAGCGTGATTTGAGGACTTTACTAACGCGTTTCGTTTCCCTTGGAAACTTTTTCAAAGTGGTGTCCTGCACCTAACAGGCAGTCCGTTTAGTTCCACAGTTCAGTATTTAATTTTTACTTTTTACCTTTTCTCCGAAGGCATTTCATTGTGGTAACATTCCATTTTAAAGTTGCATTGTGGAGCCTGTGGTCCTGACGGCTGTCTGCAAATTAAACCCTCCAGTGGGCGGTGAGTTGATCTTGCTGTTCTGATAAACTAATTTTTTCGGCTTGAAGTTTCCCATGTCAGCCCCCTTTTGAGGCTGACTCGGGACCAATACCAAGGTCCAGTCCTCGGCGGCACCCCTCTCCCTGGTCCGTTTTGTCGATTCCAGCACTTTGGTTCAGTTCGGGAGAGCGTGGCGCTCTTATGGCGGTGCGTGTACTCTTCGGCGGAACCAAGCCGATGTGAATGTCCAAAACATCTTCCCTCATGGAAAACAGCTGAGTCGCACACATGACTTCATTTTATGGCCATTTTATTTAAAGGTGAACAGCGTGATTTGAGGACTTTACTAACGCGTTTCGTTTCCCTTGGAAACTTTTTCAAAGTGGTGTCCTGCACCTAACAGGCAGTCCGTTTAGTTCCACAGTTCAGTATTTAATTTTTACTTTTTACCTTTTCTCCGAAGGCATTTCATTGTGGAAACATTCCATTTTAAAGTTGCATTGTGGAGCCTGTGGTCCTGACGGCTGTCTGCAAATTAAACCCTCCAGTGGGCGGTGAGTTGATCTTGCTGTTCTGATAAACTAATTTTTTCGGCTTGAAGTTTCCCATGTCAGCCCCCTTTTCAGGCTGACTCGGGACCAATACCAAGGTCCAGTCCTCGGCGGCACCCCTCTCCCTGGTCCGTTTTGTCGATTCCAGCACTTTGGTTCAGTTCGGGAGAGCGTGGCGCTCTTATGGCGGTGCGTGTACTCTTCGGCGGAACCAAGCCGATGTGAATGTCCAAAACATCTTCCCTCATGGAAAACAGCTGAGTCGCACACATGACTTCATTTTATGGCCATTTTATTTAAAGGTGAACAGCGTGATTTGAGGACTTTACTAACGCGTCAACCGGCGCCAAAGTTATTCCAAATAGAATTTTGAGATTTTGCATTGAAAAAGATCCTAACTATAACTACCTACTGGCGACCGCCAGTGGGATTTATATATATATATATATATATATATATATATATATATATATATATATATATATATATATATATATATATATATATATATGTCCAAAACATCTTCCCTCATGGAAAACAGCTGAGTCGCACACATGACTTCATTTTATGGCCATTTTATTTAAAGGTGAACAGCGTGATTTGAGGACTTTACTAACGCGTTTCGTTTCCCTTGGAAACTTTTTCAAAGTGGTGTCTTGCACCTAACAGGCAGTCCGTTTAGTTCCACAGTTCAGTATTTAATTTTTACTTTTTACCTTTTCTCCGAAGGCATTTCATTGTGGAAACATTCCATTTTAAAGTTGCATTGTGGAGCCTGTGGTCCTGACGGCTGTCTGCAAATTAAACCCTCCAGTGGGCGGTGAGTTGATCTTGCTGTTCTGATAAACTAATTTTTTCGGCTTGAAGTTTCCCATGTCAGCCCCCTTTTCAGGCTGACTCGGGACCAATACCAAGGTCCAGTCCTCGGCGGCACCCCTCTCCCTGGTCCGTTTTGTCGATTCCAGCACTTTGGTTCAGTTCGGGAGAGCGTGGCGCTCTTATGGCGGTGCGTGTACTCTTCGGCGGAACCAAGCCGATGTGAATGTCCAAAACATCTTCCCTCATGGAAAACAGCTGAGTCGCACACATGACTTCATTTTATGGCCATTTTATTTAAAGGTGAACAGCGTGATTTGAGGACTTTACTAACGCGTTTCGTTTCCCTTGGAAACTTTTTCAAAGTGGTGTCCTGCACCTAACAGGCAGTCCGTTTAGTTCCACAGTTCAGTATTTAATTTTTACTTTTTACCTTTTCTCCGAAGGCATTTCATTGTGGAAACATTCCATTTTAAAGTTGCATTGTGGAGCCTGTGGTCCTGACGGCTGTCTGCAAATTAAACCCTCCAGTGGGCGGTGAGTTGATCTTGCTGTTCTGATAAACTAATTTTTTCGGCTTGAAGTTTCCCATGTCAGCCCCCTTTTGAGGCTGACTCGGGACCAATACCAAGGTCCAGTCCTCGGCGGCACCCCTCTCCCTGGTCCGTTTTGTCGATTCCAGCACTTTGGTTCAGTTCGGGAGAGCGTGGCGCTCTTATGGCGGTGCGTGTACTCTTCGGCGGAACCAAGCCGATGTGAATGTCCAAAACATCTTCCCTCATGGAAAACAGCTGAGTCGCACACATGACTTCATTTTATGGCCATTTTATTTAAAGGTGAACAGCGTGATTTGAGGACTTTACTAACGCGTTTCGTTTCCCTTGGAAACTTTTTCAAAGTGTTGTCCTGCACCTAACAGGCAGTCCGTTTAGTTCCACAGTTCAGTATTTAATTTTTACTTTTTACCTTTTCTCCGAAGGCATTTCATTGTGGAAACATTCCATTTTAAAGTTGCATTGTGGAGCCTGTGGTCCTGACGGCTGTCTGCAAATTAAACCCTCCAGTGGGCGGTGAGTTGATCTTGCTGTTCTGATAAACTAATTTTTTCGGCTTGAAGTTTCCCATGTCAGCCCCCTTTTCAGGCTGACTCGGGACCAATACCAAGGTCCAGTCCTCGGCGGCACCCCTCTCCCTGGTCCGTTTTGTCGATTCCAGCACTTTGGTTCAGTTCGGGAGAGCGTGGCGCTCTTATGGCGGTGCGTGTACTTTTCGGCGGAACCAAGCCGATGTGAATGTCCAAAACATCTTCCCTCATGGAAAACAGCTGAGTCGCACACATGACTTCATTTTATGGCCATTTTATTTAAAGGTGAACAGCGTGATTTGAGGACTTTACTAACGCGTTTCGTTTCCCTTGGAAACTTTTTCAAAGTGGTGTCCTGCACCTAACAGGCAGTCCGTTTAGTTCCACAGTTCAGTATTTAATTTTTACTTTTTACCTTTTCTCCGAAGGCATTTCATTGTGGAAACATTCCATTTTAAAGTTGCATTGTGGAGCCTGTGGTCCTGACGGCTGTCTGCAAATTAAACCCTCCAGTGGGCGGTGAGTTGATCTTGCTGTTCTGATAAACTAATTTTTTCGGCTTGAAGTTTCCCATGTCAGCCCCCTTTTCAGGCTGACTCGGGACCAATACCAAGGTCCAGTCCTCGGCGGCACCCCTCTCCCTGGTCCGTTTTGTCGATTCCAGCACTTTGGTTCAGTTCGGGAGAGCGTGGCGCTCTTATGGCGGTGCGTGTACTCTTCGGCGGAACCAAGCCGATGTGAATGTCCAAAACATCTTCCCACATGGAAAACAGCTGAGTCGCACACATGACTTCATTTTATGGCCATTTTATTTAAAGGTGAACAGCGTGATTTGAGGACTTTACTAACGCGTTTCGTTTCCCTTGGAAACTTTTTCAAAGTGGTGTCCTGCACCTAACAGGCAGTCCGTTTAGTTCCACAGTTCAGTATTTAATTTTTACTTTTTACCTTTTCTCCGAAGGCATTTCATTGTGGAAACATTCCATTTTAAAGTGGCATTGTGGAGCCTGTGGTCCTGACGGCTGTCTGCAAATTTAACCCTCCAGTGGGCGGTGAGTTGATCTTGCTGTTCTGATAAACTAATTTTTTCGGCTTGAAGTTTCCCATGTCAGCCCCCTTTTCAGGCTGACTCGGGACCAATACCAAGGTCCAGTCCTCGGCGGCACCCCTCTCCCTGGTCCGTTTTGTCGATTCCAGCACTTTGGTTCAGTTCGGGAGAGCGTGGCGCTCTTATGGCGGTGCGTGTACTCTTCGGCGGAACCAAGCCGATGTGAATGTCCAAAACATCTTCCCTCATGGAAAACAGCTGAGTCGCACACATGACTTCATTTTATGGCCATTTTATTTAAAGGTGAACAGCGTGATTTGAGGACTTTACTAACGCGTTTCGTTTCCCTTGGAAACTTTTTCAAAGTGGTGTCCTGCACCTAACAGGCAGTCCGTTTAGTTCCACAGTTCAGTATTTAATTTTTACTTTTTACCTTTTCTCCGAAGGCATTTCATTGTGGAAACATTCCATTTTAAAGTTGCATTGTGGAGCCTGTGGTCCTGACGGCTGTCTGCAAATTAAACCCTCCAGTGGGCGGTGAGTTGATCTTGCTGTTCTGATAAACTAATTTTTTCGGCTTGAAGTTTCCCATGTCAGCCCCCTTTTCAGGCTGACTCGGGACCAATACCAAGGTCCAGTCCTCGGCGGCACCCCTCTCCCTGGTCCGTTTTGTCGATTCCAGCACTTTGGTTCAGTTCGGGAGAGCGTGGCGCTCTTATGGCGGTGCGTGTACTCTTCGGCGGAACCAAGCCGATGTGAATGTCCAAAACATCTTCCCTCATGGAAAACAGCTGAGTCGCACACATGACTTCATTTTATGGCCATTTTATTTAAAGGTGAACAGCGTGATTTGAGGACTTTACTAACGCGTTTCGTTTCCCTTGGAAACTTTTTCAAAGTGGTGTCCTGCACCTAACAGGCAGTCCGTTTAGTTCCACAGTTCAGTATTTAATTTTTACTTTTTACCTTTTCTCCGAAGGCATTTCATTGTGGAAACATTCCATTTTAAAGTTGCATTGTGGAGCCTGTGGTCCTGACGGCTGTCTGCAAATTAAACCCTCCAGTGGGCGGTGAGTTGATCTTGCTGTTCTGATAAACTAATTTTTTCGGCTTGAAGTTTCCCATGTCAGCCCCCTTTTCAGGCTGACTCGGGACCAATAATCAAGGTCCAGTCCTCGGCGGCACCCCTCTCCGTTCGCCAGTAGGTATATATAGTTAGGATTTTTTTCCTATGGGATTTTTGAAAATTCTATGTTGAATAACCTTGGCGTTTGTGGACGGAATTAGCTGAAATTTTCAGGAAAATGGCACATATTGTTTCTGAGCAGCCCCTGAAAATTTGGGGGGGTTTCGTCAAGGGGGGGCAGAGAAAAAAGGTGGGTCCCAAAACGCATTTTTAACATTGAGTTTTCCATAGGGCGGTTGGACTCACTTTTAGCTCGAACGGCTGAATGGAATTACACGAAACTTGGCAAAATTGTAGATATGGTTTGCCCGACGTGCCTTTGCTATGTCTCAATATATGTGCTCCAGTGGATTTTGAGAAATTAACATTTTTAAGAACAGATATATCTGTGACAGCGCACCGGTTAGCGCCCCGGTTCGCGTACCAGACGCGTAACGGATCTTCGCGAAGCGAAGCTGATTGGTTGTCGGGTGTCTGTCAACATTCGAAACAGTTGGGAGCGGCCGCCATCTTGTGTCTCGGTAGGATCGAGACACAAGATGTGGCAAAAACAAAGGGGGAAATGAGCATAAGGGGGCAGAGTACATCCTCCCTGACCCCCTAGGTTTGATGAGGGGGCTTTAAAAGGGCCTCGCGGGGTTAAAAAATTAATAATTTTTATATCGTTTTTTTGTGGGGGATGCGCTCAGTACGCGCACCGGGAAGCGGTCCGGGAAGCGTAATATTGGGAAAATAGGATGAAAGAATGTTCAAATATTGTATGTTTATTGATTGTTATTTTTGTTTTTTTAAATTTATTTTATTTAAGTACCAACATGTAGGAACAAATGCAGAGTCTAAAAATAAAAATACATTGTTTCCTTTGTAGATATCTTGCAGGTTGTTTCAGAAGTTATTGTGGTATATGGAATTCATAGCGTAGCCTGTCAGGAAAGCAGAAACACAATGGAGGCAGGACATGATAAAGAGATGTTAAATACACATTGGAGATGATATAGTGGAAGAAAGGAAGTAACTATGAGCAAACTTAAAGTTGCACAGTATATTTAAAGTCTGATTTTACATTATAATCAATTTGCTACTACTTTAAAAACTACATATAAAAATGAATAATGTCTCAAACAATTTTTGAATCATTATATATAAATTTATTTTTCTGATTTGTTTTCAAAATTAAAAAGAACTTCTAATAATTCTTGGTCAGATTTTGTCTCATTTTCAATTAAGAAATCCACAGCTTCAACACATTGCAGAAGTTCTATGTCCATTGATTCATCAAAGAATTCTGATTCATTTTCTGTGTCTTGGTTGCATTCTGCAACAATTTCCACGTTATTTTTTGCTCTCCTTCCATTTCTGTGCTGTAAAATGAATTTTAAAAAAATATATCAGTACAGATAGGGCACTGTTGGGTTTAAGTACAGAGAGGTAGTTTGGTTTTTTAAACAGTGATTTTTTCTTTGGGCAGTGTATGGTATCAGACTGGAAGTAGAAATATCAAAAAATGTATGTGATAAAGTCTAAGTAATTTCTTAATTATACAAGACAAGCCTAACTCCATCCATAACTAAAACAGAGAAGTCTATTTTATTCTATAAGTATTACAGAGGGATAGTATATAACTATCAGAAAATGTTTTCCTAATTAACTTAAAGTACAGAACATACTTCAGTTTTTAAAATAACATCTTACCTTTCAAATAGAAGTTTAAGTTATCAGTTGAAATGTACTTGATATGTACTTCAAGAAGTAGTAGTCAAAATGGCTGTGTTTCTCTCTCTTTCTTTATATATATTCAGGTACATAACCAATCAAATGTCATGAAATAATAGAAGATATTGAAAGTAGCATTTTAATTGGTTGACAATTCTAACACTTCCTAAGTGTTTTGCTTAGGTAATTTACCTCAGGATATTTAATCAGGCTTACAGCATAATTTTCTCAATGAAATTCCATCAAATTTGGGGAAATGGTAGGGACTGCTATGTAGTAGGGGCTATTCAATATTTGATGAAAGTGTCTGTAGTTGTTTTTCTGTAAATTACTTTCCCACCTTTTTTTATCGAGCGCTTACCGGTGCGCTCCCTGGTACGCGAACCGGCAGCGTTACGGGAGTCCTCCATTTTGAGTATTGGTAGAATTGATACACAAAATGGAGGACAAACAATGTTCGGAATGGGTAGAAGGGGGCACGGTAGACACTTTGTGACCCTCTAGGTTTTCGGGAGGGAGGATTAGGATGCTGATACATGCAAAAATAAAGAAAAAAAAAATAAAAAATTTCACGGGGGGAACGCCTGGTACGCACACCAGTAAGCGAACCGGGAGCGTACTTTGGTGAAAAAAAAAAAGAATACATTTTACAGCTTTTGATATTTGCTATTAAAAACCATTGAAATTCAGTGAAAAAACCATAGGTTATAGACCATATATAGTTAGGAATTAGCATTTACAAAACCTTGAAAATTCACTGAAAAAACCATAGGTTATAGACCATATATAGTTAGGGATTAGCATTTTCAAAACCTTTTTTTACTCGCACAAAACCATTGAAATTCGCATATATAGTTAGTTGCACTAACTATATATCGCGCACCCGCAATCCACTGCTGATGATGTCACATATTACATCATTCATGACATGGTCAGTGACATCACTGATGACATCACTGATGACAACTCAAATGACATCACTGACAACATCACTAATGACAAATAAAATGACATCACTGATGACATCATCCAGTGACTGTATGTTTATGTAAAGTTAAAATATGTCATACATATTGAAGAATGAGTGGATGTATAAGTGTCTGGATGAAGGATTTAGTAGCTGCATGACAGACTGTATGAGAGAGTGATTAAATGTGTCTCACTGAGTGCATGGGTTAGTGACTAAACTGTCTTAATTTGTGCATCATTATGTCTGTTGCTCTGTAAACTGCTGCATGTGTTGATCAGTAGCTATATGAGTAACTATATGGGTAATTGATTGGTTACCCAAGTATTTGTATGGAAGAGTGAGTGTGTGTGTGGGGGTGGCTGGGAGGTGTGTGACTCTGTGCATAGATGTGTGAATAGTTGATTCACTAAATGTATGGGTTCAAAACTGCATGTGGAAACAGCTGTATGGGTGGTTGACTGTGTGCATGAGTGTATTGGTGAGTAAATGGATATCTCAGTGCTATATGTCAAAGTAAGTACATATGTAAAACACAGTACATGTGAGAGTTGACATATATAAATTACTGTGTATAATAGCTAGTGAATGTGTGAGTGGCTGCATGGATCATTGAAAACTTGTATCAGTGATTGTATAAGAGAGTAAATATGTGTTAGAATAAGTTTCAATAAGTAAGATGTGTATAACTGTATAGTTGAGGAAATGGAGGTGTGATTGATTCTTTGCATGACTGACTAGGTGTATGAGTAACTCTATGGATGAGTGACAATCTGTGAGTGTCTGTTTACACTGAGTGTATCTAAGGTTATATTAGAGTCTGAACAGATTCATCGTATTATCACATGAATGACGTCAACAGTGATGTTGTCAGTGATGTCATTTGAGTTGTCATCAGTGATGTCATCAGTGATGTCACTGACCATGTCATGAATGATGTAATATGTGACATCATCAGCAGTGGATTGCGGGTGCACGATATATAGTTAGTGCAACTAACTATATATGCGAATTTCAATGGTTTTGTGCGAGTAAAAAAAGGTTTTGAAAATGCTAATCCCTAACTATATATGGTCTATAACCTATGTTTTTTTCAGTGAATTTTCAAGGTTTTGTAAATGCTAATTCCTAACTATATATGGTCTATAACCTATGGTTTTCTCAGTGAATATATATATATATATATATATATATATATATATATATATATATATATATATATATATATATATATATATATATATATATATATATATATATATATATATATATATATATATTTTTTTTTTTATATATATATATATATATATATCTCGCTCAAGGCTTTATTTCCCAGCAAAAGGAAAGAATGGGCGCACTCACAGGATCCTTCTTGCTCAGTGATTATTTATTTTGCATCAAAATTAAACACAGGATGCGTTTCGGCTTTCGCTCCTTCTTCCAACTGTGATAAAGTGCATACAAACAATAAACGCCATTTTATCTCAAGTCTTCACAGTGTTTCCGGCACAAATTCATTAACATAGAAAGCGGAATTGGCCGCAGACAGTAAATTAAACAGAAGCGCCATCTTTTAGCATGTTCATTCTACAAACGTATTAAACTAGTGTTTGGGTCATATATTTATACATTGAAATTCATAAAAATTCGATTTACACAACTCGTGCACAATTGAGCCCTGAATGGGCTTTAATCATAAGGACATCATTGGTCTCAAAATGAATGCACCTAACACTTTATGTAGTCTTCTAAAAAGATCACAATTAATCAATTTCAATGAACGCTCTTTGGCAGATGCCTTTGAACATAAATCGTTACAGATAAAGAATTTTCATGAGTCAGCATGCACATTCAAATGTAATGCAGACAATTAGTATTCAATAGACAATTTAACTTCTAACCAGATATCGCTAGCTGGAATACCCCCAATTCCTGTTTTCAGCCTAGGTGAATTGAAAGCTCTTCCTCAGTATTTAGGGCATGTGGGATTATGTTTGCATGTCTATAATAAATCTAGACTCAAGTCTACGCAATCTCAATTCGCGGTTGCCACAGCAGTCACTGGCTGGGATATGATTAATGCAGAAAAATTTCAGGAGATTCCCATCACTTTTATGATGCTGGGCAAAATGCCTCATCTCAGGGTACAAGAAATCCTTATTTTCAATTGCTCGGGCGTGCTCTAAAATTCTCCGTTTAGTTGGATGTATAGTGCTGCCTATAAAATATTTAGCACATGGGCATACCAGGCAGTACACGCATAATGGGGTATTGCAAGTCAAAAACTTGTTTATCATTTTTACACCCTTCATACCAGGTATCTTATAAGAGAGAACTTTGGAACTGTTTTTAACAGGCCTTACATTTGGAGCATGGAAAAAACCCGGTGATTTTATTCTCTGGACAAATGGGATTGGTTTGTAGTGACTCCTGACCAATACATCCTTTAATGATTTGCTGCGTATAAATGTTACTTGTAGGTATTTGGGGAGTGTCCTCCCTATTATCTGATCAGTCTTCAGAATGTGGCAGTTACGGCACAAGATTTTCCTTAAGGTCCCAGCCTCATTCGAAAAAGTAGTAATGAATCGACATGTGTCATCCCCTTGATTATTAGGTCTCTCCCCATCCCTTAGTAGGCAATGTCTTGGTATTTTCTCTACCTTAGCCAGAGTTTTTAGAAATAAATCTTGACAGTAGCCCCCTGCTTTACATTTTATAGAAACACATAGTCACTAGATGATGTCATCAGTGATGTCATTTGAGATGTCATCAGTGATGTCATTAGTGAAGTCACTGACCATGTCATGAATGATGTAATATGTGACGTCATCAGCAGTGCATTGCAGGGGCGCGAGTTATAGTTAGCTCAACTAACTATAACAGGGGAATTTCTATTGTTTTGCATGAGTGAAATGTCCAACTTACTATAACGTTCCTGAAACCTATGGTTTTTTCAGTGAATTTCAAAGGTTTTTTAAATGCTGATTTCTAACTATAAAGTACCTGAAACCTATGGTCTTTTCAGTGAATTTCAAAGGTTTTTTAAATGCTAATTTCTAATTATAATGTTAATTAAACATATCTTTTTTTCTGTGTTTTTTAATTATCATCCCATTCTCAAACTGGTGAAAACTGCAAAACTCTTCCATTGATAACTTCCGCCAACAAAATCGCAACAAATGAGAGCCACAACTAACGCTTCTGATATGCAAAGAAAGCGTTCCCGTGCAAAAAAACATGAAAACACCACTTACCTATATTTTCAACAAACAGCCAAATCTGCACTGTGATCTAAAAAGCAGACGATACGCCAACTTACCAGTAACAAATTAACATCAACCTTTAACTGGTGTAAGGAGGTCGACTATATACTACTCGAATAAGACCAGTGGCGTAACGAAAGTTGTGGGGCCCCCTGCAAAGTACTCAGAGGGGCCCTTGCTCCGAATTTAATCCGGAGCTCTCAGCCTGAGCACAGTGATGAGGGGGCCCCCTGCGGGGGCTGCGGGGTCCTGTGTTGCTCCACTGGTACCACGAATATCGACATTAACAACACATAGGGTCTGATTCAAAAACCCATTGACTGCCCCAAACCTATGTTTATGGCCAAAAAGGACTCCATTTATGCTTGCCAGTTATCCACAAATGGATACCCGTCAGTCTGTCTTAAATGGTATTACTACTGCCTAATTATACGCCAAAACTTCTTACAATTATGGAGTAGTGACTCTAGCACTAGGGGTGAGGAGTAAGAGGTTTTAGTTTGCCTTGGAAGTCGATGAATGCCCACACCGTCTGGGTTTAATAGCATTCATACACTCTCCGACTCTTTCCTAGCCTGATAACAGTTGTGGACTGGAGTAACTTCCCTAATAGGATGCGAAAGAAAACATAGCAATAGAGGTGTATGGGAAGGGACTTCTCCAGTCCATGCAGAAAATAGATCTCCCAGTGGAGATTTTTTTTTTTAAAACATGTGCATTTGCACATTAGACTGCACTTCCACAAAGTGTAGTTTATTCTATTCATAACTTCACCTTCTGAAAATATCAGATGTCTCATAGCATTCCCATTAGTGCAGCTGGAAATCTGCAGCATCCTTAAACTGTACACTAAGCAGACTTGGGCGAAATATAAATTACACCATTGAAATCAGGGCACGAGTCGGGGGTAAACGCAGGTACAGGGCGTCCACCCACTATTTTCACAGGGTGGATACCGTGTACCCTGCTAAGAAGTAGGGCCCCACAGAAATATGTTGAACTTGTCCCAGTGTAATTTCCAAACACCGGGACACGTTCAGCAGCGCCTACACGTTGTCTGCTTTCCTTTTCCAGCAGCAACACGCAGGCAGCGAGGGGGCTTTTGTTCCTCCTCCAGCTGGGCAAAGATAAAGACAGAAGTTAAGGGGCCATCAGGCCGCCTTTAGATCTAGTATGGGACCTGAGGCGTCCTGGAACCTCACAAACAAAAGCACACAGCTTATCTCTTAACAGGTACTTAAGAGAGGCAGCTTTTGACTTTGTTCTGTCCCTGTATATAAGAAATGCATAAACTGTAAGAATGGGTTGGTCTGTCCCAGTATTTAAACACTATTGTATTTCTTTTATAGTTCTACTCATCCCAATGCAGAGTGTTAGAGCGCTTTACATAACATACACGGTATCCATTCCAAATAAATCATGTAAGTGTATAAATCAATGTTCAAGATGTGTTACATAAGACAGTCAGGGTTACAAGGTGTAAGAGTCAAATACCCTTCGTAGCTCACTGTGGTCTACCAGAAGGATTACAATTTATAAAAAGCAAGTAACAAAATGATCTCCGTGTTCAAAGCAGTAACCCACTTACCTATCTACATACAATAAAAATCTGTGATCTGCTTGTTAGATGATGTGCTTTGCAAGGAGACAACTTTAAAAACATATTTTATAAAATTTTCAGTTGCCACATGCTATATACACATATCAGAGCATCACTTCCAGTGAGGTTACTTCCTGCGACGCCATGTGGAATATCACGCGTCATGACGTCATGTGTTTGATGACACACGTCATGATGTCACTTGTATACTGCCTAACTTGGTCAACCCCCCCACTTCTTCTTTTAGTACTTGTGCCCTGATTGAAATTTTGTATATTTGCGAATTTCAAGTTACACGTTTGATAAGAAATTCCAGAAATTGCACCATTACCCTACATTGTGTAATTATGCTGCTGCTCACCTCAAAATTAGTGCGTAGGAGTGCAGGAACAACTCAAACAACAAGAATAACTGTTGTTTGAAGCAATACTTATTTGCACTTTTGTTTGCACAAAGTATGTAGTCTCATCAAAAATTGACATGAGGGCGCATTTTGCGCTAAAACATAGTGCATAATGATACATTTGCATGTCAGGAAATTACTTACTTAATGTGTCCCAAAATTTGTGTAATTACGCAAAGCAAATTTAGAGAATTTGACACACCTCTAGTTTAAATTGATGATTAGCACTTTGGTGCAAATTATTACCACAGCGCTTTTAGCTTAACCTTTTACATGTAAAAAAAAGAGAAAATTGTTTCACTACACCCAAATATAGGAAAGTGAGCAAATTCATAACGCTCCACTTTTTATTATGATACAAACGTGTTTCAGTGATTTGGGCTGGAGCAATTTACTTGGAATACGCACGCAGCCAGCATGAGGCAAATAGATTTTTCCTTGTTTTGGACGAGTGCAAACTTTACAAAATCATCTTCCGATTCCTAATCCCCGCTTCCCCGGTTGACAGAAATGTTTGATCCTCGGCTGGTTACTTCATCTCCATGTGCCGTGGTTCTTTTATTTGACAAATCTAAAAGCACTCAAAACAGGCTCTCCCCAAGATCTGAGTGTGTTCATTTCCAGAGACATCGCCAGCCTTGTTGAAACTTTTGTGTTTTTGATGGAATTACAGTGACTCTATTAACACCTTGGCTGCTGATTGAATTCTCCTCCTGTGCTGGGCCCCAATGATAATGGGTGTGGTCGTGACGGAACCATTCCGTCATCAGCACAGCTCAGCCGTGACTGATGACGGAATGGTTCCGTCACAAGCATTGAAGGGGTAAAAATCTAGGTATGGGGTTTAAGTTTTTTCAACCTGTTTACCAAAGCTTCAATGTCTTAGGTGTAATATCGACTTTTACAGAAGCCCAGGTGGTTAATGCGCCTGCTGCAGCAGTTCAGTGAGCAGTGGGGTCCTTACCTCTTTTCTACCCTTCATTGAAGTAAATTCGCCAAAGGCCAGGAAAAACGGAAGTGACATCAACTTGAGCTCGTGCCCTACCATTAGCCTCTCAACAGTCCCATGTTGAGGAAACGAAGAAGAGGAAATAATAAAAATATCAGCCATAAAGTAGAATCCCAGCCATCCTCTGGTGTGAGGCGTGAAGGTACAAAAGTGAACACGATTTCTCCGCTCTTGGTATAATCTCCTATCGTCTGGGACAGTGAAAAACTAGCGCAAATCCTCTCCTGCACTGTGTTTACTGCTTGTGAAACAAAACATGAAACAAACCGATATGCTCCACTATGTTTTACAAATCAATTTGCGGCAAGGCAGAAATCGAGTACCCTGAATTTCCTAATATGTGTGTGACTGTGACATATAAATACTACCCGATGAAACAAATACATTTATGTACTTTTAAAGTATGGAGATTAATCTGAGAGTAAACCAAAATACGTTTGTTCAATTTTCTTTAAATTAAAGATAGCCCTGGAAAATTTGATCTCTGTGGAAAACCTCGGAGCTACACATGTTCTCATTTTTTCCCACTGCAAGGTGCATGGAGGGGCCCCGCTCCAGCTTTTGTCCAAAGCTCTCGGACGAGAGTACTTAATGTGCTGGGGGGGCCCCCTGCAGCTCAGGTCCCCCCTGCACCACGGGGGTTGTGGGGGCCTGTGTTACGCCCCTGAATAAGACCCAACTCCCAGCCACATCTAAAGACCAACACGTGATAGAGCTACTGATCATGCAGCTCCGACACCCAACAAGGGCACAACACCCAGCGCCGCCACCACCAGAACCTCCCCCCCCCGGACCACCCCCCGCTATTACCACCGAGGCAGCGCAAAACAGGACAACGGACCTTCCCAAAAAACCATGTCCCCTCAGCCGCACAATAGCTGAATATTGGGAGATATGGCAACTAACTATTTATGAAGAAGGCAAGTCACCCATCAATAGTAATGCACACAGTGCCAAGTGTAATGCTGATGTACTGCACAGACCTCACTATGCAAAGCACAAACCTCTCCATGTGGAGATATACTATTGATACTTGTAGGGTAGTGCTCAGTGCATGCAACCATGTTACCTCAGGCAGTGGGGAAGATCTCTGTCATGTAGCTGTTTTGTCCTCCCCCCCCGGGAAGCGGAAGCGGAGTGGGCTGGTCCAACGTACGCCACTCCAGTGAAGGGGTATGAATAAATAGGCCAGGCTCTGGGTGTGGTTACCTTGTGGGAAGACCAATGAATCTGCAGAGCGGCGGCCCTCACCCTGGCACGTGGCTGCCACCATGAGTGGGACTCCTCCACACAGGCCCCCTGCGAACCCAGCGGCACACCACTGCAGACGTATGTCTGTACCAACTACTGCCTTCAATCTACACTGCGGACAGCAGGGTTCACAACTTGAATTCAGCCTTGATTTATTAATTGCACAGAGAATTGTACTCTATGTCATCAGATTTTGTGAAGAAGAAGTGACAAAAAGCATTCCTCAATGTCTATGCTAACTACTGCCTTTGATCTACACTGCGGACATCAGGGCTCTCAATTCAGATGCAGTGGCAATTGCAGATGATGCAGTCTAGTTCGCAAGACACGTTGCTCCCAGTGTGGCCCGCAAGGACCACGCATTATCGCAGGATGCGCACACGCTGTGTGCTTCAGGTGCTACTAACTCACTGCACCATAAATCATCTCCACGTGACCTTATCAAGGCAAGACATTGCTCCCAGTGCGGCCCACCGGGACCATGTATCATTGCAGGGTGCGCACACACCGAGTACGCCAGGTGCCACTAACTGTGCCACGCTGCCTGAGCCCTACACTGGGGATACACGGTTCACAATTCAAGATTAGTAGCGACGCAAATTTTGTAAGAGACTATAATGGGTTAAGAAGACCAAATGCTCCCAATCTGTGCAGCTCAAGTCAATGTCACCAGCCTGTGGGCATTTGCTGACCGCTGCCTCCCGCCAATACTGTGGAAGATCGGCGACACGTGGTGCCAACTAACCCTGTTCAACACAAGCTGATCCCACATGTGTAACTGGTTCCTGAGTACTGAATGGCAACGACCCCAACTTTGTGGCAGCGACCACAGCACCAGAATCCCTTCAATCAGTGAAGGATATGTGCATATGGAAGGCCAGCTGCACATGGTGCCACTAAACCTGTACTACGCAGGCTGGTGGGGCCACCAAAGTATGCACGTGGCTGTGGGCCCTTCCTCACCGCTACCTCTGACCTACACTGTGGAAGACCCTCGACACATAGTGCCACTAACCGTCTTCAACATAAGCTGATCCCACATGTGTAACTGTGTCCTGAGTCCTGAATAGCAGTGACCCCAATTCCGTGAGTCAACCACAGCATCAGACTCCCTTCGATCAGTGAGGCATATTGCCATTAGGAAGGCTGGCGACACGTGCTGCCACTAACTCTGTTCAACACAAGCTAATCCCACATGTGTAACTGTGTCCTGAGTCCTGAATGGCAGCGACCCCAACTTTGTGGCAGCGACCACAGCACCAGACTCCCTTCAATCAGTGAGGCATATTTCCATATGAAACGGCGGCGACACGCGGTGCCACTAACTCTCTTTAACACAAGCCAATCCCACATGTGTAACTGTGTCCTGAGTCCTGAATCGCACTGACTCCAAGTCCTTGGCAGTGACCACAGCACCACACTCCCTTCAATCAGTGAGGCATATTTCTATATGCAAGGCCGGCAACACGAAGTCCCACCAAACCTCTTTAACACAAGCCGATCCCACATGTGTAACTGTGTCCTGAGTTCTGAATGACAGCGACCCCAACTTCGTGGCCGCGACCACAGCATCTCACTCCCTTCGATTAGTGAGGAGTATTTACAGATTGAAGTATGCCGACAAGTGGTGCCACTAAACCTGCACTACGCAGGCCGTGGGGCCACCAATGTATACACATGGCTGTGGGCCCTTCCTCATCGCTACCTCCGGCCTACACTACGGTCAGCAGGCCTCACAATTCAAATACAGTCCCGATGCCACATGACGCAGTCCAGTAGGCAAGACACATTGCTCCCAGTGCTACCTGTCCACACCAAGCACCATCACAGGCTCATACAGTCTCAATGCTTCTGGTACCACTAACCCTATTTAACACAAACCAATCCCACATGTGTAACTGTGTCCTGAGTCCTGAAAAGCAGTGACCCCAAATTTGTGGCAGCAACCACAGCACCAGACTACCTTCAGTCTTATTTGTTGTTCTTTTCTTTAAATACCTTTTTTTATATGTAAATCTATACATGACTAAGATTCTTCTTTATCCTACCGCACAGGGAAACTTCTGGGCCCAAGACATTTGTTGGGGGTATGTTGGTAATGAGGGAAGAGGGTACATTACCTGCTAATGTGGGGAGAGGGAGCGTCAAAGGGGTATCACTCACAGAAAGAACTCTGATATGTTTTCACAAATCCCTCGGACAGATGCCAGCTGATGGACTGAATCACAAAATGGTTTTTCAATACTTATGTAGTGTGAGTTATGAACAGTTCGGACCCAAGCTCGCAGAGGGACAGCTGCGGCCCGTCCCCTCGACTCCCAGACGCAGTACTACGAGCCGTCCATGTCATTGTGTCTATCCCTGCCCTGTTCCGTTGTACGTCACGTCACGCCACGCCACGCCACCCCACTCCGATTACATTCCATAATTGGCCCCACATAGCTACCTAACTCAGGCGTACTCACTGTTGGTGTGCAGGTCAGTAGTCTAGTAACCTTCCTTGATCTCACGGCCACTCCCTGAAGGCAGGTTTGCACATACACCACACCCATCCGGCACATGCTGCACAGGCCATGTGACCACACAAATATAATAGATCGTCAACGTCACATCCTTTATTGCCGGTGCTGACTAGGTGGGGAACGCTCCACAGCTCTCAATCATAAAGAGTCGATGTTGCGCAGAAGGTTAGTCGCACCCTCAGCTGTACGGCTGTTAGCTGCCTACCATCCCCTTGGTGCAGACTTCATATGCATAGGGTTAGTGCCACCCCAAACTTATGTGGCCATCAGGAGCCTACCACCACGTGACACAAACTTGAGTTTCACAGGCTTAGCGGCACCAAACCCTGAGGTGGTCTCCACCATTGACGACTCAGAACTCAGCGCCAAGTGTGAGATCTGCCGGGCCACGTAGAAGCTGAAGTGGGCTCCACCATTCAGGACTCAGCGACATCTGTCATATCCGCGGAACACCTAATGTGGTCTCTGCCATTCAGGACTTAGGACTCAGCGACATCTTTAAGATCCGCACAGAATCTGATGTGGTCTCCGCCATTCAGGACTCAGGACTCAGCAACATATCTGAGATTGGCGGGGTTTTGACGGGCATGTGCAGTCTGCCCACTGCTGCACAGTCCGCCGGCACCAGGTAATTATTTGCTCATGGATGCTCAGAGGCGACAGTCCTCTCTCTCACTCTTTCTCTCTCTCTCTGTCTCTCTCTCTCTGTCTCTCTCTCTCACTTCCCTCTCTTCTCTCTCTCTCTCTCTCTCTCTCTCTCTCTCTCTCTCTCACTCTCTTCATTCCTTTCCTTCTATCTCTCTCTCCCTTCTCCCTTTCTAACTCCCTTTCTTTCCTTCCCTCTCTTTTTCTCTCTGGCTTGTTTTTCCTTCTCTGTTTCTCTCTCTCAGTTCTTTGATATGCGCATTATACACGTCCCTATTTCGTGCTTTATTTTTCAGGCTCTGTCGTCGACATCAATGGTCCCCACAGGAGTCTTCCACCTTGTTTTTTTTTCTATTATGTTTGTTAAATTTTGTTTATTGGTTTCTTTTTTATATAAATATATTTATAAAAAAATAAAATTTAAAGATAGTTTATGATTTATAAATAAATAAAGTTTGACAAAAGTAAATTGTTTACCTTTTTCGTTGTTTTCTTAACTGCTGTGTGACTCTTTCTTGTTCTTATTACTGTTATTTGCTGGTATCCACCAAGGTGTGAAATTTTGGAGCACTTATCGGGGGAATACTGGTGATCTCTGCAGTTTGCACCAACTTCTGAATACTGTGTTAGATTTATCTCAACTTTAGTTGCATTAAAGTGCTGATAATGAAATGCAGAGTAGCCGTGCCCGTGCAAAAAGACACAAGGTGCACCTTTGCAATTTATTCTAAATACTAAAATCCTGTATTGAATTGCACTGAGGTAATGCCTGCACTTACAGTGTACACACAAAATCAATTAAGAAATCTCATTGTATTTATATTAATTAGGAATAGTGCGTCAGGTGCTGGATCTTGATGGGATACACTGCCCAGTTTGGATATTGTTCTGCACACGAAAAAATCACATCACAACTTTCACAACTGCAATGCGAAATTAATTTCGGCGATAACCCACGTTACCACCAGGAATTTTACACCTGCTTTCTGCTGGTGTTAAGCAGGACAACTACCTGCAGTATGAAAAGAAACGCAGCCAAGAGCCACACAAGAACACCCACAGGTGCTGTAGAGTTAATGAGTACGTTACAGGGATACCCATGAGGGCCACAGACTCATCCCAACAACCCCAGGCCCACCAATGCCCCCCAAACCCGCATCTGAGCAAGTATGTCCGTGTGGTCATAATGTTAGCATGATAGGCACGGGCCCTGCAACATCACAGTGTGCTATCTTCAGCAGACATTACCATGTCACCTCAGCATTGGTAGTGACTCTGGACATGTAGCTAGGCACGCATCCTCCTGCAAGCACAACACAAGTGCGGTAAGTTTGTCTCTGCGTTCTGGTGTGGCCTGCCACAAGGGCCGCATCAGACGGTGTTGTAAGGTGGCATACAACACCACCAAACGGCACTCTCATGGTATAGTACGGATGCCGCAGGACATGCCGAAATAGGCATTACAATGCTTTGCCGTACGAGTGCACGGGATACAACAGCGTACCGTACAAAAGTGTGGGGGCTTGTGGGAGAGAGTAGCAGCGGTTTGGCAACATAACACACAGTGAACCCGCCCATGTGCCACGTGCTGGGCATCTCATCCATGATGACCAAGGTCGCAGACCTCCCACAACACCCACGACCGGCCTTTGTACACATCCTCTATGAATGAAGCATTGTTTTCACTTCTATGCTCGTTCAGTGGTGTGATGTTGCCGGGTTGTGTAACTTATACTCCTTGTTGGTGTGTTTCATTTTGGCCATTGTTTGTCTATACTTGTGCTGTACTTGATTGTACATGTGTGCCATTGTGCCAATCTGCGGTGAGAATGGGTGGTGGCAGCTCCCATGCTGACCCGCTTTTCGTTGTGGCCATACCCTTGCAATCTTTTAATATTTTAAAACACTTGCCGATTGAATTGTTATATTGTTATATTTCTATATATGTTTGCACTTCTTTGCACATTTTAGACTCGCCTCTCGAGTCTGTGTACCTTTTGCTGCGGTCCTCTAAAAATTCGATTTAAATCTTTTGGGGGGTGTTCCGACCTACCTGATATATTCTGTGGGGTGAGGTGAGCCTTCCCTGCCCCGGTCCACCGCGGCTGTTGTGCCGTTTGTGTGGATGGCGGGCGGCCATCTTGCTAGTAGTCCTCTCCCCGGCTGAACCTGTGGCAGCGGTCTAGCTGGGGGAGGGACGTGCTCCTATAAGAACAGATGCTGATAAAGTTCTTGGCGGTGAGAGTGGGTGGTGGCATCTCCCATGCTGACCCGCTTTTCTTTGTGGCCATACCCTTGCAATCTTTTAATATTTTAAAACACTTGCAGATTGAATTGTTATATTGTTATATTTCTATATATGTTTGCACTTCTTTGCACATTTTAGACTCGCCTCTCGAGTCTGTGTACCTTTTGCTGCGGTCCTCTAAAAACTCGATTTAAATCTTTTGGGGGGGGTTCCGACCTACCTGATATATTCTGTGGGGTGAGGTGAGCCTTCCCTGCCCCGGTCCACCGCGGCTGTTGTGCCGTTTGTGTGGAGGGCGGGCGGCCATCTTGCTAGTAGACCTCTCCCCGGCTGAACCTGTGGCAGCGGTCTAGCTGGGGGAGGGACGTGCTCCTATAAGAACACCATGCCCTTTCTGACGTGCAGCGGTCACGCGTGGAGGGTGCGACTTAGGCGCGCCGAAGGTAAGCCAAAGGTCAGCCCATCTGCGCCCATCCGTGCCTCGGCCGTGGCGGACGCAGGACACGCTGCCCCACTGCCTCAACCCGTCTATAATACTGCTATCTCCTATACTCGCGAGCAGCTGTGCTCTCTGCGTTTCTGCGAGCTGCCCTGGTGCAGGAGGGGGGGGGGGAACTCTATTATGTTTAACCCCTGCTCGACCTGTGGCTTTTGCTGTGTTAAAACATTGATCGACCAATCTCCTCCTGCGAAGGCTTCCCACTCAATCTCGGCGGCTTTGGTCAATGCTCGTTCACTGAGCAAGCACGCTGCGGATATATTTGAGCTCCTTGCTGACGGCTTTCTCGACATTCTGTTTGTGACCGAAACCTGGCTTAATAACGCCAGTGCTCCGGATGTTGAGTTAGCCGTCCCCCGAGGTTACGAAATATATAGGAGAGATAGAGTTCTGGGAAGAGGGGGTGGGCCTGGCAATCATCCTGAAAGACTCTTGGACCCTTCAGGTTGAGCCCTCGGAGGAATTAGGAGTTGGGGAAGTGATGAACTTTTCCCTGGTCCTCTCTCCTCATCTCACTTTGGGGGGTACGTTAATCTATCGGCCTCCAGGACCGGCAGGATCGTTTCTGGCAGCACTGCTTGAGTCTATGGTACCTCGAGCTCTGAGATTCCTGCATTTCTTATTGCTGGGTGATTTTAATATTCATGCTGAGGTAGCGGATCTCCCAGAATGTAAAGCTCTGTGTGATTTCTTCGACCTGGCACATCTTTCCCAATGGGTCTCTTTACCTACGCACTCGGGGGGTCACACTTTGGATGTCATTTGTTCAAACTTTCCCCTCCAGGTGGAAGCCCCTCAAGCTTTGACGTGGTCGGATCATCAGCTGATCAGATTTGCGTGGTCAACTCAGAAAACTACCAATAGGGGGGCCAAAACCGTTTGTGCCAAGAAAACTAACATAGAGACTTTGGGTGCCACCCTGAATGAGTGTAGGCCCGTGTTAGGCACTGATCTGGCCAAAGCGGTGTTGAACTTTAGAGAATGGGCACTCCACACCACTGGAGTCAAGCTAACCGGGCTGATGAGAGGTGTTACCTCGAAACCGGTCCGGTCCTCGGATGCTTGATTCCGTTCTGGGAAGGACATGGCTTTTGTAGTGCGGACTGGACTGTTCCCATGGGGCACAGGGTCAGAGCTGATTTGCATATCGCCATTGTCTAACCCAGGGTGGTGTGGAGTGCAAAAAAACGATGGATTTGGGCCCAGATCTTTGGACTGGGTTGAATGTGTGAAATTGATCCACATTCGGTCCATCACCTGTTTTGTTTGCAAATTCCGCCCTAAGTGCGCTGGGGATGCGCAGACGTGGGTCCCAGGCACTCCACACCACTGGAGTCAAGCTAGCCAGACTGATGAGAGGTGTTACCTCGAAACCGGTCCGGTCCTCGGATGCTTGATTCCGTTCTTGGAAGGACATGGCTTTTGTAGTTCGGACTGGACTGTTCCCATGGGGCACAGGGTCAGAGCTGATTTGCATATCGCCATTGTCTAACCCAGGGTGGTGTGGAGTGCAAAAAAACGATGGATTTGGGCCCAGATCTTTGGACTGGGTTGAATGTGTGACATTGATCCACATTCGGTCCATCACCTGTTTTGTTTGCAAATTCCGCCCTAAGTGCGCTGGGGATGCTCAGACGTGGGTCCCAGGCACTCCACACCACTGGAGTCAAGCTAGCCGGGCTGATGAGAGGTGTTACCTCGAAACCGGTCCGGTCCTCGGATGCTTGATTCCGTTCTGGGAAGGACATGGCTTTTGTAGTGCGGACTGGACTGTTCCCATGGGGCACAGGGTCAGAGCTGATTTGCATATCGCCATTGTCTAACCCAGGGTGGTGTGGAGTGCAAAAAAACGATGGATTTGGGCCCAGATCTTTGGACTGGGTTGAATGTGTGAAATTGATCCACATTCGGTCCATCACCTGTTTTGTTTGCAAATTCTGCCCTAAGTGCGCTGGGGATGCGCAGACGTGGGTCCCAGGCACTCCACACCACTGGAGTCAAGCTAGCCAGACTGATGAGAGGTGTTACCTCGAAACCGGTCCGGTCCTCGGATGCTTGATTCCGTTCTTGGAAGGACATGGCTTTTGTAGTTCGGACTGGACTGTTCCCATGGGGCACAGGGTCAGAGCTGATTTGCATATCGCCATTGTCTAACCCAGGGTGGTGTGGAGTGCAAAAAAACGATGGATTTGGGCCCAGATCTTTGGACTGGGTTGAATGTGTGACATTGATCCACATTCGGTCCATCACCTGTTTTGTTTGCAAATTCCGCCCTAAGTGCGCTGGGGATGCTCAGACGTGGGTCCCAGGCACTCCACACCACTGGAGTCAAGCTAGCCGGGCTGATGAGAGGTGTTACCTCGAAACCGGTCTGGTCCTCGGATGCTTGATTCCGTTCTGGGAAGGACATGGCTTTTGTAGTTCGGACTGGACTGTTCCCATGGGGCACAGGGTCAGAGCTGATTTGCATATCGCCATTGTCTAACCCAGGGTGGTGTGGAGTGCAAAAAAACGATGGATTTGGGCCCAGATCTTTGGACTGGGTTGAATGTGTGACATTGATCCACATTCGGTCCATCACCTGTTTTGTTTGCATCTTTCTAGTTGACCTCTCCCCGGCTGAACCTGTGGCAACGGTCGAGCTGGGGGAGGGACGTGCTCCTATAAGAACAGCTGCTGATAAAGTTCTTGGCGGTGAGAGTGGGTGGTGGCAGCTCCCATGCTGACCCGCTTTTATTTGTGGCCATACCCTTGCAATCTTTTAATATTTTAAAACACTTGCCGATTGAATTGTTATATTGTTATATTTCTATATATGTTTGCACTTCTTTGCACATTTTAGACTCGCCTCTCGAGTCTGTGTACCTTTTGCTGCGGTCCTCTAAAAACTCGATTTAAATCTTTTGGGGGGTGTTCCGACCTACCTGATATATTCTGTGGGGTGAGGTGAGCCTTCCCTGCCCCGGTCCACCGCGGCTGTTGTGCCGTTTGTGTGGAGGGCGGGCGGCCATCTTGCTAGTAGACCTCTCCCAGGCTGAACCTGTGGCAGCGATCTAGCTGGGGGAGGGACGTGCTCCTATAAGAACACCATGCCCTTTCTGACGTGCAGCGGTCACGCGTGGAGGGTGCGACTTAGGCACGCCGAAGGTAAGCCAAAGGTCAGCCCGTCTGCGCCCGTCCGTGCCTCGGCCGTGGCGGATGCAGGACACGCTGCCCCACTGCCTCAACCCGTCTATAATACTGCTATCTCCTATACTCGCGAGCAGCTGTGCTCTCTGCGTTTCTGCGAGCTGCCCTGGTGCAGGAGGGGCGGGGGGGAACTCTATTATGTTTAACCCCTGCTCGACCTGTGGCTTTTGCTGTGTTAAAACATTGATCGACCAATCTCCTCCTGCGAAGGCTTCCCACTCAATCTCGGCGGCTTTGGTTAATGCTCGTTCACTGAGCAAGCACGCTGCGGATATATTTGAGCTCCTTGCTGACGGCTTTCTCGACATTCTGTTTGTGACTGAAACCTGGCTTAATAACGCCAGTGCTCCGGATGTTGAGTTAGCCGTCCCCCGAGGTTACAAAATATATAGGAGAGATAGAGTTCTGGGAAGAGGGGGGGGGGCTGGCAATCATCCTGAAAGACTCTTGGACCCTTCAGGTTGAGCCCTCGGAGGAATTAGGAGTTGGGGAAGTGATGAACTTTTCCCTGGTCCTCTCTCCTCATCTCACTTTGGGGGGTACGTTAATCTATCGGCCTCCAGGACCGGCAGGATCGTTTCTGGCAGCACTGCTTGAGTCTATGGTACCTCGAGCTCTGAGATTCCCGCATTTCTTATTGCTGGGTGATTTTAATATTCATGCTGAGGTAGCGGATCTCCCAGAATGTAAAGCTCTGTGTGATTTCTTCGACGTGGCACATCTTTCCCAATGGGTCTCTTTACCTACGCACTCGGGGGGGTCACACTTTGGATGTCATTTGTTCAAACTTTCCCCTCCAGGTGGAAGCCCCTCAAGCTTTGGCGTGGTCGGATCATCAGCTGATCAGATTTGCGTGGTCAACTCAGAAAACTACCAATAGGGGGCCAAAACCGTTTGTGCCAAGAAAACTAACATAGAGACTTTGGGTGCCACCCTGAATGAGTGTAGGCCCGTGTTAGGCACTGATCTGGCCAAAGCGGTGTTGAACTTTAGAGAATGGGTGGTAGCGGGGGTGACTGCTTCATCTAAAGGGGGGAGCAGTGGTAGAGTTCGCTCCACCCCTTCTAAACCTTGGTTCTCCCCTGAGCTGCGCATTCATAAGCTGGCCTGTAAAAAGCTAGAACGGGCCTGGTGCCAATCCTATTGCCCCCTAGCTAAGGCTGCTTTACGGGGGGAGCAGAGAAAATACTATGCCAGCATTAAAACAGCTAAGGGCGAATATTTTGCTAACCGGATCGAAAGGGCTAAAAATAGCAGTCGCGAGATCTTTGCGATTGTTAATAGCTTTCATTCCCCCTGTGCTGAGCAGCGGATGGTTCCAGCTTCAGGGGCATGGTGTGAGAGCTTGTCCGTGTTTTTTGAGCAAAAAATAGCTGCTATTCAGTACAGTTTTAGCTCCAGCAACTTCTCGGATGGCAGTCCCCACCTTTCCCCTCCTCTAGGGTGCTCATCTTCCAGGATGGAGGAGCTCGTTCCTCCCACAGCTACTGACAAGCTGGCCGTGATTAAATCCTTGAAATCAGGATCTCCATCTGATCCGTGTCCGGCAAGGGTGTTGGCTTGTGTAGCCGAAGTGGTGGTGCAGGAAGTGATGCATATCGTCGGCCTTTCATTTAAATCAGCCATAGTGCCTGTTGAGTGGAAACAGGCTAAGCTCCTGCCCTTGCTGAAAAAGACTGGAGCTGACCCTGCTGTGCTGGCCTATTACCGGCCAATTTCTCTGCTCCCGGCTATGGCAAAAATTGGCGACAAACTGGCTTTTCGGCAGCTTAATGAGTTTGTGGAATCATCTGGGGCTCTTCACCCGGCTCAATCAGGGTTCCGTGCTGCTCACAGCACAGAGTCTGCACTGGTGGAGTTCTCTGAAGCGGTTAGGGAGTGTCTGGACTGTGGCGGCAGAGCGGCTCTAATTTTATTAGACCTCTCGGCCGCGTTCGACACGGTGCCTCACCAACGCCTTCTCGCTCGGCTTGCTGATATTGGGGTCTCCGGCCTTGCACTGGATTGGCTGAGCTCCTTTCTCTCGTCTAGATCCCAGCAGGTCTGGCACCCTCCTTTTTCATCCTTGGCTAAGCCTCTCACGACTGGGGTCACTCAGGGCTCCACTTTGAGCCCTCTGCTTTTTAATGTTTATTTGACCCCCCTGATAGAGCTAGCCGAAAAACTGGGGGCCAAAATTATGGCCTATGCCGATGACACGCAGCTGCTGTTTACCTGGCCCAGCGCTGTCTTAGATACAGAGGGGATTCAGACCTGTCTATCCTCAGTTTTTAATTGGTTAGCTTCCGCACAACTGAAGTGCAATGAGGATAAGACGGAAATTCTGCTCTACGGTCAATTCCCCCCTAACTTCAGAGAATCACTTTGGCCGGTTGGTTTCCTGATGCCCTGTTCAGTTAATGTCCTCGCTAAGAACTTGGGGGTCTGGTTTGGGGAAGACCTCCGGTTTGAGGGGCATATCAAGAAGCTGACTGGAGGCTGCTTTGGGACTCTTAAGGTGCTTCGGAAGTTTTTCCCTTATCTTCCTTCTTCAGCAAGAGAGTCAGTAGCGAGAGCTTTAATTCTCTCGCGTCTCGACTATGCCAACGCTCTGCTGAGTGGCTCCCCGGCTTAATGGTCAGGCATCTCCAGGTGATCAAAAACGCGACCGCCAGACTGCTGGGTAATATTTCCAGCCGGGTTAGCGTAAGGAATCACCTGCAGAGTCTGCACTGGTTGCCAGTTCCTCAAAGGATTATTTTTAAATTTTTGACACTGGCTCATAAAGCTATCAATGGGCAAGGACCCGCCTACTTGATGAAACGATTTATTCGCTACTCTCCCAATCGATCCCTGCGCTCTGCCACTCAACATCTGCTGCAGGTTCCTCGCTTCCGGCGTACCCGGCTGGGAGGGCAATCAGTGGCGGTGAAGGCCGCTTCGGCCTGGAATGAGCTTCCTCCATCCCAGCGAGCTACCTTGAATTTTGGCTCTTTTAAAAAAGCGCTGAAAACCCATCTGTTTCGGCTGGTCTTCTAGCTTTCTCTTTTTTGTAGTGTTGGCTGTTTAATCTGTTTCTTCATCTTCGCGCCAGGATACTCCGGCAGTAATTGAGCGCGTTATAAAACAGCATAACATAACATAACATAACAAATCTCCCCGTCCCCCCACTCACTGCTTCCTCCTCTTCCTAGTGCTGTTGTTTCTATAATTTTCTATAATTTTGTTCCTCCACACATAAATACATGTAAAGAACAAATTGGAATACTTCCTTGATTCTTTTACGTTTCAAAACTTCTCTCTATTAGTATCTTTTTAATTTTCCATATAAACAATTTTTTTCATATTCAACGACACATCGAAATCAGCAGTGCAACATATTCTATCAACACACTTTCTAGAACATTCTACAACACATGCAAGTTAAAAGTTCATCAATTTTTTTAAACCTAACAATATTTTTTTGCAACATTTTCTTGAAAATTTAATGGCATGTGCTGGTTAAAAGTTCATGATTGTTTTAAGTTCGAACAGTGCCTTCCAAATGCAAGCAGCAGGTGTGGTTGAGTTGATCAAATTGTATCCTATAATATGTACTCCACGTTCAAACTGCTTTTTCTTAACCAATCACAAAGATGCTTTTCCACATAACGAATGCCCACCCTACTTTTAAAAAACAATGCTTTTCATCTACCAATCAGGTATCGTTTTATATGTGAAAAAAAACGAGTTCCCCATCTTTAAACATATCTCTTATTCTACGGAGGAACTGAATGAGCTACAGACATATTTCCATAACTTCCAACCATACCTTCAAAATGCTAGTGTGGATCGTAGGACATAGCTATGTTTTCTGGTGTAAGAGGTATGCAGAGCAGAGACCACAAAATGGGGTCCATCTACAACAACAGCATACGTTTTGATATGGCTGATATCTACAGAAGTGATGGAGTACACTTTACAGATCAGGGAAATCGAGTTTTCCTGAATACCTTGAAGCTGTGCATCGCACTTATATGTAGCTCCAACTAATGAACACAAGGGCTCTTTTTAGAGCCACCCTATAACTTACAACTTAGGCCCATTATTTTAGGGCCAGGTAATGGCAACTCCCAGATCCTCACCAAAATGTATTCTCCACACAGCTGTGGCGCAGCGGCCACACCATCTCACTTTGCAGCACAGATCTCTCGCTTTGATCACAGGCTCTACTCACCCGTAGGGGTGAGTAGTTTGCACTTTACAAATATCATGTTGATTTACCTTCGCACTCCCTAAACAACACCACCTAAGTATCATATACAAGTTGGACGGGTGTGGTACAGTGCCCAGAATACATGACTTCACAGCATAGCACACACAGTTTAGGCTCAAGGTTTCATCCCTGAGTCCAGCAGAAGGTCAATTTAGCAGCATGACACTCTAGGCAATACCTCAATTAATTTCCATACCCAGCACTTTCAGACCGGTAGGGGTCAGTAGTTCAGCGACTTTACCCCAACTCCGGCAGCAGCTCACCTTACATCCCCAGCACTATCAGACCCGTAGGAGTGAGTAGTTTGCACTTCACAAATTCCAAATTGATTTTATACGTGCTAATTTACCTTTGCACTCCCTGTATAGCACTCCCTAAGCACCATACACAAGTTACAATGTTCAAATCAAAAGTTCATACGAGTAGGTATAACTACATGCTCACACTACTTGGACAGAGGTGACACAGCGGCCAGAGCACATGACTTCACAGCATATGACACAGTTTGGGCTCACGCTTTCATCCCCGAGTCTGGCAGCAGCTCAGCTTAGCAGCATGAGACTCTAGACAGTACCTCACATATTTTCCATACCTCAGGACTTTCAGACCAGTACTTGTCAGTAGTCCGTAAACACATGCTGACACTACGTCTACAGGTGTAGTTCAGTGACCACGGCACATGACTTCACAGCATAAGACACAATTTGGGCTCACGCTTTAATCCCGAGTCCCTCACGAGCTCACCTTAGCAGCATCAGACTGTACGCAATACCTCACTTAATTTCCATAGTCCACCACTTTCACACTGGTAGGGGTGAATACTTTGCTTCGCACCCCCTCTATCGTACACCCTATACACCCCACAGAGGTTACAGTTCTCCTACCCTCCTCTTTCCCACTTTTTTTGCCCTTTTTTCCTCTTACTCGCTTCAACGTTATAACAAAATGGTGGCCAACACTTCCTAGTTGCAACCACTCACACCGCTTGCAGCCAATCAGCAGCAAGCTTGTGCTCGTAATGCCTCAGCAAATTAGATGGCAGAATTCCCAAATATCGATATCTGTAAATTCCGATATTTCTCCAAAACTCAGTTCACCAGTTTGACCTGTAGCCTTGTCTAAAGTTTCCTATGGAAGTTAACATGGAGAAAACATGTTTTGGGACCCCCCTTTTATCTCGCCCTCCCGACCAATCACCCTAAACTTTCAACATAGGAGCTGATATGAACAAAGAATTCGTTTTTAAAATTTTATGAAGATTCATCAAACAACGCCAAAGTTATGAGCAAAACAAAGAATGCTCTTCCTATGGAAACTTGGTCCTAATTATAACTAACTCCTGCTCCTGGCGACTGCCAGTAGGTAATATACATATAATATATATATATATATATATATATATATATATATATATATATATATATATATGTATATATATATATATATATATATATATATATATATATATATATATATAGATATATATATATAGATATATATATATATATATATATCTATATATATCTATATATATATATATATATATATATATATATATATATATATATATATATATATATATATATATATATATATATATATAGATAGATAGATATATATATATATATATAGATATATCCATACCAGTCTCTCTCCTACCAGCGTGAAGAAGAAAGTGTGAACAACTCCGCGGGAGCAAAGGTTGCTTTTATTGATGTTAAAAGCGCTGACAGAAAAGTTAGTTCCTGAAACGCTAGGCAGACTCGTTTCATCCTTTGATAGGAATCTTCAGTGCCCATTTCAGTCTGTTAACTTAAGCCAGGGTCCATTGCTTCGGTGATTTAAAAGCTGTGACCACTTCCCATTTTGTGGCCACGCCCTGTTCCTGCCTTGCAGGTGTAGAGTTTGAAACGCCACGTCTGCTCCACCGCTGCATTCTGGGCATTGTGGTCCACCGCAGTGACCCATACAGTGAGGGGTTTACCTTGTACATCAAGTGATGCTTCCACCGGTGGTGGACGGTGTTCCACTTTCCCAACAGCAGCCGAAGTGCAGAGAAATAAAAGTCCTTCCTCCGTCCCCCTTAATCAGGCAGCAACCTACTGCCTCCTCTCTCCCCTCATGTCAGTGATCGCCATGTGGTTTGTTTCCTACACAGAGGGGGGGTGACACGGTTGCAGTTTCATGCAGCACACCAAGGAATTAGCAGGTAAATCCATGTCACACCAGACCGAGAGGGGTTCACAGCACGCCAACACCTACTAGCTGGCGTTAAATATCCATACCAGTCTCTCTCCTACCAGCGTGAAGAAGAAAGTGTGAACAACTCCGGGGGAACAGAGGTTGCTTTTATTGATGTTAAAAGCGCTGACAGAAAAGTTAGTTCCTGAAACGCTAGGCAGACGCGTTTCATCCTTTGATAGGAATCTTCAGTGCCCGTTTCAGTCTGTTGTCTTAAGCCAGGGTCCATTGCTTTGGTGATTTAATAGCTGTGACCACTTCCCATTTTGTGGCCACGCCCTGTTCCTGCCTTGCAGGTGTAGAGTTTGAAACGCCACGTCTGCTCCACCGCTGCACTCTGGGCATTGTGGTCCACCGCAGGGACCCATACAGTGAGGGGTTTACCTTGTACATCAAGTGATGATTCCACCGGTGGTGGACGGCGTTCCACTTTCCCAACAGCAGCCGAAGTGCAGAGAAATAAAAGTCCTTCCTCCGTCCCCCTTAATCAGGCAGCAACCTACTGCCTCCTCTCTCCCCTCATGTTAGTTATCGCTATGTGGTTTGGTTCCTACACAGAGGGGGGGTGACACGGTTGCAGTTTCATGCAGCACACCAAGGAATTAGCAGGTAAATCCATGTCACACCAGACCGAGAGGGGTTCACAGCACGCCAGCACCTACTAGCTGGCGTTAAATATCCATACCAGTCTCTCTCCTACCAACGTGAAGAAGAAAGTGTGAACAACTCCGGGGGAACAAAGGTTGCTTTTATTGATGTTAAAAGCGCTGACAGAAAAGTTAGTTCCTGAAACACTAGGCAGACGCGTTTCATCCTTTGATAGGAATCTTCAGTGCCCGTTTCAGTCTGTCGTCTTAAGCCAGGGTCCATTGCTTTGGTGATTTAAAAGCTGTGACCACTTCCCATTTTGTGGCCACGTCCTGTTCCTGCCTTGCAGGTGTAGAGTTTGAAACGCCACGTCTGCTCCACCACTGCATTCTGGGCATTGTGGTCCACCGCAGGGACCCATACAGTGAGGGGTTTACCTTGTACATCAAGTGATGATTCCACCGGTGGTGGACGGCGTTCCACTTTCCCAACAGCAGCCGAAGTGCAGAGAAATAAAAGTCCTTCCTCCGTCCCCCTTAATCAGGCAGCAACCTACTGCCTCCTCTCTCCCCTCATGTTAGTGATCGCCATGTTTTGGTTCCTACACAGAGGGGGGGTGACACGGTATATATATATATATATATATATATATATATATATATATATATATATATATATATATATATATATATATATATATATATATATATATATATATATATATATATATATATATATATATATATTCACTGAAAAAACCATAGGTTTGCCATCAGTTATAGTTAGCTGGAAATTTTACTGACATAAAACCATTGAAATTCCCACATTGTAGTTAGTTGGACTCACTATAACTTGCGCGTGTAATGCACTGCTGATGACATCACATATTACATCACTCATGACATGGTCAGTGACATCACTCATGACATCACTGATAACACCATCCAGTGAATGTGTGTCTTTCGGAAAAATAAATATGTTTTATATATGTATATGAAAAGGTCGATGGAAGAATAAATGTTTTAATAAGTGTCTTAATGGATGTTTTTTTAAAAAAAAAATTGATTGGTTAACTGGCTTATTAAGTGTATTTTAGTGAATACATATATTAGCGAGTATTGTTTAAATATTTAAATGTTTGTATCAGTGTTTCGCTTTGTGTATAAGTGGCTGCATGGGTTGGTGAGTAGCTACATGTGTGTGTATATGGGTTATTAGATGTTTTTTTTTAGTATCAGTATGAGTGTCTGTATGGTTTGGTGGGGGTATTACTTAGTACATAGATGCATCAATGACTGACTCACTGTTTGTATGTGTTTGGTAGACGGCATATGTGCAGGACTGTATGGATGGATGAGTGTGTATATGTGTGTGTTAGTAAGTGAATGACTGTCTCACTAGTGTCTTTATCAGTAACTACATATGTTTTAATCTAGTATATGTGAGTATTGATGTATATAAGTGAGTATATGTGAGAGTGAGAGATTGAAAAAAGTTCTTGTTTAAATAAGTATGTGTTTCTATAAGTGATTGTTTAAGAGAGTAAGTATGTGTAAGTTTCCTTAGAAGTAAGGTGGTAGTGTGTGTATAGCTGTATATGCAAATAAATGGATGTTCAATAGTTTATTTGCATGTGTGAGTATGTGTGTGAGCAACTTTTGGAAGACTGTCGGTGTGTTACAGGATGTATAGGTGTATCACTACATATGATGAGTAAGTATATGTATGAGTGACTATATAGAACTGTTGGTGAATGAGTGGATGTGTATATAAATGGTGGAATTACTGAATTGGTTGTTGTAACTGGTATGGGTATCTCCACTTTTTTGAAAATGTTAGTTTCTATTTTTGAATATGTGTTTCAAGGGTTACTTTACAGTGAAAGGAGGTCTGTCACTCTGTCACAAGGATGGTGTCATCAGTGATGTCATGAGTGATGTCACTGACCATGTCATGAGTGATGTAATATGTGATGAAAAATGTCCAGCTAAATATAACTGATGTCAAAACTATGGTTTTTTTCTGTGAATTTAATAGGTTTTTTAAATGCTAATTCCTAACTATAACTGGTGTGAAACCTATGGTTCTTTCAGTGAATTTCAATGGTTTTTTAATAGCATTTCTCTATAGGTATAAAAAGTAAAACATTTTATAACGAATTTTATATTGTATAATTATTATAATTATGTAATATTCTTTTTTTTTGCCCCGGAGCGCTCCCGGGGTGCGTACCGGTGAACGCACGGGTAAGCGCAGTGCTTTGGCGCGCCCCGTGGCTCGTACTGGTGAGCGTCCCGTTAGCGCTATTCTCGCGTACGAAAACAACAACCGCGTGATGCATCATATGACGCACTGCCTAAGCGCACCTGGGAGCACGCGAGCGCATACGATCGCGCAATGTCCTGACGCGCTTACGCTATGCGCCCCCAGGCATGCTCCGGGGCGCGACTACGGCCGCGCCCCGGGGCGCGGCACGGGGCGCGTAGCGTAAGCGCGTCGGGTCATGTGACCTGAAAATAAAACTTTTTATAGGTTCATTTCACTTTTGGTTTCCTAATGATGTAAGGCCAGGTCATGTGACCTAAAAATAACACTTTTCATTGGTTCAGAACAGTTTTCTTTTCCAAATGATGAAAGACCCCACCTTTTTTCCTCATTCTACCTTTGTGCTTTGAGAGAGGTAGACCTGCAGATATTTCAGTAGAAAATAGCTACATTAGCTGCAGCTGCTGGATCTTCTGGACCACCACCACAAGGACCACCACAACTTCACAGTGGTGGAGATCAAGAAGAGGAGGAGGATGAGGAGGAGGAGCAGAGGAGATTCGTCCCAGAGGACAATATTACCTAAAAACCTAAAGAGCACATCATCTGGCAGTTTTTTTCAATCCCCAACGACAAAAAAAAAGTAAATGCGCCTAAGGCAACCTGCTTAATATGTCACCAGGAGCTGTCATGGGGGAATCCCAACAAAAAATACTCCTTTGGCAACCACACCATGATCAGGCATATGCAACGGGAGCATCCAAATAACTATGCTAGGGCAGAGGTCAGGGAACTGGCCAGAAACCCTGTCCAATCTTCTGCCAGCACCTCCCAAACTAATGTTTTCACCCCATCGGGACCGGAAGTTAGGGAGATGTACTCCACCATACAACAAAGTTTTCCAATTTTAAAATGGTTTGTATTTTTTGTGGACAAACAATATGCTATGGAGAGAAATGCATCACACTCATTAACCATGCTTGGGATAACCACAAGTGCCCACGGAAACATTAATTTTTTCCACTTTTTTTTTTGCTCCTGTTGAGCCCTTTAGAATTCCCTGTTTTTTGTTTCTCCCCTTAAAAAATACAAAAAAATATAAAACTGTTCAGAAAAGTCAAAAAAAGTAAAAAATGTTCAAAAAAACAATAAAAAAAATATAAAACAACAAAAAGAATAAAAACAACAGTTCTTTTTAGAACTACCTCTAATGTATAAAAAAAAGCAACTTTTTTGGGAAACTCTGTCATGCTTTTTTCTCCACGGTACGCTCTCCGGTACGCGTACCGGGGCACGTACCGGTCGCTCCCCTCGCGAAAATCGCATTTTTTTTTGTTTTTGTTGTCAGCGCCGGGGCTCTTTTATGTCCCCCACATCAAACCTAGGGGGTCAGGGGGGGTCTACTCTGCCCCCTTATGGTCAATTTCCCCTTTGTTTTTGCCACCTCTTGTGGCTCGATCCTACCGAGACACAAGATGGCGGCCGGTCCGGACTGTTTCGAATGTTTACAGACACCCGAGAGCCAATCAGCTTTCCGTGCGCACCTCGCGTGTCGCGCCCGCTGCGCTCCCTGGTGCGCATACCGGGACGCGCTTATAGATATATACATTTTTTTAACCTAAATTACTCAAAAACCACTGTAGCACATCAAGACATAGCAAAGGCACATCGGGCTACCAGTCCCTATAATTTTGCCAAGTTTGGTGGAAATCCATTCAGCCGTTCGGGCTAAAAGTGAGTTTGACCGCCCTATGGAAATTAACATGGGGAAAACACGTTTTGGGACCCCCCTTTTATTTCGGACCCCGCTTGACGAATCCCCCCAAACTTACAGGGAAGGACCGGAGCGCCGCGAGGCAAATTTGAGGAAATTTTCAGCCAGATTCGTCAACCGGCGCCAAAGTTATTCACAATAGAATTTTGAGATTTTGCATTGAAAAAAATCCTAACTATAATTACCTACTGGCGCCAGTAGGTAATATATATATATATATACATATATATATATATACATATATATATATATATATCCAATTACCACTCCGGTGATAGATCCACCAAAAAGGAGAAAGACACGGACTCCAAAGATCACTTCTTCACTGCTGGCTGCAGTGACTTTTTATTTTGCCAAGTGCGAAATGCTTTCAGACAGGATGACGCGTTTCGGCTAACCTGTAGCCTTGCTCACATACCTGAACTGCTCAAGCAGTATGGTTTAAACACATTGGTGCATAAAAATCACGTGATGTAGAATATATATATATTACCTACTGGCGGTCGCCAGGAGGTAGTTATAGTTAGGGCCTAGATTCCACAGGAAATCCACAACATTCTATTTGGAATTACTTTGGCGCCGGTTGATAAATCTTCGCGAATTTCTCAAAGAAGATGGCCCGCTCTGCTCCACTCCTTCCCTGAAAGTTTTGGGGGGATTTGTCAAGTGGGGGCTGAGAAAAAAGGGGGATCCCAAAACATGTTTTACCCATGTTATTTTCCATAGGACGATTAGACAAGGCTACATCCGAACTGCTGAACGGAATTACAAGAAATTTGACAAAATGGTAGAGTCTGATTCGCAGATCACGCTTTTGCTTAAATTGTGTAAATGCCTCCAGTAGTTCCTGAGAAAATCAAAAGAAAAAAATATATATATCTAGAAGCGCGCACCGTACGCGTACAGGTCCGCGTACCGTACGCGTACGTACGTACGCGTACGTACGCCCTCCTTCCCGAGCTGCATGCTGATTGGCTGTCAACTGTCTGTCAACACTCCAAACCAGAAATTGTTGGCAGCCATCTTGTGCCTCGGTAGACCAAGGGACAAGAAAGCAGAAAAACAAACGTGTAGAACACAAAAAGGGGGCAGGGTAGAAACACCCCAACCCCCTAGGCCTGCCCAGGTGGTCCCACAAGGACCCCCAAGGCCCAACATTTTTTTTTAAAAACCCGGTCTGCTTTTTTCAAATTACCCCCCGGGTGGACCAAATCGCAGGGCCATAGTGATAAAGAAGTGTGGGGGGAGCCCCAATCCCCCCCACACTGCCCTGGGGACCGCCGCCCCCCGGGGCAAAGCAACGCAGCTCCCTGGCGCATACTGGAGGCTCCTTGTGGGCTAGTTGGCCGCCAGGGACCCCCAGTATGGCAGGGGAATTAGTTCCCCCTCTGCAAACGCGCCAGGGGACTGCGTTGCAGAGAGGTGTAAAAAAGGGCATAGCCTCATTACACCTCTCTGCAATGCAGTCCTCTGGCACATACTGGAGGTTCCAGGTGGGCTAGTTGGCCCCCAGGGACCCCCAGTATGCAAGGGGATAGTGTTCTGTCAATTATTCACTGCCTATAACACTGAATCTATAGGTAAGATGTGTGTATAGATCTATGAATCACTAAGTGGGTGTTTAGAAATTTCTATTGGTGTGTCAGTGGTTTCAAACATGGCACTTTCTATTTTACATTGAGTGATGAAATATTATACTAGTGTGTAATGAGGTATATTTCATTGTCACATGGATAATGTCATCAGTGATGTCATCAGTGATGTCATTTGAGGTGTCATCAGTGATGCCATCAGTGATGTCACTGACCATGTCATGAATGATGTAATATGTGGAATCATCAGCAGTGGATTGCGGGTGCGCGAGTTATAGTGAGTACAACTAACTATAACGGGGGAATTTCAATGGTTTTGTATGAGTAAAATGTCCAGCTAATTATAACTGGTGTGAAACCTATGTTTTTTTCAGTGAATTTCCAGGGTTTTTTAAATGCTGATTCCTAACTATAACATGTGTGAAACCTATGTTTTTTTCAGTGAATTTGCAAGGGTTTTAAAAGCTAATTCCTAACTATAACGTGGCTGAAACCTATGTTTTTTTCAGTGAATTCAAAGGTTTTTTAAATGGTAATTCCTAACTATAACGTGGCTGAAACCTATGTTTTTTTCAGTGAATATATATACACACACACACACATACATATATATATATGTGTGAACAAGGGCTTTCCTAGCCCGAAACGCGTAGTGCCCTCTTGCCTACCGGCTTCTCTGCAAATAAAGATCCTGTGAAGCGCATTTGGTGGTCCGTCTCCTATGCTTCCTCGCCGGTCTGACGCTTGTTTGACCTGGAAGTGGTGTTTGGAGTTTTTGCGTATATATATATATATATATATATATAGGTATATATATATATATATATATATATATAAATTCACTGAAAATACAAAGGTTACAGAGGACGTTATAGTTAGGCCAGTATTTTACTTGTACAAAACCAGAGAAATTCAGCAATTATAGTTAGTGGGGCTAACTATAACTTGCGCCCTGCAATACACTGCTCATGACCACACGTATTACATCACTCATGACAAGGTCAGTGACATCACTAATGACATCTCAAATAACATCACTGATTACACCATCTGGCGACTGTCAGTGTTTATAAAAAGTTTATGAGTGTTAAATATATATACAGCAAGGTGAATTGATGAATCAGTCGGTGTATGAGTGTCTGTATGGATGATTTAGTAGGTATGTGACTGACTGTATAAGTGAGTGATTATATGTGTCTCAGTAAATGTATGGGTGAGTGACTAATTTGTGTGAATGTCTGTATCAGCCTGTCAGTGGCTGCATTAGTTGGTAAGTAGGTACATAAGTGGCTACATGGGTTGGTACATAAGTGGCTATATGGGTTATTGGTTGGTTGCCTGAATACCTGTATGGTGTATGAGTGTCTGTGTAGGTGGATGTGGGGGTGTTTGACTTCCTGCATGGATGAGTGAGTTGGTGAATCTCTGACTTTATGGGTTCATGAGTGTGCCTGAGAGTGTCTGTAAGGGCAAGTATGTGTGCGTATGGCTGTGTCAGGGGTAAATGGGTGAGATTTAGACTATTGAAAAGGCAGTATAGGTGAGTGTTGGATTTTATAAGTGACTGTGATGTGAGTGAGTGAATGATTGTGAGTGTGGCTGTTTGGGCGAGTGGTTGCTTGTGTCAGTGACTGTATAGGTGAATAAGTATGTGTTAGTATCTGTATGAATCAGTGAGTTGGTGTTTGTATACCTGTATAGGTGAGTAAGTGGCTCTGTGATTGACTCTCTAGGTGAGTAAGTAGGTGTGTAAGTAGTCTATGGGTGACTGAGAGTGTGTGAGTGGCTGTGTGGCTGCATGAGTAAATATATCAGTGGATTTATTAGTGAGTGAGTTGGTGTACAAGTGGCTGTATAGGTGATTGAGTGGATGTGTGTTTGTAGACCTATGAACCAGTGAGTCGGTATATAAGTACTTTCATGGGTGTGTAGATGGTTTTGAGAATGGTTGTGTGAAAGTTGAAGTGGGTGTATGAAAGGTTACATGGAGGTGTGAGTGGCTGTGTCCGAGATTTTGTGGCTGATGTCATCAGTGATGTCATTTGAGATGTCATGACTGATGTCACTGACTATGTCATGAGTAATGTAATATGTGAGGTCATAAGGATGGCATTGCGGGGGCATGAGTTATAATTAGCTCAGCTAACTATAACTGCTGATTTTCTCTGTTTTTGTACGAGTGAAATATCAGCCTAACTATAACGACCATGTAACCTTTAAGTTTTTTCAGTGAATTTTTAAGGTTTTTTTTTAATTCTATTTCCTAATTATAACGTCCCTGTAAACTTTGGTTTTCTCAGTGAATTTCTAAGGTTTTTTTAAATCCTATTTCCTAATTATAACATCCCTGTATCATTTGTTTTTTTCAGAGAATTTTAAAGATTTTTTAAATGCTAATTGTTAATTAAAACATCCCTGTTACCTTTGGTTTTTTGTTTCTTTTTTTTAAAATTCTATTTCTTAATTGTAATATCCGTTTTTTGTAAGCAAATCTCTAAGATTTTTGTACTTTCTTTCTATAATTGGATATTTTGTATTATATTTATATAATACACGACTAATTGTTTGATTTCATTTGTGTTTATCAGAAAACACATTAATAACTGGTTTTATTTGTAACCTTTTTTTAATCGGTTCAACATTGTTGCATTTACTTTGAAGATTCTGTCATCAGTAAATGTATGTCACATAATGAAAAATAAACTTAAAGATATTTTTTTAATAAAGTTTAACTCTAAAGATTTAGTAAAATATTCCTTTAACATTTCTTTCTGTGATCAATTTAGAAGAAAGCCACCTTTACAAAAAAAGTTGGATTTGCGACTACTGACATCACCACAATGACCTCGGTAGTCGCGAAGAGAGCTTGGGTTATACAAAGTGTAAAACATATATTTAGGCATGTTCTACAATATATTTAACAGTAGAGCTTATAGTGTACTTTTGAAACTCATATTTGTGTAGTGAGTTTACAAAATATTCGCCTTCAAACACTATTTTCTGTTTCCACAAAGATAACGGAAATCGCAATGAAGTCGGTAATCGCAAACCCTGCGGACACGATGTGAAGACGGAAAACAAAAACAGACATTCAATGGCCACCAACACATCCAAAAATATTATGTAAAAAAATCCATTCTGGACATTGCCCTACACATATTACTATATTCATACTTGTTTTAAAGCATGTTTAAACTCATATTTTTGTACTAATTTTCTTTTAAAACCATCTTTCAGACCTATTTTCAATTTTTGTGGTTATTTGTGATGTCAAGATGATGTCATTAACCTCAACGATTGCGCCTTTTGCATAAAGTGAAAGCTCATATATGCACACATACTACACTATTTTACACGCTACAGGTTTACTACTGAACACTTCAAACTCTTGTTTTTCTAGTGTATTTCTAGAAAAACCATCTCCAAAACCTATTTTCAGTTTTCGCGGTGAGACAAGAGATCGCAATGACGTTAATCATTGTGATTTCCGCAGTTACATCGGATATGCAGAAAACAAAAGCAGGAATTCAATAGCCACCATCGCATTAAAAATTATAGCTATATAAGTAATTCTAACTATCACAGTGGATAACTGAGTATATAAATAACTCTTTAAAAAGATTTATCAATATCTCTATAAAAATTAATACTAATGATTCATTGATATATTTTTTATATTTTCACCAATATTCGCGACGACGTTGATAGTTGCAATGACTCTGCAATGGTACACGGGGCCGCGCTGGTGGTCGTAGCGGCGTCACGAATATCTTGCACTATTAAAAATAACAATTTTGGACATGTAACTTCTGTCACTAACACCTTCATTTCTCAACCGTGGGGACAGAGTATCTCCACCCTGACCCCTCTTGTGGGCTTTCACACAGATTTAAGGCCCTGGGAAATGTTCCTGATAGATAAAATGGCGGCCGCAACTTTCTATTCAGGTTGCGTCCTGCGAATCAGAGCATTCCCGATGGCGTGTGCATTTGCGATTCATCACGAAACCACTGCGAAATATCCGCGGCCAGAGATATCTATATAATGTTACACTTACATTTCTCAAAAATTACTGGAGGGATTTACACCAAATCAAAACTTACTTCATTAAACAGATATCTACCTCCGTGCCAAATTTGGTGTAACACCTTTCTGCGATTGGGGCTGTAGAGGTGGTTAAAGGTTCCTATGGGAATTAATATTACAAACGCAACCTTATTTCGTGCCCCAAATTCTCGTTCCCCACTGTCCAGATCACCCCAAACTTTGCCAATCAATAGTACCCACTGTGACACTTTTTTGGGCAAAATTTTATGCAGATTGGTTAATATATATATATATATATATATATATATATATATATATATATATATATATATATATATATATATATATATATATTACCTACTGGCGGTCGCCAGTAGGTATATATAGTTAGGATTTTTTCTCTATGGGATTTTTGAAAATTCTATGTCTAATAACTTTGGCGTTTGTGGACGGAATCGGCTGAAATTTTCAGGAAAATGGCGCATTTTGTTTCTGAGCAGCCCCTGACAATTTGGGGGGGTTTCGTCAAGGGGGGGCTAGAAAAAAGGGGGGTCCCAAAACGTGTTTTTCCCATGTTAATTTCCATAGGGCGGTTGGCCTCACTTTTAGCTCGAACGGCTGAATGGATTTGCACGAAACTTGGCAAAATTGTAGGGACTGTTAGCCCGATGTGCCTTTGCTAGGTCTCAATATATGTGCTCCAGTGGATTTTGAGTAATTTAGGTTCAAAAAAAGATATATATCTGGGCGGAGCCTAACCACACATCTGATCTGATTGGCTGTCAGCACTTCATCCAAGAAGTGTTGGCAGCCATCTTGGGACCAATATACATGATAGCACCTCATTAAAAAGCATTGTAGTTAATAGAGGGTTTTAGGACTTTAGTTACATTATAAATCATTTGTTGATGGTACCATACTCCTTTTAGGAATTGTGGTGGGTTCTAAGGTGATTTTACCATGTGAAAAAACCTTCTGCTGTGATATCATGAATATTGTTTGAAAGAAAACTAATATCTCATGATTTTCCCACAGTGGTTTGGAAGGGGATCTATAAGCTAAACTGAAAGCATATTTTCTGTAAATTCACATTATCTTTCTCAGTCATGTGAAAATGAAGTCTGACATTCTCAGTAAAACATGTACATCCAACAAGGACAGAGACTGTCAGTTGATTCCTTTGTGTTCTACTGCAGCCTCCTAGAGTGTTCTAAAGAACAACTAGAGCGCTAACAGTCCTACTTATTACAAAGGTATGGCACACCTGAAGCCATCTTGATTGGAATAAAGTGGTAACTCTTAAAACATTTAATTTAAAAAGAAACAACATGAGGGGGTATATTTTGCCATAGAAAGTATGATTAGTGCTGCAGAATGAAAAATTAGGGCACATTTTGAGTGACTTCTCAAATCCTTTTCTATTTCATTAAAACATTCTGACATGCAGTCTCCCAAAATGGCCACCAGAGACAAAAGAGCCCAAATGTAGCCCAAATATCACCCAGATGTAGCCCAAGTATAGCCCAATGACAGAATGTCCCAGAGTGTTCTAAAGAACAACTAGAGCGCTAACAGTCCTACTTATTACAAAGGTATGGCACACCTGAAGCCATCTTGATTGGAATAAAGTGGTAACTCTTAAAACATTTAATTTAAAAAGAAACAACATGAGGGGGTATATTTTGCCATAGAAAGTATGATTAGTGCTGCAGAATGAAAAATTAGGGCACATTTTGAGTGACTTCTCAAATCCTTTTCTATTTCATTAAAACATTCTGACATGCAGTCTCCCAAAATGGCCACCAGAGACAAAAGAGCCCAAATGTAGCCCAAATATCACCCAGATGTAGCCCAACTATAGCCCAATGACAGAATGTCCCAGAGTGTTCTAAAGAACAACTAGAGCGCTAACAGTCCTACTTATTACAAAGGTATGGCACACCTGAAGCCATCTTGATTGGAATAAAGTGGTAACTCTTAAAACATTTAATTTAAAAAGAAACAACATGAGGGGGTATATTTTGCCATAGAAAGTATGATTAGTGCTGCAGAATGAAAAATTAGGGCACATTTTGAGTGACTTCTCAAATCCTTTTCTATTTCATTAAAACATTCTGACATGCAGTCTCCCAAAATGGCCACCAGAGACAAAAGAGCCCAAATGTAGCCCAAATATCACCCAGATGTAGCCCAAGTATAGCCCAATGACAGAATGTCCCAGAGTGTTCTAAAGAACAACTAGAGCGCTAACAGTCCTACTTATTACAAAGGTATAGCACACCTGGAGCCATCGTGATGGGAATAAAGTGGTAACTCTTAAAACATTTAATTTAAAAAGGAACAAAATGAGGGGGTATATTATGCAATAGAAGGTATTATTAGTGCTGCAGAAAGAAAAATTAGGGCACATTTTGAGTGACTTTTCAAATCCTCTTCTATTTCATTAAAAAATTCTGACATGCAGTCTCCCAAAATGGCCACCAGAGACAAAAGAGCCCAAATGTAGCCCAAATATCACCCAGATGTAGCCCAAGTATAGCCCAATGACAGAATGTCCCAGAGTGTTCTAAAGAACAACTAGAGCGCTAACAGTCCTACTTATTACAAAGGTATGGCACACCTGAAGCCATCTTGATTGGAATAAAGTGGTAACTCTTAAAACATTTAATTTAAAAAGGAACAAAATGAGGGGGTATATTTTGCCATATGAATTATGATTAGTGCTGCAGAAAGAAAAATTAGGGCACATTTTGAGTGACTTCTCAAACCCTCTTCTATTTCATTATGACAAAAGTATGGCACACCAGAAGCCATCTTGATTGGAATGAAGTGGTAAGTCTGAAAACACTCAATTTAAAAAGGAACAACATGAGGGGGTTAATTTTGCCATAGAAAGTATGATTAGTGCTTCAGAAAGAAAAATTAGGGATCATTTTGAGTGACTTCTCAAATCCTCTTCTATTTCATTAAAAAAATTCTGACATGCAGACTGAAACATGCACTTTGAATACCAGCAGCAGACGTCCCTGGTGAGCAGTAGCTTTACTACAGTGATCTAATGTGCAACTAGAGTGCTAACATTCAGAATTTATGGCAAATGTGTGACACATCTGAATGCCTTCTTGATGGAACCAAAGTAAACAAGCATTGAAAATGCAATAGATCTCGCCCTCGTTTAAGTTAAAGCCATTCTGTTTGTAATGAGGTGGCTTTTTAGCTTTGCTTTTATTGGTGTTTTTTCAACTTTCATGTAAATAACATGCATCTGTATGCATATAAGTATATGTATGCATGCATTTATGTTTGTATTTATATAGATATACAGATGATATATGTTTATATATGTATGTATATATATATATTCACTGAAAAAACCATAGGCTATAGACCATATATAGTTAGGAATTAGCATTTACAAAACCTTGAAAATTCACTGAAAAAACCATAGGTTATAGACCATATATAGTTAGGAATTAGCATTTACAAAACCTTGAAAATTCACTGAAAAAACCATAGGTTATAGACCATATATAGTTAGGAATTAGCATTTACAAAACCTTGAAAATTCACTGAAAAAACCATAGGTTATAGACCATATATAGTTAGGAATTCGCATTTACAAAACCTTATTTTACTCACACAAAACCATTGAAATTCCATATATAGTTAGTTGCACTAACTATATATCGCGCATCCGCAATCCACTGCTGATGATGTCACATATTACATCATTCATGACATGGTCAGTGACATCACTGATGACATCACTGATGACATCTCAAATGACATCACTGATGACATCACCGATGACAACATCCAGTGACTGTATGTTTCTGTAAAGTTAAAATATGTCTTACATATTGAAGAATGAGTGGATGTATAAGTGTCTGGATGAAGGATTTAGTAGGTGCATGACTGACTGTATGAGTGAGTGATTAAATGTGTCTCACTGAGTGCATGGGTTAGTGACTAAACTGTCTTAATTTGTGCATCATTATGTCTGTTGTTCTGTAAACTGTTGCATGTGTTGATAAGTAGCTATATGAGTAACTACATGGGTTATTGATTGGTTGCCCAAGTATTTGTATGGGAGACTGAGTGTGTGTGTGGGTGGCTGGGAGGTGTATGACTCTGTGCATAGATGTGTGAGCAGTTGATTCACTAGATGTATGGTTTCAAAAGTGCATGTGGAAACAGCTGTATGGGCGGTTGACTGTGTGCATGAGTGTATTGGTGAGTGAATGGATATCTCAGTGCTACATGTCAAAGTAAGTACATATGTAAAACACAGTACATGTGAGAGTTGACATATATAAATAACTGTGCATAAGAGCCAGTGAATGTGTGAGTGGCTGTATGGATCATTGTGAACTTGTATCAGGGATTGTATAAGAGAGTAAATATGTGTTAGTATATGTTTGAATAAGTAAAGTTTGTATAACTGTATAGTTGAGGAAATGGAGGTGTGATTGATTCTTTGCATGACTGACTAGGTGTGTGAGTAACTCCATGGATGAGTGACAGTCTGTGAGTGTCTGTTTACACTGATTGTATCTAAGGTTATATTAGAGTCTGAAGAGGTTCATCGTATTATCACATGAATGATATCATCAGTGATGTGATCAGTAATGTCAAATGAGATGTCATCAGTGATGTCATCAGTGATGTCATTTGAGATGTCATCAGTGATGTCATTTGAGATGTCATCAGTGATGTCATCAGTGATGTCACTGACCATGTCATGAATGATGTAATATGTGACATCATCAGCAGTGGATTGCGGGTGCGCGATATATAGTTAGTGCAACTAACTATATATGGAATTTCAATGGTTTTGTGTGAGTAAAATAAGGTTTTGTAAATGCGAATTCCTAACTATATATGGTCTATAACCTATGGTTTTTTCAGTGAATATATATATATATATATATATATATATATATATATATTTACTGAAAAAAACATAGGTTATAGACCATATATAGTTAGGGATTAGCATTTACAAAACCTTATTTTACTCGCACAAAACCATTGAAATTCGCATATATAGTTAGTTGCACTAACTATATATCGCGCACCCGCAATCCACTGCTGATGATGTCACATATTACATCATTCATGACATGGTCAGTGACATCACTGATGATATCACTGATGACATCATCCAGTGACTGTATGTTTCTGTAAAGTTAAAATATGTCTTATATATTGAAGAATGAGTGGATGTATAAGTGTCTGGATGAAGGATTTAGTAGGTGCATGACTGACTGTATGAGAGAGTGATTAAATGTGCCTCACTGAGTGCATGGGTTAGTGACTAAACTGTCTTAATTTGTGCATCTTTATTTCTGTTCTTCTGTAAACTGCTGCATGTGTTGATCAGTAGCTATATGAGTAACTATATGGATTATTGATTGGTTGCCCAAGTATTTGTATGGGAGACTGAGTGTGTGTGTGGGTGGCTTGGAGGTGTATGACTCTGTGCATAGATGTGTGAACAGTTGATTCACTAGATGTATGGGTTCAAAAGTGCATGTGGAAACGGCTGTATAGGCGGATGACTGTGTGCATGAGTGTATTGGTGATTGAATGGATATCTCAGTGCTACATGTCAAAGTAAGTACATATGTAAAACACAGTACATGTGAGAGTTGACATATATTAATAACTGTGCATAAGAGCCAGTAAATGTGTGAGTGGCTGTATGGATCATTGTGAACTTGTATCAGGGATTGTATAAGATAGTAAATATGTGTTAGTATATGTTTGAATAAGTAAGGTGTGTATAACTGTATAGTTGAGGAAATTGAGGTGTGATTGATTCTTGGCATGACTGACTAGGTGTGTGAGTAACTCCATGGATGAGTGACAGTCTGTAAGTGTCTGTTTACACTGATTGTATCTAAGGTTATATTAGAGTCTGAAGAGATTCATTGTATTATCACATAAATGATATCATCAGTGATGTGATCAGTAATGTCAAATGAAATGTCATCAGTGATGTCATTTGAGATGTCATCAGTGATGTCATCAGTGATGTCATTTGAGATGTCATCAGTGATGTCATCAGTGATTTCATCAGTGATGTTACTGACCATGTCATGAATGGTGTAATATGTGACATCATCAGCAGTGGATTGCGGGTGCGCGATATATAGTTAGTGCAACTAACTATATATGCGAATTTCAATGGTTTTGTGTGAGTAAAATAAGGTTTTGTAAATGCTAATCCCTAACTATATATGGTCTATAACCTATGGTTTTTTCAGTGAATATATATATATATATATATATATATATACACAGCAAGCGAATTTACTCCTTCATTTAGGCTCTCCTTTACAAGGAAGGCAATTGTAGGCAGTTGCATCAAGTGAGTACTTGTTTGCCCCTACCTGTGGGGAAAGGTACTTCCTCTCTGCTGGAGAAGGGGTGGTAAAAGTCGTTTTGGATAGACCAAGCACATTGTTGCACCAGCTCAGCTTCTGTGCTCGATGTCTTCCACTCCATCTTCACGTTTAGGCCTTGACCTGTCTTAATCCACTGATAAATATGCCCAGAGGTATGTTATATTTCTTGATTTGGTACATCCTCAGGATCGGCCTAACCTGGATTATGGCTACGTGCATTGCTTTGTGAGGAGGGAAGTAATATTTCACTACACTACTCTCACGCATTATTTTCTGACTCTGTGTCCTTTGGTGCGCTGGGCGGCACCATGAAAAGCAGCAGGATGGCTTTTGTGCTATACAAAAAAAAACCTTACATAAAAGAATGAAATAAAGTGTTGTATCAATCAAGTAGAATACAGTATTGTAATATACTCCAAAACTCGTGCTCTGTATGTGGCATCGACTGGATTATCTTGATCTAGACTAGAGTAAATAAGTGATAAGAATAAAGTTTTTTTCGCTTGGTGGGGACAGAGTGCGTGGGATGGAGGAGGAGGCTGTATTAGCAGGACTTTTTGTTTTAATTCTATAGTGAAATCGATAGCGTCATTGACTCTGAGTACCAGATATTTTGAAGTTTGTGAAGTCATTGCATTGAGGTCCTCATGCTTTGATTTACAGGAAATGACTGTGTGCAAGTTTTGGACAGAAGAAGTTACCCTTTAACTGAGGCATATGTTTTGGGTAATGTTTAGCTATTCTGTGCTTTGCCAAATCCTCCTGCCTGCTCTCCACAAATAAAACAGCAGATAAGCTCTCCCTGGTCACTGAGTTGAGGAGAGCACGGTCACACTGAGGTCCGTCGCCATGAAGCTGCCTCTTCTGCTGCTGCTCTTTGTGGTCACCCACCACAGTCACTGCGCTGACGCAGACTACGACCAGGTAAGGAGACAGCCCGCCGCCGCCATCTTAACCGGACTGCGGTGGGGACCACAGGCCGCTGCCACACAGTGCTCCTTCTAGCGAGGTGATGAGGCTGGAGCAGTAACATGGGTGACTCCAGAGCCGTGCAGACTGTTGGTTATGCCACATTGTGCCACCTCAAGTGGGACCTCTCGCAGCATGTTGAAGCCCTACCTGCTCAATAGCAAGAGTCTTCAATCTCTACCACTTCTCACTGTCCCTTTCTTTTCCCCACAGGAGGAAGACGACGCCGTGGTGGTAAGTTATCTCCTGTAAAGTACTTCTTATCCCGCATACACGTTGGCATTTAGAGAGTCAGTGCTGCTGGGGAACTCATAGTCCATGAAGGGACTCGGCAGGTAACGCCGCAACAATAAAGAAGCAAAAGGCGCACTCGAGCCAAACTCTTTTCCATTCTGTGTCTTCATCTCCCTCTCTCTTGTGGTCTCATGTTCCTTCTCTCCATTTCTTTCGATGTCACGCTGTGTCTACCTAACCTTGTCCCCCCTCCCCGCCCCCCCCCCCCCCCTTCCCTTGTCACCTCCGTCTCGCGCTATTTCTCCGAGCATCTCTGCACGTGAGTTTCCCCATTGCTTTTTGGGTTATATGTTTCACTTCGCCGATATTTACGCCCTCCGCCAGCTCTTGGGGCACAAATAGTAAGTGCTCGGAGTTAGGGGTTCAGAGACGCCCATGTTGGTGTTTTTTAATAACACTTTATAACTGAAAATGTTTGAAAATGAGACGGCTTAAAGAAGCGAAAAGTGAGCACTGTATGTCAATGTGGTGTATAATACAGGAACGTGTTTCGCCCTAAAAAAAAAGTGTGCTGCTAGAAGTGGGCCTTCACTTTTGTGACTTATGTCTTTTCTTTTCCCACAGGACGCTGGAGGCGAGGTAAGGATACTTATTTCCCATTTGCTCACAGTGCATATTAGAGGAGAGAGGTGTGCATGCTCGCACTGCCTTAAGATTATTAAAGTCCCTATGAAAATGAAACTGTGAACAGACATAATTGATCAAATCATGAAATGTTACAGCACAATGCGCCGAGATTTTTATTGGCATACATGATAGTTTACAAGTGTTACAAAGCACCCTTTCTCTCGCGCTCCCACTACTACACACCGTCTCATCTTTTGTCAGCACTCTTGTCACTTTTCTCTCTCGGAACCCTTATCTCTCTTTCCTCTCATCTCTTCGCTCCCTTTATTTTTCCCTCCCGCATCCACCCTCTCTTTGTACACCTCTCCCAAGTCCCAAATTATATTCCTCTCTCTTTCTCTCTTAGACTATCTTTCACTTTCTATTTCTCGTTGTTTGTTTCTCACTCTGTGTTCCCCTTACTTTTTCCGCCATTGCTCGCGCTTGCTTTCTTTCTCTCTTTCACTGTTTCCAACCATCTCTTTACATTTCATTCTCTCTTTATGAGTTTATACTCATACCAAGTAGATCAATATTTCTACCCCTACACTCGTGTCTGGTTGGTAGCCCACCATCGGATTACAAGCCAGAATGTTACTGACCCAAATGTAAGCCTCGGGTCTCCTTGGAGGCAATTCTGTTTGATAACTGCAATACTTAGCCATAACATTAGGGCATCATTGTTCTCTGCCTGCTTTGCATCAGGAATACATCTTTTCTTCTCTTTTTCAAATACAAAGAAAGTCACATTCTGCTTCTGAGCTGTGTATCCTTTACTGTAGCAAATGACATAGAGTGAATGAATAAGGAAAAGTCTTTTTTTGTAAGTAAAGTTTTGCAGATTGTTGACTTTTGCTGTTTTTCTGCAGGTAGTGGAAAAGGATGCTCGTGGTCACAGACCAGTCTCCAGGAAAAATGAGCCACGCCCAACGGTCAGGCCAGCGCCTCCTGTAATCAGTGGCGGCGGCTACCGGAGCCGTCCAACCGTTGCTCCATCCAGAAGTCAGCTGAAGAAGGAGCCCGTTGTGTATCCGGATGAGGGAGGCTGCAAGCATGCAGATGAGCAGCTGGTAAGTACTGTACCATGTAGATGTACTCTGCTTTCGTGTTGCTAGGTGAGCTGTTCAAGGCTTACCATGCTCCGCCCATTACCTCCTCGTCCATCTTCCTTGTGCATGAGATACTCTGCCCAGCACTTGGAGTAATGAAGATTACCGGTAAGTAATGGGGCGTTCTGTATGGTGCTCTGAAAGCAACCCCACTCCATATCTGTTGTCTGGTGAATCTGGAAGGATGTGATGCTGCTGTAGAGGCAGCCATCTTAATCCTGTGCTGGTCTGCTACTAGGGGGAAGTTGACTTGTGAAGGATGGTGAGGACAACCGGGTAATATATACTTACCGTCACCAGCAATTCACATTAGGATGGCATATCACTCAGCATCCGAAGCAGAGGAGAAGTTACTGGGTTCATTCATGTAGGGCATCTGTGGTTGATGCCTTGCCAGACCTTGGATGCAAAATCTCCCATTGCTTTAAAGTTAGCGCAGGACGACCAGAGCGATAAGGAAGTGGACATCTATTTTTTTAAACAGGAAATGGCAGCCAGAAAGTAAGTTCAATCCAAGACCCCAGTGATTAAGAAAGAAATCCCTTAATTTGTGGTTCTAGATAAAGGAGGAAGATCATTTGAAGAGGAAGTGAGGAGGGAATCCAGTAGCTGAATGGTGTGATCAGGCTGGGAAAGACAATCCTGTTCATGATACTGGGCCCCTTGAATTCAACAGAGAAGAAAAATCAGTAATAGTCAATCATGCTGCATCGATTGCATCTAGTGTTCTGCTCCCTTTGATGCAACAGCCCTTTGCGCTAAGACAATCAAGGAGTTGCTCTCCTGAGGTCACACTCAAAGGGCCCCTTGTGGATGGCCTAAAACCCACAAGCTGTTGGCTCTAACGAAAGGAGGGCTGACCTACTGTCGTCTGTCTACAACTCTGGTTTTCATGACCTAAGATAGACTTGGCTCAATCTCGAAGGGACAGTCTACCTTTTACAACACCTGAAAACAGTGTAGAAATTGCACTTTCTTGTGTCAGATGTGGCCCTCCCATGTGAGAGAGTTTGCCTTTGGGTTTCTTTAAAGTAGATGAGAAACGTTTGTTTCTAGCTCGGTCTACTAAGCTCCTCTGGTCAGTGCAGGAATTCACCTGAAAGATATAAACAAAAAATAACAACCAGGACATTTATTCTTCATCTGTTAATATTTTGTTACCTCAAAACAGAACTAAAAATTGTTCCATGCAGAATCCAGCACCTAAGAATTGATAAAGGTATTAGCTCGGCCACTCTCTTGTTGTTTCCGTCTACTCAATGCATGGATTGTGGATGTAGATGACCCTAAATGTCATTTCCAATTCAGTTTGATATTTCGTTCTAGGGCTTTTCATATTGGGGTTAGGCTGTTCTCAAGCACTTTCAGTTTTTTAAGTAATGGGATATTGGCTCTGGCAGGTAGTGCCATTTATCTAGCATCATACAATTAAGCCAAGTGGAGAAGCTAGGACTAGGACTGCGGTCTCCTGCCTCCACAGCAGAAAAGCTGACTCTGAAGTCCAATCTTTTTTTCTGGTTATTGATCACACTGCCTTGCACATGGCACCATTCAACTGAGTTAAATGAAAATGTCAGCCATACCCTTTTATTGTGGGCCTTAAAACTGTGTCGACCTTCAGCTTGAAGCTCCATATTCCTAGACTGCATGCAATAAAACCCTGTTATACATCTGGGTGAGGTGGCATCTTCCTTCAACTGTGATGTTAAAGTCCTCATGTGCTCTTTTATTGTCCAACCATGTCAACATATATATTTTTTTCAGGGTGTACTGTGTCCAACTGGCTGCCAGCTACGAACTATGGTCTTGAAGCAGGAGAATAATGTGCGGAACTCCATCCGAGATCTCAAAGGCAACGTGGGGAAGCTCTCCCACTCATCCAACATGATTTACGACTACGTGACTGTGCTGCAAAAGACAGTAGCTGACAGGCAGAGGCAGATACAAGGTAGGCACAGCTGTACTCAGTGAGAGGCACAGCATGGCGTGTATATTGAGTGACAGATCTCTACTGAATTTGGAGCAGCTAGCTTTATTAGTCAGGTGGCATGGGGTGCCCAGTTGTGTCGCCATAGACATCTGGAAAGTAGATCCCTTCTTCCACACTCCTCGCCTTCTTGGGTAAGGAAGGAGATTTGATAAAAACATCTACAAAGCAGAGTCTTTCCAGTGACCAAAGCAGCAAGGCCAGATATGTACTGTAAAAATGTTCTGATTGCTAAAGGAGGTCCCTCACAGCCCCCTGAAAATCTCATACCTTCAATTGGCAAATGCAACACATTTTCTGAATATTTCACTCCAAAATCTTCAAAATGAGACAATATATGGACACACAACTCGTTAAAACTTTCAGTTCTGTAAGCAAGTGAAAAGTATTAAGTGCACACATTACATCTGCCCCCTGTAACCCTCCTCGTATCCACAGTGCTAAGGCAGAGGAGCGTCGCCCTACTGCTCTTAGAGCAGTGCAAAATCAAAATAAAATGATAATATCAATAACTTATCATTTTATTCTTGTGTGCTCGTGCGAGGTTAGGCGAGGTGGGGATGGCTCCCTGCGAAGGGAGCAGTAGTGGTTTGCACTCCCTCCCTATGTGCACAAGACGGCTTGACCAGCCCTCTAGTGCTGGTCAAACAAGCATGCGCACTTGGCATGTTTTCCATTGGGCTGTGTTGCACAGCCCCATGGAGAACATGCCCAGCTTCCCCAGGCACTGCCTGAGCGAGCAAACAGGCCGCTCAAACCAATAACAATGCTTCTCAGGCAGCGTCGTGATTGGCTGGGAGAGTCCAGCAGCCTGGGTGCTTCCGGTGTTGCCAGTAGACGGACGAGTAGAAGGTATTATAATTTATTTTTTCTTTTCTTTCACCTGCCACAGCCACCCCCACCCCCACCTCACCATCTCTGTCCAGAGGCAGCCGCCACTGACAGTGAACTAGGACCTAACCTCTCTCTGTGGATGGTCCTCCTCTTTCGTGAATTCACCTACGCTGTCACATCTTTTATGTTTAAAAGGCCAGACTGCCTCACACATTATCGTGAGATACTATCTTAATATTGGTACTTTTATACCTGAACCACCCAAAGCTTAATTTGTGAAAGAGAGAGTGCCAAAGCTCTGCTCAGAGGCAGGCAGCCAGTGCAATTAAACATCAGCACGCCAAATACCAAGGCTAGTAGCCTTAAATTCACCTACATACACTGCTGCCTCTTTTTCTCGCCCTTACTGGTGCCTGCTTTCTCCCTTTGTGATGGTTTTGGCAGGCTTCATTCTCTTCCTCTGCAACCTGCAGATATATTGAAAAACAATGACACTTGCTCAGATGCTTGCTCTTTGCCCTATTCGATTGTCTCTCAGTTAACAGAATTTTGGAGATGGCTTTTCGTACAGCTCTCCAAGTCAAGAAACGTGGTCCGCACTATAGAAAACCATGTAAATAAATAGGTAAATAAATATCAATCCTTCGGAGTCAGCCTATTATGACTCTGACAAGGAACATGACAAAAGTCACCATAAGGAGAGCCACTGGGATCATGCAGCAGGGTTTACTAAATTATGCACCAAGAAAAGGCAAATTATGCAGGATATTGTGGCACATTTTGTGATTGTATTACATCATTTAATTTTGTCATTTTTACACATTCTAGTATTATCTATGCAAAAATCTCACCTCATCAGTACCACTGTGATGCACAAATGCAGCAATTAGCAATAGAAAGATGACCAGTCAACCTTTGCGAAGGGCCTTCAGCTACACTGCAACACGCGTTGCTTGCTTGTTTAATAATTTTTGATCCATTTGAGCTAGAATCTACATTTTTTAATAACATCTGCAGATTTTGCACCAGATGATGGATTATGAGGCAAATGCAGAAAATCTGTAATTATGCAGAAAACTCAATTTACCAGAGGCACTGACTCTAAATAATTGATACTATGGGAGTGAATCGGTCGAATGAGTGACTGAGCCCACATAATTTCTCATATCACTGTATCGCTCTAACCACTTCTAACTGCTCCTGAAACTAGCATGGTGTTTATTCACATTCATTAGGGGCCGAATCATAGTTTGCCATGACACTGGCGAACACTAATGAAGCGGTAAATGGGCTATTGAGTAAATAGAGAAAACACTTCTGTTTACCCACTCTTGTCTAATTTATAAATAGAGCTCCCGGTCTTATGGTATTTATTTTTTTGACATTTCCGTCTGTATTTATCCCTATTTCTTTTTTTGCTAATTTTATCTGCATTTATCCACATTTATTTTGTGTTTTATGGAAAAATTAAGCTGAAGTTAGTATATTTTCACATTTATTTAGCTGGTAAACATGCACTCATGCTTGAATGCCTACTGGCTTTCAATGTTGTAAACACCCGCAGAGGATAAATCAATGCACTTATATGGAATGATGCGATTTTCAGTATCAACCTTGTCCATGTCTACTGCTGTTAAAGCCTCTTTACTAATATTAATTTCTTTTCTAATCCTCTTATCTATCAATCCAAACAGCTATTTGCCTGGCAGTCATGGCAGACAGCATTTAGAATTACTAAAAAAACAATCCAATTTCCGTTTTTAACCACATTTAAAAATAAACACAGACTAGAAAATAAATGTTTTCTGTCGCTATGTGTAAACATGAGTAAAAACGAAAAACAGGGACCCTTACTTATAATCACCAACATAGGCATCTCAAGATTTTGTTTGTTGATGTCTGCTTGGGTTTGAGACCTGCTGTGACATTATTCACTGGCATACCTTAGTAGGAAAGATCAAGGCCACACTGTTTGATGTGTAAAAATCAGTAATCCTTGTGCAGTTAATGTCTAGCTGAGCACCAGCTGTGGCACCTCCTTGCAGCAGATAGAATCCAGGTGCTGTAGTAGAACATACATCCACATGGTCTTCTAAACCTCTAACCTCTCGATTAAATGCTTTGTGCTCTGAAGAGCAGGTACCATCAATACCACATCCCTTTAACCTTATCTGAGGTAGAAGCACTAGATGAGGACCAACTGCACTAAGGCTTTAATTTTTATCATGTGTTCAGCACCTCCTCCACTGTTTACAATTATACTTATTCCTGTTCTTGCAGAAAATGCAGACGTTGCTTCCACATATACCTCAGAAGTGGATCAGCAGTATACCTTCATCCAGCAGAATTTGGACACCAACATCCCGTCCAGCATCAGAGTTCTGCGCTCCATCCTGGAAAACCTGCGCGCCAAGATCCAGAAGCTGGAGAGCGCAATATCGACTCAGTCGGAATACTGCCACACCCCATGCACTTCCTCCTGTTACATCCCAGTGGTGTCCGGCCGAGGTAGGTCTTCACACGATCTGTTTTCTCACAATGACTTCAGACTGGTGTCCCTATAGTCTAGCTGTGCGATCTCACATCAAGGGGTTTATGTATTTTATACAGTCTTATCTTAGAAAAGTGGAACAAGTTAATCTTTGTCAATAACTTATTTCTCAATGAAGTGGCCCATGGGAGGTAGCGCTTGGAAGCCTCAATTCTGCACATGCACTACGAATACATATGCCTTTCTTACACAATGTATAATGTTCCGAAAAATGAAAGAGGTAGAAGCCTTGATTGGATTTGAACTTTGGATCTAGAGGTTGCTCTAAGATTCCGTCAGCATTAATACAGTGAGTTATTTCGAAAGGCTGAATCTTCCACCCAAAAATTCCAGACTGCATGACACGCAATTTGACAAGCATCACCTCTAAATCAAGTGCGTGAACACATAATCAATATTCATATTCAGTATCAATGTTCAGTGTCATCAAAATTGATACAAGAATTTACTCAACAACATGGACCGTTTAGTGATTCATGTTTTATAAGTCATTGATTCTTTGATTTCCTGACATTTCAGTTCTGATTGGTTCCACTAAAAAATTACTGTTTGCAAAGATCCCTGCTTCATCAATTTGCAGCTGGTTCCACTGAAAAATTACTGTTTGCAAAAATCCCTGCTTCATCACTTTGCAGCTGACCAGTCTAGTCAATGTTTACAAATGCCCCTCACCTTGTGGGACACACATTTCAATCTTGATCAATATTTGTTAGTACTCAAAAAAGAAAACAGAGCATGAATTCCAGATTTTAGTTCCAGATCTTGCACAGAGGAATACCCTGTCAGCTATCCTACAGTAACATGGCATTGCATACAAGGAAAGCCAGTAGTGGATATCGTCTGAGATAAAGGTGAGCTTTGGCATGGTAGGATACTTTGAACAGACAGTCCTTCTCTGGTTATCAAAATCAATTTTATACTGTATTCAGAAACCACCATATATAAATGAACATCAGAAAACCATAAATCATATGTATAATAATTAACCACCCAAGCCACCAAGGTCTTACTATCTTTCCATAGAGAATAGATCTAATGAGCCGTAGGACCAACATGGATCAGTCCATCCACCAGCAAAAAGGATGAATGTCGTAATGTTTAAAAAAGAAATAAGGAATAACTGGTAAAGAGTAAATAACTTAAAATAGTTGATAAAATATCTCTAGAAGTAGCCCATCCTCCATGAGAACCCAGGAGATGCTCACTCCATTTCTGTGGTGTATGGTGCTTGTCCGTGTTACTTAATTTCTATCAAAGCACATTTTACTGATGCATCTTCAACTGTTGGGAATCATTGAGCCATTGGCTGTCGTTGGTTCATTAGACTAGTGGGCTTAAGGGAGTATAGGACATATGTCTGGGCATGAAATGGAAATGGCAGGGTTCTGAGGGGGATCCTGAGTGAATAGATTGTATGATTCTTGTGGTGTCCTCTGTGGTGAGTGGGCTCTAGCTTGTAAGGAGGTGAGTGCTCCTGGTGTGAGGGGGGCGGTTGTGTGGTGATATCCTCAATGGGGTGCACAATTGGAGTAGATCTAGAGTATTTTGTTGTGGAAGTCCAAGAGGCTGTCGCTCAGGATTTGTGAGGGGGTGATGGTGTTGGGGTGGCCACCGGGTTCAAGAATTCCTTGATGATGTTGAAGAGTTCTTTGTTTGTGTTTGAGCAGTTTAAGTCTGATCACGAGGACTGCTTTCTTGGCTCCTTTGATCTGTGCATGGTGTCTTCTGAGGGCAGATTTGTAGGTGTCTCTGGAAGTGTTTGCTTCAGCTGGTCCTCTATTTTCTTTCTGGCTACATGCTGTGGCATTTGAAGTCTCTAAGGATCTACTGAACTTGCATGCTTGAGCGTGGTTTCTGGAATGTCTGATTTTTTTTCATGGGGTTCAGGCTGTTGGTGCAATCTGCAATCCAGTTGTTGAATGTGGTTAGGTCCTTCAGTAGGTTGCCAGTGAGGGTTGGATGGTTGGGTCTGAGGGAACGGGTCCAGTCTGATTCTGTTATGTTGCTCCAGTTGCGCCTGAGTTTGATGTTCAGTTTGGGAACATTGGAATGGGGCACTGATGTAGAAGTGAATGATGGAGTGGTCTGTTTATGTGAGAGGGAAGGTGTGGCCGAGTGCTTTCTTGTTACTGGACGTGAAGATTGGGTAGCGTGTACGGCTGGTGGTGTGGTGTACCACTTCCATCAGTGGTGGGTGATTATACACACCGTATAACCTGCGCTCACCCTTGGTAAGCTTGGCACTGAGCAGTCAGGCTTACTACAGCGGCAATGTGGAAAGCATTAGCACAGCACTCAATATAAATAAACTAAATGTAACGAAAAAGTCTTCACAATTGATGTATGTAAATAACGTTTGTATTTAACACACACAATAATCAACATAACATGAACCTCATCTATTTCTGGGTATACATCACACTTGGAATTATTACTAGCAATATTAGGCCCAACCCTGTTACAATGACATCAGTAATATACTCCTCTTCCCCCACCACCTTTATGCGGTGAAACACGTTGTCCACCTCAAGCCCACCCCAACAATTCATATAATTCAATACCACACAGTTAGAGGTTGCACCCCATGTGACAGTGATATTGGGAATATGTACATACAAAGAATTATAGCACTTTTTAATAGTACCACAGGTCGAGGTCACATGGGTAGAACCAATCTCAAACGTGATGCTCTTTTGGCAAAAAATCAACTTGTAAGGCAACACCGCCAGCCAGTATTGAGAATCAAAGGCAGTCCGCAGATGATCACTCCAACCCACACACACTCCCTCTTCACTGATATGCAGTGCAACAGGTATCAAAAAGAACGTGTTCATACACATACGCACTCAGCCCCCAAATGTGGTGCAACTGATACCCAGCAGGTCAATTTATAACACACAGCAGACCCCGTGGCCTAAGCCTCCCTTGACTCCCCAACTCCCCCAACAATCCTATGCTCACAGATTGGAGATTGGCAGTTCCCCCCCCCCCCCAGATACTAGGCCGCACGCGACTAAAGTCACTCTTAGCTAGGGTCTTAGGGAAGTAGGTGGTGGTAGGTAGCAGGACTTATAGGAGGCAGTCATCAATGGGGGTTTAGCAGCCACTCGAAAAGTTCACCCACAGGATGCGGAACAGAAATGGCCTGGGGGCAACAGTCAGTCACACCAAAGGTTTACACAAGGGCCTTCCGGCAGCAGCCCTATTCTGCGAAGCCCAGGGATGTCACGCAGTCTTGACCCGCTTCCGATCAAACTCGGAAGAGTTCCTTCAGCCCAGTCAATCACTGTCACCACCCAGAACTGAGCCGGGCAATACTACCTGGCAACACAATGTAGTCGTGGGACGGGCAGGCAAGGAGAGGGCAGTTTGTCCACCGCGTTGAGGGCCAACAAGGGAACAATCAATGGATGGAAAATGACGCAGTGGTGCCACTCGGTAGGAGGAGGTGCCCGTCAGGTACACATCAATCAGAATCACACCCTGGCAATCCAGGCACAACATCTGGTGCGCATTGATACAGGTCGCACCAAACCAATCCAGCCACACAATGAATAGATGTAAATTCTGCGCCTCACTAGAAATGAGTCATGACATCCTGTGCACAATAATATTAGTTGAACCAGACAATAATGGTCACACACAACAAAGAGTTGCAAATTCTGCACCTCCCTGGACATGAGACACAACGTCCCATACACGTTGATATTGGTCACACCAGACACTTCTGGTCACACACACAGATCCAAGTTCAGCAATGCCTCAAGAGGGCGAATGAGGTACTACAAATGATTATGCCCCTACAGCCTAGGGTTGCAACCTGTGAATTAGGCACCGCATGCAATGAGCATGCAATTGGCGTGTCACCCGAGAGAGATGCTGCACAATTTACTTGGCAGGACATGCTGGACCCTGCGACCGGTTAATATGCTCACTACCAACAACATGTTTATGCATGAGGGTGTCACCATGACGCGGGGGTCAGATGCCTTAGATGCAGGCAAGACTTCTGAGGCTCGCACCAGGCGATCTCGCATCCTGGCATAAATCTTAGACCCTAGCTTACGCCGCACTACCAGTTGGGATCCAGCAAAAGATGTGGGCACTTAAAAGGGCACCCCTCTCCAGGTATCACAAGTAGACATGGTGTGTCCATAGAAGGATATCATTTATGTCCCGGACACCTCTAAAAGAGCAGGATTCAAGTCAACAAGCCCTTGGAGAACACACGTCTAGATGCCACACAGTAGTAGGTAGTCAGCCCAGGTCAGCCACTATTCAGGAAGGGCACACAGTCCCTTTCAATGGCAGTAATCCTTCTTGAGCACAACAGCTTCCTCTGGCACTGTGCACTGTGCAGTTCCAGGTTCTCCGGATGCACATCCGCACCAGTGTTTCTCTGTCCTGCTGAAGTATGGCACCAGTAGTTCTACTGTTGTGTGCTTTTGAAGTTGGGGGCAATTTAAGTTTTGAACCACAGATGTCTCCCTTAAATTTCAGTCCTGTCTGCCATGAGGCCATGGAACGCAGATCGTCATCTTTGGTGCGACCATGATCTGGCTCCAAAGGCCTAGTGTCAAAACCTCTTTCTCCAGTCAATTCAGCCAGGCCTGTAAAAGGCACAGGTCTATCATTTAATTTGCATGCCCAGTGTTTTATCGCTGTGACTGAGGAATGCCCAGATGTGCTCCCTCAACTTCCAGTGTGGACTAGAGCCAAACACAAAGGCACACAAAGAGTGCTAGAGCATTGAAAGGCACACTTTCTAGGAGTGGCGTTTCTACGCTAGTCATGACGAAACCACCTTTACCACTTGGAAGGGTTTGTTACTGTGAATCCAATGATAGGATACATTATGAGACTGCTCCTCTGCAATCCAATATTGCAGCCTGAAATAATTTCACCTTGTTCCCCATGTTAGCCTATGGGAAGAGCGTACCTCATAGGTGGTGAAAACACACATGGGTATTCTACAATACCTGGGCAAGGAACACACGTGTGACCCCACCCTGCCTTTCACCTACTACTCCCTCACACCCTAAGGTGTCCCTTATGGGGTGCTCTGGTGGTAGTGAATGGGCCTCTCAGGATGGCTGGGGATTTAAACAGGCTGACCTGAGTAGACATGCAATGGTGCACACATAGACCTGCAATGGCAGGTTGAACCCATGTTTCGAAAGACTATTGGTACAAGTGCAATGGCTGACTGGACACGTGTAAAAATCATCAGGCAAACACCACCTCCTAACGTGTATAGAAAGGGCACGCACTTTCACCCTGTATTTACACCGGGAAAGTGCCCAGAGCCCAAAGGCCACTACAAGAGAATCAGCTAAACCTGGAGGAAAAAGCTAAACATTTAGGGAAATGCTACCATGAGAGTTTAGGTCTAACAGAGTAAAAAAGAGAAACTGCAAAATGGGCACAGAGGCAAAGACAAGTGCAAATGTAAAGAGGTAGAAGGGGCACTGAGGCAGAAATGAGTACAAAAGAGGAAGAGACGAAATTAGGCAAAAAAGTGTACAAACAGAAGGGTAAAAAAAGGCAAAATGATTAGGCAGCAAAGAGGGCACTCATGGGGCACAGAGCACAAGGACAGACAGGGACGAATGGAATAGTGAAGAGAGGTGGTGCCTCAGGCAAAGCAAACAGGTCCACAAGGCGCCTTAGACTGGTCAGAGGACCTGTCCAAGTTATGTGGCAGCTGTGGCCTGAGTGTGTAGTAGCCAAGCAACTTACAGATTTGTTTTGATAAGTACAAAATACTCAGCAAATGTCAAATGAGATTCAGAGCAGGTAGAGGGACAGGAATAGCACTTAGGCCAGCATTACAGGAGATCCATGCAATCACAGACCATAGAGATTAGGCATCCCTTTTATTACTTGCCATGCCGGCTGCAATCAGTATGGTTGATCACGGTATCTTGCAACTCATCTGAATTCAGGGTCCAGTGCTGTCCTGATTTATCTCCCTTCCTAAAGTTGTCCTCAAGCACTGATCTTACCCCCTTTTCCATTAGATCTCACGGGGCTTCTCATTATCTCCACTAATATTTAACATCTATGGTCCTCCTCTACCATCTCTTACTGAACCTTATGGCTGCTCGCGTATTCCTTACTGACGACACGCCAGTTAATTTTCACCTTCATCAACATTCTAAAAATTCTAGCAGAAATTTCCCCCCGCGTCATTTAGTTGTACAGGACTGGATGTCTCTTAATTGCCTTCATTTAAATACCAACAAATCAGAATGACTGTTGATTGGAAAAAACTGTTAGATGGCCCAACAATCTTTACTCTTCTCATCTGGACCCTCCTTCCACCCAATCTGGAGTGATCAAAACACTTGAGGTGGTTAAACCCCTTGTTATTGTGGACTCACATTTATCTATGACAACACACATAAAAGCAGTTGGAACCAACAGCTTCTAATAATCCAAAGTTTTGTCAAAAAAAGCCCTGAAATGTTTGCCTGTTAGTGTTTACCAAGTGATTGCCTCGTGTGTCTTGGCTGGATGAGATTATTGCAATCTTCTCCATATTGCCTTAACACAAGTTCTAAACCTCGCCATCAGAGTTGCCTGTACACTGAAACGAAACAATCATGAAACAAATGCTCAAATAAGCCTTCCCTGACTGCCAGTGGAAACCGGGAATCCCCTTTAAGCCTCTCTGCCCGGTGCACACGGAGTTTTTATGGATTAGAAAAACCCCTTCTGGCTTAATGTTTCCAGGTGTATTCCTCTGTGAGGAATCTTCGATCGTGTCACTCCATCTTTTCTGTCTCCCCACAGTAGGTAAGTCAAGGATAAGTGGAAGATCCTTGGCTGCGTTTGGACCTCAATTGTGGAATTCTCTGTCAATCTGTTTTAAGTCCATATCGTCACTTCTGCTTCGGGAAAACTTAAAAAAAACTTACCAGTCTGCTAACCCTGCAATGGCCTACCCTGGTGGATTCGATTTATGTTTAAGACTTTTGCTAGCACCAATGTATCCTTCTAAGGTGAACGGTTGTGGTATTCAGTCATGTATTCATTCAAATGCAGCAGCATTCAACTACAAATAAGACCCATGGGCACAAAAAAGACCTATTGTGCATGTCTTATTCATTCCATTGCGCCTTTTTAAAAAAAAAAAAGGTAACTCAAATGTAAAATGGACTTTGGAACTTCTGACCCACTGGTAAACCAAATGAACATGATGCAAGCCATGTGCCTGCGAGAACAGAGACTCATATTCCATGTTTATTCTTCCTAACACCTGCCCCTCAACCTATGGGCGTTTTGCAGAGAGAATAAAAAAACAGTGCAGGTTTGGTGTAGGGCTAATACCGGTGCTGCAAGTGCTCTGTTGCATATCTGTTTTTAAAACTTTAATCCCTGTTGGGTAAGATTAATCTTTTAACCCATGCATGAAGCAGAGCCTACCCCCCCCCCTTTTAAAATTGTACTATTGTTCACTTTAACCCAATCTGCTGCTCTGCCCTTTTCTACAGAATGCGAAGAGATCTTCAGGAAAGGAGGTGACACCTCTGAGATGTACATTATCCAGCCCGATGACTTCTTCAAGCCCTACAGAGTCTACTGCGACATGCTCTCACACAACGGAGGTGGGTGCAAGAGCAGCTATCGGGACTCTACTGCGTTTCCCTGATGTTCTCTGGCAGCGGATTAACGCTAGTGGGAGAAACATACAATTTTGATTGTTCTGAAAAAGGCATTTTGTCCTTGATAAGGAAACAGGGACGACTGAAAGTTCTTCTTGTGTTTGGCAACGGTGCCTTCCTTCATATGATGACATATGTACCATTTAATAGAACATATTAGGCCCGACATGTCAAAGGGTTTGACCTATTCCAGGTCTACGGGAATGCAGCATGATACATCAGGAACATTGTTGCTAATTTGAATAATATTGAGGTCTACGAGTTCATGTAACTAAGAGGTTTGTCCAAAGATTTTCATCTGTTTGGAAGCATGAGGAGGATGTAACTGTATGTTTTTAGGATGTTAGTGGGTCAACTGATGAGAGTGATTTATTGTCAGCTTTTAGGTTCTCTAGAACCATTTAAATGCCTTTTATGCAGCTTACTTTTCTTTTTCCTACTGCTTTCTTTGCTGAAGTAAATTGCCTTTTTATGTTTTGTCCCGCTCGTTTTACACCTGTTCTGTGGATGAATAGAAGACGTGAGTCTAGGAGCACAATATTTGCTTAAACCTGAGTGGGCTTTTAATCTGCAGAAGATGCAGATTTCCGAGGGATGCGCCGTGTGGGATCTCACAGTTACAATTCATGATGCTTTCATTTCAGGCTGGACCTTGATCCAGAGTCGGCGGGATGGCAGCGTGGACTTTGGAAGGAAGTGGGACATGTACAAGAGCGGGTTTGGGAACATCGCTGTGGATGGAGGCAAAGGCTTCTGTGACATGCCAGGTAACCCTCGGATCCTGGGAATTTGGGAGGTACTACTATATTCTATGTTTTAGTCAAATGTTAGGGCGAGACTCGATGGAGGAGTCCCCGAGCCCTGCTTGTTCCCATCACCCCCTACCAGTCATTATTTGATTAAAAAAATATCCATTCATGGAAGACACCTAAGCTGACTCTGCAAGAGTAGATGTGATGAAATAGCAGGACTGCAGACAGACTGCACATTGGGACCAGGCACATTATGTACACAGAGCCAATATTTGTATGTGTTTTGTGTGTGCTCCTCTACTAAAACACTGAATTGGAAGCTTTTATGCTCCATGTGGCGATTTCAGTGTCAACTATGTTATCAATTTTATCTCAATGCCCAAATGTAAGTTTAATTATTTACGGCCCTTTAGGAGCACGATTCACAGTGTTTACATTTTGCAGGTGGTGGACGCTGTCACTCATTTTTGGGAACCAGGTCTTATATTTCATTGTTAAACTTTGACCCAGAGCAAGAGTGGAAGGACAAAAGAATGAGAAATCAAAAGAGAGGAATAAGACAAAAGTGACAATGGGAGATAGTAATAATGAAAAAGCACCTGCAAGAGTAAGATAAAAAGACGGGAAATATAGAGTGGTGGAAGAAACAGCACTTCCCTGGTTGTCGCATGGCGGTGTATAAGTAGAACTATGTTTGGCGGGACCACCATGATCCCGACAAGAATATTACGATTTTCCTCTCCTCCATAGTTTTCCTGGCGGTTCCTACTATATAAAAACTGGGCCAAGAGGCCATGGGGTGCATGCAAGGGGCACAACATGTGCTCCCCTATGTGCATGCAACCCAGTTTGTGCACAGCATGGACATTCCATTCCATGCCATGCAGGAATTGTTTTTAGCATTTCCATTGCAGTACCAATTTTCAGAGGCACCATGGTGGAACTGCAAAACAGCCTGCCAGACACAAGGAAACTCATAATGTGACGGGGGTCCCTACATGGGGTTGATGGTGCGGGAGCGAGCCTCCTGCATAGCAGTCTGGTCCCATGCTGCCAAACTTATAATCAGGTCCTTTTTGTCTAATTTGTCTAACAAAAGGGGCAGATCAAACTTGTGGGAAACCTGTCAGTCGCCAAAAATTGCTCTATTATGAGCATATTTGAGAAGGGAACTGACTGAAACATAATCCTATTGAGAAGTAGGTTTGATCTAGGAGACAGGAGGATTGGTGTAGGTATTTATAAGGTATTGTTTCTTTCACCAAAAGCAAATAAGCTTCTGGATTACATTTTATTGGTGCTTAGGTTGCTGTTTTCAGTCTCCTCCTTAGATCCTGTCTCCTCAAAGAAGCCTTCTTCAGGTAATTTTTAGGGAGTCTCCCTGTGTTGATTCCGGTTGACGTTAACCACTCTGAAGTTTCCATAAATAGCGACGTGTGAATACTGGTATGAAATTAAATATCTTCAGCCATAAGGTCCAATTTTTATTTTGCACTTGGTTAATAAAACGAGATTGAACCTTAGGTTGAAGCTGACATGCTAATTATATTGTTTCAGGAACATTTATATTTCTATCTGGAATTGCATTGAAATGAAATGAAATCATTCAAGGCAACTTAAAAAATAATACATCTGATCAACCCAGGGGCATAATCAAGTAGAGCACCTTCCCAATCATGTCTCTTCATTCACAGGTGAATTCTGGCTTGGCAATGAAAAAATTAGCCAGCTCTCCAAACTTGGGCCCACAGAAATCTTGTTTGAAATGGAGGACTGGGACCACAATGGCGTCTATGCTCACCACACAGGATTCACCGTACAGAACGAGGCCAACAGGTACCAGATCTCAGTGAGTGGCTACAAAGGCACGGCCGGCAACGCTCTCCTGGAAGGCGCTTCGCAGTTACAAGGCGAGAACCGAACCATGACCATACACAACGGCATGTTCTTCAGCACCTCGGACAGAGACAACGATGGATGGTATGTATTGCTCCAGCCCTCATCAGTTTATTGGTTAAATGCAAGGAGCAGCCAGGGAAGGCACATTAAACAGCAAAGAATGAGAGCATTGGCAGCGCTGACATCCCACTTCCATGTTTGATCGGACATAGATTCTTGCTTCTCAGCATTTCTTTCGAGTTGTGGCATTCGTTTAGACTGATAGGTACTTTAAGGCAGACACATCATTCTAGTGTGCCTTTCCACATAATTCCACTGCTGGTGCTCGTTTTCTGGAAAGGACCTCAGATACAACTGAGATATACATTTTTTAAAAACCCAGTTCTGAGACATAAAGCAGACCATTACAGAAAACAGTCACACGTTCCCACCTTCTCCTTTACTGTACTGAAGTAAACTATTTTATTATTTACTACGTTACATTATACTGTACAACAGGAATCAATATTATAAGTTATGATATGTTATGCTTTGCTATTTTGTGCATGATCACACGTGCAAGCACACATGCATACACATGATTGCTTTGAGTCTTGGAAATGCAGAGGCAGGACGATGGACACAGTGTGCTTGCTAAATTTCAATGTCTTCGTTTTTAGGCAACATCCAGATCCCAGCAAACAGTGTTCTCGGGAAGATGGTGGTGGCTGGTGGTACAATAGATGTCACGCAGCCAATCCGAATGGCAGATATTACTGGGGTGGCGCGTACAGCCACGACATGACAAAGCACGGCACTGATGACGGTGTTGTGTGGATGAACTGGAAAGGGTCGTGGTACTCGATGAAGAAGATGAGCATGAAGATCCGGCCATTCTTCCAGCAATAAAATGAACCTTTCAACATAAAACCAGATCACCACAAACACATGCTTCAAACTCATACCAGCAGATGCATCGCAATGTAATCTCTTCCATGCCATGAACGCTTGCAAGAAAAGTGAACTTCAGTCTTAGAAATCTTTACTCTTCAAAAAAGTGAGACTGCCAGATATCTTTTGGTATGGAAACAGTATAAGAAACCAACCCACTGCATGGGTTGACAAGATGAAGTGTTCTTGAATAAAAACAACAGGGCGTGAACTATGATCAATGAAATGGTGTACAATTTAAATTTTGTACTAGGAGGTTGTCCTTATATTTGGCCTGCCCGCTTGTTCAGAATCTGATTTTAAACAATTCATTTCTCTTCAGTGTTTCTTTACTTTATGGTTCACAATAAACCACTGTGTGAAGAAATCCTCAGCTGTAGGTGTGCACTACACTCTCCTCCAGTGAATCTTCTGGCTATTGAACTGCATAGTGTTAGAATTGGGGTTTCTCTTAGGCTAGGGTTTGCACCTAAGCCAGTCAGAACGCACCACTGTTGTCACGGTAAGGGTGTTACAAACCAAAGATAACCCCTGCTCACCCCCTTGGTAGCTTGGCCAGAGCAGTCAGGCTTATACCAGAGGCAATGTGTAAAGCGTTCGCACAGCATGCACATACATCAATGACACAATAAATACACCACAAAAGAGACTTCACACAGTCAAAGGTGTAGCTGGACCTGCGGCCACCAATGGCGGCTCCTGAGTTTGCCGCCCCATGTGGCCATCTGAGAAGTGGGATGCTGGCATTTTCTGCAGCAGCCGCCACTGCCCCCGCAATGGCAGGCAGGTAAGCACAGGGGGAGCCCCCCACCCTCCATTGCTATGCCACTGCACACAGTATTACATACAAATATATATCTGTATTGCATATAAACATAGACAGCAACGTAAATCAGTAATCCCTTTGCCAACTAGGCAATTGTCAAAACATCACAGTTAGTGCAATAAGATAAAGCCTTATATGTTGCACACGTCATGAACACATCATCACTGCACATATATTGTACATCATGAAATAATATTTGTTATCCTGTCAATGCAAGGCATAGAACGACATAAGTCATAAATCGGCATAAAATGCAGCAAGTAGGTTAGTGGAGAGAAACTTCACTGTAGGACATAAATCACGATGTGTCACTAGGTAACCACCAGTATCACCATAAATTCATAGAGCACAGCGCTTCTGTGCTTCTAATACAAACTATATGGTAATGTTGCTCCCAAATGTAGGCTACAGGTACAGCACCCCACGGTCCATCCCAAAGGAGGGGAAGGAAGGCACCAACAGTAGGACCCCATGGGGAGACCTTGTTTGGTCCCCCACAGTCCAACTATAGCATGTAGCCTCACGCAAGCATGTTATAGTGCCTCAGACTGACAATACCTGGGGAAGGGGGGGGGGGAGTTCTCCTCAGCTCACAATAGGCAATCGAGGGCAGCCTTCTCTGCTGTGTGGCTCATAGACCAGGATTCTTGAAGGAAAGGGCAGGTGCGGCTTCCCTCACTGGGTCCCGCCCACAGTGGTACGCAAGCGCAGTTCTTCTGCTCCCCCTGTGCAATTCCTTGGGACTACAGAGAATAACCTCACTCATGGCACAGCATCTCCTTCCGACCGGAGAGGCGGCACTGAGGGCGAGAGAACCTCAGTAGAAACCACTCGCCGCTCTCCACCATACAAAGTGCTCCATCTGCACCTCTTCAACGAAAAAGTGCTCTACATGCGTTGTTTTGAAGGGGGAAGTGCTCTCCACATGCTGCTTCAGCATAAAAAAAGTCTGCACCTCAGATCTCAGTGGAACAAAAGTGCGTAACCTACGCTGGTTAGGAAGCCAAACCTGAAGCGCTCACCGCACACTGGATAAGAAAGTTCCAAAAACACGCTGGAAACAAATTATTGAAAAAGGAATCGCTTACCATGTGCTACCTCGGCCCAAAGCATGGAAAAGGAAGCACTCCTCACACTTTGGTGTAGGAAAAAGCATAAAGTACTCCCCACACCCTAGTTTTGAGCAAGATGTGATCAATAAGGAGTTCATCTCTGGATCATTATAAACCCCAGGCGTCCACACAAACAGGAGTGGTGGGAAGCAGTCAGCCAGCAACAGGAGAACAATAGGAAGCACTGTGGGGAAGTAGGTAGGCAGGCCAGCACACAGAGTATCTTGGCAGAATGGCAGTCCCTTCAGCAACCTAGCAGGTAGCAGGCTACACCGCAAAGCAGGTAGTCCAAATGGTGGCTTCCCCTAGCAGCACAACAGTCCCCTGTCAAGGTGCAGCATGTAGAGCCAGCAGCTTCTGGTTGCACAGCCCACGCAGTGTTTGAAATCATGGGGTCACAGCCCCTGTACTAATACTCAAAATGTCTTTGACGTGGAGATAACTTCAAACAAACTTTAGAAGGGTAACTTATAAGTGCACCACTCCTTACCACCCTCAAGGAAATGGGTTGGTTTAAAGGTTCAAACCCACCCTAAAAGGTATGATCATGGGCCTAGCGGAGCCCATGAGATGGAAGTGGGACGTCTTTCTACCATGCCTGTTATTTGCCTACAGGGAAGTGCCTCAGAAGTCCTTAGGGTTCAGTCCCTTTGATCTCCTGTATGGCCAACCTGCTAGCGGACCTCTCACACTGGTGAAGGAGGGGTGGGAGAAATCCCGTGGGAAGACCCCCCAGTATGTGTTCAGCTATGTGCTGGCCATCCGCAACCAGACACAACGCTTCAGGAAGCTCTCTCAGGAGAACATGGAAGCTAGCCAGGAAGAAATGAAAAGATAGCATGACCAGAATACCACTCTGGTCGAATTTCAACCTGGGCAGAAAGTGTGGGTGATGGCGCCAGTGGAGCCGTGTGCGCTCCAAGACAAGTGGACTGGGCCATACGAGGTGGTGGAGCTCAAGAGCGAAGCAACCTACCTGGTCAACTTGAAGACTCCCAGGCGGATGTATGACGTTACAATGCATGCTTTTACCACGCATGCTGTTACAATGCCAGTTTTACAACGCAAACCTTTACAACGCATAGTGCTTTGGGGTGCTGGATAGTGAATAGTTTAATTTACTATTCCAACTCCAGTCCCCGTGGACACTAGGGAAGGTGTTGGATAGTAAATTAAATCTATTCCCTATCCTAGAGCGCCCCCCAGCGCAATGTGTTGTAATGGTTTTCGTTGTAAAACCTGCGTTGTAATAGCACTGCGTTGTAAAATTTTCGTTATAAAGGATGTTTCCCCTCCTAGGCAGCCCCTGAGAGTCTTGCATGTGAACCGCCTCAAACCTGACTTTGAGAGGTCTGAAGTGACAATGATCATGGCTACAGATGCTGGAGGGAAAGAGGACAGTGATCCTCTCCCTGTCGTCCTGGCAGCTAAGGAGCAAGACTAGTCAGTGGATGGTGTGGTCCTCTCGCCCACCCTGACCTCAAAACAGCAGAGGGACTGTTGCCAAGTGTTTGGTCAGTTTGCCTGCCTGTTCTCCCTGACCCCAGGTATCACCAATTGGTGCGTCCATGATGTGGACACTGGAGAGAGTTTACCTGTGAAACATACATTTTACAGGGTAGCTGACAAGGTCAGGGCCAGCATCTAGGAAAAGGTTTCCAAGATGTTGGTGCTAGGGGTGATTGAGCCCTCCAGCTGCCCCTGGGCTAGCCCAGTGGTCTTGGTATAAAAGCTGCTGCGCCCGGTGCCACTCCAGAACTCCAGTTTTGTGTGGACTACCGTGGGCTCAATGTGGTCACGAAGACTGATGCACACCCCATCCCCAGAGCTGATGAGCTTGTGGATCAGTTGGGAGCTGCCCAGTACCTTAGTATATTTGATTTAACCTCTGGGTACTGGCAGATTGCCTTAACTGATGGGGACAAAGAGAGGTCAGCATTCTCAACGCCTGCGGGGCTCTTCCAGTTCCGAGTCATGCCCTTTGGGTTAAAGAATGCCCCTGCCACATTTCAGAGACTGGTTAACCAGGTACTGACTGGGCTGGAGGAATTCAGCGCAGCATACCTGGATGACATTGCTATGTTCAGCTCCACGTGGCAGGAACACTTGCAACACCTCTGTAAAGTGTTGAAGGCTCTGCAAAGGGCAGGCCTCACTATCAAGGCTAGCAGAGTGCCAGATAGGACAGGGATCTGTGGTCTATTTGGGACACCAGGTGGGGAGCGGCCAGGTGGCGCCCCTACAGGCGAAGAATGATACCATTCTGGCTTGGGAGCCCCCCAAGACCCAGACAAGGGTGAGAGCCTTCTTAAGACTCACGGGGTATTACCAACGGTTTGTCAAGAGATATGGCACCATCGTTGCCCCCTTGATAGAGCTGACCTCCAAGAGGCAGCCCAAGAAAGTGAGCTGGACCGAAGCCTGCCAGACTGCTTTTGATACCCTGAAGACTGCCATGTGCATAGCACCGGTGCTCAAGGCACCTGACTTCTCCAGTGAGTTCATAGTGCAGACAGACACTTCAGAGCATGGTGTGGGAGGGCTGGGATAAGCCTGTAGCTTTCATTAGTAGGAGGCTACTCCCCTGGGAACAGAGGTGGAGTGCAATTGAAAGTGAAGAATTTGCTGTGGTCTGGGCCCTGAAGAAGCTGAGGCCCTACCTGTTTGGGACTCACTCCCATGTTCAGACAGACCACAGGCCCCTCAGATGGTTGATGCAGATGAGGGATGCAAACCCAAAACTGTTGAGGTGGTCCATCTCCCTACAGGGAATGGACTTTACGGTGGAACACTGCCCTGGTACAGAACACGCCAACGGTGATGGTCTGTCCAGATTTTTCTACCTTAGTGAAGAGAACTCCCAAGAGGGTGGGCAGTTCTCCCCACTTTCAGCTGGAGATGACACGTGTTAGACCTGGCATCTTTGGTGTGGTTTCCCCTTTCTTTTTGGTCTCTACCTCCTGTATTTTTGATGCTGTACTGGATATCATTTTTGCTGGTTTAGATGCTTTGGACACTCTGCCACTGCTGATCAGTGACAGAGTATAAGTGCTCCCTGTGTAAATTGTTATTGTAATTGGATATACATGATTGGCACATTTGTATCACCAAGAAGTCCCTAGTAAAGTGCACTGGGTGTGCCAGGGCTGGTGATGAGAAATGCTACTAGTGGGCCTGCAGCACTAATTGTGCCACCCACATGAGTAGCCCTAAAATGGTGTCTCAGGACTGCCACCGAAGTACCTGTGTGCAGTCTGTGAACTGCCATGTCCTCCTGGTCAGTGTCCCAACTGACCAGGCCTAACCCTTCCCTTTCTGTGCACATTGGTCACCCCAATGGAAGGCCCAAGGTACCCCCTTGGGCAGGGAGCAGTGTATGTGAAAGGTAGAGCATGTACTTGTGCAGGTGACATGCTCTGGTAGTGAATTACAGCCCTTTTCGTTTTTCACTGCTGCAAGGCTATCTTGCTCCATAAGTTATCATGGGGGATGCTGGCTACAGTGGCTACCAGCATATATTCCCATAGGAGCAAGGTAGGACATAAACGTCTGGTATCCCTGAACTCAGAATTTAATAACACATTTTTTAGGAAAGGTGGTTTTTAACTCCTATGTTTGAGAAAGTTGCTGTTCTCTTGTCTGACCTTTCTGTGTGCCTTGGCCTGTTTGTGAATTGACTTTCTGGTTTGAGAGTGACAGGGGCTGGGGATTCCCCAGGAGGCTGGTTGAGTCAGCCCTAGGCTGAAAGACTGCATTTGCCACTTGAGTGGTGGGAGGAGATAGCACCTGGGACCTGAATAGGACTGTGCCTGCCCCCCCACCCCACACAGTGCTGGCTCCACCCCCTGTGGTGCATCTGATGTCTCTGCCCTGCACTGTGAAAGGAGAGAAGGAATCATGTCAACAAAGTGCTCCAGAGCTGTGCTTTCCCTCCACAATGCTGGCTCCACCTCCTGCTGGGCGGCTGACAACCCTGCCCCTCTCTCTGAATGGATTGGAGGGGCCAGGAAAACAAAGTGCTCAAGGAACACCCAGAACTGGTTCATACTGGGCTCAGAGCCCTCCTGCACAAAGGGAAAAACAGACTTGTAGGGGTATAAGTACAGGACCCCTGACTACAGAAAATTAGATCATCCTGCATTCAAGAAGCAACCTCTGCCAAGGAGAAAGCTTAAACTGAAGAAGGAAGATTGTCCTGCTGTTGCTGTGCTGGATTGCCCTGCTGTTGCTTTGCTGCCAAGGAGAGGGAAAGGACTTTGCTTTGTACTGTGTCCCCTTGCTTGAAGGAACTTCAAGGGCCTAAGAAGAGCTGGCTCCCTGTTTTGAAGTCCCAGGAACAAAAGAACTTCACCCCCAGCTTCCCCTGAGCTCTACTGAGAGAGTTCTGTCCTTCCTGGAGTGTGTGGCCCATGTGTGGTGCCTCTGGAAGTGGTACCTGTGTTGGGAAGCTGGAAACCAAGCTTTAAAGACTTTGCTACAGAAAAGCTATCTCATTGCTCGCTGCGGAGCACATCCCCGACAGTGCGAGGAAATTCCCGCCGCTACGGAGGACGAGATCATCGCAGCGCCTGTTGCTGCTGCCAGAGACATCGCATCCTTCATTTGCGGGTAGATCGCCATCGCTACGAGTATCGTCGCAGAGCCTGTCATCGCTGGGTTAGATCGCCGCATCGCTTGATTGCGGACCGCATCACGTCGCTGCGAACATCGTCGCAGAGCCATCGCATCGAGGTGCTGCAAGAGAGAGATCGCCACTGAATCGCCCATCGTCACCCCGGAGATCGCCGCAGCCCCTACGAGATCGTCGCATCATGCCTTTGCGTGAATAAACTTCCTACGGAACCTACACACCGGAATCCATACAAGTGGCCTTCATCCCCATTCAGACCGGATTCATCGCAACACGCCCGCTGCTGCAGCGGGGCTGTCGCAAATGCCTCCCCAAGGTCTCAGGAGCAACGCATCCCTTGTTTTCCACCACACCAGCTTCTGCTCTTGGAAATTTGTCGCAACTAAAGGTACTATTGGCTAAACGTGACGCAACTGTGAACTTTTCACACAGCTGTGGATTATTTTATCGCAACCTTAAGAACTCTTTTGCAACCATATTCTTGAACTATGTATGTAGGATTTTTGCCGTTTTGGTCTTGTGTAGTTTAGATTAAATACCTTTATTTTTCTAAACTGTTGTGGAGTCAGTTTGTGGTGTTTTCACTGTGTTACTGTGAGTTTGGGTACAAATACTTTTTACCTTGCCTTTGGTTAGCCTTGACTGCTCGTGCCAAGCTACCTAGAGGGTGAGCAAGGGTTACTCAGAGGGTTTCCTCCTTACCCTGACTAGAAGCAAGGGTCCCTTTTTGGACAGTGGTACCTACCCCTGCCAACTAGAGACCCCCAGTTCTAACAATTATCAATGCATGCAATACCACTATTCCATATTCCAGCCTCTTTGCTGACTGTGTTCATTACACTATTGTCTTTTCTTCTAATTTTTCACTACTGGAGATCTTTCTTACTGTCCACTGGAGGTATCTACCACTGCTACCCATCGACTTATTCTTCATAGACATGCTAAAAATGATAGGAAAAACCAACAATTATAGGTAAATCAGCCAGATGACTGGATAACAGTTGGAAAATATATTGAAAATATGGCCAGATTTGAGCTTCACACCTATTTTTATTGTTAAATGCTCCTGTCTGCAGTTTAAAAATACAGAACTGTTCAAGAGTTATTTTTAAATAATTTAATATGGAGGTTTCCTCTCTTCCTCAGTGCCTAGTTTCCATAAGCATTAATTAGCAAGAAACCTGTGGTAATCTATAGGCATTTGTCAACATTTACCAAGCACATCAAACATAATAATGATAAAATACACACACACATACGCTCTGTGATTGCCAGGTATTTTATCAAATTAGGGGATAACGTTCACCTGGAAATACTAAGTCAAAAAGTCATGTGGTTTTGCCCTTTTAAGGGAATGGATTTGCAAGGTCTTACTTTTGGCCCAAGGTCCCGATGAAGCGATAAGAGCGGAGGCAGAGGAGGCCAGGGAGATCTGAGGAAAGCATTTGCTTGTTGTGCCATGGCAGGGCAGGCATGGACCGGGTTCTGCAGCTGCCCGAAATCCCCACAGGTCAACATACAGGTTTTGTTCTGGTGTTACCAGGCCATGGACTACCATCTCCTATTTATTTTCAGACTCAACAATCCTGGGCCCGGAAACACTGGGCTTCTCAGACGTGCCTGGAGTGGTCCTCCAAATCCCCATGATAACAGTTTCACAGAATGGCACATACTTTAGTAGATACTGCTTTAATGGATACCGTTTATTGGACTACTTCCGCCTCTTCTACATATTTGATTGCATATCGCATCCCAAGCATACATTCACAGCAGCAGACTGTTGTGACTGCAATTGGGCTTCTCTTTGATTATTCATGGAAGGTACAAGTTTAAGTCTGTAAGACTCCTCCTTCAGATGAAGTACCCCTAATTTCTGCAATGTTAAAAAGCTACGTAAATTACTCTGAAGGAAACTATTCCATCAGAGGAATGGTGGGTGGGTGCGGTGGGTGCAGGCCACCCCGGGTGTCATCACTGAGAGGTGACAAAATGGCAAAAATATGTGTTTAAACACATATTTTTGCCATTTTTTCAAGCCGAGGGTCGCAAGTCCCATCACTGAGAGGGGGTGACAAAAAGGCAAAAATATTTGTTTTAAACACATATTTTTGCCCTTTCGTCAAGCCAGGGGTGACAAGAAAGTTTCCGCACCGGGTACCACCTGACTTTGCTATGCCACTGACCCCCACCTCAGCGCCTTGAGACCCTTATGGGTGAGTAGTCATGCATTACAAGACACCGATTAGTTGATCGACTGGGCCATTGGACCTTGATCCCCTGACCACTTGTTTTGGACTGTAATTGGGCACATCAATGAACAGTTACAGCTAGGGATTTCCATTGGGTCCTGATTACCTGACCACTAAGGTTTAGGTTCCCATTGAGCACCCCTCACCATTTAGGTTAAGGGAAATCCATTGGACCCTGTTTTTCTACCCACTTGGGGTTTGGCTCTTTTTGAGCACATGTCATCTGACTGATAGGGCTACTGTTCCAATCTAGAAGTAGGTCATCTGATCAGTAGACTTTTTGCCTATTTAACCTACAGGTGACATAATAAGAGTATAGCCTGTTTTGGCGTGTTAAGCCCTGGAAAGGTCCTCAAACAACAACAGGTAAACCTATACACTGAACAACAAGTTAGCGGCAGCTGTTTCTTAGTATTCCTCCCTACCCATTAGAGGTGGCTTCTAGTTATTGGCCCTTCCTTCTAACAGAGCAGGCTAGTAGCTCTCAGGGTTACCCCTCTGTCTTCCCAGACCCAGTCACAGAGCACACCTTCCCTACAAACCTCAATAATCTTCCTCAACCTATCTTCATCATCAGCTACAGCAAACATGCCCAATACACTAGTCTGTCTCTTACACCTCGTAGTAATCAGCCCCATAGTGTTGCAGGGATTCTGCTCAGGAACTGAACTAAGCTTGGGACCATAGAACACAAGCATTTAGGGACTGAGTACCATACCACCTCAGTATCTATGTTCCTGAGTCCGACTAGCTATAGTGACTCACTGGCCCTACCAACCTTTCCAGAGAAGCAAGCGATTTGGCACCCCGGAACACAACATTCTCGATCCTCTGAGAGAACACTATAACAGGACACACCCTTTCACTCTATCACTCATACTTGTCCACAATAAGATAAACAAGAGACACAAAGATAGTTTATAACATATTTAAACTATACATGCAGTATTTGCAGCACAATCAGAAAACAAGAACATATCAAAAATATAATTAGCATGGTTAACAAACCATATACCATTAAAAGCACTGTCATGTTATGAGACATATTAGCCTACCCCCCCCCCCTTTTTACTGAAGCAAAATGATTATGTATTAAAAATCTCTGGTGTTGGACCCGGCCCTTTGGGCAGGTTCACCCCGAGACTTTTTGCTTTTTCCTAGCCTGTCTCTGTGACCTGGTGTTGGTGATTTTAGGCCTCCGCGCACTTTTTCACTGGGGTACAGTGTAAAGTGCTTGAGCTCTCTGTGTATGTGTGGTGAGTGACCTTCCCTCCCATAGGAATGAATGGGGAATATGTATGCCCATGGTAGTTCCTGATGTGTGGGGAGTGCAGAGGCGAGTTTGGTATGAGAGAACTCGTGAGACTGAATGCTGCGAAATGGTATATGTGGCATGAGTGTGTCTAGTCTAGAAGTGCCACTTTTAGAAGTTGGCATATTTGTGTAATTTGTGACTGGAGTGTGATTGGCTGGTGAGCCTGGGTCAGGAGTGCCTGGGCCTGCTTGTGGATTGACTGTCTGGTTTGAGGGTGACAGGGGCTGGAGAGCCCAGGAGGTTGTCTGAGTCAGCCCATGGATGAAAGGCAGCATCTGCTGCCAGGGAAGTGGGAGGAGATGGCACCTGATAGTGAAGGGCTGTGCCTGCCTAACCACAATGCTGGCTCCACCCCCCGCTGGGCGACTGTCGCCTCTGTCCCTGATACTGACAGGACTTCCCTATAACCAGTTCTAGCTGGTTCTCACACTGCCTACACAAAGACTTCAAAAACTTTTCTGTGTATAAGAAGGGGCTGTGTCCCCTTCCAATTTGTTCTTGTTTCCAACTTGAATCTACCAGGGGCGGGCGCTGCCCAGCCCCTGGATGCCTGGAGGACTTCTGGGGGACCCCTCTGCCTTGCCTGGGCTGATGGGGGGACTTTGCTTTGCCCTGGATACCTGATGGACTGCTGATGTCCTGGACTCCTTGAGGACTTTGCTGGACTTGTCCCTGAAGCACTGAGGGAGCGCTTCATTTGCATCTAGCGCTGAGAGAGCGCTTTATTGTCCCTCTAGCGCTGGGAGCGCTTTGGTTGCTGGGGCTGGTGCCCACCCGGCCTCTTTGGTATGCTCTGGCGGCGTGGTTGCCGCTATTTTATTATCTAATTCGAGGGAGCCCACCCCTCATCATTTACGGAGTAACAGGCACCGCCGCCGGCCCGGAGAGGTCGAAGGAGGCGCTGCGCCCGCCTCCTTACTGAGGGCCGTGCTGCCATTGGCGGCCCTCAAAACCGGAAGTCAGGCGGGCCCGGCCGTGACGAAGGCGGGGCCTGCCATGAGGGGAAGTGCTGCGGGAGGACAGAGACGAAGCATGGCGGCGGGTTCACAGGGCTCCTGTGAGCTGAGGGAGCCCTGCAGCAAGAAGAGGAAAAGCTGACCGGAAGGCCCGCCAACCGGAGGAAGAAGAAACGGGTCTCTCGCGGCCCGGGGCTCCGGTGAGCCATGGAGAGCTCTGGGGCCGCCACCAAGGGGAGAGGACGCAGCGCGAGTGGTGCGGGGCTCCCAGGCGATGGAGGGAGCCCCGGAAGTGGAGTGAAGGGCGACGCGTTTGCCAGGGCAGGACTCCCGCGTGCTGGAGGGAGCCCCGCCTGCGATTGCCATAAAGTCCCGGGTCCCAGGAGGGGGCCCGGGTGAAGAGGGGACCGTCGCGAGAGGTGCCGCCATCCAGTGAAGAGGAGCCCCCAGCGATCAGCCCGGTGAGTGAGGAAGGGCTGGGGGGACTCCGTGGGGGATGTAGTTGGCGCCTGATCAGGGCCCAGGGCGACGTGTGCTCCTGAGCGGCCCCGTCCTGCAGTGGGCCACTCCAACGTCCCAGCATCGATAAAAGGGGTCAGAGGGCTCTAGAGCTGGGGGCATGATTATTTACAGAGCCCCGTGGCTCCCACGATGGCCATTAGTTGTTGAGTCCCCAGTGAGGGGCTCCGGGGGCATTTCTGTGTTTATGAGTCCAGGAGGGACTCCAACGTCGGCCGCATATTGTGCACGAGTCCCGAGAGACTCGAGGGGCCAGTTCTTTGTTTTAGGGCCCAGAGAGGCTCCCGGACAGTTAATGATTTTGAGTCCCCAGAGGGGGGACTCCAACGGTTGGGGGCATATGTTGTGACAGAGCCTGTGTGGCTCCAACGTGCGCAAAGGTCAGAGCCTGTGTAGGCTCCAACAGCAGGCGCAGTTTTGCTTCCTGAGGGCTAGTGAGAGCCGTGCTGCAGTTTTGTCTCCAGCTGCCCAGCAATTAGTGGGCAGCTGCACAGTTTAGGTGCAAGATGGAGAGCGAGTCCCTGAGAGGGACAGAGATGGCACAGAGGTGCCCGGCCAGTCACAGCTGCGCAGCACTTAGTGCCAGCTGCAGCGTTTAGGTTTTGTGATTGTCCTCAGGTGCCCAGCAAGTAGTGGGCACCTGCAACGTTTAGGTTTTACGCCAGTGGCGCACCCCTGGTCTGGCGCTGCATGGCAGCTCGCCCTGACATTTGGACACAGGGCGTCTGAGCCCCAACAAGGCCAGTTGGCCTAGGGACTGCCACAGGTGGTGGCTTATGTAAGTTATGCGGATTAGTGGGGGACCCTGTACCTTAGCACACATAGGTGGATGTTCTACACCTCAGCTGATGCAGGACTCTTGGTTTAGGACCTTCGCTCAGTGTGGGATTTGTTCAGAACTCCTGTCCTCAGATATATGACAAGACATGTGTATTAAAAAACAACAGCAGCTGCATTCCTTTATTATGTCTTGGTGTTAATGTCTGACCAAAGAGAATAACAATGGGCAATGTTGTTTTACAGTGCCTAGATTGTTCAGACTATATCCCAGGAAAATAATAACATACAAAAATATGCGCTGATTTTGTGTGAAAATATAATGTGGCGCAAAGGTAAGCTATTTTAGTATTTAGTCATGTGTGGAAACATGCCTGAGTAGCCTAACACAGGGAAATGTCAATGGGCCATATGAGAAACACAAGACAATAGTACACTGGCACTGTCAAAATAAATTTTTCTGAATAACAATTTAATGGTCTTTCTTGAGTAGAGGTAAGGCCTGCTGCTTCTAGAAGCAACTCCAGACCAGGCTCCAGGTTTAAATTACTCCTAACAGTAGATGAATGGCTTGGAAGGGGAAAAAGCAAATGAGCTAGACAAAAGTTCAAATAGGTAAGTATAGACTTACTATTTTAACTCCACATCTATGTATCATATATGTTTGTATGTATGTATATATGTTCACGGTAACACCAGCTATGCATTTTGACCAATTAAATACTTTGTTGTTCATTACACACTTAGTGGTCATTTCCTGTCTAGCATCGCTTGGCATTCTGGGAGATGTACTTTCCTAAAGCAAACTCCAGCTAACTAAAGTGATATTGTGAGACAAACATTATGTTCTAATCAAGCCCTTATCTCAGTATTCCACATTATAACTTATTTCATGTATAATGTTATGATGTCACTGTTAAACATTCTAGCTCATTTACACCTGATAATAGCGATTCAGGATTACTCAATATTGCAAAATAATACCCTTCGGTGAGTTAGTTGAGAGTTTGACTAATAATAATCATCAACATCCTACTCTAACCCTCGAGTGGGTTATGTCGAAATAATTTAGTAATGCCAAAAAGCCCTTTTCTTCTTATTATTGATTGAGCTTAAAAAAATATCCAATCGAGTGTTTAACGTATTTGCGTACGCTTTTCTAGTGTTAGCTCTCATCCTATATCCAAAACCTTTGAAATACTTATCATCCTGTTTATTCATTTCTATACAGTTGTTTGACAGGGCTTGATAATTAATGTGCAGTGATGTGAGTTAAGTTAATAAAATTATATAATTTCGAAGCAAAAACGAGTTTCATCATTTTTACAAGTGTACATATAATTTTTCACTCTGATTCAACCCATACGGGACGCCTAATTCCAGCGCTTATCTGCCGTGAGGGCAAAGGCTGCTGCTTGTAGCTCCAGGGAAACGCCGTGAGGGGAACGGCTGTCCCACCACGCCGCAACATCGCCTGCAGCCAGCGGGTGGTCAGAACTACACCTCCCAGGTGCCCCGGCGGCCGAGTTGCGTCCCTGATGCCACCTTTGCACCCGGAGGCGCCGGAAAAGAGAGGAGCGCCGAGCGCTCAGGGGGGCGCCTAATTCCAGAGCTTACCTGCCATGAGGGCAACGGCTTCTGCTTGTAGCTCCAGGGAAACGCCGTGAGGGGAACGGCTGTCCCACCACCCGCAACATTGCCTGCAGCCAGCGGGGGGTCAGAACTACACCTCCCAGGTGCCCCGGCGGCCGAGTCGCGTCCCTGACGCCACCTTTGCGCCCGGAGGTGCCAGAATAGAGAGGAGCGCCGAGCGCTCAGTGGGATGCCTAATTCCAGCGCTTACCTGCCGTGAGGGCAACGGCTGCTGCTTGTAGCTCCAGGGAAACGCCGTGAGGGGAACGGCTGTCCCACCACGCCGCAACATCGCCTGCAGCCAGCGGGGGGGTCAGAACTACACCTCCCAGGTGCCCTGGCGGCCGAGTCGCGTCCCTGACACCACCTTTGCGCCCGGAGGCGCCAGAAAAGAGAGGAACGCCTCTCGCCCTGCGAGTCACGCGCTGGAGCGCCCGAGCGAAGCCCGGGCAAAGGGCGGGCCCTCTGTGGCCCTCAGTGGCCGGAAGAGGACGGGACGGTCCACAGATTCTGGATCTACTTTAAGAACTATATCATTCACGTGAGACTTTGGACTTATTAATAGGTTTAATCTGTGTCTTAATAGTTTTTGTTTTATTGGTGACAGTTGTTGTTATTACTGGTGGGTAGATCTACTAACCGAAACGAGTATAGTTGTTAGTGTTATGTCTACACTCACCAAAGACAGGCCAATTGCTGGCCTGAACACTATGGACGACGTCTTGGTTAAAAAGGTTAACCAAATCAATAATGAGCGCAGGGCTTCTTTAGGACGTAGTAACCCTCCTGTATCACCTGAAAATATGCCCACTCAAGTGATAGAAGGGACCGAGAGATTTACAGAAGGGAGCCCTAAGCCAAGTAGTGTAGGGGCCCCTAGGACTGTGGTACAGGTACAGGTACAGGTACATGCGGAGGCGCATTTAGATCTGCTTAACTCCTCTAGTGAAGAATCAGACTCGGCCCTTCCAACACCAAGACCAATAAGAAAGTATAGAAAGATTCCGGCAAAACGAGGGGGAAAAATCACAAAAAAAGAGTTGATAGTACCCGTCCTAATACCAATAAGGCTGGTAACCCTGAAACAGGTGCTAGTAACTTGGAGGGTAATAGTGAAGGAGGGTTAAGCTTAACTTCTAACCATTATGAGAATCTGATCAGCACACTATTAGGTAAGATGGAGGAGAAAATCACCAAACTGGTTAATCCATTATTAACAAGATTGGATGCTGTAGCCTCTGAGGTAGAAAGGCTGGGAGGGCTGCTGGCGCCACATCTGGCTCCTGCCACTGCCCCAAAAACGAATGTACCAAAAACTAATTCTAACAAAATTGTGAAGGGAACGGCAGATAGTGCAGAGAGTGTGCAGAAGCGGTTTCCCAAGGTTTGGTAGAAACCAGGGCTGTTAAAAATTTGTCACCAGCAATCCAGCCAAAAAAACAAGCACCGACACTTGTGAGTAGAGGACCAGTGCCAACCCAGAGAATAAGACTTAGGGACGTAAATCTTCCGCCTGACTGTGTCCCCTATGTGGTGGTGCTGACAAATGTTCCACGCTTTGAAGAACATTCTGCTCTACCACATGGGGAGTCTCAAGAATCACTGAAAAATAGAACAGTGGCATGGTTAAACAAAAATTGTGGTTTTCCAACTCACTATTATGACCAAATTATTTCAACAGAAAGGGTCACCTGGGTTGGCCCCTCGAGGAAATCAACAACTGGGGATTGTGTGGTTATTCATTTCAAACATCCACAACATGTTGCTACAGTGTTATTGCGTGCATCCTCACTAGTGTATAGCCCAAACAGTGTCTGTGTGCGTCCATTAGGATATTTCTATGCGCCTGGGCCTATTACCCCCAAAGACTCTCGAAGCTTCAGGCTAATGTCCCAAGCTTGACCACCCACACCGGCAGCACCATATATCTATAATACTGCTAGCCATGGGGTGAATGGATGGCAGATGCCTGTACAGAATAATAATGCTGTTAATCAGAGTTGGAGAGGGTTTAATGTGGCCACACAGAATAGATTAGAGGTATTTTCGGGCCTGGATGCTTGTGATTGACTTGAGGAGCATGAGGGTCAAAGTACTGCACGAAACCCTGTAGATCAGCCAATAGAGGCAAAACAGCTCACAACACACAAAAATAATGTTATTTGTTGGAATATTGCTGGGCTGGCCACTAAGATGCAAGATGAGAACTGGGTTAAATATATTAAACGTTTCCAGATTATATGTTTACAAGAGACTTGGTCAGTAGAGTGTGACCTTTTTTATTGAAGGATACAAGGCATACTTTGTACCTGCTATAGCAGTAAGCTGGGGCAGGCCAAAGGGGGGATGGTCACGTTTATTTCCGTAGCTATGACATGTACAATACAAAGAAGGGCATCAAGTAACCCTGGTGTTTTAGGCTTAGTTTTAGCCAAAGATAATTGTGTGGTTGGGTTGATCAATTTTTATAATTCTACCAATACATGCACAGCTTTTAACAATCTAAAAACCTTAAATGACTATGTTAGCTCATCAATGAAGGACTGCTTACATAACCTAATGATCATGGGTGATTTTAATGTTCACCCCTGTGGGGACCCTCTAATGAAAAATCTTCAGGAAATGCATTGTGCTAGACATGAGGGCCTGCACTTGGATCATACACTGGAGGGGGACTTTTTTAATGACTTACTAAATGACCATGATCTTACATTAACAATGGCTGGCACTGTGCGATCCCATGAAGCGCTTTGATATTCCAACTTTCAAAGGGCATGGGAAAGGGACATTTATAGATTATATGCTAGTTACTTTGCCAATGCAGGTTTTTGCAGATTCATTCACTATTGAAAATAATGAATTTAGTGATCACAATCCATTGACTATCCACCTTAGGGGTCCTTGGGTGGTTAATACAAGTCGCTGTCGGTCCATGGGCAGGGTGATGACAACGGATGGAAGACACCGCCTAAAATGGGCCATGTGTACTCCTGACCTTATATATAAAAACATCAAAGATACCTGTAGTGATGAAATTAACAGCTGCACTCAGGTTGACTCTAACCCAATGCAGGTCCTGTCTGCATTTCAATGTCTAACAGACAAAGTCTCTATCTTAATGACAGAGCCAGCAAAGAAGTCTGGGAAAGAGGGACCGCGTTGGTTTAATCAGGAATGCTCTAAAGCTGCACGCAACCTGAGATCTGCCCTGGCAGCAAACCCACAAAACAAGGTGACAGTCAAAGGGTGTCGCAAAGAGTTTAAACTAGCTACTGCCACTCGTAAAGAATCTCTGAGGAACGAGGCGAGGAATGAGATTTTAGATCCACAAACCCTGAAAAATAGTTCTAGATTCTGGTCGGCAGTCAAGAAACCATTCCTGGTGCAAGATCCAGGAGAGGGACTAGAAAGTGTTATCACTAAGGAGGAGTGGGTAGAACACTTTAAGCAACTATACGGCGGCACGGTGGACAATACTACGTATATTGACCCCGATAATGGGACAACCTCCTTCAGAGTAAATAGAGGAGAGGTAATTGTAGGGATAGAGGGGCTTACAGCTGGTAAAGCGCCAGGACCGGATGGATTACCCCCAGACCTTTTTAAGTCTGATCCCAAGTTTTGGGCACTGATTGTTGAAGCTGTTATCAGTGCAGCTCTAGAGTCGGGTGCCCATTTTCCTGGGGGGTTTCCACCATTGTCCTGATTTTTAAAAAAGGGGACAGGGATAGCCCACTCTGCTACAGGCCTATCTCCCTAATTAATTCCATGGTTAAAATAGTGGGGAGAATTGTACTGCAGAGACTTTCTGACTGGGTGATGGACAATAACATCATGTTTATCTCACAGTATGGCTTCTGCAGTGGCTGATCAACCATAACACAATGTATAAACCTTTACTCAAAACTTAGCAAATACTGTATTGCCCAAAAAGGTACCATCCACCTAGCCTTCATGGACATATCCTCAGCCTTCGACTGTGTGAACAGGGGAAGGCTCTGGGGGTCCATGAGGGAGAAGGGAGTGGACAGTGGGATTGTCAATTTTCTAGTAGATCTACATAGTAACACAAATGCGAATGTCAGGTATTTCCAAGAGTTGTGCATAACTGAGAATTTTAGAACTGGGAAGGGTGTGCGCCAAGGTTGCATATTAGCCCCTTTCCTTTTTAACTTTTATATAAATGATCTTGATAGCGTTTTGCAGGAGGTGAAAGCTGATTGTCCTAGGGTGGGGAGAAGGAGTATTCCCGTTCTTTTATACGCAGATGATGCGGTCTTAATATCTAGAACTGAAAAAGGTCTCCAATTGTTACTCAATGCTTTTAAACAGTTTATGGAAGAAAGAGATCTGCTGGTTAATAACTCCAAATCATTTATTTGCAAGTTGGTAATCGACCAAAAAGACATTACACATTCAAACTAGATAATGAAGTAAAAATCCATTTTCTAATACATTCTCTTATCTAGGAGTCCTTTTTGATTCTAAATTGTCGTGGGGTCCACAACTTGCAAAGAAAAAATGTGATGTGGTTAGGGTTAATGCTTCTATTTTTAATTTTGCTTCAAAATTAGGGAAAAAGCCAACGCTCGCAATGATGAAATTATATGATGCTAAATCAATAGCAACTGCAGCCTATGGTAGTGAACTTTGGGGTTACATGGCTGGTGAACAATTACAGATTGCAGAAAATGCATTTTTAAAACGCCTTTTGTGTGTCCCGGCCGCCACCTCCAACTTTGCAGTCCATGAGGAGTTGGGAGTAGAATATTTGAGCGATATTTTCTCCCTACGCCCATTGACCTGCTGGTTGAAACTGTGGCTAAGCCGAGACATCCCCCTAACACACCTGATTGTAAATGATTTCATTTCTCATGATAAGGCACTAGGCACCCCATGGCTGAAGTACCTAAAAAACAGTTTCTGTGAGCTGGGCCGCCCTGAATTATTTGATCGTCTGACTGAAATTGTAAAAAAGGGATGTTGGAGCAATTAAGCAGTCTTTTCTCCTGAGACGGAAGGCCGTGAGGGAGGGTGTTGAGTTACAGAAAACAAGTGTAAGGAAATATATCATGTCAATATTCCTGCCGAGCAATCTAACATCCAAATGCAATATTCACTAACATAAGGTATGATATTTATCTAAGTTCATATGAAAGTATAAGAACAAAAGTCCAAAATCTCATCCAATAGACAGTCAGACACCCGAGTCTTGAAGTCTGATGATCCTTATTATAGTTCCAGATTTCAAAGTTCAATCCAAATTCTCAAGTTCATTGTTCAGTCAAACCATGTTTTTATTCCAGATTTCAAAGTTCAATCCAGATTCTCAAAATCAAATTTCCTTAAGAACATTCACTGCAGCCAACACGTGTTTCGTTGGGCATCTATCTCATGCCAACCAACTTCATCAGGGCTGCAAGCCAAAATAATAAAAGATATATATAAAAAAGTGGTCAAATATACCAAAATATACTAACAACACTAAAACTCTAATAGTTTGTTGAAGGAATTAATTACTACTGATAAGAGTTTGTTGAAGAAATTAATATCTACTGATAAGGTCACCGCCTAAGTGAGAAGAAAGGCAAAGTACCCTCATTGAAGTGACAAATTATAAACAAATAATTCATGTGAATCCCGGTGTCCAGTATAAAAATACAACAAAACATTCAGATATTTCACCAAATTCAAATAACAGTAATATTGTACCTAAATCGCAGTATTATTTCCTTCAATTTCAAAATCCTCGCAGCGGACGTTTGTCAAGATAATTAGCAGTATCTGGAATGATATGAGGAGGCTCTTAGCGCTGTCACCACCAGCTATCATGTTGAAAGATTTCTAAAGCTATATAGCTATCTTAAATTATACAAGTTCCTAAATCTTCACGTATGGAGAAGTCCGATTATGCTATCAATGTCCGATAGTTATATATATACTCCATTTTCTAAAATTATATCTCATTAAGTGACACATATATAATACTTCTGATATATCTATTGTAAACAAACACGACCCATCGCCTCGAAAATCGTGTGACGCTCTCACACATCCGTCTATTAATAAAAGGTATTACCCAACATAACGCTGAGTCATCATAGGTGTATTTATAATGGTGAATAATATTACCTCTTCACTCCTTCGCTCCCACGCTTGTCAGTTGTACAACAGCAATTGAAATGTTACTCGAGGAGTCTAACGTAAAAAATCACAAAAATTAGACTCCTACTTGCTGCGATATATTAAGGCCAGTACCAAAGGATAGGCATAAGTAGCCCTTACCTATATCTCTGCGCATAAGCATCATACGCTTCACTCCCGTAATGTCAATTTCGTTCGGTCTTTATATTGCAGGGTCTATAAAAAGAAGAACCGCTAATTCAGAGTCCTCCTGTATAATTATCTAATATGTAATTATTTTACGATATACCTAATATCTCTTACCTATATCCCGTTAGAAAGTCTCAGTATGTGTCTTCTCTCAAATATCGGCTATTGGCGTGTGTTGTGGCCGCCATCTTGCTTAAGTACTAAACAGTAAAGTACTTCAACTGTCTGTCAGGCGGCGAGTTATTTCATCGCCATCTTAAAGTGACTAATGAATACATAAGTCCAGGTCCATGTTATTTACAAAGGAGAAGAAAGGGCACAATCAGTAAGGCAAAGTCCTCAAGATTGTAACAAATAATTTAAATTACCAAAAACCGCAATCGTGAAATTTGTAAGCCACTAGTTTCTCAATTATAAAGAAACTCTACGTATCGTAAAGTAACGATAAATTACTATTTTAAACCAAGATAGGGTATTGCATAGTCATATTAACATGAGTATTCCGAATTTATAAAGTCGTATTTCCTGAATAGGAACGGAACTATGTAGGCTCCGTGAATTTATGTATCGTTAATAAGAACGGACATGTATTCGCGTCACAGTAAATAGACCTCCTGCAATTGTAAAATTAGTAGCGGTTTGTAAGCTACTAGTTTCGTTAAATTACTATCTTAAACCAAGATAAGGTTTTGAATAGTGTGTATCCAGCTTGGGAGCGAAACTGTGTAAGCTCCATGAGTTTATATATTATTAATAAGAACGGACGTGTGTTCGCATCTCAGTGAGTAAACTTCCTGCAGCTACTCCTGAATAGAGTTAAAAGATCAAGTAGACTTACAAAAGCATCTCTTAAAAGTAATCAACAAATCAGAACTAAGTTTCTTTTCTAACAGGTGGTAACGATGCATCGAGCGTCCCGTATCATTCATTATAACAGTCACTAAAATAAAACATATTATTATGTAAAAAAGAGAGTCGTGGCATTGGCATTTGAAATACCCAAGTATCATCATGAAAATCCTACATTAACCGTTTTACATTATACAAATAATGATAGAAAAGCCAAATCTCATGTAGTCAATTTCATCATTCACATTTAAATCTGAGATATAACTAATCTCCAAGAAAATACTGTAGTTCCGTATCCATATTAAGCCCATCTTCCACAGCCCGAAGTACCATAATCCAGCGTGCCTCTCTTCGTCTTAGTTTCAGGACTCTGTCTCCTCCACGTCTATCCAAAACCACTTGTTATATACCATGATAAAAGAATTTATGATTCTCAGAGTCATTTCTGTTTTGAATAGAATGTGAATCTATGGGGTACCTCGTGTCTCCATTCTTGAGTGCCCGGTAATGTTCCACCATCCGGTCTTTAAGTCTTCTAACTGTGCTCCCAACATAAATTTTTCCACAAAGACAGGCAATAACATAAATCACAAATGTCGTTTCACAGTTAATGAAATAATCTATATAATGAGTGCCTGTATCATTGTAATCGAATTTTAAAACCTTTCTCTTTGCCCACCAACATGAACTGCAATTTCCACAGTGATAGAAGCCTTTAGGGCGGACACGTAGCCAGTCACTATGACCCTGATGAGAAATCGGTTTTGGGTAGCTCGGGCTTACAATATTAGCAATGGGCATTCCCTTCCTGAAGGTAATACTCGGTCTTTCTGTTAAAAAAGGTTTCAAATCTTTATCTGAGTAAAGCATATGCCAATATTTCTTCATAATACTGAAGATTTTATTACAACCAACACCAAAGTTTGTAATCATTCTGATAATTTGCCTATTATCCAATGTGTCACCCTTGTCCTTAGGCCTTAATGTCATATCTCGCTTCCGTTTCTGTACTCTGTTAGCAGCCTTATTAACAATAGTATTTGCATAGCCTCTGTTTTTAAACCTCATCGTCATATCCTTAATGTTTGCATCAAAATCAGTATCTTTAGAACAATTTCTTCTTGCTCTAATCATTTCCCCATAGGGGATGGAATTGATTTGGCTTTTGGGGTGGCAGCTATCCGCTCGTAAAAGTGCATTACAACTGGTCTCTTTACGAAACATACGGCTGCATAGCTTGTTTCCTTCCACAAATAGTTCAATGTCAAGAAAAGTCAATTTTTCTTTATCATAATGTGTGGTAAATGACATATTTAAATCGTCGGTATTAAGAAACCTAAAAAACGACTCCAATTCTTCTGTAGTACCTCTCCACATTAACAAACAGTCGTCAATGAATCTACCCCAATAGTATATGTGATCTATCCATTGGCTGCCCCTAGGGCCCCAAATCCACTCCGCCTCCAGTCTCCCCATAAAGAGGTTCGCGAAGAGGTACTAGCTGTGCGCCCCCTTTCCCTGTTACCATTCGTGTGTGTTAATTAGGAAATATATCATGGTTAAAACATGTACCTACTCGGCACATTTAGTACCCATGAAAAGTTCTTGTTAACAAGATTTAGAATTAACTTGTTCCATCATCTGCTTATAAGACCAAAAAAAGATGCTTTTAGTAAACTTCCTGTATCCTGTGGCTGCGACGGAAAGTCTCCACAGGATATGCTGCATTTTATGTTTTTATGTAGATTTTATGAATATCCGCGTAAACACTATTTGCTTGATCTTTTAAAGAAACTTAATTTTAATCAGATACGACCAGCCTTTTTATATTTACAATTGTTGCACAGTGATAGCATCCTCCAAATAATTGAATTTTTAAAAATGTCTCTTAGAGTGAGAATTTGTCTGGATCAATGAATGTTAATATACTAATGAATTACAGTTCTGTGGAATAGGGAAATTTATATTTGTAATTATACTTCACCAATGTTTTATGTATGTACAGTATGAAATGTGCACTTTTATGGTTGAATCAAACCGAAATAAAGTCTCTTTTGAAATTTGAAATTTGAACCCATTCAGTGTAAAGGTCCGCAAGTCCAAAAGGGTTGAGATTCTCTTTGTCTCAGTCTCCTTTCCCTGTCTCCGCCTCGCTCATGGCGGTCTACACTTTCAATTGCAAAGAATTTTTTGTAATTCCCAATCTCCACCTTGATGTGACTCCATATGTTATATGTTTTTTAAAAATAGCAGATGGTGCTTCCGACATATTTGAGAGCGCAAGGACATTCAATTATGTATACTATATATTGACTTTTACATGTGATTAATTCTTGAATTTTCCAGATTTTATTATTCGCCAGTTTGATTTCCTGTGTATTTTTCGCAATTTGACACACTTTGCAATTGTAGCATTTTACAAGGCCCTTTGTGTTAAGCCACTGAGTTGGTTTACAGTTCTTCTTATGAAAATGACTGTGAACTCATCAATCTTTTAAGTTCTTTGCTCTTCTAAATGTCACTTTCGGATGTTTTTACATTATTCGAGCTGTGTTTGGATCCAGTTGGAGTATTTTCAAATTCTTCTTTAGGGTTCCCTTAATCTTTTTAGATTACCGCGGATATGTGGTGATCAACCAGATTGTTTCAGGATCTTCACTAGTCATCGGAACTTTTGCTTTTAGGATTTCTTCTCGTACTTTTGTTTTGACCTTTCCCATCCTCTTTTTATCGAACCATCAGAGTATTCTCTTCATTCAAATCTTTGTGCTGTTATTTTACTATGTTTGTACCATTCATCCTTTTCCGCCCAAATTCTTCGAATCCTTAAGAACTCGCCGTATGGAATGTTTTGAATTAAAATCTTCTGATAGAAGCTCTCTGCGTGTAAGGTGGCATTTGTTGCCTTTTCATTCCAATGTAAAGTTGTGCATAGTTTGTTGTCTTGTACGTAGATTTCAGTATCCAGGAATGTCACTCTTGTTTGGCTGATGTTGTAAGTATATTTGAAATTTGCTGGTGTGGAGTGTAAGATATTAAAATACTCACTAAAATCCTCCTCTGAACCATCCCAGATAATATAAAGGTCATCAATGAACCTTAGCCACATGATCATTTTGTTTACAAATGTATCATTATCTGGTTGCCAAGCCAATTTCTGCTCACACCAGCCCATTTACCAGACAGGCATAGCTAGGACTAAGCGAAAAGCCCACAGAGTCACGAAACAAAAGGTTAAAAAAACAGAAAAAAAAAAGGAAAGGGGTCAAGGTAGAAACACCCTGACCCTTTAGGAAAGCTCAGGGGGCCCCCCCCAGGGTGAAAAAAAAACATTAAAAAAAAATGTTGGCGGGAGTCGCAGTGGATCCGCAAATCTTGTTGAAAATAAAAAAAACAAAGCACTTTCTCCCACGCTTCGTTTCCTTTAGGCCCCCTAGTGGGCCAGGTCCCAGGGGCAATTTAAAAAGAGATGCAGGGGCCTGCGTAGGGCCTCGCATGCCCTAGGGACCGCCATCTCACCGGGGCTTATACATTGAATGTGTGGGAGCTACGTGGCCGTAACCCCCGCAGCCTCCGGGACTGCCACCTCCCGGGGCTATATTTAGAAAGATGTGTGAGGGGTCTCTAGCCCTCCACGGAGCCCGGGGACCCCCATCTCACCGGGGCTATATTTAAAAATATAATGTGAGGCAACACCAGCCCCCCACACAGCCCTGAGGGGCACCACTTCTCAGGGGCTTAAATACTGTTGGTGGGAGGCCCCCGTCCTGGAACCGTAAATTACCCTGGGAACAGCCACCCCCCCCAGGGCCAGCTCCAGCAATGCCCCGGGACATTGCAGTTTTCTATGGAATGGGATGAGGACTGCTCCCGCCGTTCCATAGGAACCATGTGGTCTACTTTGAACACATGAGAGCATTTTGCTCTCAATTGTTTAAAGTAGAGCACTTTTCTTTTTACCCCCCCTGGGAGCTGCATCTAAGCATCTCCCAGGGGGTTAAAAGCAATGCAGGCTCCCGCAGGAGGTGGGAGCAGACTGGCACCCTGAGGGCTTCAGGCTCCTTTACAGTCCCAAAGGAGATGGCCATGCCCTTGGCCCCCCTCCTTTTAAACCCCAAAAACAAAAAATAGCCAGGCCCCAGGGGACGAGTTCAACGGGGCTGAAATCAGCCTGGGGAGTGGGGGCAGCATGGCCTCCCTACCCATTACAAAATATAGACAAAGACCCAGCCCCAGGGGGTGGGGTTCACACGGTATACATCAGCCTTGGGAGGGGGGCCATGTGGCCCCCCAGCCATTTTATTTTAACAAAAAAAAATGTAACAGGTGAAGCCCCTGGGGATAGGGTCCCTGCGGCCCAAAAGGGGCAAGGGAAGGGGGCCACACAGCCCCCTTCCTAAAAAAACAAAAAAATAAAAGAAGCCAGCAACTCACCAGAGGCCCATCCCCTTTCTTCACTACTCTGCAAATGAGCCTCCTTTTACGCTCTTGGTTGGGGGATGAAGTCACCTTCACTCCTCAGGGTCCTTAGGGGCCAACTAGCCCAACTGTTACCTCCAGTAAGCCCCACACAGTGGGATTGCTGAGAGGTGGTCGGAGGCCATGCCCCTTTTTCTACCACTCTGCAAACACAGCTCTCGGTAGAAGTATGAGGTTGGCTAAAACTGGGGTATGTCTCTATGTTCTTTTTACAAGTCTGAGGTGTCAGCGTTCCTCGATAAGTTTATAATTCAACCAGGGGGTTGGATCTTTTTGACAGGAGTTTCATTATTTGTTTGGGGGCAGAGATGTCCATGATTTTTTACATGGAATTGATGTAGTGCTCAGTGAGGTCATGAGCACCAAACATGGTGGAGGGTGGAAGCAGGATGTTGTTACTGAAGACCAGCTTGTTGAGTTTGTTAATGTTACTGGTGTCTCACACCCAATGGCATTCACAGGTATGGCCTTAGTGATAGTTACCTGTTTTGAAATTAGGAAGGGGCATGGTAGGATGGATTCAGTTTGTATGAAGTTCTCTTTAGCAACAATTAAATCTAAGGTGGCCCCTTTGTTATGGGTTGGGCTGTTGCATGCTTGGATAAGGTCGAAGTCATGGAGGAAGGATTCGAAACTGTTCACAAGAGGGTTACTGGACTGGTTGGACTGGTTGCAGTGAATGTTGAAGTTGCCAAAAAACATCTGTTTGTAGTGTTCTTCAGTATTAAAGGAGATAACCTGTTCTGTTTGATGAATTTGTGGTTATCTCCAGGAGGGTGGTAAAACGTGTGAAGAGAGCAAGTTGAGCTGTCATTGGTGGTTATGTTGATCTTAAAGTATTTGCAAGAGGGCATTGACAGAGCTTGTGATTGTTTCAAAGATAGTGTGGTCCTATAAATACAGGTTAGGCCACCACCTGAGCGGCCAGAACATGGTTATAAATGTCTAGAGTATATGGTAATTCAATAACTGTCTGACTAACCTATTGGGTTGGGAGGAGAGTTTGTGATTCGGTGTAGATTTCAAGCAAGGGTGAGTGACCCTGGTGTGGACATGGATAGAAGAAGAGTGGCATTTGGGAGTTAGAGTGTAGTTAGTCTGGAGGTGAGTTGCATATATGAGCTCCATTTGAGTTCAAGGTTAGGAATTTAAATTAGGATTCCAGAGTCAGCAAACATGATCCAGTCATATCTTCCTATTTATAAGTTACGCTAATAAAATGTAATAAGGTAATCCTAATGTTAGCCTATGGGAGATATAGGCCTTCCAGTACTGGAAAATGAATTCGAGTTTTTCACTACTAGGACATGTAAAACTTAAAAGTACATGTTCTGCCTTTTAAATACAGTGCAACCTGCCCTCTGAATTGTCCAGGGCCTACCTTAGGGGGACTGTACAGAAAGGGGAGATTTGGGCCTGTCAAGAGGTTTAACTTGTCAAGTCGATATGGCAATTTAAAACTCAGCACACAGGCTCTGCAATGGCATAAGGCCTACTTAAGTGAGTGGCGCAATCAGTGCTTCAGGCCCACTAGTAACATTATTTTTGAAATGTTCTGGGCACATGTAGTGCATTTTACTAGGTTCTTATAAGTAATTAAATATGCCAATTGTGAATAAGAAAATGTTACCACGTTTTAGGGAAAGAGTACAAGAACAGAATCCTAAGGAGTTCTGAAGACAAAAAGTTAGAGAAATCCACGCTAAGGATACCGGGTCTAACAATCCTCACTAGACAAAATAGTTGCACTCCATTCAGCTTCCTAATCTCTCGCATCCACACCACCCCAAACATTATCATTCACTAATTTTTCTTCCTGCTCCAGGACACAACATTTAACATACCAAATTAAAGTGTAATCCCTCCCACGAGCAACTGCCATCAAATGTGGAATTTAGAACACTGAAGTTAGAACCATTTTATCTCCGAATACCTCTTACTCACACCTTATTCAACAATCACAAAAAAAAGACAAAGATTTTCACACTGGCACACTTTGCATCTACTCTCCTATATTACAACAGGGCTAAATTATATCTCAACACAGCACCAAGACACAAAGATCTATCACCTCACGTTCAACTAACACAAACCCATCATCCTCGCCCCCCATAAAGACCCCACAAAATGTCTAAGTAAGCTAAAAGCCCATGAAACATCAAATCATTCTCAGCTAACAATACACGAGATGAAGAGTCTCCATGAAGCAAGAATTTCAGTTCAATGAAGGGGGCAAAGAATGATACTGTTCCACCCTTAAGCTGACACAGCACTTCCACAAAAGTAACCTGCTCAATCTAAGTTGTATGATGACGAATGTGGATTCAAAGAAAAGAACCAACTATAACATATTTGATCTACTGTCGACAAAAACAGATATATTATTTACCACAGTTGGGAGAAGACATGACACTAACACTCCAGGAAGCCATTCCATCCATATACTCAACCATTACCCACAAATGACTAAGAAAGCAAGGAGGAGGATTAGTTGCAGTCTTTGAAAGGCCACCAGAACAGTCACCAAAATGGAAGATGTTATAATACATGGCTGTGAACAGGGCTGGCTCTAGGATGGTGCGACCTGTGCCACTGCACCAAGTGCTGACTGTTCGAGGGGGCGCTGTGTTTGGAAGTATTTTATGGCTTTAAAAGCACCTGCTGCTGCATTACTGGCCTCCGCAATTTTCATACAAAAATAAAAATGTCAAGATAACATGGTGATTAATGTTCTTCCTGGAGAGAAAAGTAGTTTTGTCAAGTGGAAGTTTTACCTCATTGTATGGTAGCACAGAGAGTTAATATGCCTGCGGCAAAGAATGTGTACCATGCAAGTCTCAAAGTGCATATAGTTTAAATAGGTTAGTGCTTTTGTCAGAGAGATCCTTTTGCTACTAGAAGTGTACTTGTTAAAATCCTAACATGGAACAGCAAGCTAATAACTGTCATCAAAGGGCTGCATGCAAACTGTAAGGTATAGATTAGAGCATTATGATGTTTTCCTCCGTATTTCATTATTCTAATGTTTCGAAAAGGGTTCACTTTGGTAAACAAAAATCCTTATTATTAAATGTAGCCCCCCAACCATCAGGTTATATTTTAAATTCTGAGTCTGTCGTTCTCCAGACCAAGCACTCTTAAATTATAATGTCTACCAGTATGGATAACATGGGACTCACCTTGTAGTCTTCTGGCTTATGTAGCATTTCACACTGATTTACACACATATGATTGATTGTCTCTGTGTAATGTGTGGTATGGAAAGTGCTATGACACCCTACACTGGTATAGGTGGCACTATATAAATAATTAAATACATCTGAGAGAGAGAGTGGTTATGGAGACTTGAGGTGGCACTGTTAAAGGGTAATAGTGAGGGAGTCTGTGGTGGGCAACGATGGGGGAGCGCCAACAAACATTGTCCCACAGGGCGCCACCAGTGCTAAAGTCGACCCTGGCTGTTAAACCCTTCTGATTAGAGGCACCCACTGTACTACCTTCACTTACAGTTTCCTACTGTTCTGCAGACCTCAATCGAGAAATATTGCCTTTACAGAAGCATTATAGAAGCAGGCAGAACACGTAACATATGACAGACTCTATCCTCGTTTGCAAGTAAGATATCAAAAGCAAGTCTTTTTTGTAAAATCATCACTTTTATTAATACAAGCTCCGAGTTAATACCAGTTAAAGCATCATCTATATTAGTAGTGAGGAAGACAACCAGTGTAGACATTTGTATAATCTTTAAGTCATTTAAAACTAGTTATACAGAAGGAATCACTACTACATATGAAGCACTACATGTAGCTATTCCATGAATAACTACACCCTTATCATATAATTCATCTACATAATACACCTTAGGAAACACTAAGCTAAGTGGCAACTACCAATCCAATTAACTGGAAGTTGGAAATATGCATTCCTTCTGTATACATGATACACTCCCCTAATTAAGGTTCCTTTCCTACCAAAACGCAACTCCCATAGGCTTATATACCCAATGACTCTTTCCGATAAGTTCTGGATTTTGAACTTCACCTTTCTCTTCTTCCAGTTCAAACTCAATTGTAGATGCACTCCTATATTCCTCATTGCTTCATCCTCTTTTCCCCAACTTTTCCATTCCTTATTTCTTTCTTCTTCTTTAAACTTGTAACTCCTCTCATTTAATTCTTCTATAAAAATCCTTCTCGTCTCTGTTCAACTTACATGAAGCATTAGCGAGTTGGTAGGCTTAATGTGTGTGAAAGGTCTCATATAAGGCAATACTCAAACCACAGACTTGGTTATTTTTCGAAAATTCTAAACACTAATCATGGGTAAATTATCTATAGAGAGATCATACTTAGGAAAATAATATTCAAAGTGCGCATGAGGATAGACGAAATTCATGAATATGGTTCAGGTCAAAGCACAGGTAAATTACAAATGATGATAAGGCACCCCAGCTGTTGCTTAAGTGGTAAAACAAGTAGAAATATGGCATCCCTTTCCATTCATAACATTCAAGTACTTATGCAATAGGAGAAAGAGCACATTCTTAGAAAAGTTTGCATCAGAGGCATCCCTAATCTCTTTTTAAAAATATATATATTTTTTGCATTTTTATGTTTGTCAGCAAGTTACACAATTTCACATTAGACGATCATTTCAAATCTTAGCTTCTTTTTCCCAGTGAATTGCAGCTGTGTTAATAGTGTAGCAATAACATAACATGTCTCACAGTTTAAAATGAAAGCACGCATCATACACCTAGGCAAGTAGTTAATCTTTCAGTTGTATAAGTTTGGTGCTTAGGTACAAGGATGTAAATCAACATTCTGCCCATGGGCTGGGTCTCCCCTGTCGTACTCGCCACAATCAATTGTTTTGCAATTATGTTATTCATGTCCATATATGGCTCATCGTTGCCCCCTTCACAGCAGACGTTCATCTGGGGGGAACCTCAATGTTCTGAGTAGCTCATGCCAAAGTTCCGAATCGTCCTAGAGTCTGGGGCCAGTCTGGACTAGTTTAATTCTAGCCCCTTCAGCTGTGCACCATTCACCCATGGCTTTCAACCACCTATCGACCATTTAGAGCCCTGTTAATGAGCCAGTGGACCACTAATGTCCTTCTGGCTCACAGTAGGTTGAAATGTATAAACATTTCTTGGTTGGGGGCTTCATGGGAGGCACCTCCATTCCCAGCCGAAGCCTCTGGGACCCCCCTCTAGGTCTAGACGTAACCTATCTTTGCATATGCCTGCCGCCTGCTCTCAGTATCCTTGGACTTTGATACATGTCCATGTCTGGTGATGGTACATCACTCCATCTTGGTCGCATTCTGGACACTAAAGTGATTTTGTATCATCTAAGCTATGGAGCATGACTGGGGTTATGCATGAAAGGTCTACAATTGTATGATTGTATCATACGGAACCTGCAATGACTGGTTCCAGTTTTAATGAGCATGGGGCTTAACAGCCATTGCTTATCACAGACCTGCATGTTACAGACTGTTTCCCACTTTTAGTTTGCGTGTAGTATGGGCATGGTATTGTCTGCCCTGAGAGCCTAGTAAACTCGTGTTATCACTCCTGTGCCTCTGTTCGTTTGTAGGAGTAATGGCAGCATTACTGAGCTACCTGGTTCATGTCATGTGTGTCCCATGATTAATGGGCCACTAGGTGGTTTGTCTAGCAGTGCAAGAACTGTCCCTCTTCCACCTGGATAGTTTTTTTTTGCTTACACGCATGTAAGCATACGTCTATCAGTGTATAGGTCACCTGTCTCATGACATCCTTCCAGAGTCTCCTATTTAGTTCCCTGTATATGCATTGTCACCCCGGGAGGCCCCAGATCAGCATTATCCAGGAATAGGGTAATGCAATGAGAGTCTTAAGATTCTTTTGTCAGGAATCTGTGTGACCTTCCTTTTGTATATGGTCTGTGTAAGTTCTGACTGCATTCCTTCTCCTTTTAGTAGACTTCTGTCTATACAGCAGTCCATGTCATATACAAGCCAGCCATAAACTGCAGTTGCAAGGTCTGGTGATACACTTGCAGATCAGCGACCCGGGGATCTCCCTGCTCGTAAGTGCACTGTAGTGACTCCATTTTGGCCCTGCACCTTTCCCTCCTCCATACCAAGCTGATCAGTGCCAATTTAAGCTTCATGAGTGTTATACCTTACTTATTTGTATAACATGTATTCCAGCCCTGCTGTCTCTAGCTGTTCAGCCAGAGTGTGAGTTGGTCATAGAATGTTGGTGTGACTGTGATGCGTGGAATGCCTGGGTGTCTGAGTGGGATGAGTGTTGGCAGTTAGAGATTGGGCTGAGCAGCTAAGGGAGGCTGCTCCTGGTGGGGCTGGTACCACACAAGTGCTGGCTGGACTCATGACTATTGTAACTTGGACTAAAGCCGAATAAAGAATACTTGAATATACATCTTGGCTCCTGGTGTCTACCTTTATAGGACACAACATATTTTGGCGATGATCCGACTTTGGCCCTAGAGACTCTTGATACAGCACAGAAACAAAGAGACTACAAAGAAACTACAAGAGAAACCAAGAGATCCCACAAGCAATTACATCTACAAAGAAAGTATTTCCAGGCAAGCCAGCGCCAGCCCCACCAGTGCCTTCCAACGGACAGCCCCAACGAACAGTGTCACCACCAACCGACACTACAGCCTGGGAATACTACAGCCAGCTAAAAGATTACAGTGAGTCGGAGGAGTAGTTCAACTACAACCGCTTTTGATGTTCCAGCCACAAACGATTACAGTGAGTTGGAGGAGTAGTTCAACTACAACCGCATTTGGTGTCCCAGCCACAAATGGGAGAAAAAGACAATTTGAAAAAGACAATTTTCATTACTTATAGCGTGCAGTCGCTACACAGAAGGAGATTGCAGTAGAAGAAAGTTTAAAGAAATGTGGGACCTGTCCCTGGTTTGTCTACTTCTGGATGTCTGTTCAAGATGTGAGGTGCCAGCTCAATGTGTTTGGGCACTCTTTAGCGTCTACACGATGGTTCCTGTCTACATTGAAGCAGAGATCCCCACATTCTGGGTCTTTCACAGGAATTTGATAAGTACATGATCGGTAGCGTATTGCAGTGCTGATTTAAAGTGCCTCTAAAACCACAGTGATCCATATCATCCCACCAGGACCTCAGCGACATCAAGTAAAAGGCATAAATGGTGGCACTTTGTACATGCTGTCTCTAAGATACGTTTTCACCATGTTCTACAAGCAATTGATGCGAAGATGGAAAAAAATTGTTCAGCACACTGTTGCTACATTTGTGTTTTCCTGCTACATCGTGTGTGGAGAGGAGGTGGTAAGCCTAAGTGTTTCAAGAATGAAAGCCACACACAGGTTAAACAGTGTGGCCAACGTTTTATGCTGGTTGTCGGTTTAGAAGTACATATTTGTTTTATTTTTATAAATTTGTTGTTCTTGGCAGCTCCCCTGGACAGATGGCAGTTTAACTGCACTAGTGGGGTTTGAAATCATGAGCGCGTTCTGTTTTTCGATCACGCGCTTACCTCTTCTTCACGGTGTTTCCCTGTTCTTTCATCACCATGGAGCTCCAGCTGCTTGGGGACATTGTGCAGCATCAACGCGCCGGGAGCCTTACGGTGGGACGTTTCCAACATGACGCCATCTTGTGGTTGTCTGTCAACCACGTTGACAACCACGCTGTTCATTTTAGGCGGAATAAAGTTTTGGTCTTTCAAATTTAGATCGTGGTGCCATATTCATCTCTTCATGGTGTGCATGGTGATTTATGGGTTTCTTTCATCTTACGATCTTCAAGCAACTTCAGGAACCAGGTACTCTTTTTGTTGTTACTGCACTTGTTTTTTTTTCACAGTTGTGGGTGCCAAGTATTCTTCCTTCATCAAATATGTGTTGGCACACCACAGTGCGATTGGGTTTCCCGTTTTTTACCTGTAGTCACCGGAGACTCGTTGCTGGAGTAGGTGCTGTGTTTGTTACCAGCGAGGACACTGTGTACTCCTGAGCAAAGTTGGATACGCAAGTATTGTGGTTAAGTGCATTTTGAGATTTTCTGGTAGTTTTGCCATGGACTCGTTATCTGGAGGTGAGACATATGAAAATCAACAAGACTGTGGTCATTTTTACAGACTGGTTTTGTTTTCATTAACTCTTCTGTTCATTCTATTGTACTATGTAGTACAAGTGTAATGGTTCCAACTTATAACATACTTATATGTGGTTTGCTTCTTACATTCTCATTTGAGAGGAACTATTAGATTAGTTTCATCTGCATGCTATCTGGTATGTTACTGGTTTGAGTATTTTTTTCTATGGGGTGCTCTATACTGGTGGTCATCACAGTTGGCCCCGTATCCATAGCATGGGTGTGAATACCAGTCCTGGTTCACAGTTATGTTTTGTTACCCCTATATGGCGGTATGTAGTTTCCTCTAGGGGGTTGGGCATAGGTTAGTTCACATATTGGATCCAAGTTTATTCTTACAATGGAACTGTGTGTTACTCCTACATGGGGGTATGTAACCTCCACGAGGGTGTTGGGACATGGGTTAGTTCACATATGTATGTACCTAGGTTAACCATTATGCGGGGTTGGTTGTGGGTTTTTATCCCTGTTACAGTTGCGCGCAGTACAATAGTACAGCCCTTCACGGATGTTTTGTTTTGGGTGACGGACTATATACATTTTCTTCCCTTACTTTTGGAATTGTTGTTGCAGGGTGTGTTGACCTCTGCGTCTGTATCTATTTGCTTACTGTGTTTACTTTGAATGTTACATTTCATATTCTTATAGAATTGCACAATTTGCTCACACTTCAAATAGTTTTGTTATATTTGCATGGGGGAGGATAGTGGATATTGTTGCTCAATTTTTGATGCTGTATTGTAACCATCCTTTCTTGTTTTAATGGTCTTCTCTTCTTTGGTGTTTTGTCTTTTTGGCTGCATCTTTGAGATTTGTTCCATTACTTACTTTACCTGTGTATAGTTTTCCCATTGTTTCCTTTTGCTTCTGTTTAAAGAAAAAGGGATAATGTTATACCTTACTTATTTGTATAACATGTATTCCAGCCCTGCTGCCCTGCTGCCTCTAGCTGCTCAGCCAGAGTGTGAGTTGGTCATAGAATGTTGGTGTGCCTGTGATGCGTGGAATGCCTGGGTGTATAAGTGGGATGAGTGTTGGCAGTTAGAGATGGGCTGAGCAGCTAGGGTGGCTGCTCCTGGTGGGGCTGGTGTCACACAAGTGCTGGATGGACTCAAGACTGATGTAACTTGGACTGAAGCTGAATAAAGAAGACTTGAATATACATCTTGGCTCCTGGTGTCTACCTTTATAGGACACAACAATGAGTATGTAATCTAGCATCAAGAGCATGCTACACTCGAATAAATATATGCATCTGAAGAGCACCACATTTTGGACATAGATATTCTGCCTGGTACAGACAGGGGTGCAGATATCCAGTGATCTAGTCTGCCCTGAATATCTGTTAAAGGTTTACCTGGGTATGGTGCTATCCACCTGTCCTGGTCACTGGTCACCTAAACGAGGTAAATTCCCATGGAATCTCCAGTGGTGGGAGTTGGTCCCTTGTAACTTTACTCAATTCCCCCATGGGGTATATCACTGATTTTTGTTTGTTAATTTTTAGGCCTGACTGTTTTCCAAAGTTATCTAGTTCTCCCAGTTAAGCTGTTCAGGAAAATCCTCGGGTTAGTAAAATATCTCTATGTAATATCTTCATTTTAAGTCTATGTTGCTATTCCAAATAAACTAAATCAGGCTTAGGTTGAGTGAAAGCATTCTGAGCAGTAGAATCAAGACCTACTAATCATTAACGCAACTAAGGCAATTTGCCACTTTTTTATTATTACTCTATATCTTTATGGTGTTTTAAACACCATGTTTTCTCTCAATTCAAATCAAAAAGAAAAAGGAACAAATCAAAAGTAAAAGGCAAAACTACCCGTGTTTTCTACTGTGCAAATTCAGCTAAACTGTGAGTTCATTCAAACTCACAAGTCACTAGTCTCCTTGCCGCCACCGGGGACTCCGCCCACGGCTCTCATTGTCAGAATCATGAACAACCAAGAAAGAGCCGCCATCCTGAGGGCTGCCCTGAAATGTCCGTTCTGCAATTTGAGAATCAGAACATCGCTATATACCCAGACTACACCCAAAAGGTCCAGGAGAGGCGCATATACGTTTTTGCAGTAAAGAAGAAACTTCAGGAGATGGACATCCAGTACATGTTACTATACCCATTGAGGCTCTGGGTCATAGCAACTGGAAAATTGCACTTCTTTCAGTGCCCTGAGGAAGTATGGTCCTGGCTAGATATGTCTGATCGGATCCTGGTGCACAGATTGAGTAGTGCAGACCCATTTCATCATCGCATATGGAGGCGCTTTCGTGGCCGTCCCAGGGGCATGGGAGAGCGTAAGGTGCGGGGGTCCACCCGCATCGTGATCAAGAAGGACAGACGGTCATCCCTTGGTGCCCAAGACTCTGATTACTTCTGCCCATGCTGGATTTGGCGACTGACTTTCCCTCACAGAACAGCCACCCTGTGCCTGCCACAATCTGGATTTTTCTTGAAAAGATTTATGTGTGTACTATGCGATGTGTATGCTAACTCTTGCCTTTCTTTCTGGGAGGTCTTTCATTTTCTGTGTTTAGTCCAGCCTGGCCATGTGCCATATGGGTAAGACAATGCCACTCTGTGAGATGAACAGTAATATGATGAATAATGAGCGGGTAACAATGCTTGGTTATGAGCCAAAGTTCACCAGATGCCCGCCGGAGGGATATCAGTAGACTATCTTATGGGCTCCATCATTCACAGAGTGATTCCTGTCTCTCAGCTGTCTCAATAGAGACTGGTACTAATGCATGTCGGTGGGTGGGATGCCCAGGGTCTTATTTTCCTTTTGCCTTATTTGCTTGAGCTGACACTCTTTAATGTCTGTTGGAGTATGCTAATGTTCGTCCTAAAACATCGAAGTAATTAAGTAATTTAGTAAGTTAAGTTATACCTGTCCGGGTGGGGGTGAGTTTATGCAAGTTTTGCTGGGTTGACCCTTGGCTCCTTGTCATCACATTCCAGTGAGGGAAGTCTAGATTTCCACACATTTACAGTTCCTATGGTTTGCTCAAGCATCTATAAAGGAAAAGGTATAGAGCATTGTCTTTTCCAAAGAGAAAAGCTATTCACATTGCTAAACTGCAAGACCATGAATACAGGCCAAGTACGAATACTGATCACAAGTAAATGCTTGGGTTGAGTAAACATCGTCATAACAGAGGACGACCGCACAACCACTATAGACCGGTCCTTTGTACTTAAGAGGTAATGTTATATGTTTACGTTCTACCTCTATATGAATGCCATCCCTCTGCATCAATGTTAAACTTACACTTACGATGAAGTCATGGACACCTAAACAATGCATGCAAGGGGTTAGGCTAAAGCGAAAGCTAGATTCTCCCCTTTTTCCCTTTTAATGGGGAAACCAGCACTGGGAAACAACCCTATTTATTAAGGGCGACAAGGGTAATAACCACTGAACATCAAATAGGCTATGCAAATAGTTAGGGAAGCCAAATAATATGCAACTGCCCTAATTATACATGTTACAATGAATTAGATATGAGAAATAACACTGTTTATTAAGGGTGATAAGGGCAATACACACTAAGCATCAAATAGGGTATGCAAGGTGGTAGGAAAGCCAAATAATATGCAACTGCCCCATGTATTTGCTAGAGTTTGTTCTAGTTACAAATGTTATAATGTATTAGACATGCTATGTCTCCTATGATGTTACGAAATGTTGTCTCTAGAGGCTCATAGAGAACATTTGTGAATTAATGTGAATAACAGATTTTTTGCTAAAATGTAAACAGGATAACACCAAAAACGAGTCGATTTCCAAGATACTAATTACACTGTGTATCCATTTTTTAGGCACGTATGTATCTATACTACGACAGAAACTGATTCTTTTTGTCTTGATAAAGGTGGATAGAATCCCAACAAACCACCAAAACGCGTCGACGCCTTAGTATAGTGTGATTCATGATTCAGACACTGATGTTGACATATTATGGTCTTAGAGTGCATAACACCGGTGCCTTAAAAAGAATATCAGAACACACGCTTTGTATTGCACAAACTGTATGTCTTACTGTTTTTCTGTCTGTTCTTAGCAATATTGCTGGTCAATATTGAATGAATGATTGTTATTTTATTGTAACAATTGTTTTAACCTGTGCTAAGCAGTATACTTTGTTTCTGCTTTTTTAACTTTACTGTATACAATAAATTTTTCAGTTTTTTACCTTATATTTTCTTGTAATAGTTATTGCTTTTTCCTTACATGGTGTTTATATATATGATCTTGCTCAAGGGAATTGTTGTTTTATATTGGTAAACTGCAAGAGACACAGCTCTCCAACACGGAAGCTGGCAAGTTTGCCAGAAAATGGAGGGGCAGCTATGCTCTGCTCATTACACCACTTTCGCTAGGGGATTCCGTATTTAGATGGCACCCTTTGATCTGATTTACATGGAAGCTGATATTGGGGTGTTACGTCCTCATACAGGGTAGACACCATGGTGTAAAAGTGGCCTTTGTGAATACTTATAGACCCAATATTGACAATGGGCAATTTCCCCCCAAAATGCAAGATGTTATGTCACTGGCACTATACAGTATGGTTTCTGGGCTGGTGACTTCAATTGTGTACTACACAGTAAGCTGGACAGACACCCCCCTCACCTGAACACTAAACCTAAGATGGCACTTTCCCTACACCAGGCAATCACTAACATGGGGCTCTGAGACATATAGAGGGCCACCCACCCCTCGGCAAAAGATTTCACTTGCTTCTCACTCACCCATAACACATATAGTAGGCTAATCACATATTACTGTCAGACTCACTTGGGATGAGGGTGCGCACACCAGCCCTCTTGTCCCATTATCTTTATGACCATTCCCCGGTGCTATGTGAGCTTGGCTGGGGAAACGCATCGGTTACCCACGGGATGGAGATTTGCTCCAGAGGTTCTTCAAGATGTAGAGGTTCGGAGAACAATCACAGAAGCTATCTCAGACTATTTCAAGAGAAATTGGTCTACCTAAAATGCGACAGAATAAGAGGCGATTAAATTTGTGCTACGGGCACACTGTGTCGGATTATCTGTGGAGTGAGGCACTCCATCTAGTCTGAGTTGAAACGGGGTAAGGCAAATCAGGTGCGCTTACAGCAACAACCCCCTGATAGCACCCTCAATCACCAGGATGAACTATAAGCTCAACGTCATGTCCCCGAAGTGAGGGATAGGCTAGAGATATATACCCTAAAGTCATACCATCAATATCTCTACAAGGAGGGTGGCACTTCTGGACTCTTACTAACTTGTATTCTTAGAACGGAGACTCCCCCTCCCCGTACTCCATTTCAGGGATTCTTGGGTTGGTATACGTGGATAAATACGCCCAGAGTGGTATTGATGATATACTTAAGACTCACCTAGAACAAGTATACCACAGCCCACATTCTCGAGATAAAAATTGTTTTGCTGCATTTCTGAAAACTATACACCTACTATAACTAGAGGAGGAGGCAATGATGACCCTGGAGGCGGATCTCACACTGGAGGAGGTTAGAACAGTGCTCCACCAACTGCCCAGAGAAAAGGCCTAGGGTGGTGATGGCTTTCCCATGGAATTCCACCAGTTTTTTCCCCCATCCCCTTACCCAGCACTTGTTTGATATGCACCTGGAAACAAAAAATGCCAGGGTACTGCCCAAGTCCATGCGTGAAGGTTGCATATCTATGATGCTAAAACCAGGGTCAGATATTTGGAATACCTCCTCCTGTAGACTTTTACCATGATCAATACTGATATGAATATTCTTTATAAGGGCCTCCCACTCCTGTTGTGCCCAGTCGTTAAACACTTTAGGCCTGATTACGATCTTGGTAGATGGGATACTCAGTCACAAATGTGAAGGATATCCCGTCTGCTATATTACAAGTTCCATAGGATATAATGGAACTGTAATTTTGTGAACTGGATATTTGTCACGTTTGTGACAGAGTAATCCTCCCACCAAGAACATAGTCAGGCCCTTAGTCCATGATGATCAATGTAGGTTCATTCCTGGTTGCAATACCACTAGGAATCTCCAGATATTTACACATATATTGCACAAGGGTGAGGGCAGGAAGGACGAACTAGCCATTGCCTCAATATAAACTGCAAAAAGCTTTCGATATGGTGGATTGGCAGTACCTCATGCAGGTTAGCAATAATGATGGGACCCCCTCAAAGACTTGTTCAAGCCAGGGAAGGAGGGGAATGAAATGATATGACAAGAAAGAACAATTTTCCCTTACCTACCACATAATTGAAAAATGCAGTTACTCAGATATTGGTGACAAAGACTGAACCACGACTTGCAATATTACAAAAAAATATATTTTTTTTATTTCATGTTTATAAATATATGCTCCATAAATTTGCTTCAATTAACATTGTTTTATGAATTCATCAAATATAATAAGATTTACAATTTTTATAAAGACAAAATATTTTTATAAATACAGAAAAAGAGAACACAGGAAAACATCACAAAGTGCAAATGAATCAGACATTTATAACAAATCAAATGACTGAAAACTAGTACATTATTGAAACAACCCCTGGAAAAAAGAGAAAAGGTACCAACATCCAAACACTTTCATAACAATCTCCACATTCTCACTCAAACTTCACACATTCCCACAACATTTGAAACACGGAAGAAAAATCATGAGTACAGGTCTCCAAGGACAATGTGAGACCCCGCACTTGGTCGATGAGCGTTTCGGCGGCTCAAGGCCACCTTCTTCAGGACCACTTCCGATAAAACAACCCAGATATCCAGGGGGTACAGAGAAGCGAGGGTTGACAATACAGTAGAAGTTCTAATGGAATAATCCAAATATAAAGTTTCAGAAGGTCATTTATTATCTATCTTCCAAATAGTGATCCCTATATAGGTAGATGTTGGAGTGAATCGGGTATTCCGTAATTACTGCATACAGTGTGATCCTTGACTTTCTATTTATTGAAAAAACCCAATAATTGGTTCCCAGCTCTTACAGGTAACAATTATGTCCACAAGATTTTATAAATCCATTTTCTATTCAGAACACTGAAGGTACGGCATCCAAACTTTTGAGCATCCTGATCGGAATAGAGCCTCGATTCTAACGTGTCCGCATCGCAAGAAACTCCAACACGGGAAAAGAGTATCAGACATTTAGTCTCTGATTTTAAACACTCGCGCTGCAGCGTGATCTTCCTCATGCAGGTACTAGGTGCTATGGGGTTTGGCCCTCAATTTCGCTCCTGGATGAAACTATTGTATACGAGCCCCACTGCCAGGGTGAGGGCTGGCAAACTATGCTCTGTAGGCTAGCTCATTGGTACAGGGACACAACAGGGCCACCCACTATCTCTGTTTTCTTTTGCCCTCACCTTGGTCCCATAGCCATTTGGTATCAGCAGGAGAGGGCATCTAGGGGGATTACACTTGGGGATACTACTCACTTGGTGTCTTTTTACGCAGACAACTCCCTTTTTTACTTATTATCATTGCTTAATTTGTGCCGGTGCTTTCCGGTGCTTAGCACCGGCACTTAATTATCAGTGCCAGGTCTTCACGTACAGCTACACGTCATTGACTTTGCTATTAATTTACCTCACTACTGGACTGCACTGTGTCGCAGAATGTTACTGTTGTGTGAAGGTCGTCCGCAGTAACTGCTGTCTGCTACTGAGTTCGTCCCCTGTCTCCCGAGTCCTGACAGTTGAGTTTCCCCGGCTCAAAGTCACGTAACGATCACAGATGAGTCAGTCCCGACTCCCGGTCCCCACTGTCCCACACAGGCAGTACAGTACTCCAGGTGAACTTGCGGGTGCGGCGGCTGTACAGTGACTGAGCCTGCATGGCCAGTCAGTGTGCTGCCCTGGCTGAGCCTGAGTTCTCTGAGCCAAGAGGAGAAAAAATCATATCATATCCAATCTTCTTCTTATTGATTATTCCCTGTACAGTAGTACACTGAACGATCAATGTCTGTTTAATGATCATCAATCTGTAATGTTCCCAGTACTGAATGTTCTGCCTGGGCACGGCCCCCTTTGTCAGTTCAGTGTAGTGTTGCTTGCTGGCGCCCGGTCGTATGCGAGGCGTGGGCGGGTTGGGAGTTGGGACCAACTGATTTGGGTTGGGGCTGGGTACGCTGCGCAGATTTCTTATTGCGCATGCCACGCCCCAACATATACGCACGGGCCGGCCGCAACCCACCACTGAGTCAACTATCGTGCCTGGACTGGTGGTTCAACAACTTCAATCAACTACGTTCGGCCAATTAACTCCCCAACCAGCGCGACCCAGTATTGGCGCGACCCAACAATGATTTTGGCTGAGGACTGGCACTACTGTAACTTCTGGCAGCGTGGCAGTACTAGTAGTAGTCAGTAGTGTGTGTGTAGAAACCAGTAGCGGCGGCAAGAACAGCAGCTGCAGCACCAGGTAAGGTGGCTGTCAGGCCTGGCCCAGAGCCCTAATGATCAAGTCTCTCTCTCTGATCGATAAATGATGATATGTATGTTCTGTGCGGGAGCGGCCCTGGGCCTTACTTCAGTGTTTCCGGCCCTGCACAGTGTGTGTGCATGCGTGACTGATGGATTTGGGCCAGATTTTGGGTTGGGGCTGTAAGACAGGCAGAAACAGGTGTGAGCAGATTTCATCTTGCGCATTGCCACGGCCCACGCCCCAACTCACCCGCACGGGCCGGCCCCCCATCATCGACGAGTCTCTCATCTCGCCACTGCCGGCAAGAACCAGGCCAGCGCAAACTGACGATGACTTTGGCTCTCAGATGCTGAGAACTCAGGACTGGCAGCAGAGCAGTAGTAGTAGTAGCCAGTGCCACTACTTGACTACTAGCCAGTAGTATGGAACCATACTCCAGCCGCGGCAACAGCACCAGATCACAGGCCAGTACAGGCACCAGGTGAGGTAGGCAGGCTGGCAGGCTGGCAGGCCTCGTGTGCCCTGCTGCCCCAGCCTAATCTTTTTATAAAGCAGCAGCCTAACAAACTGCAGTGCACTGTCTGCTGTCAGTATGTGCTCCGGGCTGCCCGCCCAGTGCCGCAGCCTGAATGTTCGTATTGAAAATGATTTTTTAATCAAACCAGACTCAGATACCGCCAGTCAGGCCATTCCCACACCAGGGTCCACGACTCCACGACACTGTCACACCAGGCAGGGATATCCCCACATCAGCGCTTCTGTTCACATTCACACTGCTCTCTTGTCTCTTCTTCATGAAAAACCCCTAGCCTGCCTGATTCAAAAAACGGAATCAGTCAGACTCAGAGAAATAATGTTTAGGGCCAGCCAGGGAATATAAGATTAAGATCTCACTTTAAGGGGATGATTATGCTACTGTCACTGTGGGCTCCCCTGCACACACCACTTTCAGTGGTTTTTGGATCTTCTTTAATCTTTTGAGGCATTACATTAAGACTGGGGGATGAAATAAAAAGTGGTTTTGCCAAGAACTTCACTCCCTTTCAGATGGGCAGGGCTACGTCCTCTATTAAATACCTAGGTGTCAAAATGCTTAAAATTCCAGGGAGCTTTTTTCTGTCAAACTAGACTGGCTCCCCCCTTCCTCCACTAGCAGACATAATGAAGGACCTGGAGGTACAGGGAAATTTGATTCTCAACTGGACTGGTCTCATAAACACAGTAAAGATGTTCATCTTTCTGTGCCTCTGCCCTCCTCTATATATTTCAATCACTGTGGATATGGCTCAACGGAGCATACTCTCTGATCTTGGCTGCAGCCACTATCACACTTTATCTGGAAAGGTAGAGCATCAAGGATTCTGCAGAAGGTCCGACTCACTCTTGGTTCAACACAGGGAAAGTGGGGCAGGGGGTGTGTCACTGCCTAGCAATCTCCATTATTACGCAGACGCCCAGGCAGCTACGGACTGTTGTTGAATTGTCAGGGTCCATGTTAGAATCTGAAAAAAATGTATGGCTTCTTTAGTGATGTAACATTGAGGGCAGCACCAACACTCAGAAAATTGTTCCAGCGCCACTGGCTTTGGTGCCTTGCTTTGACCTTTTCACACTTTCTGGCCTTGGTACCTTTGTGTGATGTTTCTATGCTTTCTAGCCTGGGTGCCTTTGTGTGACGTTACATGCTTCCTTGTCTGAGTACTTATGTGTGAGAATTCCATGCTTTCTGGCATGGGTGCTTATGTGTGACATTTCCACGGTTTATGGTCTGGAATGGATGCTTATGTGTGACACACATTTCCATGGTTTATGGCATGAGTGGTTATGTGTGACATATTCATGCTTTCTTGCCTGCCTTTGTGTGACATTTCCATGCTTCCTTGTCTGAGTACTTATGTGTGAGATTTCCATGCTTTGTGGCCTGGGTGCTTATGTTGGGTCATAATTTACAATTTGCTATGCTTTGAAAGTCAATACAGCTAAATATGTAATGGAAAATGTGTTGTGCACCATTGGTTTTTGTTTTCACAAAATGTTCTTGTGGGGAGAATTCCCCACCATTCAAATACCTCTAGCAGTCGTTAAGCTCTTTGCTCTTACTTGCTACGCACCGTATGGGGGCCGGTTCAACAGACTTGCTAGGGCTGCTTTGGGTTCCCAGTCCTACCCTGCTGTTATTTAATAATTTTTGTCAATCACAGTGTGTAACTAACTCTGCATACTGCCACCTCACCCTGTTTTGTTGTAATATTGGAAGCCAAAGCTTAAAAGTGAGGCAAACTTGGCTCCCTTTCTGAAATTCAGATCAGGTATTACATCTGACTTTTTGGAGTGCCAGTTGAAGATGTGGGTGGAGCCTTTGAGGAAGTGGGTGGAGCCAGAGAAAAGTAGGTCTGGCCTCCGACAAACCTTTCAGCACCTGCACTTCATATTTTACAAATGAAGCACTGCTTACTATCACCTAGGCACCTGCTCCCCCACTGCTAGAGCGGTTAGACAGGTTTGAGATCTCTGGCCTCCGGATTGATTACAAGAAATTGTTGCTCTTTCTACTGTGCACTTTTTAGGTCGAGCCTCAGGCATTGCTTTAGCAATGCTTGCTTTAGTTGCAGTCCCCTGGGACCTTGCTGGTCCTCCCCCTCTGGCGGGAATGCAATCAATATTGCTCTTTGGATATGATAGTAGCGCACACGACTCAAAAATAATTACAGTACAATATTGTCAGGGTCATAAATGGTTTCAGATTCTTCACCCAGTTTTGTAACACACTCCCGCTCTCTAGCATAGGGTGTGTTGCCATCTCTAAAATGGTTATTTTGCCACAGTGTCTGCACTGTATCCAACACTCATCTGGCCGCCTCCCCCCAGATATTTCCAGCCAAGTGAACACCCTACTTACCTCTTGGATATGGGTGTGGGGACACAGCCGGGTTGCCAGAAACATTCTGTTCCATCCTTTGGAGGAAGGAGGAGTGGCAGTCCCAAACTTCTAGCAATACTACTTGTCTTTGCAATTGCAACATGCAGCACACTGGCCGGTGGGAGGGGTTTATTGGGAGGAAGAGCTATTGATTGACTCCTCCAGTGACTTCACACTGCCCCAGATCCTGATGATGGGAGGACAAAGAGAGGGTCACGTGCCATACTTGGTGAAACATACTGCTCAGCTATGGGAACGCACCTTGAAGCTGATCCTCAAAAGGCCCCCTTTGCTGCGAAGTTTATGTTCTGGGACCTGCCAGCATTCAGGACACTTGCAGACTCAGTGGACATGTCTCCTTAGAGGGAAGGAGGGTGCAAAATGTTAGGGAACTTGTTTACTATTGTAGAATTTACATCCTTTGAAGCCGGGGCACTTCCTGCCACATTCTAGCCTCTCTGCTATAACTAAAGACACATGGCCCTCGTTCCCAGCAACTCCGAACACTTCACACACACTTCGGGCCCTACTGGACCTGTGAGGAGGACGGGACCTGGTCACATACCTTTCCAAGGCCATGTCAGCAGACAGGCCACTTGAACCACCCCCTCCCAGAGCGGCTTAGCATGATGAACTTGGAATACAAATTGAGGACGCACAGCGGTCAAGAATGTGTGGCCTAGTACAGTCAGCAACGCTAGATTCAAGCTCACACACTTTCATTTCCTGCATTGCACTTACATAAACACCTCTGACCCCGCACAAAATAGACGCTTCAAAATCCCCACATTGCCCACGCTGTCGAATGACGACAGCTTCCTTTTTATGCCTACTTTGGCATCGCCCTATAGTTTATGCCTTCTGGATGAGGGTGGATGGGAGGGTGAGGGCAGTGATGACAATCCCCTGCCGTCCAGAACCCATGGCATGTCTTCTGTCTGGGGGAAGCCCGCCATAAAAAGGGCCAGAAAATGGCTTTTGAATTCTTACATTTGCGCCTAGTCCTATCCAAATGTTGAGTTGTAATAACTTGGATGGGTACAGAGACCCTAGACTGGAACGCTGGGAGGGCGACATAGCTGAATGAGCAGCAGTGGAAGAATCACAATTAAAAAAATGCAGAAGTGATAATCAATTGGGAGAGGACCTGGAGACTTGGGATGGGCAGCTGGCTGCCTTTCTGGAGCCCTCGAACTCCAAGCAGGCTTCAATAATTAGTTAAAGAAAAACAAACAGGACAACCTGACCAAGGTTTAGCACAACCAAGACAATAGTGTAATCAATATTATTGCGGTGCTGCACACTTCCAGTGCTTGTCGTCCCAAGGCACAATTCCTGATCAATATACTTTTAACAAATGACGGAAGGCGCACTCATTGAGATATCACAGAGACAATGCTTTTAGTCCAAATAGTTATCTTCTTTATTGTGGCAATTATACCACATAAAACACACAGCCAACCCGTTTCGTTCCTTTGGCGGAACTTCGTCGGGGCATATACTTTGCTGCGTATGGTAAACCAGAGAGATGGTAAGTGTATTGAGAATCGCGGGGAGAGTCATCAAGTTAAAACCATGCAAATATACTTGCCCCAGATTCGATCCAGTTGTGCGTAAAATATATGTATAAAACCAAGTCGTATGTCTCGTGCCCCTTTATAAATAATTATTCCCAGAGTGCTGGAGAAATGAATGTCAAAAGGCACCAAATTTGGCTCCTACACGGTCATAAGATCTTGCAAACTGTTAGGTCTTCAACGATTAGTGCAAATAGGGGCCCAGAGGATGCTTGATTCACCTCCTATGTGGCAATTTTGGCTCAGCCCAGATCACAGAATCCCGGCATGCTAACAGGAAAAGACGAGGACCTGGAGACTTGGGATGGGCAGCTGGCTGCCTTTCTGGAGCCCTAGGACTCCAAGCAGGCTTCAATAATTGATAGCGACCATTCCTCTGAATCTACTGATGTCTAGGTCTTTCTGCTCTCTGTAACCCTGACATGCCTGTACACCATGTGATACATACAGATTGGTATCACCCCCTGTTTTTTAGTGATTTGTGCTGATTTTCCCTCTGACTGCGTTTTCCATGGCAGAAGAATGCATAAAAGAAAAATTGATAACAAGATTTCTCGCTTCATAATTAGTTGTCTAAGGTTCGTTCAGGTCAAAAGGCTATGAGGTTCTGAAGTCAAGGGGGTGGGGGGCTGAATCACCAAAAATCTGAATTCTCTGAATTAAATTTCAGACAACTGTGTTTCATCCAATTTGCAACTGAAGACAAAAAGTCGTGGAAACTCTCCTTGACCGAGCTGCCTATCTGCTGAAATGACAGCATCAGCTGTGTGACATCTGCGTATGACACTAAGTTAAAGCCACACTGTTCTACAGCCCTCCCCAGAGGAGCCAAATAAATGTTATCAAGTAAAGACAGGAAAGGTCCAGGTCAGTCTCCTTAACATATACAAAACTCACTCACAAGCAGGGTTCGACCGTGACCTTCAAAGTAGCAGATAAGACATACAGGCTGCTCGCACTCACATTGAGGCTCAAAGGTCTCCATTCAATTAAGAAATTCCATCATCATCTCAAAGAACAAAACATTCTTATTTACATGAGAAATTAAGTAGAATGAGTATTACACGTTTTCAATGTTGCTTCAGCTTTTCGACTAGAAAATAAATGTTCGACTTTCACAAACCAAAGTGGCAACCATATGAGCCATTTAAAACACAGGCCCACATCAGCTAGCGTCAGTTTAAACGTGCAAAAATAAACTTTCAATATATTTGCACCTTGCACGTTAATGTTGATATATATGTAAACCATTTAATAATTACAAATCGTCATCATCTGTTTCTTCTATGAATTTGACTAGTTTTCCATTTCTCTTCTGCAGTCCCGTATCATGTCAGGATGACGTTCAGACCTGCCCGGGTCTGTTGCGAGTGTTTCTGTTTCCGATGTCTTTCTCCAAAGCCCCCATGGTTTGTTTGGTTCCTTGACATTTCTCTAATTGTCCCAGACTGATCCTGGATTCCTATGACATGCACTCTCAGGCTCTGTAACTGTCTATTTCTGCTGTCTCTCACGTTCAACACGTGCCTGCACTCCAGCAGTCTTTTGCACCCCTTCCCCAGTCTCCCGGGCCCAGGCCTCACTAGTTCTAGAGATGGATTTCTTTGCTGTTCCCGCCCATACTCTCTTACGCCACTCACGTTTCCAGATGTCACACTTTCAACCCAGTGGCATTCTTCTTTCCTGACTGCCTGCTAACGCACTGTGACTAACAGCACAGGGCATGCATTATGACTGATCACCAAGTCAGTCACACTTTGGCCTATATCTACTGAGGGTTGCATGGGTGCTTGCGTTGCGCTGCACATTTCTGCATTTCCTCATAGGCCTTTTCACTGTCACTTTGCAATGCTTTGTGCCACGCCAGGAGCCATGCAAAACATTGGTTAAAAAAACCTTTGTGTTTCTCAGCATGGTATCTGCCCGGGTTTAGCTGGATGCTCATTGAAGGGTCTGGAGCTGAGCAACACCGCTGCGTGTTCAATGGCTGGACTCCAAGTCTTACTATAAGTTTACCAGTATTTTGCAAGCTGCTTTTCGGAGACCCCTGCTTTATGCAAATTAATGCTTCAGCCATCTTGGAACAAGGGGCACCTATTCCCTGCAACAAGCGTTGAAATAATTGTCTAATGTAGTGATTTTGATTGAGTCTTGGGAGATACTTACACTGCTGTCTCCCATCCTCTCACACATGAGGTGCGTATGCTGAAAGGGAGTGTGTGCTAGAGAAGAGCTGTTGTAGATGTTGTCTGCTACAGGATTCACTGTAGCTTGCTCTCAATCTGCTCATCTGTAAGACTTACTGACGCTTGAGAAGTCAACGATTGCCTTTGTCAATGATTGTTTTTTGGCATAAAATTATTTTATTGACTAATGCATTAATTGACATAGTTACTATCATACAAGCATATAATTGGAAATTAGGCACAATATCCTAATAAAAGTTATAAAGATATAACAGAACGTTTTGCATCTACCCATTTAGCATTAAATACTGTTTCGCCCAACAAGAACAACTAGTACATTTCAGGATCTTAAATAACTTGATTTAATATATAGCATGGGGGTTCTTAAGAAGAGAGGGTACACATAAGAAAGAGAAAACAACATCTGGTAAAATGAACTACAAACCTGATACAACATATCACACTGGATCATTCAAACTCAAAAATTCTTCACAGCTTTTGCTGAAAAGATCGCTCCTCTCTTTAACACAAGTTTCAGCCCTCTCAATCATAGCCAGAGGTAACATTTCCAGTAACCTGCAATGTATCGCAAAATAAGAAGCACACATCCATTTGTCGATAACTCTGTAATGTGCTCTCATTGTAGCTCTTGTTATCTTCAGTCTCATGTGAGTGTCAGTTTCGTGTCAAGGTGAGCCATTGAATGACATTTCCAGCTTGGATAAACTGATTTATACACCACATACCAAACAAATATTGGCAAAACAGGTAGGTTTGATGGTGGCTGCCAATTTTTTGGTTTTGTCAATTCCTGTTGTGTTTTGTCACAGTATTTGTAAAATATTTTAGTTGAGTATGCTTCTAGGTCCTCGCCAATATAAAATAAAAATTGTCTAAAATCAGTGGAAGGGGACTACTTTGTGTGAGGATGTGCTCCTTACGTAAGTACTGCCATCACTCACAGCGAACTTATCCAATGGCTGAACTGGGTTGACCCTCTGCCCCATGCTGTGTGCTGCAGGTGGCCATAAATATGAATGACAGAGCAAAGGATGATTTGGACACACCAAAAGCACCCCCAAATAAGCAGGTAGATTCATATATATACACACACACACGCATGCACACCTACACGTGTTACCATCCTTGTGGTAACACGTGTGACCTGGATCTTCAGATGCTTGTGGGAGGTTATCATGAACCTGTTTATGTAAGACGCACAATTTAGCCGTCAGGTCATACAAGTAATCAACCAACACAGGATATTCGATGTCGCTAAACTTCGTTGGTCTCGGCACTCCCCACACATTTGCCGGGCGACCAAACACAATTTCGTATGCACTAAGGCCTATTCGGGAATGCACTGTAGTTCTAGTTGACAAAAGTGCCAACGGCAACGCATCGGGCCATTGGAGACCAGAACTTGCCTGAATCTTGGCTAACTTAAGCTTCAGAGTACCATTATAGCACTCGACAAAACCAGCTGATTGGGGGTGATTCGCAGCATGAAATTTCAGCCTTATGCCCAAACCCTCGCCACTCTCTTCATGATCTGGCCCACAAACTCACTTCCGTTATCACTCCATAACGGATAAAATCCAATTGCAACACCTCGAACGGACACGTCGGAGGCGAGAAGTGACCGGCTGGAGTTGGGGTTCTCTTGCCAGGATTATGCATCAGACAAACCATGCAGTTCTTGACCAGCTTCTCCGCACACTTAGGAATTCCACCATTCTCCTGATGTAAATAAATAATTTACTCTTAATTTCTATGCAGGTAAGTACTTAATCAATAATAACTCAATCGGAAATGAAAGAAAACAGAGTCCGTGGTGTTAGAGTTCTTAGGGGTTTTATTCCTTAAAAAGGAATGGTCAAGACCAAGTTATCATGTTCCGAACACCACACAGGGTGTCAGAAGGGATAGAGCGCTACATTTTATTGACAGTACATAGCTTATATACTTATTTTACACCATTGGAAACAGTATAGAAGGCGTAACAGCTGAGAGAAGACAAGATAACAGTATACACGTGGTACATGTGCGTAATCAAGAGGCGTGAACTAGAGGTGTGTTCTAGAAACGTCACAGGTAGGTGTCACCAAAGGGGTGGCACTAACAGGAATGTTGCAATGTCAGCAGAAATCGGAAGCTTGGATGCGCGCGCAGCTGCATGACGTGTGCATGACATGGAGTCGGAGGGTGCTGGGGACTTGACATTTACACTGACGGAAAGAGACAGAAGTCTGGCATGTCAGATCAACTTGTGCTTTTATCATATCTGATATCTAATGTTTGGGAACTAAGCTATCTGGGTGGAAAGGTCTCTGGGGCAGAAGCTATTCTATACTGACTGTGAGTGCGTGTATAAGCGCCTGAATGTCTGTATGAGAAGCGTGGGGGCACGGGGCCTTCCAGGGGAGCATGGCAACAGAAGCTATGAATTACTTGAATTAGTTGCATAGAGACAGGTCGGCCCTTTGGCCCTGCAGCTGAGGAAGGATGTTTACTGGAGCTAGCAGGCAGGAATGTATTTTCGGGGAGGGAAACAGATAACTCGAAGGTTATAGTCAATCTTGGCAGGCAGCAGGCTGAGCCGAGCGCGAGGGGCCGCGCTGAAAGTAAGTCAGAGTTCACGAGTACGGGGGCTGCCTGGGCAGAGATTCTCGGAGTCAGAAGCCAGAAAAGAGGTTCGGTGGCAGAGATTCAGGGCCTACTTCAGCCAGAGCTGAAAAACGTAGGAGTACACTACAAAAAGACGTTGGCATAGCATACTTAGGAACGGACCACTCAACTCATTCATGGTGGGTCTGAAAGAGGACATGTTAACGTTGGACGCAAATGTATTTGCGTCTTCATGGCTGGCACAGGAGGGAAGTTACATGCACTTTAACTCGTACATGGAGACGGTGGGGTACTCGCTAGGGAACACAACTTGACCATAAAATTTATATTTCCTCATTCCCTCCTTGTTCCCTACGGACCCTTCATGATATATCGATCCTCATGAATCGATCAGTTTGTTCTTGTAACATTATATGTTCATCTTTCTTTCTTTGACGATTTGAGAGACAACTGGAATGTTCAATGCAGGAAGTGGCACACAGTCCACATATCGCCGGTCCACATTGTAGACACAGGCAGCAACTGAATACTATGACTAGGCCAATGCCTAGGAAGGATAGGATCTTCCATCCCCAAGCTGTTAACGTTGTCCAGAACCAACCGGACCAAGTCCAGGTGCCTGGATTCTGATGTATCTGATTTGCAATTTTATGCAGACGGGTAATAGCTTGATAGACAGATGGTGCATTTTGTGGGATGAAAACGCAGCAACTTGACCCGATGACCTTACAGGCTCCACCTCTATCTGCCAAGATGACGTCAATAACAAGACGATTTTGAAGGACAACAACCCGCATAGCAGATTGCTCCTCTGTTAAGTTACCTAAGGCGGAGGTAGTTTCATGTACTACTGCTTCAAGTGTTCTAGTTAATCTACGTATTAATTTACTGTTTTGGACAGGTCCTAGAAAGAAAAAGAATCCTTTATTGAAATCAGTGTACTGTTCCCATGCCGTTTCTGTGTAGTCGACAAGTGGGATATCTCTTCTGGATCTATTCTTGACTAGATTCGTATTTCTATGGTAATCAGGGGGAGCTAGAAAAACAGGTGGCAGAAGGAATGCAATATAACAGGTACCATCCCAGTCTGGAGGCAAACGTATGTATGCGGTATGACCACAAACAAAATAAGAGTGACTGATAGCTTTGAAGGACGATTTACCCTGATCACTGAATTCGACCACAGTAGTGCATTTACTATGACCTACGTGTACTGAACCTTTCTTTCGGACACATAATTCACCTGTGACTGGTAATACTAACATATGGGGCAGAACTGGAGCGGCTTCGGATTCAACAGTAAGGATCATGAGATTAATTGTGTAGTTACCTAATCCATATACTTCATTTTCTAGATCAGTTCCTATTCGAGTAGGGAGTCCCTCCTTATCAGGGTAGCAGACGTCGAGCAGGACTAAGTTCAAGTTTCCCCAAACCCAGCCTCCATCGAGAACAGCAATATCGGGATCTAAAGAATTAATTATTTTAAACCATGCACCACAGGAGCCATTGTGAGTGAACGGGTACGGAAAGAGGGGCAGAGCTCCCTTGTAATTCTGATAGGGAGGGAGTCGGCCACATATCCAGCAGTCGGTAGCATTATTTGTCTGATGGGAGTGGTGTAACATACTAATGAATGTGTTATTGCGCAGCGCAAGTCTGTAAGAGAGTTCATGTGCAGGTAATTCACTAAAAGTGTGTTCAGCAGAGACATTGTAAGCAGATTGTTCACGCCTGAAAATAGGCCAATAGATGGGTAGCAGAATGCTGGCAATAATAATTAGAACACTTAAGAAAAACATTATTAACAACGTCACTATACAGTGACTACGCAGTGATTTGCAGTATGTATGTTTCTTTGCTTCTCTCTCTCTCTCTCTATCTCGATCTAGGGGATACATGTCAGAAACTATTTAACCGATTCACCTAGGGGAGGACTTAAACAATTAAACTGTCTGACTTGCTAGATCGGAGTTTCATACGATATTGTTCTTGGGGAGTCTTTTCTCGTTCGGTAACGGTAAAGTCACTTTGTTTTATACAGTCTTTGGTGGGGGTGGACGAGTCAGAGTCCTGTTTTAGTTCGTTTTTTAGTTCATTGCAAAGCTTGATGTGACTCGTGTGGACCCACCCCTTTCTCCCCTCTATCTTCACGGCGGTCCTCGTGGTGAGAAGAACGGTCTTCGGGGACTTCCAGCGGGGCTCCAGCGGACTTTTCCGGTCGAAATTCCGGACGAGTACCAGATCCCCAGGACGGACCTCGTGTGGCTTTACATCAGTGTTGTCAGGGAAAGCTGCGGCAACCTGTGAACGACATGATTGGAGTGCAGACATCAAGGAGGCAAGGTAATCTGTTAACATATTGCAATCAACATCAGTGATTTTCTTCGGAATGGGCGTCCCCCACATATTCGGTGGTCTGCCAAAGACCACCTCGTACGGGGATAGCCCTGATCTCGAGTGGGCGACCATTCTCATGTAGAATAGTGCCACGGGCAGGGCGACTATCCAGTCGACCCCTTTCTCCTGACAAATCTTTGCAAGACGTAATTTTAATGTCTGATTATGCCTTTCTACAAGGCCTGCTGCTTCGGGATGTCGGACACAATGGAACTTCCACTGGTATCCTAGCAGTAAGGAAACTTCTTTCATTAATGCAGATGAGAATGGCTGACCGTTATCTGAGTATACGACACGAGGCAAGCCGTATCGTGGGAAGAATTCACGAACCAGCTGCTTGGCAGTGGTCGGAGCAGTGTAATCTGATACTGGGTATGCTTCGGTCCAGCGGGACAGAGCACAGACAACTACGAGAACATATTTAAAACCTCGACAACGGTCCATCTGGATATAATCCATCTGGAGGACTTCAAAAGGGTGATTGGGAGGATGAAATCCACCTTGCTCTACGGGGACGCTTTTACCTGGATTGAACTGACAACAGATCATGCAAGTACGCACTTTCTGTTTTGCTGCTGCTCGTAAGTGTTTGTTGTGCCAGAGATTCTGTAAACTGTCTAACATCGCTTTCTCTCCTAGATGTGCCGGGCTATGTGCTGTATTTATCATGACTTGAACCATAGAGTCAGGGAGAAACCATATAGATTTTTCCTTCGTTATCCAACCTTGATCTGTCTGAATCCCTCCTAGTTCAGTCCATTTCTTTATTTCATCTGGAGTAGCATGTGTCTGGATATCAATTACGTCTAGGGCGGGATCTCTAACTGTCATACACTTTGTCGGTACTATTGTCTTTGTCACATCAGTAATCTGGGTGTGAGTCAGTGCTGTATGTTTTGCTGTCTGGTCTGCCAGGTCGTTACCCTGGGACACAGAATCTGTAACTTTAGTATGTGCTTTACACTTCATGACTGATATGCCCGAGGGCAAGTGTATTGCTTCTAACAGTGCTTGAATGAGGGGACCGTGTTGAATCTTGGCCCCATGAGAGGTCAGGAAACCTCGTTCTTGCCAGAGGACTCCGAAGTCGTGTACAACTCCGAATGCATAACGTGAATCTGTGTATATGTTAACATTTCTGTTTTTGGCTAGAATACAAGCTCGGGTCAGAGCGATGAGCTCTGCTGCTTGAGCAGACAGTGTGTCAATACGATGTGTTTCTTTAACTTCAGTTTCAGTGGTCACGGCATACGCGGCCACTAATTCTCCTGTACTTGTTCTCATGCATGAACCGTCCACATAAAGTGTCAGGTCTGGATTTGTCAATGGAACATCTGTTAAATCTCGTCTAGGCTTTGTTACTGCATTAATGATTTCTATGCAATCATGTGGGGCTGGATCTGTCATAACTGTTGGTAACAGTGTTGCGGGGTTCAGGATGCTGCAGCGTCTGATTTCTATGTGTGGCTGGAATAGTGTTAATTCATAACCTGTCAGTCGTGCTATAGTCAAGTGTTGAGTCTGGGTTCTGTTTAACAAAACCTCTACAGAATGTGGTACTTGAACTGTTAACTGATGACCTAAAACAATTGAATCACTCTGTCTGATTGCTAATGCTGTTGCTGCTACAGACTTTAAGCACGCAGGGAGTGCCTGGGCTACTGAATCCAATGTACTTGAAAAATAAGCGCAAGGCTTATGTGAACCTGCTTGATCTTGGGTGAGGACAGACAACGCTGTACCATCACGTTCTGTAACGAAAAGTGTAAACGGTTTGCTGTAACATGGTGTCGCTAAAACTGGTGCTTGACATAAGGCTTTCTTTAATTCTTCAAAAGCTTGTGTGTGCTCCTGAGTCCAAGGGAGGGCAGTCGAAGTTGCTGCCTCCTGTGTCGTTAACTGAATGAGTGGTTTGGCTAGAAATGCATACTGGGGAATCCATTGTCTGCAGTACGAGGTGAGGCCTATGAAGGCCCGCACTTCCTTTTGTGTCTGGGGTTGCGGCATATTTACAATTAACTGAATGCGATCGGGAGTGAGCTGTCTCCCCACTTTGGACAGCAAGTGACCCAAGTACACAACTTGCTGAACACAGAATTGTAGCTTCGAAGGGGACACCTTGTGCCCCTTGTCGGCCAGGAAATGTAAAACTGTCAATGATGCTTCTTCACATTCGGGCTCACTTCGTGCGGTGATCAGCAGATCATCGACGTATTGCAGTAAAGCGGTGTTAACTGGCATTTGAATACAATCTAGTTGTCTTTTTAGTGCTTGACTATAGATGCTGGGGCTTTCTGTGAATCCTTGAGGTGCGCGCGAAAATTTGAAACTGCGTCCATTTAAACTGAATCCGAAGAGATATTGGCTCTCTGGATCAATAGGCACGCTGAAGAAGGCGTTCTTGAGATCAATTACAGTAAAGAACGTTGCTTCTGAATCAATGGCAGTCAATAGGGATGAGATATCTTGGACCACAGGATACTGTGGAATAATGCATTTATTTAATTCTCGAAGATCAATCACCAGCCGATATACTGGCGGTGCATTGGGATCTGTACGTTTAAGAATCGGAATGATGGGTGAATTACAGATATTGGAGTCGGTCTCGACGACCACTCCTTGGGCAATGAGCTCGTCAATGATTTTCAGTAAAGCCACTACAGCATCGGGTGGTAACTTGTATTGTCTGATTCGGGGTAATACAACACCTGTTTTGAGTGTAACACGGTATGGTGTGATATGCATGCAACCTACATCAGTTGGGCCTTTTGCCCACAAGTAATCTGGTACATTTTTCAATCTGACATCGAATTCTCGCAAAACATAATGACCCTTGAAATCCCGCAGAAAGAGTCTAACCCCCTCCGGGGAACAGCATATTATAGCTCCTAGAGCCTTCAATGTTTTAATTCCTAACAGATTTTCTGGACATGATTTCGTGAGTAACAGGTCTGTAACACGTGATAATGGACCTACAGCCAGGGGAACTGGTTGCGATACTTCATTTACAATAGGCTGTCCTGAAAAACCAAGGGAAACATTCTGTGAGCCTGAGAGGGGTGCCCCTGGAACTTCATCATGGCTGATTGTAGTGCGACTTGCCCCTGTGTCAATTAAAAACTTTCTGTCTTTTCCCAATACTTGACTGTGTACATAAAGACCTTCTTGATCTACAGGAATCTCAATAAGAGGCAAGCCACCTTCCCTCTCTAGGCTGTTTCATGTATATCGTGAATATTCGGGGTAAGCGGACTGGGCATACTGGTACATCTGTTGTGAAACTTGCTGAGTTGCGGCAATGGGCTGTGGCTGTGGTACTGCTACGGTCTGTGCTGGAGTCGAAGAAGCATGCATAGGCTGTGTACTCTGTGTATTCTGTGAAGACTGATGCTGGTTATGGTCTTGTCTAGGCGGATGCGGTCTTTCCTTAGTTTTACCTGTCGCTATGTTATGTTTCAGGACTGGGCATTCGTGTACGTAGTGACCCGGTTGCTTGCAATAATTGCATGTCCCTTTAACGGGAGCTGCAGTGTGACTGGTCTGGGTCGTACCCTTTCTGTGACCGTCGGATGGGACCGTCTGAGCTACTAACATTTTCATCTTTGTGTCTTTCATGCGTTTTTGTTCCTGATCTTGTTCTTCTCTAATTCTGTTCTGATGATATTGTAACATTTGTAACATCTGTGATGGCGTATTTGCTTGCCATGTACTCTCGACCTTGTACACACGGTTTTTAACTAATGGTAGGGAATTCTCGACTAACTTTGATACAAAAAGATGCGGGTACGACTCGCTACTTGGCTGGAGGCCACTATTAATAATGAAACATTTCTCGAATCTTGAATAGAAGTCACTAGTATCTTCATCATGTTTCTGTTTACAGGACGAGATGGCGTCCCAATCTTCCTTTCTAGTTGTCAATAATCTGGGCAGAACCTGTACTATCAAACCTGGTAATGCTTTAGTTTTGTCCCCAAGGCCTAACCCTGGGATCCGTTTCTTTTCTTCGTCCTCTATTTCTGCCCATGCAATCTTTGTGTCTCCCACCTCCCATTCCTTTTCTTTTAATTTCTCGAAGATACCCGTGGGTAATAGTACCTTTAACATTTTCATGATATCATCATACGTGTAATCCCCCATTAGTAACATGTCTTTAAGCTCTCTATGAAAACCTGCAGGGTCTTTATCATGGCATGGTACTAGTTTCTTCATTTCTAACAGTTCCAATTTAGTCAGAGGCGTGTGTACATACACGCGTTTCAAGGTTTTATCCTCACCCATAACAGGGTGCACTTCTCGTAAGGGGTTCTGACTTTCAATACTACCCCCGCATTGCATGTGGTACATTTTCCTTTCTGGAGGTGGGGCGGGAACATATTCAGAGCTTACAAAGGTGTCATATCTATGTCGCTGTTCTAGAATTATTTGAATTAATTTGGTACTTAAGCCTCTCCATCTATCCATCAGTAGTGCTTCGAGTGTTTCATGTAAGGGACCGGGATCAGAATAATGTTTTCTGTATTTGATAAGAAGGTGCTGAATCATGTATACACCTGCTAATTTCTGTTCGTCGGGGGAGAGGTTCAGAAATGTCTGTGCCACTGTGTCATCATTATATATGTCTGCATTTTCGGCCCATGATACAGCTGATCGGGCTAATTCTTGTTCATCCATAGAATTGAGTACATGGTACCCAACTCGATCTCGAAGCCTTTTATCAGTTTCCTGGAACTGATGCTCAGCAGAATTCGGATTTGTCAAGGCAGAGAAGAAAACTCTCTTGCTCTCTGGACGGATACCCTTCCTAAGGTAAGTTCCCTTACCTACATATGCTATGGTGCCTACATTTCTTTCGGATTCTTCCTGTTCTTCTTCCTCCTCGGAGGAAGCCTTTTCTTTCTCTTTCTGGTGTACTGCTATCACTGCTTTCCTAATCTTCTTGTACATAGAGGCTATGCAAGTCCCCTTGTCGTGTTTTCCTTCAGCTATATTTTGACCCCACTTGTTCAATGCATCTAATTCACTCTGATCTGTTCCAGGCCTGTCTCGTTCTCTTATTAGACAATTTATGAAAAATCGTAGTATCAGTGCTTGCATGTCAACTTTCTGTTTCTCCATGGCATCCTTAATACTGTCAGGGTCTTTCCCTGTCTGAACAAACTCATATATTCTATCTAGACGCTCCTTCATTCCTACATAGCATAACAAGTTATCAGTAGCAGATCTTAACCGTAATGATGCCAATATCATTAAATCGTCTTTTCCGGGTACTGGATCATATCTGCAAACTGACATGTTTTCTTTTAATGCGTCAAGGCGGGATGAATTAGAGGAGTGGGGAGACCTGTACGTAAGAGGACTCTGCATACCTCTGAGATTGAATCTGTGAGTTGGTGGCGGGGTCTGAGGACCCGCGGTCGCACCTCCTGAAGCGGAAGCTTGTGCATTACCTCCCTGTGGAGTCTGTATCTGAACTTGAATTTGTCGTTTAGGTGGATCAGGCAAACGTGGTTTCGGTAGGTCAGTTTTGAGTACGGGAAGTGGCGGGGCTGGCGGAACAGGAGAAGTCTGTTGTGGTACTGGCGAGGCATGATCTGGGGGCGGGGTGCCGCCCCCGTCCCTGTCAGTAGGCAGGGCACGAACAGGCAAGTTGGTGTAAGCTGGAGCTACATCTTCTAGGTAGGAATTTAGGAATATGTCTTTAGTAGTCTTGTGCATTACTCTAGTTGGAACTAATGGCGACGGCAAATTTTTCGGTATTTCTGAAATGGCGTCAGGTGTACCCTCGGCCATAAGATACATGCTGTTTACTTGGCTATTTCGGATGCGATCTATTTGTTCTGATTTTACTCGGATTCCTTCAATAACTAGTTCGTTTTCTCGAGCTTTTTCTGATTCTTTAAGTCTGTCTTCTCTACGAAGTGCTCTTTCAGCACGTTTATGTGATTCCTTACGCCAAAATTCTATGGCATCTTTCTGAGACTGTCTGGCTTTCTTTTTCCGTAATGCCTCTTCTACCTTCATGATGCACTCGGCATCCCATGTTCCATTAACTGGCCATCTGTGTCTCTCGTCTAAGTGCTTTGTATAATCGGTCCATAATTCTAGATACAATATGGCATCTATGCCATGCTTATTATACATAAAATTGCCTGGAGTGTCCCTAGGAGGGATAGGAATTTCTTCCTCCAGCATCCCTTTCCTAGTTCCTATCTGCTTTAACTTGTTGAAAAACGGCATTCTGCTTACTTGATACTGAAATGCGCAATCCTTGATACTTAATTCTGAATGTAACTAGTTATACAAGAAAACACAATAATGCACAAAAAAACAGTCACATTCATACCACGACATTAATCACAAAAAACTTTTAAGACATAGATGACTACCCCCCTATACTGGATGTACTGCTCAACAGTACAGATACACTGCCTAAAAACAGTGCAGACCGGACTTGTGTACCCAAACCCGTCTAGATACGACCCAGCAATGGTACTCACCGGGAAGCACGGAAACAGAAGGCCTCGGAAAAACTCGACTGGACTCGACTCGATACTTCGGAAAACTTCGGAGAACTTCGGAAAACTTCGGAAAACTTCGGAAAACTTCGGAAAACTTCGGAAACCTGGTGGGCCTCTTGACACCTCGGACCTTGCTTCTTTCGGCTAGGCTCTGGTCGGGATCCTCCGCACTCCTCACCGCCTCGTCTGGGTACTGATCGCAGTCTTCGTCACCTCCGTGGGTCAGAGGGAGATGCAGGAAATCCTGCCGATACGGGTATGTTCCGGCTAACTGACGGCAGGGGACATAGGTTGCAACGCACCAACCGGCGCGTGAGGTGGGGGAGGGGTCCCTGTTCGGGCGCCAAAATGATGTAAATAAATAATTTACTCTTAATTTCTATGCAGGTAAGTACTTAATCAATAATAACTCAATCGGAAATGAAAGAAAACAGAGTCCGTGGTGTTAGAGTTCTTAGGGGTTTTATTCCTTAAAAAGGAATGGTCAAGACCAAGTTATCATGTTCCGAACACCACACAGGGTGTCAGAAGGGATAGAGCGCTACATTTTATTGACAGTACATAGCTTATATACTTATTTTACACCATTGGAAACAGTATAGAAGGCGTAACAGCTGAGAGAAGACAAGATAACAGTATACACGTGGTACATGTGCGTAATCAAGAGGCGTGAACTAGAGGTGTGTTCTAGAAACGTCACAGGTAGGTGTCACCAAAGGGGTGGCACTAACAGGAATGTTGCAATGTCAGCAGAAATCGGAAGCTTGGATGCGCGCGCAGCTGCATGACGTGTGCATGACATGGAGTCGGAGGGTGCTGGGGACTTGACATTTACACTGACGGAAAGAGACAGAAGTCTGGCATGTCAGATCAACTTGTGCTTTTATCATATCTGATATCTAATGTTTGGGAACTAAGCTATCTGGGCGGAAAGGTCTCTGGGGCAGAAGCTATTCTATACTGACTGTGAGTGCGTGTATAAGCGCCTGAATGTCTGTATGAGAAGCGTGGGGGCACGGGGCCTTCCAGGGGAGCATGGCAACAGAAGCTATGAATTACTTGAATTAGTTGCATAGAGACAGGTCGGCCCTTTGGCCCTGCAGCTGAGGAAGGATGTTTACTGGAGCTAGCAGGCAGGAATGTATTTTCGGGGAGGGAAACAGATAACTCGAAGGTTATAGTCAATCTTGGCAGGCAGCAGGCTGAGCCGAGCGCGAGGGGCCGCGCTGAAAGTAAGTCAGAGTTCACGAGTACGGGGGCTGCCTGGGCAGAGATTCTCGGAGTCAGAAGCCAGAAAAGAGGTTCGGTGGCAGAGATTCAGGGCCTACTTCAGCCAGAGCTGAAAAACGTAGGAGTACACTACAAAAAGACGTTGGCATAGCATACTTAGGAACGGACCACTCAACTCATTCATGGTGGGTCTGAAAGAGGACATGTTAACGTTGGACGCAAATGTATTTGCGTCTTCATGGCTGGCACAGGAGGGAAGTTACATGCACTTTAACTCGTACATGGAGACGGTGGGGTACTCGCTAGGGAACACAACTTGACCATAAAATTTATATTTCCTCACTCCCACACTGTAGCCAACAACTTACAAATCCCTTTCGCACTAATGTGAGCCAATCCGTGTGCCATCGTAACCACTGCAAGCACATATGCATCAGGCAACAACCATCGCTGGTGTTCTGACAACTCAATCCAACAACCAGTCGAATCCAACATTCCCGTACTCTCTCTCCACACACTCAATTCTTTCTCAGTAGCTTCAGCCTGAATCAATTTCACACTCTCTATTGTGTCTTCACATATTCTTCTATCCGGAACCCATCTCGCTGGACCTGCAACATACATTCGACTCGTCACATCTTTCGCCGTTTCTCTCGCTACTTCATCCGCAAGCGCATTACCACGACTAATGTCATCTGTAACTTTCTTATGTGCACTGCATTTCACAATCTCAACTTGCATCGGCAACGTAAGTGACCCAAGAAGTTCATTCACCAACTGTCCATGCTAAATCTTCGTACCATGGGAAGTAAGGAATCCACTTTCCTTCCACAAACGCCTAAAGGTATGGGCAACACCAAACGCATATTGACTATCGGTATACACAGTCACTCTCTTTCCTTTTGACAACACACACGCTTTTGTCAGTGCAATCAATTCTGCTGCTTGAGCTGAATTCTGTGGAATACGTGAAGCTTCAACAATCGTGTGCAAAGTCGTAACCGCATACGCTGCAGTCGTATCGCCATTCGGAAGCTTAAAGCATGGACCATCTACCCATAAGGTACCATCAGAATTCAAAAGAGGAGTATCTTTCAGATCAATTCTACCCTTCGTTTCTTCCTCTGTCCTGAGAAAGCAATCATGCTGCTCTTGAACATCTGTCCCTACAGAAATCGGCAACAACATAGCTGGATTCAACGTGTTGCACCGCTTTATGTGCACATGACTCACCAAAAGTGTCAACTCGTAATCTGACAACCGCGCACTAGTCAAATGCTGAGTCTTCGTTCTGTTCAATAAAGTATCCACTGCATGTGGAACCATCACAACCAACGTATTATCCATCACCAAACCAGCAGACTGTCGAATAGAAACAGCCGCTGCCGCTGTAGCTCTCAAGCAACTCGGCAATGCTCTAGCTACCGGAACCAAAGTCGATGAGAAATACGCACATGGACGCTGCTTGTCACCAAACTGTTGCGTCAAAACTGACAATGCACAACCCTCTCTCTCGTGAACATAGAGTGTAAAAGGCTTACTGTAGTCAGGAGTACCCAACACCGGAGCAGAACACAATGCATCATGTAATTCAGAAAAACTTTTCTGACATTCGTCAGACCAAGGAAGAGGATTCGGAGTATCCTCAAGAGTAAGTGCCAACAGAGGTTTCGGACGTAACGAAAAATTCGGAATCCACTGTCTACAGTACGAGGTAATACCCAAGAATGCACGCACTTCTCTCTGTGTGGATGGCACAGTCATTTGCACCATCGCTTGAATTCGTTCTGGGGTCAACCTTCTTTCCTCCTTCGACAAGAGATGACCTAAGTAGGTCACTTCTTGTCGACAATACTGCAACTTCGACGGTGACACTTTATGATGAAGGTCAGACAAATGTTGCAACAAAGAAAGAGTAGCTTCTTTACAAGTTTCCTCATCATCAGCAGCAACTAACAGATCGTCCACATACTGAATAAGAGCAACACCAGCAGGCAAGACAATCGCATCAAGCTGTGTTTTCAAAGCCTGACTATAGATGGAGGGACTTTCACAATAACCTTGAGGAGCGCGCTTAAACCGGAAGCTTCGGCCTCCTAAAGAGAAGCCAAAAATATCTCTACTCTCTCCGGCAATTGGGATACTGAAGAAAGCATTCTTCAGATCTATAACTGAAAACCAGGCAGCTGAAGCAGGAATCATAGTCAGCAAAGCAGTAATGTCCGGAACAACAGGAAACTGTGGCACGACAATCTTATTAACCTCTTGAAGGTCGATCACAAACCTGTAAACAGGCGGCTGAGAAGAGTCAGTACGCTTCAGAACAGGCAAAACAGGACTGTTACACACATTACCTCTCATTTCTTCAATCACACCTTTCTCAATCAGATCATAGATGATCTCTAAAAGCGCTCTTTCACCATCGCTAGAAATCCTATATTGTAGAATACGTGGCAATCTAACATTCGCTTTAAGCGTCACAACATAAGGTGGAATCTCCAAAAGACCAACGTCATTAGGACCAGTAGCCCAAAGAGTATCAGGGAGAGAACGCAAGTCCGGTGGAAGCCGATCTTTAGACAAATACATCGGAGAGATCACTTTCTTACTCAATGTAAGCTGCACTCCCGAAGGAGAACAATGCAATGTCGCATGCAACCTCTTCAACAAATCCAAACCCAACAAATTCTCACCACAACCTGTCGTTAAAATAAAGGTGCTTCCAATGCACAAGGCCCGATAGAAAGAGACAAGGGACTAGAAACTGGATTACGAACTGGGGCGCCAGGGAATCCTACCGAAACATTTGTTAAGCCAGACAAAGGTGCGCCAGGGAGTTTAGAGTGCATGATAGAACTCTTCGCTGCACCAGTATCCAAAAGAAAAGGCACTACCACACCCGATGTAACTACTGCAACATAAGGTCCACTCTGGTCTACTGGAACCGACACTACTCCCTCCCTTTGTCCTCGGCTATCCTAGCAATCATTATAACCAGTACTCTCACTCTCAACATAAGAATCATCCGCATAATATTGAGCAGATCTGCCAGTGGGAACATTCTGCTGATCAAAATAATTCATAGAATTCTGTGGGGGAAAGGAACGCTCGTTCTGAGGAAACGCACCACGCCCTCTACCCCTCCATACTTGCTGGAAACCACCACGACGTCTCGGACCCGACATACCACTCGCATGTTGTCGTAAAACAGGACATTCACTCTTGAAATGACCTTCCTCCCTACAATACGCGCACTGATTCGGACCTAACGGCGGCCTCGGAGGAAAATACTCAGGCTTCTGTGATATCCTCTGAAACTGCGGCTGTTGCTGAAACTGCGAACGTTGCTGTGACTCTTGTTGAGTCGGGCGAGGCGGATACGCCTGCTGCAACAGAACCTTTGTCTTTCAATCTTTAGTCTTTTTCTCTACTCTATCTTTCTCATCCTTATCCCTATTCTCGTAGTACTGTGCAGTCGCCAATATCTGGGCCAACGAAGAAACAGAATCTTTCAACTTATTACAAAGCTCGGGTAATAAATTAAAGACACACTTGTCCACAAACAGCCTCTGACCACCTTCCGTACTCATATCCTGACCACTATGATCTACGAATGTCTCCTCAAACCTAGTGAAGAAATCAGACACATTGGAATTCTCTACGGCATATTATCAAGCTTATTAGCGCCGCTTTAGAGGCAGGAAACTGCGCTAAAGTGGCGATAATGGGCTTGATAATATGTCCTTGTGAATTCCAATAGAAGCCCAGGTTAACACCAGAACCTGGGCTTCTATGGGAATTCACAAGGACATATTATCAAACCCACTATCGCTGTTTTAGCAGCAGTTTCCTGCCACTAAAGCAGCGATAATTTTATCGCTGTTCTTCATAATATGGCCCCTATGTTTTAGTTCTTTAATCTTTTGCGCATTTAATCTCACTGGAGTTAGTAACGCTGGATGTTTCGTTTTGGAATTTTTGCTGGCACACATTTTCTGCTGGTAAGATTAATTGCACAACTTGGAGTTTGACAAAGAAGAATTTGGTAGTTCTTTCAAATATGATCAACTGTGTTTTAGAAATGTATGATTTAGTGGCAAAATTCTTCTGTTATTACGTGTCTCCCAGTAAATTCCTTTGACCAGTAGCAATATGTGCGAATCACTTCAAATTTGAAATAAAAGAAGAATATGATGACTGGTTATTTTCCTTTAAACTTCACAATGCCTAAACGACATACTGCTATTAAGGTTGCCATTAAAAACTCATAAGTCAGAGGAATCCCAGGAAAGAATAAGCACTGGCAAAGCCAAACGGTCTGGGCAAGCCTGTGATTTACAATTGCTGCCATCTAAAGGTGGCATGCATATGTTTCCAAAAAAAAGTAGAAAATTACACATCACAAAAATAAATTAAAAAACAAAAGGATAGCAGAAAAGAAAGCAGAGAATGGCATATCAGCCCTGATACTGAATCAGGCTACTTTCTATTAAGCATATGTGTGAGAACAAGATAGCATCACTGACAGGGAAGAGAGACAATGGCCAAAGTGGGCTAACCCACTACCCTATGCTATAAGTTGTGGTGTGGCGAAGCAAAATATGAAAGATTTTTGAGCAGACCAATGGATAAAGACGGCTACTGAGAGCAACTCTTTATATATATATATATGAATATTTATTATATATTTGTGAACATGAGTAGTTTGAAACCATGCATACAAAATTATTACATTCTTGCCAATGCCTGTTTCTTACAGTTAATCTTCTTTCACTAACTATATAAATAATTTAATTGATTGCACTAAACGCTATCTAAACTTTTGTAGTTTTGCAGAGGTAGAAATAATGGAATAACATTACAATGAGGATACAATGAGGATACAGAGAGCAAGAGAGCTATTATTAAGAGTCGTGGGGCAATGTTTTACAGTGGATATTGTCACTTTCTGAGGCCCACGTTTAAAACCTTGAAGAACCATCATGTAAAAGTAGTTCAGATACTGTGGAAATAACTCCACAGCCAAAAGCTATTTTACACAATGCGTACCTGCAAGTAGAAGTAGATGTTATCACTACAGCAGGGCATATTTTCGAATCTGGGCTGCCTGTCTCTTGTCCTCTGGGCTGATGCCTGTCTGGGTTTTAAGAGAAAGTTAAAGGAATAATTGCATACCTTGGATCTGATGCCGGATATTGGCATATTACCCTAAAGCACAAATCTCGAATTGTTGACTAGCTCAATTATTCCGAGGTGTTCAAAATGAATGGGGTATTCTAAAAGAATGGTGTGTTCATCCATATTCCATATGTTCTCCTGCGTCAACTTAAATGTGCATTATGTCGCCATCATAGTATAGTTCTATGAATATAAGATGATTTGTACATATGCATATGGTTATACATTCAATAAACTTATTTTAAAGAAGCATATTTTCTTCAAGGGCAGTGTAATACTGTCACATATCCTAATGAACGTTATATAACCTTACAAATTAGTATTGACACATAGTCTTAAATAAAGTTTTGCCCAACAAGAATAATGTGTAATTCTTCTAAGAGTCCAGTGCATGGTGTGGAATACAGTATGATATATCAAAAATGTCTACTCAAACCTTAATTGAACAGCAGTACTGAAGCTAAATTTATGCTAAATTCATGTTGAGCATCACACTGCTGATGAATTTCATGAAGATCAAGGCTGCTGCACATATTTCGGAAGAATAGTGCCATTCTGTCGATATAAGAAAATGTTCTTGTGTTTCTTCGATTTTTGTTCGTAAAACGATGGCTTATCTTTTTAAATTCTATATGATGTATTTAAACAAACATAGTACAGTTTTTGAACCGAGCCTCTATGTTCTATTCTTACTGTTCTAAAGTTTCAATTAACATCAAACAGATAGATTGCATAGCATGGAAGTTAAAACAAGTCTGGAAAGACAAGGGCTTTATTTAGAGTATGGCGGATGAAATACTCCTTCACAAATGTGGCTGGCATCCAGTTTGAAACCCAGAACAGGTTAACCTGCTCAAGTGTGCACTGTTCCTAATGAACTCACTGTTCACGATTTTTAACACTCAGTAAATTCAAGTATCAAATTAAACTTAAACTGAATATACCACAAACATCACTTTTGTTTGTACTGTTGTTTACTTCATTTTGTTTTTTCTCATCATTTAAACATATAACTAGTATTCATACTGATCCTCAGTAGTTCGACATACAGTTCCAATATGTTTCAAATTTACATATTATTTACACTCAAATGCATTTTCTCATTGAATAGTTTAACATCATTGTTTAACTGTTGCGCCGCGATTAATTGATGGCCCATCTAAACAGTTAAAGCAGGGATTACTATTAGAGTGCGCCTCTCGGGGGGGGCGTGGCTTGGACGCCGATCGGGATGGCGGCGTGAGCTCGCAGCTCCGCGCGGAATCCCGCTAATTCTCCTGTTTTTCGGGACCCTAGGCGACCCGGAGACGACGTTCCTGCCCTCTGAAGTGTAAGGGGACAGCTGGACGTAATCGGTGAATCGCTGGGGGACTGCTGGCCCCGAGGAGATCGAGGAAGAGGCGGCCGAGGTGTAGTCCGGGGTGTGAAGAAAATGGCGGCGAGGAGGTCGGACGGTCCCGAACTTCAGCCCTGAGTCCGGCTGTCGCCAAGCAGAGAGGGACCCCGCACCCGGCTGCCCAACGCACTGGGATTGGCGGCGCGAAGCCCTGAGACCGGGGGACGCTGCCCGATTCACCCAGGAGGTCAGGGGTTCTCGCCGACCACCGCCCTACGACTCATCCTCCCCCCACAGGCCCAGTGGGGGTGACGGACGGGAGCTCGTCCGCCTGGTCAGTGCTCCTGAGACCATTGGCGGTGACATAGCACTGCCCGGTGCCCGGTGACCGGCACGGACCCACGGGGGAACCCACAGTACGGGTGGCCGGACTTGTGACGCAGCGCCCTGACATGGCGGCGATCGGAGGGCCGATGCCCGGGAGCCGCGAGGGGGACTCGGCGACATCGACCCAGCTGAATGAGAATCCCTCCCCGGAGCTTGATCAGGAACAGCGGCTGAACCGGCGCTTGGATGCCATCCTTGAGGCGATCACCTCCACTAAGGAGGCGTTGCACAATGACATTGCCCAAGTGGCCACGGGCCTGGGGCTGCTACGCGCGGATCACGCGAAGCTGGCGGATCGGGTCAAGGATCATGACCAACTGTTGCTGGACCTGAAGCCATCGGTGGTGACCGCGGAGCACAGGATTACAGACATTTTGGCCCGACTGGACACTCTAGAGCGGAGGGCGGAGGATGCCGAAGGCCGCAATAGGCGGAACAACGTGCGGGTTGTAGGCCTGCCGGAACGGATTGAGGGGGAGGATGAGGTGGCCTACATGGAGAACTGGTTCCGCACTGTGGTGGCGCCGGAGGGGCTTACTCCATTTTTCACTTTGGAGCGGGCTCACCGGGTGCCCGCTCGCCCGCCGGGGCTTGGCGGCCCCCCCCGACCAATGGTGGTGCGGCTCCTCCACTACAAGGACCGAGACCTCCTCATCCAGCGGGCCAGGATGTCGGGCCCTTATGAGGTGGAGAACAGCAAGGTAACGATCTTTCCGGACTATACGCAGGCGGTCCAGAAGGACAGGGCATCGTTCCTTGCTGTGAAGAAGGAGCTCAGGGAGGAAGGCATTCAGTACTCCTTGCTCTACCCGGCCAAGCTGCGGATTATCATGGATGGCACCACACACTTTTTCCAGACTCCGGACGAAGTTTGGCAATGGCTTGAGTCGTACAGAGCAGGGACGGATAGGACGCACCAAAGTCGGCGAGACCAGCCCAAGCAGCCCCGGGTGCGGCAGTCACAACGCATCAGGTCCCGCAACAGGCGCCAGCGGGAGAAGCGGGAGGCTCAAATGGCGGCGGAGAAGAGGGATGCACTCGCGGCGACGGCGGCCATTACAGGGTCGCGACAGAACAGTGAACGGGCCGAAACGGACTCGGGAGGAGAAGGCAGCAGAACAGGAGAGGAACTTTCGGAGGCAGAGAGCCAGAAGGGGCCGACGGTGACCCCACAGACCTCGGATAATATTTTCTGCGGCTGAGATAGACTTGGGACTAGATCGGGACTTCATGGTAGGGTGATATCCTGTTGCTGGAGGGCGGGTTGCCGGGTGGGGGAGCTGAGTGTATCGGAGGGGATGAAGGGCGGGACGCGGGCTCCGCTAGCTGGGGTCGGCGGCGACTCACCCCCCCTAGGCCCTTAAGGTCGACTGTGGTGGAGACCACAGGGTAAGTGTGCGAGAAGTTGGATCAAGGTTTGGATGGGGGCGGCCATTGGGTTCGTGTGCTCTGTCCTGGGGAGTGGGGTTTGGGGAATGTTTCAGTTTTGGGGTTGTTGGGGGGGGGGCAACTGCATTGGGGGGGCCATGGACCGTTGTTGTTTGATTCGGACTGTACGGAATTGGAATGGGGACATTACCTAATTTGAAATGCCTAACGTGGAATGTCCGGGGGCTGCGGACTATGGTGAAACGTCACAAAGTACATGCATACCTGGTACGCAGGGGGGTTCAGATAGCTATGCTCCAGGAGACTCACCTCACCAAAAAAGAGTGCGCTGCCTTGCAGAAAAGATGGCGGGGCCAGGTTTTTGGCACCACTTACTCAGCGTATGCCAGGGGGGTCTTGATCTGGGGGAGGGCGGGGATACCCTTTCAAGTGCTGAATCAGGTAATAGATCCGGATGGCAGGTTTGTAGCGGTGGAGGGGAGATTGTATGGACGGGATGTGGTTTTCTGCTGTGTTTATGCACCGAACACTGACCAAGGCCGATACTTTGATAGCCTCTCGGGGTCCTTGGCCTCTTTCCTGGCGGGTCCGATAGTGCTAGGGGGGGACTTCAACTCGATTACCGATGTGGCTCTGGATAGGTCCCATCCCCCCCTAGTAGATTCTCCTGTGCGCAGGCTGGCCGCGCACAGGAAGGACTGGCAAGAACGATGGGGGTTGCTGGATGTCTGGAGGGAGAGGCACAGGGGAACCAGGGATTACTCCTTTTATTTCGCTCTCCATGATTTACATGTCAGGATTGATTCGGTGCTTTGCGGGAGCTCCCTAGCCCCATTGATTACCCATGCTGAGTACCTTGCTAGGACGATATCCGATCATAACCCCCTGTTGGTGCATATTCAATGGCAGAGGGAGCGCTCAGTAATACCAACATGGCGGCTTCGGCCGGAGACGCTAGAGGATTCTGTGTTCGACGATGCGGTCCGGCAGGGCATTGATAGTTATTTCGGTGTGAATGAAGGAACGGCGACGAGTAGGTCTACTGAATGGGATGCAATGAAAGTGGTGGTGAGAGGGGTGTGCTTGGGCAGGTTCTCAAATGCTCGAACGACTGTGCTGAATGACTTAATGAAAGCGGAGGAAACTTTGAGGGACCTGGAGCGCCGCAGGCCAACTAGGCCAGGTCTACAGGCCCAGTTATTGGAGGCGAAGGAAGTGGTAGCCGCGGAGACGGAACGTTTGAGATGTTATGACTATAGGCAGTACATTATCAGGGCACACGCAGAAAGGGACAAGGTGGGTACCCTCTTAGCCAGATTAGCTAGCCCGGAACTTAGGGGTTGCCCGATCCTCAGCATTACTAACGCGCAGGGAGAGATGGTGTACTCCCAGGCAGCTGTATTGGACCGCTTTAGGGGTTACTATGAGGAATTGTACCGGAGTCAGTTGGGAGTGGGGGTTCAGGACATCGTGGAGTACCTGGGGGAGAGGCCGCTTCCGGTCTTGGACGAGGACGACGCGAAGGACCTGGGTAGCCCGATCACGCTTACGGAAATTCGAGTGGCTATCAAACATATGGCCCGTAACAAGACGCCCGGGGTGGACGGACTCCCAGTCGAGTTCTATCAGCACTATGTAGACGCTCTGGCGCCCAGGCTGCTGGTGGTGTATACGGAGGCCTTCGAGAAGGGGGCATTGCCTGGCTCCATGCGGGAGGCCTTGATAGTACCACTCCTCAAGCCTGGCCGGGATGCCGCGGACGTGAGGTCTTATCGCCCGCTGTCCATGCTGACGGTGGACTATAAGATCCTGAGTCGCATCCTAGCCACTAGATTGGCCCCGCACATGACGGGCCTGGTGCACAGGGATCAAGCCGGGTTTATACCCACGAGGAGCACGGCGATGAATATCCGCCGCCTGGTGGGAATAATGGACGCCATCTTGGATGGGGAGGGAACGCCGGCGGTTCTGTCCGTGGATGTCGAGAAGGCCTTCGACAGTTTGGAATGGCCTTTCTTGGATGGAGTGCTGGAGCGGTTCGGCATGGGCGATGGGTTTCGAAGGTGGACGAGGGTCTTGTACACCTCGGCGACGGCGAGAGTTCGATTGGGCGGCTTGGTATCTGCCGCGTATCCGGTGGGCAGGGGAACACGACAGGGATGCTCTCTCTCCCCTCTGTTGTTTGCCCTGGCGATGGAACCCTTGGCGGTCCATGCGAGGTCAGGCGACCGATACGCGGGAATAGTGAGTGATGGGCAATGGCATTATATATCGCTCTATGCAGATGACCTGCTCCTGTACCTAGCTGACACTTCGGGGGCACTGGTTGGAGCGATGGATCTGCTGTCCGAGTTCGGCCGACTGTCGGGCCTTAAGGTCAATTGGGCAAAGACCTGCGTGTTTCCGCTGAGAGCGGGATCGCCAGCCCCTAGCAGCGACTTGGGTGTGGCATGGGAACCCTCTTGCGTCACCTACTTGGGTGTCCGCATTTACCACTCGGCTGCTGACCTTTTGGAGGGTAACATCGGCCGTTGTGTCCGGTCACTGCGGGGTAGCTTGTCTTTCTGGTCGACCCTCCCGCTGACAGTCCTGGGCAGGATAGCATTGTTGAAAATGGTGGCGCTCCCCCGCTTCCTTTATTATTTCCGAACGCTACCTGTCTGGATTCCCCAGGGGGTGTTTAGGGAACTGCGGTCACTGATTATTGGCTTTCTGTGGGGGCATGGCCGTCGCAGAATAGCCTTGAGCACGCTACTTCGCCCCAAGCTGGAGGGGGGCATGGCCGTGCCCGACCTTGAGCTGTATTATCTAGCGGCGCAGTTGCAGGTCCTTACGCAGAACGTAGCCAGGGTGTTCCGGGGGCCGGAGGAAGACCGGGGTCGGGGGATACAGCGCCACGTGCTGTCGTACATCATTATGCAGCAACGGCTCGAGTTACGGGCCCTCACCATGGAGGAGCGGACGCTCCGGCTGTGCTGGCAGAGGAGCCTTCGGAGAGCGAGGGCATTGCGGCCTTATGCCCCGGAGATCCCGATCGGGATGTTGACGGCTTTGCCGCACGGAGGGGATTGGTCCCCGTTGATGGACTGGGAGGACGCAGGGTTGCAGGTGGTGGGTGACTTGTATATAGATGGGGCGTTGGCGCCGTTCGACGTGCTCCGGGACCAGTTCGGACTGCCTGAGGGGGGCTTCCTACTACACGCGGCTGTAGTGGCTGCCATGCAAAAGCACTGGAAAGAGGGGCTCCTGGAGCCCGCGACGACTATGGCATGCCAATATGTGGTGATGGCGGCTGGTACATTCAAAGCTGTGACGTGCCTCCATAATAGGATGCTGAACGAAGGGCTGGAACCACTCCATGGGCTCAAAGCTAAATGGGAGGGGAGCGTTGGCCGGCCCATACCGGATACGGCATGGGGCCATATCCTGCGACGCACGTGGAAGGGCACCAGGAACGCGCGCTTTCAGCAGGTCCATTTTTATGTGCTCCATAGGGCCTATTTAACTCCAGAGAAACTACAGCGGCACTTTCGGGTGCCGGATGCCTGTTGCCCCCGGTGCTCGTCCCTTGGGGCGGACATGGACCACTTGTTTTGGGGGTGTCCACAACTGGGAACTTATTGGGCGGAGGTAGGGGAACTCCTGAATGAAGTGACTGACAGGGAGGTAGAATTCGACATGGCGGCGTGTCTATTGCTCTGGTTCCCGCATACTAAGCACACCAAGGTGACAAGTAAATTCATAGATCTGGGCCTGATATTGGCTCAAAGGGAAATATCGTGGCACTGGAAGGCCAGGGGGGGGTCCCTCACTGCGTAGATGGAAGAATGAGTTGCTGCGATGGTCTGACTGCGAGAGCGTGCTCCGGATGAAGCAAGCAGTGAAGTTGGGGAATGAGAAAGCTCTGGATGCGGCGCGTGCATGGGAGTTAGTGGTACAGGCTCTGCGTGATGCTTTGGTTGAGGATGAGGACGGCGAGAACTAAGCCGCTGGACACCGCGGGGCGAACACAGAAGTATCTCACTACGTACTGTAGTGGAACCATCCAGTTCAGTAGAGCGAAGCATACACCTTAGCAGTTGCCAGGGGGGGGGGGCGTTGGGGGGGTTAGTTGTAGAGGGGCTTGGGGAGGGCCGGAAGCCATTGGAGGGTTGCTGGTGGAGGCCTTGGAACTACTGGGACAGGGGGTATTGAGTGGCGGGCAGACTGATTGGGTGGGACGGCCTGGCACGAAGGCCCGAATAGCCCAGAGCAGGCCCCGAAGGGGGCAATTACGTTGATTCCACGGAGATGGCTGACGGGAATGTTGTTGCGGGTGGGGGGGTAAAAGCAGATACGTAAAACGACCTTCCGCCAGGGTCCCAATGTGACGTACACTGTGTTGTGTTCCTCTCGAGCGATCTGATATGCCGCCCGGCCTCCGGGATGCGGGCTGAATGGCTGTGTACAACTGTGAACTGTCATTGGACGGGGGGAGCCCACAAGTGCACTGGCTGTTTACTTTTTCCTGCTGTTTATAACTCTGCAATAAAAATATAATTAAAAAAAAAAAAAAAAATAGAGTGCGCCTCTCAACCCCTTGTGGGTACACTTGTTATGGCATCCAGTTTGCCATATTAAAAGTGCCATAGGTTTTAATGCACTTGTTATATGGCGATGAGATAAACATTGCCCGAATGGCGTTAATAATCTACACCCAATGAGACGACATTCTTGTAAATTATATTTATGGCACAGTATTTTTGTCTGCCAATAGTTGTGCTAAAGAAAGTCTAGGATACACCTTGGCAAAGATATATGATTTGTGTATTGGGTAAGGGAGTTATGCTATGGTACTTAAAGGAATGCCTGCAGCAAATCATTGAAGGTTTCCTTCCACGTCTTGTAAGTACAGTACAGTACTGTTGAGTCAATTGTAACTAAACTACTCAGCTGCTCTCTTGTATAATAATTGATGGCATTTCAGCACATCTGACATTCTGTGGACTTGTTGTGGCCATCGTGATCCGATGCAGGTTTTTCATTGGAAAGTGATTGCTCGTGTTTTGACTTCAGAGAGGTTTTTCTTCCATACGCTGTAATTATCTTTGGAGATGTTGTATACAAGGTTTTTCTTGCAGGATCCTCTGCAGGAGCGTATTTTGATGTCAATATCCACCTGAAGAACAATTACAAAAACGTGATATTTGCTTTTAAAATATGTTTTGATTTTTTATTCAAACCTGAGGGCAAAATCGTTACATCAGTGCATATGAAACAGTCTGACAGTGTGATGTTCAAAACAAATCCAAGACAATCTTTGTCTCCCTATCTGTGTCTGTACGCAAATATATTGATGGTGAGTGCAACTTTATCTCACGTTAAAGCTAGGGTGTGTGTGTGGGGGGTAATTCAATGAGAATAAAGATTTCTATACATATCTATATACATAATAATTTGTAGAGTGTACTATTCTATGGGCCTGAGCGGTAAACTCCGCTGCGCTCGGGAGTTTGCAAAGTTTTTCCCACTCTGTGCGCTGTGTAGAGCGCAGAATTCCAAAAAACACCCAAAAAATGGAGCAGAGTTTTCCCTCTCTCTTGGCTCACCAATGTTAAGTTGGCTAGCGAGGAAAATCATACGCTAGATCACCTTCCAGAGAGATTTGACAAAGCGGGCGGTCGCGACAGGTCGCTACCGCTCGCTTTGAGAAACCTGCCTCTCGTACTGTGGAAGCTGCAACTCGAGTAGAACATCTACTCGAACTGCAGAAAGAAGTTGCTCCCTCTTGCGTGCACGTGGTGTAATTTGCTCAGATTTTACAGCTTTGGACAAAAACCCAGAGCAAAAAATCAGCGTAACTTACCTCCCTCCGCTGCTTGCAGAAATCCACGGAGCCAACAGAGTTTTTTTTGTCCCTTCGAGTTCCACATAGCGGTACTCCGCGAACTCCACCAAGGCATACTATTCTATATATTACACTTGTTGTGTGGGGATGGGACATGACTCCCTAAATGCAAAGTTTTAAGTGGGTCACGATGCCCCTCCTTTCCCCGTATAATGGTAATAAATTGCATTTTACTCTCTGTGAATTTGCATATATGGTTAATGCCACGCTGTTTTGTAATGCGCAGTAGGTGTGAGAACCTGGAAATAAGGGGTTAAATCCATGCATCGAGATGAAAATAAAAAATAATACTGAATAACATTCATTTTAGAGGGTTGGGCGCCAACAGGGGTGTTGGGTGCAGGGTCTGGCCACAGGCTATGCCCTGCCCCAACCTATGCCACGCATAGCAATGGACATATTACTTTACATTAAAAAAATTACAAATTCACTGAAAAAACTAAGTTTAAAGCAATATTATTGTTAGGATTTGTAACATGTTATTTTACATTAAATAAACCTTAGAAATTCACTCAAAAACCCAAAAGTTAAAAGGACATTATAGTTAGGTAAAAATGTCAGCTAAAACATACTGCTTAAAACGAAAATGAACAAAATCACAAGAATTCACCAGTTATAGTTATCTCAGGTAATCATAACGTGCACCCGCACAATGCACTGCTAATTACCTCACATATTACACCACTCATTACGTTCTATAACATCATTGCATCACTGCAGCATCTGAAATGACATAATTGATGACAAAACTGTGCATTTAGGGAGCGCAAGCCAAATCTCAATGTAAAATAATTATATGTACGTTTTTCAAAGACAGGACACATTTTTTAAAATGCTGCAGCACTATTAACTCTTTGTCCATCTCTTTCAGAGCTAGCTCATTTCCCCTGTACTTGTGTTTTCATGTCCAGCATAGAGAAGCACTGGAGCAGCATTACAGTAAAAAGAATGAAATATTTGTTCTTTTTCAGTAATTCAATTACTTCAGTTAACAATGGGCAGGGGAAGCAATACCAAAGTTTTGGAAAATGTCCCTTTTTGCATAGTCACCCCCACTTTTTGCTATATTTTACTGACAGTTTTCGGGCTCTGCACACTTGAACACTGCTGCCCAGTGTATGCTCTCTGACCCCTAAAAACATGTTTAATTAATTTACTACTAATAGGCAAATGTAACTTACCTATAAGCCCCTGGTATATGGTACAATGTACACCTTGAGCCTGTACGTAAAGTGGCACTAGTGGACTGCATCACATACTGTTCCACCACTAAAGTGATGACTGCAGGCATGCCACCAGTAACCAGGCTGTGAAGGTTTAAACGGAAAGTTCGACCTATCAAAATAACCTCTTTTGGCATGCCTAGATACTCTTTTTAAATACTAACAAGTCACAACATAGTGCCCAATAAGGCATGGTGCATAACATTAAAAGTAGGACATGTAAAATTTTACGTAAAACATGACCTTAGAGTGCCAAGGCCCCAAAAGCTATTTTCACTGAAGCAGGGCTAACTTTTCCATAGCAAAGCATAAGAAGATCATGTTAAAATGAAATAATGTTATCTCCGCCTAGGAACTAGCAAAAAAGGTCATTTTTGGACTTGTAAAAAATATTTATTACAAATCTAATTCAATGTTAAAGCAGAATTAGTAGTAAATATTTTGCAAACGTTACTTACCATAAAAGTATTTTGCCTTTGTAAGGCTTCTAGAAGCCCATCTGCATAACCTTCCAACTGTCACCTGGGAGCTGAATAGCTCCTTGATGAGGTGTGAACTTCATCCAAAGCTGTGAAAAAGGTTCTGGGTGTGGTGAGGTGTTCTGTTTCTCTGACAGGATAACCATCCGGGCAATGTTCAGGAACTTAATTATCTTCAAAGAGGCATACTCTGTCACAGGTATTTGTAGCTATCACCTACACCTGCCCGCTCTTTTGTCCTGTTAGTCAGCCAGACGTCAGTCCCAGTGGGAGAGGATCTGCCCCAGGAACCGGTTTGAGTGACCACAGAGGGGAGGTTGCTCATTTGCCGGGCCATAGCTGTAGGGCGAGTACAGGAGTTCAGCACAAAGGAAGAATGGTTCTGCTATCTTGGATAGATGAAGGGCGGGGTCTAGGTGAAGCAGTCAATGAAGGCTGAAAAGTTACAAGCCGGAAAAGCCAAGAGTTTATGTACAGAAAGTCATTGACCGAATGCTTCTCAGTGTTGGGCCCAGTGTAAATTACTCCTTCTACCTTCAGATTTAGACTATTTTCTGGAAGTTAGATTCCTTGAGCAGGGCAAGGCTGCAGGCTGAAGCCAGAGGAGGTTTGATGTTGTCAGATATTGGTCGGCATCAGGCCCATTGAATCTAACCTTTTTGCTGCAGAGAAGAAAGGGGCACTGTGGGATTGCTTGCAGTAGTGCACATAGAAACTGCTAGTGTCCTATGTGGGTATGATTACCCCTGAGAACTTTTTCCCTATTCATTAGGGTGTAGCCAGGAGTCCCCCCACCCACAGCCTAGTGAAAAACATAAATGCGGCATGCCTGGGCACCTTCTTCAGATCACTGCTGGACGTGTGGAAGACAGAAGAAGGACTGCATCTGAAGTTAAGACTTGTGAAGAGACTCTAAGGGCTGGATGTGCTCCCACGTGTACCAAGACAAAGAAGTGGATGTAACATAGAGGGGATAGTAAGGCTTTGTGTCTTATCCATTAAGTCTGCTGACAGTTTGTGGGCTGTGGCCTGACTGGCAGTTGCTTCAAGGGTTGACCCTGAGGACCACAGCGCCCAGTCCACGAGCGTGGAGCATCCACTTCAGAGCTGGAGTCCGCAGCCGACCCCCAGCCTCCTAGCCTCCTAGCCTCCTCCAGCAGTGAGTAAAAAGCCAGGCACATTCCCCACTGGTTTGGTTGGCCGTCAAGGCCCTCTGTTTTGTCTCCCACTCCCAGGCTAATTCAGGGGTGTCAAAGGAGATAGTTTTGGAGCTGTGAATGATCCAGGAGCTTCACTTTGACTTTGTCATAGGGTTTCTTGGCCTGTTTCACCTTACTGGTAACCTCTGGGAATATCATGCTTCTCAGTGTTTCTAGATTGTTGAGCCTCCTGCAGGATTTGATCCCAGTCTCTGTAATTGAGAATTTTGACGGTGATTGGGCAGGGTGGAGCTCCTGGGGTTTCCTGGGTGCCAAGGACCTGTGGGCCGCCTGGTCAATCATGAAGCAAGCTGACAACTGGGAAGCCAGCATGCCGGAGGCGATCCAATCCTCCAGAAAGTGCTTTGGGGCTGCTCCTCGCCCTCTGGAAAGCCACAAAACGAAGGTTAGAGCACCGGGCTCTATTCACATGGAGCCGACCAGCCATGAGACCATAGCCTGTAGTTCACCCAACGTGTCCTGCACCACTGATATCTGTCCCTCGGCTTCCGTCACCCTGTCCGCAACACCTCATAGACCTTGCCGCAGGAGGGACACCTCCACTGCTACCTCACCGATTTCGTATTTGAGTTCCAGTTGGGAGGCCTAAATCACCAGTAGGATGGCAAGGCATCTACAGTCGGGGAGTGGTCACTGGGTCCTGGGCTCTATGGGTACTTGATGAAGGGGCAGTGAATTTGTCCATTTTAGATTGGCCCTGCGCTCCTGCAGGTTTGTCACCACCCATGGCTGAGCGGTGCTGGCAGCGCAGCTCTCCGGTGCCGATACCAAAGGTGAGATGTGTGGCAGGAGAAGGCTCCCACAATGTGGGGGGAGCTGCTCCACAGCCTGCTTGCTTCACCAAGCCTCTAGGTGGGGAGAAGATGCAGCTGGAGCCTGCCCCTTGATTCCAGTCTCCCCCTCACACCTGGGTTTTAATGTGTATCTGCAGATCCTTCTGCTATTCAGTCGTGTGCGGGGCACCCTGCAGAACTCCAGCATGTGTGTCTTATTGGGCCAAAGCCCCAGCCAGTATGCCAAATCCCTTTTCTTGTGGTAAGTGGGGGGGCGGCGTGCGAATGTCCAAACCGCAGCAGACCCCCGTCTGCCTTCACCACACCAACCAATTCAGGCACCTCCCCGTGGCTTCCCCTTCAGGGCCACAGGGCTCCAGCAGCTCTTCCTGGGTCTAGGAGTGGTCCACACCACAGCAGGAGGCAGCACAGGGCATTAGCCTCATATCCCTGGTATGCCTGAGCTGCCGCAGGGTAGAGCAAGAAGGAGGTAAAGGGAGGCCCGTGCCCCTTGGCCCTTGATGGCCGCCATTCCAGTCTCCATGCAGCAAAAGGGGGTGCCACCTTCAGAGTCCAACAGCAGGCAGCCAGTCGTGGTCACTGCCGCACGGCCTCTATCTCGGCTATGGCATCTTCCTCTCAGGAAGCGGCGAGCATGGCCCCCTTGTCTTCCGCAGCCACCATCACAGCCTCAGAACCACAGCACTATCGCCTCGTCGACAGCACCAGGCAGCCCCCACAGCAGTGTAGCCCTAGATGCGGCTCAGGGTACCGTCAGCACCAGGATTCTGTGGCTCAGGCATAGCCAGGCAGGAGTTCTAAAGAAGAGCGACCACCATCGTGGCCCATCAGGCCACGCTCTCAAATATCTACATGTTTAAACAATGCACAAGAACTTGTGGCTTGGCCTGGCCAACAGACTTTGACCATTTGACAGTTGTTAAAATAACTGTTGTCTGAAACAAAAAAGGGGCATATCAAAAAGATGCATTTTCATTTTCAATGAAAGATGGAGATAGTGGGCCCGATTCACAGAATGAACTTAAGCCTCAATCCTAAACTTAGTACTATTTTGGTATTCACAGAATGCACTTACTACTTTTGGCATTCACAGAATAAACTTACTACTTTTGGTATTCACAGAAGTTAGGATTTTGTCTTATGTCTGTCTTAAGTCTGTCTTAAGTCTGTTTTAAGTCTGTCTTAAGTTTGTCTTAAGACAAAATCCTAACTCCTGTGAATACCAAAAGTAGTAAATTCATTCTGTGAATGCCAAAAGTAGTAAGTGCATTCTGTGAATACCAAAATAGTAGTAAGTGTAGGATTGAGTCTTAAGTTAATTCTGTGAATCGGGCCCAAAGTCTTCAAGACAACTATTTCACCCAGAGCAATAGTATGTGTAGAACAGCTATTCGTAGAATACACTTTACCTCAATTTGCAACATCACAGCAATCTGCTTCTCCAAAAGCTTATGTAAATCACCAATTTTGACCAACTTCTCTTCCACGCTCTGTCTGAGAATCGTCATTTGTTTGTTCAGCTCAGCTTGAACATTTATGTATCTCTTGTAGCTCTCTGTAAGGAAAGGCCATTTTGAAAATGCTATTAGGTCCACACAAATAAGATTTGAACTGATTTTCAATTTGTAGTGTTTGTAGTAATTTTACAATATAAATAAATAAATATCTCTGCATGTAGAATATGGTAAAAATAGCAGACAAATATCACACAAAGCTGCTCTACAGCCTACAACCACAGTAACTCGGACATAATGCAAAAAAAAAATATAAGTGCTAGAATAAAAATCAGATTAATGTGTAGTACTTCAAATGAAAAACACAAATACATTTTTTTGATGAGAAGACTAATTGCACTTTAAGAGCAAAAAGCAAAACAGCGGTGATGGCGATAGGAGTTTCACCTTATTTATAAGGCAGTGTTAAGCCACTTAACATGGCTTAACACTGCCTGGTAATAAGGCACCCTTTCACCCGGTACTTAGCATGAAAGGGGAGGGCAATGGGTTTTGCAGTGGGCGTTCCACCGCAACACCCATTGATTTTGACTCTGCCCCCTATTTTCAAGGGTGGCGTAAATAGGAGGCAGCACCAAAATACAGGCAAAACGAGGGGAAATTATTTATTTCTCCTCGTTTTTGCTGTGTCCATGTGTGCTGCGTTGTGCAACACACATAGAAACAGCAAATTGCCATTGATTGTTTATGTGCAGTAAGGGAGACCTTCCTGCACATAAACAATCTTCTCCTCAATGCAAACACCCTTGCACTATGGTGCAAGGGTGCCTGCGTTGTCTCCAGGCTGCTAAGTTTTTGAAATGGCGGAGTGCAGCGCTAAGCCAGGAAGGCTAATGCCGCACTCCGTCATTTTGTTGTCGATATGCCCCTTTGTGATGCTCTGCTGCAGGGCCACCTGCAATGACCCTGCTGCCATGCTGAGGGGCAGAGGGACACCTGTGTTCTTACCAGGTGTGAGTCTGATGATGCACTGCGAGTGAGGGGACTGCAGAAGTGTACTGAGGACAGCAACACAGCCTCATTACACCTGCCGAGGGGCCTGCGCCAGCTGGCATCCTGTAGTGGGGCCTTGTGGGGCATTTTAGCTGCTTCACTGATTCCCAGATGCAGGGCGCAGGGAGCTTGCGCAGACCACCAGATGTTCTCTATCTCATAGCCTGCCGACTGAGAGCCCTGAGGGTGGTAGTGTCTCCCTGCGGCTCTTGGGGTAGTCTACAAAGGCCGTTGGCCTTATTCCCTGGCTCTTCCAACTCTGGGCCACTCTCCTGCTCACCATTTTGGATCGGGACAAATGGTTGCTTCTTCACCATGTATTGTGGCTGGGTGTCAGGTTGCACCACATGTGAATCCAGACTGCCCAGTTGGCACTGCTGGCCTGCTCCTATAAACTCCTGTCTGCATTTCATCACCTTGCCTCCCCAGGCCTGCCAGCCTCCCAGACAAGGCACATCCAGTGCTGCTCCTCTGCATCCTCTTTGCCTGTATAGACCCATGTCCGGTATATGGTGTCATACCCTGGAGGAAGCTGATCCTCGCTGCTTCTGAAACCACATGTACATCATTTCTCCACTCATAAAAGGCGCTTAGATAGCGCCCCAGCCTAATCTCAGGAACTGTCCTGCCAGATGCAGAGCTCTCCTCTACACTAGTGTGCTGTGTGGCCCTCATTTGTCCCTGCAAATTGTCCCCCAATGAATTGACTAGCCAACAGTGTCAGTGGCATGCATAGGCAGCTACCTGTTATACCCGCACCTGGGTGCCCGTGGGCATGGACTTGTATGGCTGGATGGTGGGGTCTTCGCATTGTGCATATGCAGTGATCCTGTGGGAGATGCCTCATTGATGATAGCACTTCTTGTCCTCTACCTCTCTGGAGAAAAGGCCCAGGTGCTGGTCTGGAGATGTTCTGTGAGGTGAGGTAATGTACAGTTAGCCTACTGCTGGAGTCCTGTGCGACTTGACAAGATTGGAACATCACATGCAGCACTTATAGCATAGATCAGTTACCTCACGAGGGGCTGGGGTAGGGGTGCCGCCTACCCAGCTACCTCGCTCTCTGGAAGAGACTGAGCATTTCCTCCTAGTTTTCTATGTCTTCATTAAGACTGTCAGTTTGTCATCCAATTTGTTTGTGCATCGGTTAGTCGCCCCCAGCCCACACAGGCTCCATCAACTCCTGCCACTCCATCAAAAGCGGAAATGGAGGCGTTCTTGAAGGCAATCTCTGCCATTGGCATAACCCTGGTAGCCATGGGCTCTAAAATGACTGACCTTAAAACAAAGGTTAAATCACTGAGGTTCGATGTCTCCACCTTTCACACTCAACTGGAAACATCGACCAGAGGATGGATGATATTGAGGCCCAATACAAGGCCCTCCCAGATTGGGGTAGGGATATTGATTACATAAGGCACAAGATCACCGACTTGAAGGACAAATCTAGAAAGAACATTTTTCTCATTTATGCCGTCTCTGAGGATATGGAGAAAGATGGCATAACGCCCTTCCTACGGAATCTCCTTCCCAAACTCCTATATCTTCCTCTGCATGAAACTTTGGCATTTCAAAGGTCGCAGTGCCTTTGTTCTAGCAATGTAGCATGCCACTCTCTACAATGCCAAATCACTGGCTGTGCTTTATGTCACCAGCACCCCAGGGTTATCCTTCAGGCCACCCTCTCCTGAATGAGGGGTGACATTTCTCCTTCTTTGCAGATTATTCCTCAACCACCAGTCTCAAAAAGAAGTTGTTTTTAACACTCAGTCCCCTCCTTCGGAGATGGGACCTTAAATGTGGTCTCTTAGAACCTACTCACATACTGGTGAAGGTGGGTAGGGGAACCAAAGACTTTTCTGACCTGGATGAGTGGGAATCCATCTTGGACAAAATGGAGGAGGACAGCATCTTCATCACCAGAAGCCACCCTTACCACCAAATAGGGGCTCAGATCATGCATGCCTCCAGCAGGTGGGGGACTCTCTTTGTGAGGACAGAGACAGGGGTAAATCCAGATCACCTCTCAAACAAGCCTCAACGGATGTCATGCCTAATACCCAGGACTCATTATTGGGTCTTGTTCTACAATTTATCTCTCTTTTCTCCCTTGGGGCAGCCATGGGCAGGCCAGTTAGAACACATGTGCTGCTTGTGCTCCCCTCCATGATATGTTCAGTGCCCTGTTTCCCTCTCTTCCCCGCAGATTTGATTACTAACTCTCCTTCCCTTGGTGCACACCTCTGAGATGAGGTGGGGGCCATTCCATATGAGCCGGGCTTTTCACAGTATGCTTGGCACATTATGATCTGGACCCACACTACATACCTTTGTAGTGTAGTTCCTATATTACCAATAGGCTCTGCGCATTGAAATAATATACCGTATAGATATGACATAGGACTGAGGTCAGTATGTCTCTATCGAGTATACTAAACTTAGCTAGCTCAGTGGTCACTAGAAACTTTCTCAAATACACAAGAAGGGATTCGTTTCTGACAACCGCATAAACATGACAAATTTGTTTCCCAAGAATAAAATGTATCTTCAGAGTCGTGGATACGATAGATAACTATTTTACTCAGTCAATCGGGCATGCTTCGTTTCTACAGAGTTGCAGAGAAAATATAGAGACGAGTGTTTCAATAAAAATGGGTTTATTGAACAGTTTTCTTTTTCATGCAAGAGAGGTGAACTGCTACAATTGTTAGACAGAATGCAAAGTATAATGCGTACAGCATAAACAGTAATATAAAATAAGACTGTAATAGCATTGTCTGGTGCTATGACATATAAAAATACATACATAAATAACACAGGTTAAAATACTCAACTGATGCTTCTAAAATACGCCTACCTCGATGTACCTAACCTAGGTCTAGTATGAGGGAAGAAGTAAGTGTGGTCTTTAGCATAGGTTTAGTTTTTGCCAATAATTGCCAAATGTTTCTCTAGGTTCCAATAAGCTCCATACCTTAGAATGAGAGAGGTTGGTATCTCTTTCAAGGACTCGATTTCCCAACACCCCACAAGGGGAGTCAGAAACACTAGAGCTGGATTCTCGGCAGAGGAGGACAGGTTCTGATCAGTGCGTCATCTGCCGAGTTGGCTTCCTTCAGCACTTGCTGGAGCGAGCTGCGTCGTGCAAGTAGGTAGTCGAACTGCATCGAACAACACCGTGCTTTGCTTTAGCAAGTGAAGGTATATTTATACCTTGAAGGTGTTTAGGAATGCCAGCTTTGACTTAAAGTCGGGCATATGAATGTCATGGATAAACTCCTAAGGAATAGTTGTTCATGCATAATAATGAGTTTCATGGAGAAATCAATATTCAAGCAAGGGGAAGTCCCTAACGGCTAAAGAGTCTGGTTTTCCAATAAATAGTTGTGACGTAGATGAACGGATGGAAGTAGCCATGCCTGTATTTGGGCTGCATGGGCTAAGCCTAAATAAGGACTGGATTTCTAAGGCCTGTATGAGGGCAATATGAATTGTACCTATATAAGTTCATGAATCGGGAAAATGCATACGGAATCTAAATTGCCAAACAACACCCACTCCACTTTCTTATGTACGACTTCTACTAAATACTAAGTCCTAAACATGTGGAAACATATCTAAAATATATCTACACAACAAGTGTTTAAAACCCACCCAAAACACATAAAAATGCATTGGTACTGGTTGTACACAAAAGAGCATTGGTACTGTACGCATTCAAAGCAATGTATCATTCTAAGCATATAGTTGACATATGAAATGCTAAGTGAATGAATCATGAAAATATACATTTATGAAATGGCCTGTAAATACAGACGAAAAAGGCGCCGAAACCATTTCATGTCAGATTATATAAAACTGTTGGTATGTGGACAAGGTCAAATATTGTCTCTGGAAGTTTTTCAAAGAATTCTTGTTGTCTATGAATAGTTCTACTTTAAGCAGATTACATAGTGCCAAAAAATGAAAAATACAAATTTGGAGAAAGAGAGAGAGAGAAAAAAAATGTCATCATAGAAAAAAGAGTCCCAAAGTTAGAACTTTGATTTGAAATAATGAAGGTCGAATAAAAAGTCTCCCAGAACACTGTGTGCCAAATCAAAAGTCAGAGAAAACATCATGGGCCAGATGTAGGAGCCCTAATACCGGTCCGAAACGGCCGATTTTGGCCATTTCCGACCGGTATTAGGGTTTTCAGAAGTAGGGCATGCATTTACAGAATCGGTATTTTACCGATTCTGTATTTACCGATTCGGTAAAATTACCGAATCGGTAAATACAGACTCAGTAAAATACCGATTCTGTAAATGCAGATGTAGCTGGCACATGTCAGAGTGCCACAGAGCTTTCAGAATCGGTATTTTACCACCCAATCCATTTGGGTGGTAAAATACCGATTCCAGGTGTACATGCACATCTGTGCATGCACACCTGTGCCATGTGACCCACAGACATGCCCATAGGGCATGTATGTGTGCCACATGGCACACAAGCCTGTAATTGGGGTGCCAGAGGGTGTCAAAGTGACACCCCCTGCACCCTTGCAAGAATAGGTAATTACAGAATCGGTAAATACAGATTCGGTATTCCACATTGATTCCTATGGGCTTCAAGGCCCATAGGAATCAATGGGGGTTACCGATTCGGTATTTACAGAATCGGTAAATACCGAATCTTACACATTCGGTATTTACCGAATCAGAATTACCTACATTTCCCCCCCTCTAATTTACCACTTCTTAAATACCGAATCGGTATGATTCTGTATTTTAGAAGTGGTAAATTAGATTTACCTACATCGGGCCCCAAATCTCCTAAGTCTGTAAAAAGTCATCTACCATTGTAGGTGAAAGTTGGATTACCTCGTTTAGAAGATTAACCGCACATAGATGCGAAGCACCACCGTCAGCATTGGTCGCATTAGCGATGTCCGTAATGGATGGTACCTGCGCGCCTGTTTTTTCTCGTACCTCAGCAGCTGCAATTTGCGTCTGTGAGATCTCAATAAATGCCGTTATCAGAATTGGTAGCCGCTGGGCACAACACAGTGCATGGGCCGTTACTGGTTAAAGCGAAGTTTCAACATCCGTTGGCATGACTGATGGGAGTGTGAGACATGAGTCTAACATGCATTCTTCTCCGCATAGCAGGCAGCGTAAAACAGGTAAGATGCAATCTTGCCAAATTGGTCTGAATGACAGAAACCATGTGGTATTTAACTCTCGTAGACGAGGTAGTCCTAAAATTTGGACAATGTGCCCACAACACTTCATCGCCGGTAGAGTTGTCTACATGGAGAGCTGGCTGTTGCTGGTGAATTGGCTTGCCATATCACAGCAGTAGGAGCAAAAATAGTATCCCTGCAGTGAGTCCCAAAATGAGAGGCAGTCCGCCAAACACAGAGTGCACGAAGTTTGGAAACATTCCTAAGACTGCTTGAAAAGGTGCTAACAGTCCAGAAATTACGGTCTTAAATACATGTAAAATACCCCTCGTATCAGACATGCTTAAGATACGACTTAACATTTCTGAGAAATGTATAGGGCAGTTTGTAGTTAAGAGGGCATGTATCGCGGCAGAAGTCCTTGCGACTTGCAGATCATAGGTCTCTTTGGCCGAGGTCAGTGGCACAGTTCTTTGCAAAAGAATGGCTTTCATTCTGCTTAAAGTATCAATTCTTATAGAAGAAATGTTCAGTGAAGGCCATAAAGGCGACTCCTTGTCTGTCTTGGTTTGAGGAAACAATACTTGCATACAGCAAGTGATCCTGGCTGACACAGTTACTATATATGGTATGCCTGGCAACATGCCACAGCAGCCGTGATCATTCAACATGAGGTAACTCCCATTCGAGAGCTGGCTAAAGTTTTTCCTGCTAAGAAACACTTCACGTCCCTACTCCAACTTCTATGTGTGTATGGTAATTCCCAGTATGTCTTGATGTATTCTTTACCCAACCTTTCATATGTGCCTGCTGGTATATGTTATAGGCAATACTAAAAATGGAAAATTGTAACAGGCAGAGTGATTGTTCCATGTATTATCCATTCAATAGATGGTTTTTCTGCTACTGTAAATGGCATTCTTTCCAGTTTTTCAATGCTCAGCACCGTATAGTCTGCTCACCTTTGTGTCAATTAGATCTGTTTATCAGTGAGATTAAATTCTGAAAACAGAGATGTAGTATTGAGTAAACGCCAAGGCACATAGCCTGAATGAAGGTTTTGCAACATCCAGCCTAATAGCATGTTAGAACGTAGTGGCAACTGACCATGTTGCAGCATGACCAAGTTCTGTTCCATGATGTCTATGGCAAAAGACACTATGCTGTCCAATGAATATATACTGGATGACAAAGTCGTTAACCCATTGTCAACCACAGAGAGAGTTTTCTGTAAATTAATAGGATAAATTTCTCATATTCTTTCTGCAGTCTCTGCTTGCGTAATCTTCCATGCTTCATTATAAGCAGCATAGATACTGGCATATATAAAATGTTTATGACGCGGTGTTCTTGGTCCTAGCAAGAATTCCCTAAGATCAGCGTCATCTTTAAATAAAGATAAGTGTTGCTTTACATCCTGTAGAAGTGTAGATCTTTGTAGCAAATCAAGGCTGAGGTTCCCTACACTGTATGTTGTTACTATCCCTGGATGCTGTCTTTGATCATATCTTGGGTCTGGCCTAGTGAATTTGAAACCCTTTGCTTTGTTCAGGAATCTATCTTGACAGTTGTTTGTGTCTGTGGGCCAGATTAACCATTTATTCCAATCCGGATCTGTTCTGTTGTGATGCAAAATAATAGCATGTACATCGACCTCCCCCTCTGAAGTGTTACTGCTATCAGGTGTAGGTGTAGGTATAGACGGATTGTTCAGGTCTTTTATCTTGGTTAACCCAAGACAAGACGTCTGTTAGACAGTGTCATTCAAAACCATAATTTGCCCAGGGATGATACAGGCTCTAAACATAGCTTCTATACCCTGGACCTGCCAATCTTTTGTGCCCCAGACAGTTTTCGTCTCAATGTTTTTCTTTCCAAAAGTCGAAACCTAGTTTAGACATTTGAGCATAAAAGGCAGCAGAATAAATGTGTTTGGTATTTGTCAACATACTTTTCAGTCCTGTTTTGTTAACATTTCTAAAGTAAAATGATTCTGGAATGGATGCATTGAACCCTGAAAAGTACTGAAATTTTCTTGCAAATGTTTTTGAGCTACCCTTTGGTGGTGTAGGACAATTTTCCCATTGGTTATACAATAATACATTTCTAGGATTTGCAGATTTGTGCAAGAAATGAAGACCATAATGATTATAACAATACAGTTGTTCATAGTCTGATGACGTTTCTTAATATTCATGATTTGTAAATACTGCAGACAATTCTAAGTCTGACGTCATATTATTAACAGTCTCGAAGTCCCAATCATCAGAAAAGGTACTTGATGAAACAAAGTCACTTAATGAAATCTTGAATAAGTGTGGAATCTTCAACAGCTCCGACCGGCCAAAAATGTCATAGTTAGTTCTGTCCCAAGCTATACCCCCAGGTATAGGAACGGCTGTGATGTTCACTGATGACAAGTCTCTTTGTTCAGGATGGGAAGATTTGCGTGGCTTGAGGAGTAAGTTGATGTTCTTACTTGCAGTGTCCATTTTGACATGTCTTCCATTTATACGCATCCCCAAAGTAATTACCAGAGTCAACCAAAGTAGAAGAAAAAGCACACCCAACACAATCCAAAGTTCAATCCATGGTGAAACCAGATAAGTCTTTTCCAGGTGATGAAAAAGGTCTGTTGCTTGTTCTTTCAAAGTTCTATTTACTGGCATTGTTTCAGGCTCGCTGGGATCCTCGGAAAACGTATCAAAGTTAATGAAATAGCTAGAGGCAGTTCTATCACTTGTTGAGATTGCATCAGGGTTCATTGAAATCGCTCGAACCACTTGATCACTTGTTACATTTGTTTAGTCAGATGCTACTTCATTGTAGACAGGTGTTTGGTGATGAACTGTTATTTGGGTTTCAAGAGGTACAAGTTCCATAGCTTTGTTGCTTAGTCCTTCATTTCCCAACGCAGATTCTTCAGAAGTGATGAGTCTCAGTTTGAACCTCTTGGATAGTAGCTAGAGCAGGGCGTCTGCTACATTGGCGAAATCCACTTGGCATTCTGCTTATTATCGGCCTCATGATGTGGTTTGACCAAGTCGACAGACACAAACCTGTTCTCCTTTTTACCAGGAAGGGGCGGCAGTAATACTATTCTTGATCCGTGGATTGCTAAGAGAGGTACTGGTTGTCTGTAAGAAGGCCTAAATTCCTTTGTGTCCACGATCTTTTCTCAGACTAGATCCCCAAGCTTGGGAATCCAGACAGGCCTTGCTGGGATGGTTGGTTTTTCCTCAGTGGTGGTGGTTTTCAGGATTACGTTACTTCTTTTCGTTCTTATGTCTTTTAAGTCCTGTAAAACAGCCAAACGCTCTTTGATATCAGACGTTTTCTGGTCCACCACTGATGTGTGACAATCAAGGTCCGCAATCAGCATCCTAGTCCAAAAAAGGACATCATATGGAGTGATACCCCCTAGAGAACTTCTTGGTAAGTTGTTAAGACTACGTTGGACACTTATTAGATGTTTTACCCTCCTGTCACCAGAACCTAATACCCTAGCTGTTATAGATTGCTTTATGTCCCGTTTTTTTGACTCCACAACCGAATTTCCCTCTGGATGGGATGGACTAGAGTACCGCAATGCAACGTCCAATTTGGCCATGGCATCCTTGTAAGCTCGAGAGCTAAACGCAGGACCCTGGTCAGAATGTAGTGTGCCGACTGCGTATGTGCTTATAAAGACTCGCAAATCTTTTATAACAGTTCGAGCATCAGCCAAGCACTGAGGCCACATCCAAATGAATATTGAACACGAGACCATTGTGACCATGATATATTTATAGTTACCATCCCTTTGTAAAGAACCGAAGTGGTCCAGGTAAACACAAGCTAATGGTTTATCTGAAATTAACAGGGGCTTCTGCGCAGGACGTTTCAAAGTAGAGACTTTCATCTTCTGGCATATTTCACATTCTAAAACATAGTTTCTGGTTTGTTTCCTCATGCGTGGCTACCAGTATCTCTGTTTTAATAATGATACTGTGACAGAAACACCTGCATGAGCAGAGGCAAACTCTTCATGTGCTGCTAGGATTAGTCCTAATTTATATTCCATGTTTGGAATTACTCTATCTCCCACTCCAGAGATTTGAGCAATCAGAACATTGTTCGCATCAGTTATATATGAGTATTTGATAGGAAACCCTTTTGGTAAAGTATTACCACTGTCTTTGCTTGAAGCATTGACAGCTAGCATTATTTCGCTGTCTATTTTAGTTTTTGAACGAGTGATTGCAGCTACGGAAGCCTTTTGCACAGCTGCCTTTGCTACTTCATCAGCCAATGAATTTCCTGCAACATGAACACCATCACGTTGATGACTCAGCATATGTATTACTTGAGTGTTTTGTAGTCCTTGTCGTAATTGAACTACTTGTTCCCAAAGCACTTTATGCTTGTTTACCCCCTGTAGCGGGTTGAGCAGATCCGTCAGTATAAATTATACATTCATAGTGCTCTAGAGGCAGAATTTCAGTAGGGAGAGGACATTCTTGTTCGTTTTGTTGAAATGCTTGTGTTTTCAAATAAGGATCAAAAACGTATTTAACATCAGTTGCAGCAAGAGAGTTAACCCATTGTATCCATCTTGGATGTAAAGCTTTAGCATTTGGAATGCTCGCTTTTGTCACTGCCTCTAAGGCAGGTATAGGTGTAACGACCATAATGCGCTTACCCTGTACGAGGGCGCTCTCTTTTGCTACAGCAGTTCGAACAGCTGTCAGAATTTTTTCTGTAGAAGTGAATTTCATTTTTGCTTGTGTGTACAAATGTGATTTGTAAGCTATTGGTACTTTTTCATCTTCGTTAAAAGTTAGGTACGTGAATGTCCTGGATAGAATTGGATCACTAAGTTGCGTAGGGTTACGCATGTTTGTAAATGTTTAGTTGCTAACATGTCTGTTTGCAATGAACGCAAAATGTCTGTGTGTTTTTGAGTCCAATTTACTGTTTTAAAATCAGGTTTGATTAATTCGTAGAGGTTTAACCCTTTCTGCGTAGTTTAGAATGTATGTTCTTCCAAAATTTAAGAAACCTAGAATCAACTGTAAGTTTGTCAGCATTTTCGGAGGTTGGAGCAGCGCACATTTTTCTAAAAAGTTTGCTGCCAGGCTTTTGCCTTCACTTGATAATTCATATCCCAAGAAAAGTACGTTGAGGTGGGCAATTCCGGATTTCTTAAAATTGAATTGGTACCCTTCAGAGGCGAAGCCCAGTATAATGGTGTTCACCCTGCTCAAGTGCCTATCTAAGTCATCGTCTTTCAGATAGATGTCCTCTACATATGACAATGCTTCGTCATCATACGTTTGTAGTAACTCTGTTACCCTCGCTGAAAATAGCCCAGGACTATTCTTAAATCCCTGAGGGAGACGGCAGAAGAGACGATATGCCCCCATAATTGAGAAAGCGGTCAAATACCTACCTTCTGGTGCAATGTTTTGACAGAAGAAACCGTTAGAAATATCTAATGTTGTGTTATATTTTTTACGCACAATGTTATTTATTAATGCTGCACTGTGTGCATTTTGCACTGCAAATGATTTGCAACAAGAATTCAGATGTCTGTAATCCAATACTAGACCATATATATTGTCTGGTTTGGAGACAGGAAACAAATGATTGTTCATTGACGAGGTGCAAGTTTCAATTACCCCCTGGTATTCAAGTTGATCTAAGATCTCCCTGACCTGTTTTTTAGCTTCTCGCTTAACTGGGTACTGCCTTTGTGCAGTTGGTTGATTTTTTAACTGAATTTTATGGTGAGAAGAATCCTCATCCCATCCTACATGATTCTTGTATAATGCAGGAGCGTGGACAACTGCCCATTTTCTGGCATAAGTATATTTTAAATGAATTGGAATGTGGTTGGAGAAGGCTGGCATAATGATGTCTTCGCCATTTGGGCGCCTCCCTGACAAATTCTGGTGGCCAGCCTTGTTCAGCTAGAAGAATGTCATAACCCTTAGAAAGTCGCTCCCAAAAGAGTGCTCTCACTTTTCTTGGTATGTCTCCCTCCATCTGGAGTGTTACTTCATATAACTTATGTGGAGGACTCACCCTGGTATCTGCAGTTTCAACCTGAATTAATTCATTCAAGTCCACTATCTCCAGATGATACTTCAAGTTCTAGCGAGCTATGGTGACTTCTGCTGAGCTGTCCAACATTGTCTGAACCCATTCCCCGTTCTTGAGTTGTGTCCTCAAGATCCTCAGAATGTCTGATTTTTAGACCTGCTACCTTCTTTTTGGTGAATTGAGGTTTCTTCTTTTTCTGAACGTGTTGATCGTCTTTGGACTTCACGCGTTCTTCCTTGTGTTCTGACTGTCCTCTTCTTTCTGATTTCTGTTACAAAGTCTGAAAGGTACGGGAGGAACGTGTATCAGTATCTTGATATCTATCAGGTTTTGTCAAATTATCCCTATTCCTGAGGTTGCACCTCCTTTCAGACGGCTCCTTTTGAGGAGGCCTACCTCTGGAATGAGAACGCTTCTCTTTAGAAGTTTGTTTAGTGTTTTCCCACTTCTTTTTAGAAGGAGTAAGAGTGTTTTTAATACAGACCTTTAGCTGTATAATTCTATTAAATGTTTTATATTACTAAGTAATTGTTCATCCGACATTGATTCAATGTCAGGGTCAAGTGTGTAGCCGGCTTGAGCCGACCATATAGCTCCTGGTCTACCTAGTGGACCGAGCCTGGTAATGTGATTTAAATGTTTTAGGGTGCCTTTAAACCAGAGCTCATGCTCCTGGTAAGTTAGTGCAATTTCAATATCCTTGAAGGGAATGTATTCCACTGGTGGTTCATCTTCTTTGTAGAAGTGAAACACATGTGTTACTGGATTTGCTTCGGGGAAGACTATCCATGAATGGAATACCTCTGTCTGGTGATATTCATGTCCTCTAGCACAAAAACTATCCTACCACCTCTCGATGTTAGGCCATTTTTTATAAGTTTTATAGTGATGGCTTTCCTTAAATTTTTAGGAATGCATATAGCATCCTCATCGGTTTTTTGGAAACCTGTATAGTTTAAAGCTCTGTCTGCGTTGTCGCCTGTAGCTCCAATGGCCCCGGGATTATCTTCGTCGGCCATTTTGTTGACTGAAAGTTTGCAGAGCAAGTTTCAAGGAAACAAAGATAAGGTGCACAATATTTTGGAACACTATGTCCTTCAACGTTGAATAAACCAAAAACTAATACATAGGATTTTTTGTCCTACTCAGCTATGGCGGTTATTATCCCTTTACCCACTCCCGACGTCTATTGGAGTATTACGGAAGAAGGGGTCTCTGAGAAAAGCACAACTGAGTTACTTTAGTATCTAGAATTAAATTAGTGCCTTACCAAACGTTGGGCGCCATGTAGTGTAGTTCCTATGGGCCATATATATCATCAAACTATTTTGCATTTCCTAAATAGCGAATTTTAAGGAATCGCTATTTAGGAAATGCAAAATGGTATGTATGAACAAAATCGCTTTTTATTTGTGATTCCTTAAGCTTCCTTATTAGCGAATTCGCATTTTGCGAATTCGCAATTAAGGAATAATTTCCAATGCATTCCAATGGGCCAGGAGGCCCATAGGAATGAATGCAAAATAATTCTTCAATTGCGAATTCGCAATTTGCTAATCGCAATTTGAGAATTATTGCAAGGCTGCAGGGGTGTCTCAAAGAGACCCTGCTACACCCCTGAAAAGAACATGTGTGTGCATATGGCGCACATACATGCCCTGTGGGCATGTGTGTGCATCATATGCCACCTTTAAAAATGCCAATTTGTGCATTTCTGGAAGAATTCGCAAGTTACCATCAACTGAAAGTTGGTGGTAATTTGCGAATTCTTAAACAAAATTCGCAAGCTAAAATTGCTACATACATAGTATTTAAGGAATCACAAATTTGCGATCCCCTAAATGCTATGGAAAAATAAGGAATCGCACAAGTTTGCAATGCCTTATTTTGGGAATGTTTCATGCATTCCAAAACGTGTAAAACGGCCGTTTGCGAGTCGCAAAGGCCGAAATTCTGCGATATTCGGCCTTTGCGATTCAAAAACAGCTTGATGCATATGGCCCTAGATTCCCAATAGGCTCTGCGCATTGGACTAATATACCCTATAGATGTGACATAGGAGTGAGGTCAGTATGTCTCCATCGAGTATACTAAACTTAATTGTGAGTGCCAGCTAGCTCAGAGGTCACTAGAAACTTTCTCGAATACACAAGAAGGGATTAGTTTCTGACAACCGCATAAACATGACAACTTTGTTTCCCAAGAATAAAACGTATCTTCAGAGTCGTTGAAACAATAGATAACTTTTTACTCAGTCAATCTTGCATGCTTCGTTTCTACAGAGTTGCAGAGAAAATAGAGAGATGAGCGTTTCAATAAAAAGGGGTTTATTGAACAGTCTTCTTTCTAATGCAAGAGAGGTGAACTGCTACATTTGTTAGACAGAATGCAAAGTATAATGCGTACAGTGTAAACAGTAATATAAAATAATACTGTAATAGAATTGTCTGGTGCTATGACATATAAAAATACATATATAAATAGCACAGCTAAAATACTCAACTGGTGCTTCTAAAATACACCTACCCCGATGTACCTAACCATGTCTAATACGAGGGAAGAAGTAAGTGTGGTCTTTATAATAGGTTTAGCTTTTGCCAAGAATTGCCAAATGTTTCTCTAGGTTCTAATCAGATCCATGCCTTAGAATGAGAGAGGTTGGTATCTCTTTCACTGACTCGATTTCCCAACACCCCGCAAGGGGAGTCAGAAACCCTGGAGCTGGGTTCTCGGCAGAGGAGGACAGCTTCTGATCAGTGCGTCATCTGCCGAGTTGGCTTCCTTCGGCACTTGCTGTAGCGAGCTGCGTCGTGGAAGTAGGTAGTCGAACTGCACCGAACCACACCGTGCTTTGCTATAGCAAGTGGAGGTATCTTTATACCTTGAAGGTGTTTAGGAATGCCAGCTTTGACGTAAAGTCGGGCATATGAACGTCATGGATGAACTCCTAAGGAATAGTTGTTCATGCATAATAATGAGTTTTTCGGAGAAATCAATATTCAAGCAACAGGAAGTCCCTAACGGCTTAAGAGTCTGGTTTTCCAAAAAATCGTTGTGACGTAGATGAATAGATGGAAGAAGTAGCCATGCCTGTATTTGGGCTGCATGGGCTATGCCTAAATAAGGACTGGATTTCTATGCCTATATAAGGGCATTGTGAATAGTGCGAGCAATAGCAGTCCCCTTCCCCCAAGCGCCTTGAGACCCTGCCGGGTGAGTAGCGCGCTATACAAGTGTTATGATTGATTGATTGATTGATTACCTATATAAGGGCATGAATCGGGAAAATTCATACAGAATCTAAATTGTCACACAACACCTTCTCTTTGCTGCATTTCATGATGCTTGCCTCTCCATTGCTGGTGGCCTTCACAGGATCAATCAATCAATCAGGATTCATAAAGCATGCTAATTACCCAATAAGGATCTGTCCACTAGGCGTGGGCAGCGGCATTGAGGCCTTGGTTCTATGAGCTCTCCCCTATGACCACCCGTACTGCCACCTCCCCTTTGCTCTTCACAAATACATTACACTGTTGCCATGTGTCCTCAGTGGGATTGTAGGGTGGTGCAGATTGCTGCAGGAACTAGCTCACCACTTAAAGGTTCCCTTCTTGTTCCCATCCCTTTTCTTTTTCTCTCGACTTCCCTTCTCCCCCTATCTCAACACCCCTCTGTTGCTGGAGTTAGTGGACCCCATGGTCTTTTACTCTGCCCTAACTGAGTCACCAGAGTTTGGGCAAGGGGACCTCAGAATCTCCCTAGCTTTTGGGGCTCTCAATAATTTGACCGTCTAGCTACAATCTTCCCGTAATTGCAATGTCCATACTCTTGTCTCTGGTTATTTGAAGTGGTAATGGCATGTCGCACTATGTTAAACAAACAAATGTCCTATATTATCTGGGTACAAATAATATAGACATTGTTCTCCTCTAGGAGGTACACTTCTTTCAGGTTAAGTCTCTCAAATTCAAGAGAGATTGGCTGGGTACAGTGGTGAGCAGTACTAATGTGGTGCATGCTGATGGTGCATCTATCCCCTCCGCAGTGCCTCCAAGAGGTATGGGGTGGCCGTTTAAACCATAAGCTCCTTTGCAGGGTTCTTAAGACTTGGCTGGACAAAGAAGGACGATATTCTGGGCAAAACGGTGATAGGGGGCTTTATTTATGTGCCTAACACTGATAAGCCTCACGTCACTTCGTGGCCAGCCTTTCCCAACTTCTTTCTGGCTTCTGGTCACCCCAGGCTTTTGGGGCAACTGGAATATGCCCAATACCTGATTCTAGACTACTCAAGACCCAACAGCCACAATAAGACTGATCAAGCCCTCTATCATGATCCTTTGAAAGATCATGTGCTGCAGGATGTGTGGCAACTTCTATACCCATGACTCAGGAGTACACATTTCTCTCCCCCATTGGACCCAATCACGTATTGACTACTTCCTTCTCCAAGGGCGGGTGCTCTCAGACATCATGGGATGTGACATCCTGGACATTGGTCTCCTGCGACATTGACCGGTGAGACTAGACCAGGATGTGGGTCTAGTCCACCTCCACCGATTCCATTTGATTAAGTGCATCCTAAAGAGTAGGCCCTACTCAAGTCACATATCAGCTCCTACCTCGAGGACAATGAGGGGTAGTGGGTTCTGATAGAATTCTTTGGGCGTCTAGTAATGTGACCCAGTGGTACCAGATGATAAGGGATTCCATCATGCGAAGCTACAGTTACAGTTACAATCAGTTACAATCCAGCATCTGGAAGAAGAGGTCCGTGACCTCCAAAGTAGATATACACTGGTGCTCACTCTCACGCTTCTGAAAGTCTAGATGTGGCCAAATTTCTTGTGCCTGCCCAAAAGGCCTTGGTCAAGCTCCAGTGGAAGAGGTATGACATTGAGAAAAGGCAGGTTGTCTTCTGGCAGCTCACTTATGCCACTGGGAATTGCAGAAGGCCGTTCTGGCCATTCAGGAAGCCTAGGCATGCTCATGACTCAGCCAGGAGATCATGGCCTGCTTCACCTCATTTTACCCCTTTCTCTATACTTTGAAGACCTACACCTCCCAAGAGTAAATTGATGCCTCTCTGACACCGCTACATCTTCATCTAAATTTCGTCGGCTCGGGGTAGCTGGAGTGAGACTTTATGGAGAAAGAGGTGGCAGGGGCTATTTTGGCCTTGCCGACTTGCAAATCGTTTGGAGGAGGTGGCAATCTGAGCGAGTTCTATAAGACTGGTAAATCTTTGCTAGTGCCCCTACTGATAAAGGCATATTGAGGGGACAACATGGTGAGCTCTTTGGGTACGCTATCTAATAAGGCTATTATTGCCCTTCCTCCTAAGGAGAACACAGATACCTTGGATTGAGCTAGCTACTGTCCCTTTTCTCTGACTAATGTTGATCTTAAAATAATAGGCCAAAATCCTGGTGACGAAGCTGCTCAAACTGATCAAACAGCTCATTCACAAATCACAGGTGGGTGGGCTATGTTTACTGTGCATAGCTAACAAACTGTTTTACTAGGCGGATTGAACCCACAAAGGGATTCAATACCTTGATCAGTTGTTTCAGGGCGGCGTTTTGAAATCCCCTCAGTCACTGAGGGAAGAATTTGTTCTGCTTGCCACTGATTATTGGAAATACAGACAGTTAGCCCATTCTCTTTAAGTCGCCATGGGTCTCCCTCCGGTTATCCTCCCTACCTATCTCTTCCAAAAGTGTCTCCAGCCATGGAGCCAGTATAAGGGGGTTGTCTCAGGACTTTATGGGGTTTTGATCAAGACTCTGTCACCTCTATAAATACGACTTTAGGCTGTTTCAGGACAGGGCCTCACGGACTGCACAACTGGTTGCTCCGTGTTCCAGATTGAATCCCCCTTCCTCGGACCGTATGTGGACACCCATTTCCATGCGTGTCTGTTTCTCCTTTATTTAAATGGCCTATGCACTTGTTGTATCTGGGACTGTTACTGTATTGCACTTGGTTGCCTGTTATTGATTTTGGGGCAAATGAGGCATTTTCCCTCCTTCATTTTGTTCCTACTCTATCCCATACTAACGTTTACCCCTTTCCCCCCCCCCCTGCCCAGCGCCTCCACCTTCACCTCTCCTCTAATATTCTCTCTTTTCTCCTCATTGTATCGGGGAGGGTGCGTCCTGCTGGTAATTATTGACAGGATTTGGTGTTCCTGACCCTTTCATGTATCTTTATGTTACTCTCCCTCATTTGAGCTGGTTTGTCTAAATTGTAGCTGAATAACATCTTTTTTGCTCTATCACACACTTACTCTGTCATACTTTTTCCCTCTTTTGCCATTGTAGATCTGTTTCTTGAGTTCCCTTTGGTTTTCTCCAAAAATGAATAAATGAATGTTGCAAATAGCAACCCCTAAGCAGAGAGGTGGGATACATGCATGCTAACGTCAATGTGAACCTGTGAACAATTACACAAAATGAACACTCTACAGAAAGAAAATGTATAGTTTTGAGCCACTTTCTGAAAAGGTGTTTGCAGCACAATACATAGAAATATAAATCAATGAATGGCAGTTCCATGTTGGAGTTCAAGCATTTCTACTTTCTGATGTTCCATTGGGCACAAGAGTCATCAAATCTTCATCTAGATCTCCCCTTCAGTCCTAGCAACTGTGGTGCCCCGTGGCACAGATGTTCTACGAAGCTGGTAATATTAATGCTCCCCATTTTGCTGTTTATTACTTAGATATATGCTGTGTGCTCATTTTTGAGTCTGAGGAATAAAATGAGAATGATCATCTGAGAGCAGCAACTTTCAGATCACATATCAAATGGTCTGTGGCACTGTTGCTCTCTTAATATTTTGGACCCTTTTTGTATTTTGGACTCAACTACCATGCAGCTTTTTGCTGTTTTTAGGTGAAATCCTCTTGTAGAAAATACCAAAAACGTATAGTGGGCTTGGAGCCCTACCATTGGTTAGTATTGGTTGGGTTTACTTCTCATTTAATAACTTCTTATTTTATGACTTGTCTTCCTCTTCTTGTGTTTATGCCTTTCCTTGAGCATAGCCTCATTACCATCCTTTTGATTGACTGACTTATATACTTCCACTGCTCACATTCAGGAAACAATAATGTTTTGCAAAATCTATGACAGACCAAAACAAGAATTGCCAAAGTCAAAAGGCTGGGGGCCCAAGCACGACCTCTTAGTTTTCAATGTTTATTTCTTTTTCCTTAAGAACTCCATGAGAACCTGTATTTTCTTGCTCTCTCGGATGCTGCTTCCTCACCCCTCAAATATTTGCCACCAGTGGTGGCTTCTCCGCTAAGGCAGAGGAGCATCACCCCACTCATTTTTGCAGGGAAAAAATAGTAAAAGAAAATGATAATAACTCAACGTTATTAGTATTTTATTTGTTCCTCCTGCGGCATCTTGGTGGAGCAGATCTGCTCTGCTTTCAGAGCAGGGGGAGGAGTGGTGGGCGCTATGTCAGTGCTCATGAACATTTGGCCGGCCATTATATTACATTACATTACAGCCTGGGTGGAGAACATGCCAGATTCCCATTACCTGAGCTACCACACCACTGCGCTTAGACCAATCACAATGCAGCATTGTGATTAGCTATGGGAAGCCCATCATACTTTAATAGATAGTAGAGAGGGTAATTTCCCCTTGCGGTGGCATGGCTAACCCGGCATCATCTTTAGAGGTTTCTCCTTGCCCCACTTCATCAGCCATTTGTGGAGAGAACGAATAGTCCCAAACTAAAGAGCCTGCTGGACCCAGAGCTCCATTTACCAAAGAGTCGTGTAGCCCCCCTTGTTTCCAGACAGTCCCGTCATTTACAGATACCTCCTCACTCATCTCTTCTTCATCCAGCCGTAGGCTGCTCGTATCGCTTCTATCTTCTGCCCAATCTTTCCCATGGCTCTTATCCCCGGAAGAGTAAGAGGGATCTGACATACAATAGAATTTGTCGCCAGAATCTGCTTCTTCAGTACCGACTGCAGCCAATTGGTCCAGATTCTGCGAGCCCTGAATTCCTTCTTCCCACCCTTTCCAGAAGGCTACTGTCAAAATTATGGCTTTTGACCTCCAGTACCTGACCGGTCACTAAAGAGTTAACAAATGGCATTGCTGCAGAAACAGATATCTTTGGTGTCATTTGCCAATACTGCATCTCTTGAAGTCTCAATTCTTGCCGAACCAAGCTCACACTCCAGTGAAAAAATAACCACTTGATTATTTCCTTCAATAATAATCCTAGTGCTCTGCACATCACCTCTCAAGCCCTCCCAACAGCCCTTGACTGCCCCCTGCCAACATTCGCCTCATCCAAAGCCACCCCTGAAGTGTAATCAATACTTTCTGCTGTCGAAAGTGTCAGTCCCGCGACAACATTATTTCCAGAGCATTTTGAGATATTGTTGCCACTATCCACCGGAGCGTTGGCAGCCTCCACAGGGTTAGGTTTGGGTGGGCATGGGGTGGGGGCGGGGGGCGGGGAGGCACTGGAGGTGTTTGATGTGTTTTTGCTTAATATGGTTAGGGTACCTGCTTTTACGTCAGAGAAAATAATCTTTTTCATGGACAAGGAACATAGCCCTGGGAATGGAGTGGTCCGACTTGAGTTACTATTTTTCAGATACACTGGTGACTGGTTGATTACGTATCTATACATGGAATATATGTGGTCTGATTGATAGGAGGAAAAGAGGGGTGACTGTTCAAATCTTGCAGGTTATGCATATTGACTTGCTTACAAGAAACCCATATCCTTTGGAATAATCTGGGGTGGTTGAGGGATCTGGGTTTGGATGTGCCTGCCTGTACTAGACAAAGTACAATGACTAAAGGGGTAGCTATACTGGCTAAGCATAGTCTAGGAGTTTGTAATTGGGCAACTGAGGATGTTCTGGGGCGGTGGGCCATTGTTGAAATACTGGTCAATGGTTCTTCTTTGTCAATTTGCTCTATTTATGGATCTAACCTAGATGAGCAGGAAGTGATGCATTACTTGAGTGTTGAACTAGCATTATCCCTTAATTCTTTGTGGAGACTTTAATTTACACTTCAATAGTTGTTTTGACATAACTAGTAATCTTCCATATAGGGGTAATAAAGCAAAAGTCTTCAAAGCTCATCAAAGGCCAGTTAAGGAGCTTGGGCTGGTAAATGTGTGGTACAGGCACAACAGAGAGGATCCTGGAGCTACTTTTTATTCAGCTCTCCATAAAAAATGTGTGCGTCTGGAGTTTTGTTTTTGTTTCTGTGGGAAAAGCTGAGAATACTAAGATTGAGATCACACCCAGGGTTATCTCAGATCATAACCCAGTACTTTTAGAATTACCAGTCAGCTCTAAGATTCAACAAAAGTCCTGGACTTTTGAAAGAAAATTATTACTGGATTCAGCATATTGTGCGCACATGTGAAAATGGATTCAAGAGTTTTTTTTAAATTAATAGGGACACAGCTTACGATCCCATTGTATGGGATGCTTTACGGCCGGGGTATGGGGGGAGACACTCAGTTACTCTTTATTTAATCCGCGGAAAACTCTTGGGGAAATTAAGGGTTGGGTTGAACAGTTAAGATTATTAGAAATAGAACTCATGGGGAAAATAACAAGGCATCTAATCTTGAGGAAACTCACAAGGCTATTGCTATTTTAAAAATGAAAATTCATCAGCACTTTGCCGAGAAGTTAGCTGCCAAATTTGCCCTCTACAGGGCTCAAGTATATGAAATCGGGAAAAATACCGGTAGACTATATATATAAAATCAATATAACAAAATTAATCTAAGAACTAATGTTAAAAGTGACAGTCACAGTTGGGTGAGTAAAATGGTGTGAGCAGTACTGGGCAGTTAGCCCTCCATGCTATTTTCTAAATTTTAAAGCTGATTTTAAAAAGCCAATCACAAATAAGGTACTATCGGCGTTTAGCAATTGTAAATAACAAAGTGCGGGTCTAACCTGGGTAAAGTTAATTTTTTTAAGGAGGCTTAAGATAAAACCTCCGAGGTAGATCATAAAAAGAACAGATAAATAAAAAGTGCAACAAATCCTGCGGAGACTCATTGTCGCAGCCGCAGGCTGGTAGCACTTGACCTCGGTGACAGCCCTTTGGGACAGCTAACTTTAAATGGAAGAAATCCAATCTGAACCTAGTTAACAGATGGCGATCAAAGCCTGACATTGGCCAGGATAAGTAAGGCTCCGTGTGCGGAGTAGTTTTCAAGATGACATATTTCCGGACACTACATTTATTTAATTCCGACTCTTCACAAGACAGGTATCGATAGAGTTTTCCTCACAAACTCTACGTCAGCAGGCCTGATGGAATCTGGATTTAAAAAGAGTTCTGGTCGTCCCATACTAAGAAAACAATCTTTCAAATACTTTAACCAGGGAATATTAAGCATATTATCCCACGATAAAGCGCCTCTTTGGAGAAGATGATTTAAAGGCAGGTCTTTATTTAGCCAGCATTTTAGCCAGCAAATTAGTGGACGTAGTGCTATAGTATCACTGAGAAAGGGAATATCAGATTCTTCATGCACTATTAAGTTGGAAGTTCCCCTCAGGACCCCCAACAGTTGTTTCAAAAAGTTGTCTTCTGCCACCACAAGGTCATTAACTGCCACATACCCCCAGAGTTCGCTACCGTAACAGCCTATCGCCACACTCTTTGCCTGATAGATCTTTAACAGAGCAGCAATAGGGCGTTTGCCCATTTTCGTGGCAAAATTAAAGATAGCCGGTAGACTATTAGCAAAGAGATTGCAGCAAAGGGAAGTAGCTAATTGAATCTAGAGAAATAAGGATCATCTTGATCAGATTCAGGATTCCCCAGAAGAAGTTTTAGGCGTGTTTAGTAGGTATTATCATCATTTATACAAAGGGAGGGACTATTGGTGGAAATGATATGATACAGGAATTTAGTTCAGAAGCAGAGACAAACAAGGTCACATTTGATCAGAATGAAAATTGGCTGCACATATTACTTGGGAAGAAGTGGAGGTAGGCATAATGTCCTTAGCTACCGGAAAAGCGCTAGGTCTGGGCGGTATCCCACTTAAATATTTCAAGACATTTCAGCAGGTGCTTCGACCAGAACCTATTTTATTATTCCAATCTGCTCAACGGGGTTCTGTTCCAGATTCCTGGCAAAAAACTACTATAATTGTTTAAAAAAAAAAAAAAAACCTGAGCTGTACCCTTCTTCATACCGACCTATTTCTTTTATCAATTCGGATAGTAAGACTTTAAAAAAAATTATGGCCTGTTGGTTAGGAAAGGTTATTACCTCTTTAGTTTCAGATTATAAGCATGGGTTTATTCCTGGAAGGGATACAGTCGACCATGTGAGACGCGTAGTAGCGCTTTAGACTGGGCTCAGGCAACGGAGTCTTGGTTGGGGGTGATCCTGTTGGACGCCGAGAAGGCGTTCAACAGGGTCTCCTGGCGGTTCCTGTGGGATGTTATGCACTGGAAGGGGTTCTGTTAGGAATTTATCCAAGCAGTGAAGGCTTTATATAGAAGCCTAGTGGCAGTCATACGTATCTCTGGACAGGAGTCAAGACCATTCATTATTAGCAGAGGTACCAGGCAGGGGCGTCCACGTGATTCTGGAGTTCTGGCCGCATTCATTTTAGCAGTGCTGTTGGGAATAGTGAAGCGCTGTGTTCTTCTCGTGCCTTAGAAGAACTCGGCTGAGCGCGAACCGTTCCTTGTTCTACGCCCGCACGCGGCTGCGGCGGGCAGAGGTGTTTCTCCCTGCTCGGCTGAGCAAGATCACCGTCAGCAACATTCCGCTCGCGGCTGTGGCGGAAATGAGTATACATTACTTTCTGCTCAGGTTGAGCAAAGGCTGGCTCTATTTCTCCCGCTTGCGGCTGCAGTGGTGAGAGAACGGAGCGGTATTTATTCTGAATATTTTCCCCTTGCGGCTGCAGAGGAATTCCTGGATTTTGGTCCTGTGTTACACGAGGTGATCGTGAGATACCCAGCTATCAGAAGGTATTGTGTTGTGGCGTTAAATTACTTTCTTGGATCTTGGCTCCCTATATGGGAAGCATGCATAACAAACGAATTCATAGTGTCTAATTACCTATTGGGAAGTACTGGACATTCTGAGGAATACCGAGTAACAGGAACTCTAAATACTTTTTCTGCTGAACTTTATTCTTGGAGTCTGTTTCTTTTTTCTGGAACCTTTGGATGTGGACATTTGCTTTTTGAACCTATTTTTGTTTTGGGTATCGTGGGGAATGAACGTGAGTATTGAAGTATAACTGTCGAATCTTTATTTGTCTCAGAGGCGTTACTAGAGGTGGTGTTGATAATCGGATCTTGCATTTTTTAGGCGGTAGGGGTTCCTTTGACATTAAAAGAGGTATCTTATGGGAAGCATTGGAACCACTTCTTGGGGAGAAAACCATACAGGTATATTCAGGCTTCTAGTGAGACCATACTGAGAGTAGACAGGATTGTCATACAGTATTCATGTTGTGCTTTTATCGTTTCAGGTAATCCCTTTCCACCGCTGACCCCACCCTTACCTATCCCTCGCTTGATTACCTTTATGCTCTGTTTGATTTTTTAGTCAGAGTGTGGGGAAGTCAGGAGGTGGACCCCATTGAGCATAACCCTGATCTCGAGGAGCTGAAGTAGATGTGACAGGGGGTTGGGGCGAAGATCTATGCTACTTTGCAGTTGTCTTGGATATGGTTCCCAGTAAAGTCAGGTGTGAAAATAGAAAACGTTGCCTTAGACAACTAGAATCAAGGTACATCCTCTAATTGAACACAAACACTCCAGTAAGATTCCTCCAAAGGGTAAGTTGCAGCTGCGAAATGTGGTGGTTCAGCGTGTCCCCAGTCTGTGAGGTTTTCCAAAGCGTTTGCCACTGCTAACGCTGAACAACTTGTGGGGTGAGGACTCAAGTGCGCTGTGGTCCCGCACAAAATATCCAAATCCAAGTTCCCTTCGACAGGAAGAAGAACAAGCCACTCAGGTACCAGGTCCAGCACACTTTAATTGACTTTCAGGGCATGACGCGTTTCGTTTTAAAACTGTTTCAAATGCCTTTCATTATTGAAAACTCGCAAATGTCCACCTTTAAACCAGGTTACTTCGCTACGATTGGCTGAAATTTTCTGGCAGGTACTAGGGAGTGTCTCAAAACTCAGCGCTCCTTAGTCTCCAGTAAGGCAGGCAAACACTGTTGGTACTACCCCAGTGGGCGGTGCCTGCCTCTTCTCCCTTAGCACCTGGGTCTTCCAAGGGGCAAGCGGCTGACCTGGACCTTTCAACCCCCCATCAAAGCACAACCGCTGCCTCGGAGCGTCTCAACAGTGCAAGAAACTCCCTTGTGTAGTCGCGGTCCCTCCAAAGGGTAGGTTGCAGCTGCGAAATGTGGTGGTTCAACGTGTCCCCAGTCTGTGAGATTTTCCAAAGCGTTTACCACTGCTAACGCTGAACAACTTGTGGGGTGAAGGCTCAAGTGCACAGTGGCCACACACAAAAATATCCAAATCCAAGTTCCCTTCGACAGAAAGAAGAACAAGCCACTCAGGTACCAGGTCCAGCACACTTTAATTAGCTTTTAGGGCGTGACGCTTTTCGTAGTAAAACTTTTTCAAATGCCTTTCATTATTGAAAATTCACAAATGTCCACCTTCAAACCAGGTTACTTCGCTACGATTGGCTGAAGTTTTCTGGCAGGTATTAGGAAGTGTCTCAAAACTCGGCGCTCCGAGTCTCCAGTAAGGCAGGCACACATCGTTGGTACTACCCCAGTGGGCGGTGCCTGCCTCTTCTCCCCTAGCACCTGGGTCTTCCAAGTGGGCAAGCGGCTGACCTGGACATCTCACCACCCCATCAAAGCGCTACCGCTGCCTCGGAGTGTCTCAACAGTACAAGAAACTCCCTCATGTAGTCACGGTCCCTCCATAGGGTAGGTTGCAGTTGTCTTGGATATGGTTCCCAGCAGAGTCAGGTGTGGGAATAGAAAACTTTGCCTTAGACAACTAGAATCGAGGTATGTCCTCTAATTGAACACAAACACTCCAGTAAGAATAAATATTGAAGAGGATTTGTTTGTCAGTTGTAGGCGGAGCATTGAACTCAAATTTTGAAATTACCTCAGCTATGTTCAATATCAAGGCATGTAGATGTTTTGTGTAGTTGTGCCAGTGTAAGTATTTCGGGACTACATCCAAACAGAATGATGGTGGTTTAATTCATTGAATAGTAGAATAGATTTTATTAATTTTCACCAGGAGTTGATATATTAATTTAACAGTTATGTCTTATTTGTCTGAAATTCACTTTTGAGGATTATTGCACTTTTTTGTGCTTTAAGGTTTTTTCCTTCTTTTTTTGGGAGGGAGCTTTTAATTGGGCTCTGCTTTTAGTGTGTTTGAGGTGGTGCAACATGTGCATGGGGCCTAATTTGTAGATGTGTCATTTGAGCTATGTTTAAGTATATAACTGAATGTGTAGTAACAGTGTGATTTCATGATTTTGGTTTTAATTCAGCAAACCTCACCTATGGAAACATCCATGGGCATAATATGGATTCTTTCCCACTGTGGCTCAATTCCAGAACTGAATATAGGCATCTGAGAGCTGGTTGTACGTTTGGTGTTCATGGTATTAATTTTGATTTATCTTAATAACTAGGTGAAGGATTTTACACACAGCTTCTTTGCACATAGCCATTTTGTACACAGCTTTTCTGCACATAACCTATTTTGCACACAGCTATTTTGCTCATTGACATTTGCACAATTTTGCACAAACGTGAAAGATGAAATGGTGTGATGTTGCAGAGAATGTGACTTGTTATTATGACAATAAGAAATATTGGGATTTTTTAAAATGTTTTTAGAAATGAAATGCTATTCACAATAATGGTAAAATTGTAACACAAGTACAAAGGAATGCAGCAGATTTCATGAAAGTAGTGAATCTTTCTGGTATTTCGATGAAATATTGAGTTGCACATGTCACTTTAAGAAATCCTGAAAAAGTGGTGTATAAAAGGAACAAAATGGTGATTGCTCTTTGTTGTGAGAAAGTCCGCCTGAACGGCCTAAATGGGTTACCTAGGAAGCTCAATGTTGCTACAGTAAAGACAAAGTATTGTGAAACCGATTGTGGAATTATATATATATATATATATATATATATATATATATATATATATATATATATATATATATATATATATATATATATATATATATATATATATAGCAACAATTTTCCTGTCTACCCTCCCGGGCACAGAAAAAGGTCGGGACACTCCAGGATGCTCAAATTCCTTTAATCACCAACAATGGTTAACAAAAGCCGACGCGTTTCGCCGTAAGGCTTGATCACCGTGACCAGAGATGCAGGCTTCTTTTTTGTGCATGGGAGAGTCGTGCCTCGCTCACCATTGAATGTTCTTTATTTTGTATCTTCGCATCAATTAGTGGGCGTGGCAACATTTAGCCACAAAAAAGAAGCCTGCATCTCTGCATCCCGTCCTACTAAGGAACAAAACAGACTAAATTTGACTTTTGAAACAATGTACCCACTAAAGGTTAGTCACATGTACTCACCATTAGGACTATAAGTCCCAGCATACAATCGGGCTAAATGTTGCCACGCCCACTAATTGATGCGAAGATACAAAATAAAGAACATTCAATGGTGAGCCCACAGTGTTTCTGAGTCTGCCTAAGAAGAAGAGGCGTGATGCCTCGAAACGCGTCGGCTTTATTCATGAATTAAGGGGCACAGAAAGGCAAGCTACAGCTAGGCTGACAAAAGACGCAGAGCGCCGTTGAGTGCCCTCCCGCTGCTGAAGGGCAATTTGTTTTCCAGAAATTTCACGGCGGCCCGTGCCGTGGGGATTGAGCACCATTTTCTAACAGGAAGGAAAAGGCTGTGGAGTGGAACTTTCTCCAAACCACGAGGCACGACGCTCCCATGCACAAATAAAGAAGCCTGCATCTCTGCATCCCGTCCTACTAAGGAACAAAACGGACTAAATTTGACTTTTGAAACAATGTACCCACTAAAGGTTAGTCACATGTACTCACCATTAGGACTATAAGCCCCAGCATACAATCGAGCTAAATGTTGCCACGCCCACTAATTGATGCGAAGATACAAAATAAAGAACATTCAATGGTGAGCCCACAGTGTTTCTGAGTCTGCCTAAGAAGAAGAGGCGTGATGCCTCGAAACCCGTCGGCTTTATTCATGAATTAAGGGGCACAGAGAGGCGAGCTGCAGCGAGGCTGACAAAAGACGGAGAGCGCCGTTGAGTGCCCTCCTGCTGCTGAAGGGCAATTTGTTTTCCAGAAATTTCACGGCGGCCCGTGCCGTGGGGATTGTGCACCATTTTCTAACAGGAAGGAAAAGGCTGTGGAGTGGAACTTTCTCCAAACCACGAGGCACGACGCTCCCATGCACAAAAAATAAAGAAGCCTGCATCTCTGCATCCCGTCCTACTAAGGAACAAAACGGACTAAATTTGACTTTTGAAACAATGTACACACTAAAGGTTAGTCACATGTACTCACCATTAGGACTATAAGTCCCAGCATACAATCGGGCTAAATGTTGCCACGCCCACTAATTGATGCGAAGATACAAAATAAAGAACATTCAATGGTGAGCCCACAGTGTTTCTGAGTCTGCCTAAGAAGAAGAGGCGTGATGCCTCGAAACGCGTCGGCTTTATTCATGAATTAAGGGGCACAGAGAGGCGAGCTGCAGCGAGGCTGACAAAAGACGGAGAGCGCCGTTGAGTGCCCTCCCGCTGCTGAAGGGCAATTTGTTTTCCATATATATATATATATATATATATATATATATATATATATATATATATATATATATATATATATTATTTTTTTTTTCACTGAAAAAAACATAGGTTTTTGGCCCATTATAAATGCAAAAACCACAGTTGATGGACAGAATGCAGAGCAATGTCATACATTCACCCCAGTACAGAGATCTGGGCCTAAATCCATCTTTTTTTTGCACTCCACACCACCCCAGTTCAGACATGCAAATCAGTCCAGCCCGAACTGCCAAGCCATGCCTTCCCTGGACCGGAAACAAGCTTCATTATAGGCCCATTATAGTTAGGAATTAGCATTTAAAAAACCTTAGAAATTCACTGAAAAAAACATGGGTTTCATAGTTAGCTGGACATTTCACTCGTACATAACCATTGAAATTCCTCTGTTATAGTTAGTTCTGCTAACTATAACTCGCGCGCCCGCATTGCACTGCTGATGATGTCCCATATTACATCATTCATGACATGGTCAGTGACATCACTGATGACATCACTGTTGACATCATCCAGTGAATGTGGTTTGGTTTGATATTTAAATATGTATATATATATTAATCTGCACAATGAGTGGATGTATAAGTGTCTGGATGGAGGATTTAGTAGCTATGTGATTGACTGTTTAAGAGTCTAATTTAAAGTCTCTCACTAAATACATGTGTTAATGACTAAACTGTGTGAATGTCTGTATCACTCTGCCTGTTGTTTTGTACACTGCTGCATCAGTTGGTTACTAGGTACATGAAAGTCTATATTAGTTATTGATTAGTTGGCTGAGTATTTGTATGGGAGAGTGAATGTGTGTGTGTGGTTGTGTGGGGTGTGTGTGACTGTGCAAAGATGTGTGAATAGTTGATTCACTAGGTATATGAGGTTAAGAGTGCATGTGGAAACAGTTGTTTGGGTGAGTGAGTGTGTTTATGAGTGTGTTTATAAGCAAATGTATCTGTCAGTGGTACATGTCCAATGAAGTAGAAAAATAAAAGGCAGTGTATGTGACAGTTGTTGTATATAAATAACTATACATAAGAGTCAGTGATTGCGTGACTGACTGTATGGATGTATACTTGTAATAGTGATTTTATAAGACACTAAGTATGAGTTACTATCTGTTGAATAAATGAAGTAGTGTTTGTATAAGTGTGTAGCTGGGTAAATGTAAGTGTGATCAATTGTTTGCATAAGTGAGTCGGATGACTGCATAACTAATTAGGATATTTGCTGGTGTGTCAATGTCGAAATATATATAATATATTTATATGTAATATATATGTATAAATGCATTTGATAGTGTTCTATTGACCAATGACAGAATGTATGAGCGAATCTATAGGTGAGTGATTAGATATGTGTGTAAACCTAGGAATCAGTGAGTGGATTTTTGGAATTTGTATTGGTGTGTCAATGGTTTCAAAAATAGTACTTTGTATTTTAAAGTGAGTGATAAAAGGTTATACTACTGAGTGATGAGGTGTATCAGATTGTCACATGGATGATGTTATCAACGATGTTATCAGTGATATCATCAGTGATGTCATTTGAGATGTCATGAATGATGTAATATGTGACATCATCAGCAGTGCATTGCGGACGCTCGAGTTATAGTTAGCAGAACTAACTATAACTGAGGAATTTCAATGGTTTTGTACGAGTGAAATGTCCAGCTAACTATAACACTCCTGAAACCTAAGTTTTTTTTCTGTGAATTTCAAAGTTTTTTAATTGCTAATTTTTAACTTTAACGTAACTGAAACCTATGTTTTTTTTCAAGTGAATTTCAAAGCTTTTTTAAATGCTAGTTTCTAACTATGTCTACAGAGGTAGGACATGTGAAGAAAGAAGAAAAAACACACATAAAGAAGAAAAAAAAGAAATGCAGAAAGAAGCAACAGAAGTCCTCAAAGACGAAGAAAAGTGCAGGAAGGAGAAAGACGTGCAAAAAGAACAAACAGAGGAGCAGAGAGAGGCTTTGTTGCAAATTCATCCTGTACCCTCAACTTTTTCAGATGGGTACTGGTGGTAACTGACTCTGGCTAACCAGTCATGGAGCCAGTGCTAACTAAAAGACACTTAGAATACAGTTAAAGCACCTACATAAACTAGGGAACACTATGCGTTGGGGTACCCTTGTTAGTAGCATGACCTCCTCTGTAAGCCCCTAGTATATAATAGGGCAGGGGGATTAAAACTACCTCTTAAAACGCACCACAGGGCGAGTTTGTACACTGGTGAAGGGAGGTGGGGGGCTGAGCTGAAGTTTGCAAACACGCCCTTTGGCCATTTTAATTTTGGGGATAAAGTACCCTTGAATCCTGAGTGTCCCTTGGGTACAGCTAACCCATCGGGTATGTCTAGTTAGCATCAGAGAGCTGCATTGCAGAAAAAATGGGCACGGCCTGGACCACCTCTCAGCAAGGCAGCGCAATAGCACTTACTGGAAGCACCAGGTGGACTAGTTGCTCCCATGGGCCCTCAGGATGGAATGGGAATTATATCCCCAACTTAAAACGCGACATAGGCGTGTTTGCACACCCCACCTCAGGCCCCGTCCCCACTGTGTAAACACGCCCTGTGGCCGTTTTAAGTTGGGAGATTAACTCCCCTTGAGTTCTGAGGGTCCCTCAGGTCAAATTAGTTGACTCGTTACGTCCAGTAAGCACCATAGCAGAGAGGTGTATAAAGGGGCGCAGCCTACACCACCTCTCTGCAACGCAGCACAGTGGCGCTTACTGGAAGCACCTGGTGGGATAGTTGGCCACCAGGGTCCCTGAGGATTGAAGGGAAATTATTTCCCCAACCTAAAACGCGCCACAGGGTGTGTTTGCACACGTCACCTCAGGCCCCGTCCCCTCCCTTCACCACTGTGTAAACACGCCCTGTAACCGTTCTAAGTAGAGAGATTAAGTCTCCTTGAATCCTAAGGGTCCCTAGGGTCAAACTAGCTCACTAGGTACCTCCAGTAAGCGCCACAGAGCTGTGTTGCAGAGAGGTGTTAAAAGGGGCGTGGCCTCTGAACACCTGTCTGCAACGCAGCTCCCTGGCGCATACTGGAGATACCTGTTGGGCTAGTTGGCCCTCAGGGAACCTCAGTATTGAAAGAGAGTTAATCTCCCAACTTAAAACGTGCCATGGGGTGCGTTTGCACAGTGGTGAAGGAAGGGGGCGTGGCCTGAGGTGAAAAGTGTGCAAACACACCATGTGGCGCGGTTTAAGTTTGGGAATTAATTCCTCCTCAATCATGAGGGTCCCTGGAGGCCAGCAAGCCCACCAGGTACCTCCAGTATGCGCCAGAGAGCTGCTTTGCAGAGAGGTGTTCAGAGGCCATGCCCCTTTTTACCACACTCTGCAACGCAGCTCCGTTGCGCTTACTGGAGGAACCTGGTGGGCTAGTTGGCCCCCCAGGGACCCTCAGGATTGAAGAGGAATTAATTCCCCAACTTAAAGTGCGCCACAGGGTGTGTTTGCACACATGTCAACTCAGGCCCCACCCCCTCCCTTCACCACTGTGCAAACACACCCCGTGGCACGTTTCAAGTTGGGGAATTAACTCCCCTTGAATACTGAAGGTCCCTGGGATGCAATTAGCCCACCAGCTACCTCCAATAAGCACCACAGAGCTGCGTTGCACAGAGGTGTAAAAAGGGACGTGGCCTCAGATCACCTCTCTGCAAAGCAGCCCCCTGGCACATACTGGAGGTTCCTGGTTTGCTAGTTGGCCCCCAGGGACCCCAAGTATTCAAGGGGAATTTGTTCCCCTTCTGCAAACCCGCCAGGGGTCGCGTTTGCAGAGTGCTCAAAGGAAAGGGGCGTGACGTCTGGCGCGATGCCGGTCTTTTTTTAATTTTATTTTTAAGAAGGGGGGCTGTGTGGCCCCCTTTTTTTCCTAATATTCTTGGCCCTGGGGACCCCATCCCCGAGGGCCTGCCCCCAATATTTATTTTTTTATTTTGGGAAGCGGGCCGCGTGGCCCCTCTCCCGAGGCCAAAGTCTGCACCCGGGGACCCCATCCCCCGGGGCATGGCCATATTGTTTTATATTTATTTTTTAGGAGGGGGGCTGCATTTCCCCCTCCCGGGCCACGTGAAGCCCCAGGGACCCCATCCCCCAGGGCTGGCCCTCTCCGTTCGGGACAGTGGGGGTGTCACCAATCCCCCCACAGTCCCTGCTAGCTCCATGCGGGAGCCGGCATTCCTTTTCCACATGGGGAGCTGCTAAGATTCAGCTCCCTGTGTGGAAAAGCAATCTGGCTTGAATTTTGAAATAGAGAGCAGGTTTTCATGCTCTCTCTTTCAAAATTCAAACCAAGTTTGCTATGGCAGGGCGGGAGCCGAGAGGCTCCCGCTCTGCCATAGCAAACTACAGTGTCCCGGGGATGGGCACCCCGGGGCACTGCAGGAGCAGCCCTGGGGGGTGGCGGTCCCCAGGGCCATGACAAGCCTCCAGGAGGGGGGCCGCGTGGCCCCCCTCCCACAATCTACAAATCCCCAAGGGGTGGTGGTCCCTGGGGTTAGGGGGTCCTTCAGGGACCCCCCAATTTAAATATTTAGAGCCCCGGGCAGGTGGCGGTCCCCGGGGCGTGTGGGGGGACTTGAGCCCCCCCACACAGGGTATTTAAAAAAAAAATAAAGGCCGGGGGATGGCGGTCCCCGGGGCTGCGGGGGGCAGGGTGCCCCCCTGCAAACAAAAATTAAGTCAAGCCCGGGGGTGGCACTCCCCAGGGCTTAGGGGGGCCTTAGAGGCTCCCCCATCATTACGTAAACAAGCCCCGGGAGTGGCGGTCCCCGGGGCTTGCGGGGGGCCATGTGCCCCCTGCAACTAATAATGCCACCCCCACACTTTTTTTATCATGCCCCCGGGACTTACCCCTCCAGGGGCTAATTACCAACCAAGCGCTGGAGCCTGTGCTTCGTTTTTTTTATCAGCAGGATCCTCGCACCCTGTGAGGATCTTGCCATTAGAAAAAAAAATTAATGCGGGGGACCTTGGGGGTCCTTGTGGGACCCCCTGAGCAGGCCTAGGGGTCAGGGTGTTTCTACCCTGCCCCCTTTTTGCATTTTGCGCATTTTTCTACAGAGGAACAAGAATGGCTGCCAACACTTCCTGGTTTTGACAGCCAATTAGCATAAAGCTTGTCATTGGGAGGGTGCGCGGATCTTGCGCGGCCATAAATATATATTTGATTTTACTTTTGATTTTCTCAGCAACTACTGAACAGATTTACACCATTTAGCAAAAAAGGCACGATTCTGAAGCAAGGGCTACCTCTTTGCAAAATTTGGTGTAATTCCGTTCAGCAGTTCAGGCTGTAGCTGCGACTAAAAGTTCCTATGGAAAATTGCATGGGGAAAACACGTTTTGGAGCCCCACTTTTTTTTCGGCCACCACTTGACGAATCACTCTGAGAATTTCAGGATAGGAGCGGACCAGAGCTGGCCAAAAGTTTTCAAAATTTCACGAAGATTCGTCAACCGGCATCAAAGTTATTTGGAATAGAATGTTGCGTTTTTCCTATGGAAAATAGGTCCTAACTATAACTACCTACTGGCGACTGCCAGTAGGTAATATATATATATATATATATATATATATACAGGTGACCAAGTCCTCTGAGCAGGCCGAAACGTTATGCTGGTGGCGATGCATTTGAATTAAATCAAAAACTTTCTTCACCTGAAGACTTGGGTCAGCTTTCGTTTTTCTGGATCGGCGGTTCCCCGGAACATTGGGGTTTGCTGGTTCGCGCTGAACGAGTGCAGCTTGATATATATATACATACATATACATATATATATATATATATATAAATACATATTTGAATATATTTCATTTATATTATATTTAAATTATGTAATAATGTATTCAACATTTACGACTTTAAAGTCTATTAAAAAAATTATATTTGTGTCTATTTTTCATGACATTAGAGTCAACAATATTTTTTCTGATGTGTTTGCACTATATAGGATCACAATATTATTGAAAAATATATTTTGTTTCTGATAATTTTGACAACAATATTCCTTACAACGATATTGTGTCACTGCTCCACCATTGCAACGGGACTATGGGAGTTGGAGTGGAAGTGTGGGTAAAGCCTAGAAGACCAGATGTTGGAGGAGAAGAAGACTAATGTTTAAGTGTACACTTGCACCACCAGTGTAATTCCAGTTTTGTTTTTGTTGCGTGCTCCTTGGGTGAGCACTCCGTCGTGCACGTGATAATATTATTGAAAAGCGTACCCCTACATTGGGGAACGTCCCCTGGTCGCTGCTGTGTTCCCTGTAAGGGTTCAATTGTTCAATCCTTGGTTTTTACAGGGCAAATTGGGATAGCCATCCGCTGTTCCATTGGTTTTGAATCAGTATTTTTTTATTTCCAAGTTTAGAGTTAATGTTCACTCAAATTTCATATTATTTCAGTATCCAAATACATGTTACTGCTTTGTCCAATGCATTTCGGCTACTTAAAGCCTTCATAAGGGAACATGTGTCTAGATGTAAATATATGGTTTCAATGCATGAGGATACGTTAATGCTATTACTAAACAATAATGCCATGGTGAGACCATGTGCAAATGACATTATTCGTGCCACAAAAATGTTCAGTGTGACTCCTTCGGCTTGGTTAACTAATCCGTTTGGTGTGTTGTTTTTAGCAGTTCTTCAACTTGGGTTAGGTGAAGGTCTGTGCTTAACTAAGCTTGTGGCTAAAAACAAAATCAAGTCAGAGTGAGCTGAAATAAACAAAGTATCAATAATGGTGCTCCAGTGTGTAGCCGGTCGTGTTTACTCAGTCAATTGCAGGCTTGATGATATCTTATGTACGTGGTGAACTCGCTGTGAGCCAAGTGTGTACCGAGTGCCGTGCGTGTAGTTGTTCCCGTAATCGTCAATATCGTGCATGCTCGCATTTCTGTAACGTTGTAAACGCCGCTTAGCCATTAGGGAGCTCTATCGAGTGTGCGTACTTACTTGGAGATGTATTCAGTATCGAGTCCCATTCACTGTGTGCTTGAAGGAAAATGCCGATTTGCGAGTGTACCATGCAGTGGTTAGTTACAAGTTACAGCTTCATTGAGGGTAGGTGGCGGTCCCCGGGGCGTGTGGGGGGGCTTGAGCCCCCCCACACAGGGTATTTTTTTTAAAAATAAAGCACCGGGGGATGGCGGTCTCCGGGGCTGCAGGGGGCAGTGTGCCCCCCTGCAAACAAAAATTAAGTCGAGCCCTGGGTGTGGCGGTCCCTGGGGCTTGGGGAGGCCTTAGAGGCACCCCATCATTACGTTAACAAGCCCCGGGGGTGGCGGTCCCCGGGGCTTGCGGGAGGCCATGTGCCTCCCGCAACTAATAATGCCACCCCCATACTTTTTTTTGTCATGCCCCGGGACTTACCCCTCCAGGGGCTAATTACCAACCAAGCGCTGGAGCCTGTGCTTCGTTTTTTTTATCAGCAGGATCCTCGCACCCTGTGAGGATCTTGCCATTAAAAAAAAATAATTGGGTGGACCTTGGAGGTCCTTGTGGGACCCCCTGAGCAGGCCTAGGGGGTCAGGGTGTTTCTACCCTGCCCCCTTTTTGCATTTTTTGCATTTTTTTTACCGAGGCACAAGATGGCTGCACACACTTCCTGGTTTGGAGTGTTGACAGCCAATTAGCATAAAGCTTGTCATCGGAAGGGTGCCCGGATCCTGCGCGGCCATAGATATATATTTGATTTTACTTTTGATTTTCTCAGCAACTACTGAACAGATTTACACCATTTAATAAAAAGGCACGATTCTGAAGCAAGGGCTACCTCTTTGCCAAATTTGGTGTAATTCCGTTCAGCAGTTCAGGCTGTAGCTGCGACTGAAAGTTCCCATGGAAAATTGCATGGGGAAAACACGTTTTGGAGCCCCACTTTTTTCTCGGCTCACACTTGACGAATCACTCTGAGAATTTCAGGACAGGAGCGGACCGGAGCTGGCCAAAAGTTTTGAAAGGTTTACGAAGATTCGTCAACCGGCACCAAAGTTATTGGGAATAGAATGTTGCATTTTTCCTATGGAAAATAGGTCCTAACTATAACTACCTACTGGCGACTGCCAATAGGTAATATATATATATACAAATATATGTAAATACATATTTGAATATATTTCATTTATATTATATTTAAATTATGTAATAACGTATTCATCATTTACGACTTTAAAGTCTATTAAAAAAAACTATATTTGCGTCTATGTTTCATGACATTAGAGTCTACAATATTTTTTCTGATATGTTTGCACTATATAGGATAACAATATCATTGCAAAATATATTTTGTTTCTGATAATTTTGACAACAATATTCCTTACAATGATATTGTGTCACTGCTCCACCATTGCAGCGGGACTATGGGAGTAGGAGTGGAAGTGTGGGTAAAGCCTAGAAGACCAGATGTTGGAGGAGAAGAAGAGTAATGTTTAAGTGTACACTTGCACCACCAGTGTAATTCCAGTTTTGTTTTTGTTGCGTGCTCCTTGGGTGTGCACTCCGTCGTGCACGTGATAATATTATTGAAAAGCGTACCCCTACATTGGGGAACGTCCCCTGGTCACTGATGTGTCCCCTGTAAGGGTTCAATTGTTCAGTCCTTGGTTTTTAATGGAAAAATTGGGATAACCATCCGCTATTCCATTGTTTTTGAATCAGTATTTTTTTTTTCAAGTTTAGAGTTGATGTTCGCTTTAATTTCATATTATTTCAGTATCCAAATACATGTTACTACTTTGTCCAATGCATTTCGGCTCCTTAAAGCCTTCATCAGGGAACATGTGTCTAGAAGTAAATATATGGTTTCAATACATGAGGATACGTTAATGCTATTACTAAACAATAATGCTATGGTGAGACCGTATGTAAATTACGTTATTCGTGCCACAAAAATGTTCAGTGTGACTCCTTCGGCTTGGTTAACTAATCCGTTTGGTGTGTTGTTATTAGCAGTTCTTCAACTTGGGTTAGGTGAAGGTTTGTGCTTAACTAAGCTTGTGGCTAAAAACGAAACCAAGTCAGAGTGCACTAAAATAATCAAGGTATCAATAATGGTGCTCCGGTTTGTAGCCGATCGTGTTTACTCAGTCGATTGCAGGCTTGATGATATCTTATGTACGTGGTGAACTCGCTGTGAGCCAAGTGTGTACCGAGTGCCGTGCGTGTAGTTGTTCCCGTAATCGTCAATATCGTGCATGCTCGCCTTTCTGTAACGTTGTAAACGCCGCTTAGCCATTAGGGAGCTCTACCGAGTGTGCGTACTTACTTGGAGATGTATTCAGTATCGAGTCCCATTCACTGTGTGCTTGAAAGAAAATGACGATTTGCGAATGTACCATGCAGTGGTTAGTTACAGCTTCATTAATGAAAGCACTATAGCGGATGGCTATCTCAACAATTTTTCCAGTAAAAACCAAGGATTGAACAATTGAACCCCTACAGGGGACACAACAGTGACCAGGGGACGTTCCCCAATTTAGTGGGAGAAGAAGAGAATTTCAAGAGGATCACTTGATGTGGTGTTGAGTTCGAAGTGTGTTGTAATGTACTTTTACTTAAATACTTCCTCCCTACAGTGCTTCTCTCCCTGCTGCTCAGCCAGTGATGACATCAGATGGAATGTTGATTGTGTTGGTTTGGATGAGTATGTCAGTTGGTGTGGATGGGCTGAGCAGTGGAGAGCCTGCTCCTGGTGGGGCATTCCTATGGATCTAACTACATATGGTCACCTGTAACTAATAAGAGTTCTAAAGAATAAAGCAGTGATCTTATCACGAACTTCACTTGGTCCACGCTTCTTTTACCGTTTTAACAGTGTGCATGTTTGTGTCCATGTCTGGATGCTTACATTTGTTTTGTATGTTCATGTGTGGGGTGGTTTGCTTACTGGCAGACACTGCCATTCCCCAACAACACTGCCTGTCATCTGTGACCAATTGTTGCATTTTAGGGTCTTCAGGCTGCAGTGCCATCACTATAATCATGGTGCTGTTTGCTTAATGCTGAGCTAGGCAGGATTGCTATACGTATTGACTATTTTAGACCGTTTTTGTCTAATCATGGTTATTCCTAGATTTATAGTTGCCATCCTTTAAATGTTGTGAGCATCCTTTATATATGTATGGCCACCCTGGCATCACAGTGCTCGCCCCAAGCAAAATATTGTCCATCCTTAACTTATAGCTGGCAGGCTTGGCCTATTGAAGTCTAGTTGCAGCATCATGGAAGCTCCACCATAACGATGCTATTCCTGTATGTCATTAGGCATCCTTTCAAGGGTTACCTCCTAGGTATAATGGTGGAGACTTCTGGCATTATCGTGGCTATCCATTAAATATTATGGTAATTTTCACCCCGTTGTAATCACCCTTGGCATAATAACACTCATTATTAAATAATTATTTGCATCTTTGGGAACATGATGCACAGCTCAGACATACTGGTTCCAACCCTTGGAATATGTAACCATATTAGCATTTTGGTTTCCACCCTGGCATAATGAAGGCTCGGCCGTCATGATGGCCATCCAGGCCATGTGAAGGCAATACATGGGCCAGCAAGGTAGAATATGTCCAGGGGAGGCAGGTGTAAGTGTGAAAGGCACACTTCAGTTTAGGGAGCATATGTTTATTTTATTTATTTATTTATTTAATTTATTTATTTGTGTTTTATAGAGCACAAATATGACCCGTTAGGGCATCAGAGTGCTTTACAGGGATAACAAGTTGTAAACAAATAAGACGTAGGTAGGGGGATGGAACATTTGGGATAAAAACATGTGCAAACAATTTCCAAGTCGAAATGTAGAGAAAGTCCAAGATTACAAATGTGGGAGTACCAGGAGGTGCTAGGTGGATAGCAGCCAGTCAGTCCGTGGTGTAGCAGTAACAGAATAAAAACAAGTTTGCTGAACAGTGTGAGCAATGCAAGAATTATAAGAGGAACTTTATTTCGGTCAATATGACCATAAAAGCATTTAAACAGGATCTAACATTTCATATATATTAGGACAAGTAAAAAATATACAAACATCATTTGGCATTATATACTAAATACATAATGTAACCTGCAGGAATCAATGTTGCAAGCAATCCTAGAATCACAATCTGCAATTAATTGTGTATGCAGTGCATAAGTTCAATTTACAATACCCGGCTATTTTTCCACTCTTGCTGTATCTCTCTGATCGACTATTCAAACAAAAATATTAGTGTTTGTATAAAGTGCTTGTATCAGTCAATAAGGGGATTATTAGCATCATAACTGGTTACATTAAAGTGCTTGTGCAATATAAAATAAGCAATTTACAAAGCCTTATTTAATTGATGACAAGTTCATATCTTAAAAAATGTGCATCAATAAAAAAAGGCTAAAAACATACACATACTATTCATATAAAATCCCTTCAGCTAAAAAAAGGATGTGCACAGATTTATTCGCCCTCTTTGGGGGACGTTTTTAGGAAAACTACGGTTACACCACATGGAAAATAAGAAGGCTGCCACCGAGAAAGCTATGGGGAGACTAGCATCATATTTTAGGAATCTAAAAGCCTGTGAACATTGCCTAGTTCCCAAATTTCTGCATATCTGGACGAGCCATTGTTTTCTTGCTTTCTTATAGCCAGTACAGAAAAAAAACCAACGTGGTATTTAGATTCTTCTGCGCCATTACAGGTTGGGAAACCCAGTGTTTGAATGCCCGCCCATTTATTTGTAAGAGCACGCAGTGGCAAAACCCCGTGCCTAAATTGTAAATAGAGCTTCCTTGCGGCAGCCTGATTGATGTCATTAAGTGCCGGCTTAAGTATGTAATGCTCTTTAATTTCGATGAAGGCTACAGTAAGTTTTCCCATTAAGTGGTTCCCCTGTAGCTGGGTCAGTTTATACTCCCAGTAGCAAATCATTAACTCTTTCCTTGGGACTGTGGAACCTGTTATTTCTGGATTATCCCACAGATTACCCAGACCCATAAGCGTGAGGGTATTCCTGACATAGGTAAGCCATGGTAGTCTCCTCGCCCAGGTAGTTTCTTCACCTCTCTTAGTTCTTCTCTGTACTCAAGTAATTCTGGAGTAACCAACAAACATCACCAGAATAAAAGAAGTCTCAGGGAAACTTCTTCCTCAGTTAACCTAACCCCCAGATCTAATCGTAGCGGTATGAGTGGGGTACTATGAGGGAGACTGAACAATTGTCTAACAAAGGATTTTTCTATTTGTGTTAGGCTATCAATGCGACCGTGGCCCCACATTTCGGCTCCATATAGAGCAGCACCTCTATCTTGAACCTTCTGTATTTCTACTACTGGGCCCACCGGTTTATGGATAGAGTTTCGGAACACCTTTGATAGGCCCCCTGTTTGCACTAACTTCAGGCTGTTTTTTTTTTATTTGTGCCCCCCAGTCCATTTTCTCAGTGATTGTAATGCTTAGATAATCAAAGACAGATACCCTCTCTAGGGGTCTATGGTCTAAACATTGGTTTGTTCGTTTACTTTCGGCTGAGTTAAATACCATGAATTTAGTTTTTTTGCAAATTAATCTCAAGCCCCGTTTCCTTGCAGAAGGCATCAAATTTATGTAGGACCCTCTGTATACCCATTGGAGATTTTGATAATCACAAATTATCGTCTGCAAACATCATGGCCGGGATATTACGTGCAGCCAACTTGGGTGCATCTAAATCCTCATTGGTATTTTAAAAAAATCAACTAACCCATTTATATAAAGACTAAAAAGGGTTGGGGCAAGAACACAACCCTGGCGTACTCCTCTACCTACAGGGATGGGTGAGGTGAGTTCACTGTGCTTGCCAAATCTTATATGAGCGTAATTTCCTTCATGTCGTCGCTTTATGATTTGGCACAGATATAAAGGAACCCCCATCTCTAGCAGGACTGCCCACAACGTATCTCTTGGGACCAAATCGAATGTAGATTTCTGGTCTACAAAAATTAGATAGAGGCTGCCACCCTCTTTACACACGGTCTTCCAATGTAGTAATTGTAGCCTGAAGATCTGGTCCAATGTGGACATTTTTTCTCTAAACCCTGCTTGGAACGGGTTAAGAACTGTATGCTCCTCCATCCAGCTCTGCAAGCGGTATAACAACACACGTGCAAACATTTTGGGCTAATTTCAATAAGGCTTATGGGCCTATAATTTGTGGGTGACATCGGGATCCCTTTTTATAAACTGGTATTATTTCAGCCCCGGCCCAACTAGCAGGGATTGCCATGCCTTGTATGACGGCGTTAAATAAAATCCAAAAATATGGACCCAAAATAGTTGGTTCACTACGGAACAAATTCTTGGGAATCTTGTCTAACCCTGGTGCCTTACCAGGTGCAATTTGGCTTAGAGCACCGGTTACCTCTGTGGGAGTTATCAGCTAGCAGAGTAAAAGCTTCCTTTTTAAAACATGCCAGCAATGAAATTCTTCTAATTACGGGCGGAATTGAGTCCCAGATTCAAGGTGTGGCCCCAGAAAAAGCACGATTACAGGTTTTTTCTTTCGAAAGTGGGTATGCTGGAGCAAGAGGTCTCAAGAAGACTGGGAGTTCTGGCTCCTCCAGTTACCAAGCGTTTCCGGGCGAGACATGTAGGGGATTTAGTGCGTAGAACCTTTTGAGTGATACATGCTAGTTTGAGTTGGATTCTGGCTTCAAGAGGACGCCAGTTCAGAGCTTTCAGATGCGGTGAGATGTGGTTGAATTATTTTGAGCCTGTTAGGAGTCTGGAGGTGGCGTTGAGGGCTTGGAGGGGGCCGTGGAGATCTTGGTTAGGCTAGAGAGGGTAGAGCATCCATATTTGAGTCTGGAGATAACTAGTGCCTAGACTGCCATTTTTTGGTCGGGAGTGTCAAGGAATGGTTTTATTTTTTCTCAGATAGTTCAGGTGAAACCTGGGTTTTTAGCCAATGAGTTGATGTGGTCACGCATATTGAAGCTGCTGTCCAGGGTTATTCTGAGGGATTTGGCAGAGTCTACTATGGTCGCTGGGCAGTTTAGAGCTGTGATCCACTTAGTCCATTCCCGAATGTCAGGGTTGGTTTTGAGTGGGGAGATTAGAAGGAATTCCGGTTTTTGTGCATTTAGTTAGAGCTGGTTGGAGGTGAGCCATTGAACAGTAAACTTCAGAACCTCATTTAGGTAATAGATCTCTTCCGGAGAAGATATTCTGATGTAGAGCTGGGTATCATCGGCATACATGTCGTAGGAGATTTTGGCGGTACGTAGTACTTCTGCTAGCGGTTCGAGGTAGAGATTGAAGAGGGTAGGGGAAAGAGATGATCCTTGGGGGACTCCGACCGTATGAATTGAAAATTACTATTCAAGGTAAAAAGAGTGTTGTTTATCAAACAATAAGCTTTTTGGGGAAACTAAGGAGTCGATTAGGATGGCGGATGGACAAAGTCCGTCCGCCATCCTGTCTAGGGCAGGGACCGTCCGCCACAGGGACGGAGGTACCGTGCCCCGAATTAGGATGCACCCGCCACAATGGCGGGTGCATTACACATTTTTAACATTGCGGCCGACGGTGTCATGTTGTGCATTTCACAGCACAACATGACAGGCACCGCGGGGTGCCTGCCTTGTTGTACTGTGAAACGCAGGGGGTACCATAGGTACCCCCCATGTGCACCCCCCACCTCCCCCTTCACCCTGGGGGCCAGCAACGGTCCCCCAAAGCAAGGACTGTATGTCTTTTTGGGGGGACATTGCCGCCACGGAAAGGCATACCCCTCAGCCCATCCTAATATGGCTGGCGGTGTCTGATAGACACCGCCACCATATTAGACATTTTCCGCCGCAGTCGCAAGGCGTCCGCGGTGGAAATGCGGCGGACGGTCTTCCCGTCCCCACGGTCCCCCCCGCCATTGTAAAATATTGAAATAGGTGGAGAACCGGCAAGGATGGCGGACGGATCGCCACCGCCTGCATGGCAGTGGCGATCCGTCCTCCATCCTAATCAGCCCCTAAGTTTGTTGCCCCGAGCTTGTATTTGATCATAAAATGTGTTCATTTTTAGACTGATAAGCTGATAGTTGGAGACAAACATTATTTGAATGATAATTACTTTGATTTGGGAGATATATTACTGACATTATTTCCTTGCCAGAGATGAGGTTGTTATGTTCTGGTTCAGAGAGGAACTAATTTGACAGACTGGGCTGGACTGTTCCTATTGAAACAGGACTAAGACTTATGTGCATATGGCTGGCTCTAATCTGAGGTGGCATGGTTGGCAATAAAAAAGAATGGACTGGGATCTGGTCCAGAGTAATTAGCAATGCCTGAGATTAATTCAGGCTTTCCATCTATCACTTTTTTGTATTTTTTATTATTCAATTGCAAGAGGGCACTTGCTGTTCTGGCTGTTATGTCATTACTCATAGAGGGCAATTTTCTAATTATATGGGGCCTTATTTATGAGACCTTACACCACAGTTGTGTCACTTTTTTGTGATGCTGCTGCAGCATAAACAATGCGCTACACTGCGCCATATTTACAAAGTGATGCATCTAGGCAGATGCGTCACTTTGTAAACCTCTATGATACATTATACCTGCGTAAGTATAATGTATACAGGGTGGGCGTTCCCCCTTCAAAAAGGCTCATAGAAGTGGCACAGTGAAATCTATGAGATTTCACTGTGCCACTTCTAAGATGGCTGTGTCAAATCCTTACGCCTGCTTCACAGCAGGCATAAGGACTGACGCAGGCCCTTTTATATGGGATTCGTCATTTGCAATGACACATTGCTGGAGTTGCCTCTGTTTTGAGACACACTCCAACAATGCGTACTTTCTGCGCCACTACATCTGTCAGGATTCCTAAAGAATCTGGTCAATCCTTGTGACATGGAGCTCTGTACTGTAAATATGGCACATCCATGGTGTTGCAAGGAGGGTGCAGTGAAAAGTGTTGCATCGCTGTTTTCAACCAGTGATGCAATATGTTTCATAAATGACGCCCATGGTTTTTAGGACATTCTTTTTTTATGCCCCTCTTTGATGTGGTGCTATGGTCGCTACTAGTAATCCTATAATGGGTGGCCATTATAGCAATCTTGTTTGATGTGGTCTTCATTATAATAGTGCTAGTATTTGTTAGTAGCGTTGGTTGATGTTTATTGGAAAGAAGAAGCTCTACCTAAATTAAAGGATGGAGAGTGACCCTTGATGTAAAAGAACGTGCTGAGATACAACATGAAAAAGCTCAGTTAGTCAAGGGTATTTAAATTACAGAACAACGCTTTATTTTATGTACTATCATAATGAAATCAGTCATCGTAAAAAGCCACATAGTATAAGATTCGGAGTATAAGTACCAACTAAGTTTTCTAGCTCCATAAATACTGAGTTGCACTTAAATTGTGGATACCTGCAACAATTAGATGCCCTCCAATTAAATCTGACACTTTTGACACTCAGGCCCATTCTGTTCTCTATAACCCCAGAGGGTTATAGAACCTGCTAAGCAATGTTTTGGCTTAGAAAGGGCAATGGTGTCAGAATAGAATAACGCAACCATGAATGTAGGAGCAAAAAAGTGACATTGTCAATTTAATTGTATTGTATTGTAATTGCATTTGTATAGTGCTTACCTACCCTTACGGGGCGTCAAAGCGCTTTCTTGGCGAGTAGCACTCTACACATACAGAATTAGTGTTGAATTAGTATAGTGAAACATGCAAGTAAATTTTAAGTGGTGGATAGGTTAGTCAGTTATTTGGATTCTGAAGCATAGCAGAAGGATAGAAGATGAAAAAAGGTTTGTATTTATATAGAGCTTGTTACCCCTCATGGGGTGTTGAAGCACGCTACTCGGGAAACCCATAAAGGATTAGTGGTGAATTAGTATGGTGAAATATGAAAAAAATTTCAGTGGTGGATATTAGTTATTTGGAGTGTGAAGGATAGTGGAGAGATAGAAGGAGAAGAAAGGTTTGCATTCATATAGAACCTGTTAACACTGATGGGTGTGAAGAGTTTTTCTGGTGAGTAGCACACTGTTCCGAAATCCATAAAGGATTAGTGTTGAAAATGAGTATAGTGAAATATAAAGAAATTTGAGTGGTGGATATTTTATTCAATTATTTGGATAGAGAAGGGTTGGTGGAGGGACAGAAGAGGGAAAGAGGTTTGTATTTATATAGCGCTCACTACCCTTGATGAGGTTTTGAAGCAAATGTTTTAGCGAGTAGCATGCTACTCTGGAACCCATAAGAATTAGTGATGAATTAGTATGGTTTGTCACAATAATTTTTAGTCTGAGCATACATCAACTTAACTGATCATGCAGAAACTCACGCATAATAAATGCACCTGCCACACCAGAATCTTTATTTCAGATGTAACAAAAACACATTAATAACCGCATATCATGGTGGCAGAACACCTTTTCCTAGGCTGCTCATTCTTTGTCGCACATCTGTTGCCAGATGGCTTTTGGAGCGTAGCACTTTGTAACACCTAATGACAAATGTTGTTTGCAAATTACTGTAAAGGTCACTGAAGGTTAAAGCCTGACATATTCTGCATACTGGGGTGTAACTGGTTCAACTTTATCTATTGATGTTTTTGGAGAAGTGTGGCTCACTGGTTAGAGCAGGCAGACCCTGAAGCAGAGGTCAGACCCGGGACCAGGGTTCAATTCCTGACGCGGCAGGGTCTTGAGCTCAAATGTCCATGGACTCGATAATTCTCGCTTCGGTGCCTGACCTAATCATGGGTTCACACTCTGCAACTCTGGGCATTAAGCTTGCTTAATCTCCACAACGGCCCCCCCGCGGCGGGATGCCTGGCTCTCACCTTGGGGATGCCCTGTAGGGGCTGTCTCACAGGGAAAAAGCCAGGACGGGTTCCCAAGGCAAGCGCGGAGATACCCCTTCGGGGGTCGATTCTGGCGCTATATAAGAAACATAATAATAATAATAATTTCTTACAATTCATTAGTGGCGATAGCTATAAATAGATGAATGGTGACCACATACAGGTTCGGTAAAGGGAAAACTTGGCATGCTGGTCTAGCAGGTCCTGGACTGAGCCAGTATTGGGCGTTCTGCAGGCTCCTGCATCCAAGCAAAGAAATTCGGATGCAAGCTTTAATCCAGAAGTTTCTTTTGACTTGCAACTTCAAAATGTGCATAGTCTGCCTCCATTTTACCCCTCTGCCCCTTTCAGAAGCTTTTGCTGTTTTTGTCCAAAGAAAAACATGCCAGTTAGACATGCAAGTGCACACTCAAACCTATTGGGCTCCTGGATCTTGAAATGGAATTGACACTCTAACAAAGCCACATAAGGGCTGTGAAACTCATCTGTTAGGGTACATAGTACCATGATGACAGAAGATGAAGGAGATGCTCTATAAATACAATAATGGATATTACTTTCATAAAACATGTGCTCAAATACAAGTTAGGGAATTATAAAATCAAATTACTGAACAAGACGTAGCAAAGGATTCCACAAAACAAAAGCTCTTTAAAGTACGAAAATCAGGTGTTGTTAACTTTAACACCTATTACTATGTTCTGCTCAGTGCTAGATATGGTTACAATGGCTTTTCTGGACAACACATGATAATGCATACAATACTGCTCAATACTAAAAAGCTTTTTTCAGAAGCTGATGGGGAGGCGGGGGGGGATTTTGTTTTTTTAGGAGCTTGGGGGGGGGGGGGTGCTGAACCATAGACTGAATTGTACTTTGTTTTTTGATTTGTATTTGTAAAACAATAAAAACAGTTTTAAAATGTTTAAATAACTATTACAATTAATTCAGACTAATCTTTTTCTTTATTTTTTAAACTACAGATATCTAAAAGAACGCTACTGTCTATCAAATTTTTAGCCGGTTTATTTTAATTATCCAAGGGAGGAGGGTGCTTCCCAGATTACTGCGAGTGTTTTCGTTGATGCACTAAATTGATGCGGCTTTGTTGATTTTCATTTTGTTGGCAAAATACAGCAAGATTTTCTGATAAACTATGCAAAAAATAAATACACTAACACCAATATTCCACAGACTCAATTGTGGTATTAATGTAGTAGAACTGCATAACAAACTATGACTGAAATAGTCTGCTCCAGGTGACTTGCCCAATAATCAATCATTATGTACTCATCACTAAATAGGAGTTCCTATTTCGTCCTGCCCAAACTCTGAGATTGACACTATCCATACATGTTTGCGCTTCATCAGCGCAGTCTATGGTTGTATACGTAGAAACATATATAACGGTTGAAATTACAAAAAAGTCTCCTCGTGCCCGGCTGCACTAGACGGCAATTTGCTTTTATCACACTTTCTGTCTGGCCCCACAACTTATTCTAATGCCAGAGCCTTCCCTGGTCATTTATCAGTGGCAACTTTATAACCAACACTTACCACAAAAGGAATTCAATTTCACAGTGTACAGCATTACCTTACTTCTTGCCTTCGCATATAACAGAATGAACCTCTCCCGGGATATTTTAGATACAGCCCCATCTCCTGTAGTGCCTGATCAGCTGTGACTAACTTTAATTGAATTAACCCGGGAATTAAGTCGGTTATGGACATTTCAGGCCCTCCAATAAGTTAAAGAATATGCCAAGTTATCAACTATATTTCACTGAAGTTGACATAGGCCTGAAAAGCATCCAGCTGATGTGCTGTAAATACAGTAGCAATAACAACCTTTGCACTGAACCGCTACCTTCCTTTGTTTTCATTGTTTGCACTGTATTAACCTCATCCTTCGTCCCTTCTTTATTTTTTTGTAACACTTTATTTAAATGTTACTGTGCAGAGAATGATAAACACACAAATTAGTGCTTTCATATAATTAATATGATGCACTTGAGTATAATTTGAGTATATTTTGAGTATATTTTGCCTCTTTAAGGATGTGCTTTGAGGATAAATGCAAGTAGATTTCCCAAATTAAATATATTAAATAGTTTTCATTCACACATTCCGTTCCTAAGGAAATCTAAAATGTTGGTTGGAAGGTATTAGAATCGTATCATCCAAAAGCTATGGTGGAAATTCGATTTAGAAGTGTGTCATGAGAATTCTAAATTGCTCTGCCACTGATTAATGAGAGGAACTAATTAATTAATCCATGACTTTGCCTCCTAAAGTTAGCCAAATAGCTTTACAAAACTAGAATTCAGACTAACAGCCACTGAGCACAAACCTTTTGTTGTTATTGAGTAACACGCAGGTAATACTATATAACTGTCTTACTGAATTATGCAATCGTTGATTTTGAGATGGCAGTGGACTGAGATGTATACTCTGCAAAAAGCATGTAACAGCATTATCACACGAAGGTATTTGGAACTGAAACTTGGGGCGATGGAAGATGCTTGGACTTAGTACATCATTAATGAGGTTTTGCCGTAGGGCTGTGGCGCAGGCCTTCCCAGGGGCAGGAATGCGCTGTATCTTAGATACAAAAAGAACAATTGATGGACGGAATGCAGAACAATGTCATACATTCACCCCAGTACAGAGATCTGGGCCTAAATCCATCGTTTTTTTGCTCACCATGCCATTCCTGTTTGGACCCAGCCATATGCAAATCAGTCTTGACCCTGCGCCCAATGGGAACACCGGCCCAGGTCCTCCCTGGACTGGAAACAAGCATCCTAGGACCGGTTTCAGGCATTCAGCCCTCATCAGCCAGGACAGCTTGACTCTAGTGGGATGGAGAGCACGGGACCCACGTCTGGGCATACCTGTCCCACTCCGGGTGACAAATGCAAAAAGAACAATTGATGGATAGACCCCAGTACAGAGATCTGGGCCTAAATCCATAGTTTTTTTCTCACCATGCTATTCCAGTTTCGACCCAGCCATATGCAAATCTGTCTTGACCCTGTGCCCTGAAACCTGTCCCAGGATGCCTGTTTCTGGTCCAGGGAGGACCTGGCTTGGGAGTTCGGGCTGGATTGTTCCCACAAGACTGATTTGCATGAGGCTATAATAATAGTAATTGCAGTATTACAGGCCAAAAATGTCCTTCATCAAAAAAGCACTGATTATAGATACTGCAAATTTCTCCTCCTCTCCTCCTCTCTTCCTCTCACCTCGCCTCTCCACTCCACTGCCCCAAGTGCTGTAGGTATTCACCTCTGCTGCAGAGTCAGTCTGTCCGTATGTTACCTTGTATTTATATATGTATTTTATCCTTGGACAGACGTTGCCTCTCCTCCTCTCCTCTTTTACACCTCTTTTACCCCTCCTCACCTGTTCGCCACCTCGAATGCTCCACTTTCAGAGCACAGGTGCTCCAGACCTCTTCCTTTGCAGCCTCCTGTATCCCCCGTCAACCTCCCGCCGCCGGACCCTGCTCGACCTCCACTTCAGCGTTTCACCGCTGTTCACAATGTTTCCTCGCAGCTTGGAAGGCAGGTCCTTCTCGCTTGCTTCCCTCCTCAGCATTTTCTTTTCCGCCTTCTCCGCCGAGGAATCCAGGTCTTCCAATGCCAAAACCAGGATCGCCACACAGCTGCTGACACGAACAGAGCTGCTTCGTCTCCACCTCTTCGCCGCAGCTTATCGCCTCAAGCCGCAGTGTCCAAACTGCTAGATGAACCGTGCCACCATTGACTACAGGGGGCGTGGCTAACTACAGCTAGCCAGAGGTGTGGATCACCGGCATCGCTCCTGACAAGCTCGAAAGGAAGAAAGCGACATTTGCAGACATCCAGCAATTACTATTATTATAGCCGCATCTCTTTAATCAGGCCAATATGGGGAGACGCAATAGATTGGGTCGAATGGTACCGAGAGGAGATACTGGCAGCAGCCTAAAAGCAAAAACCTGGTTGGCTATGGCACAAAACAAAAATCCGGTTGCAGGAGGTGGCAAACCTGGAGTAATGGGGAAGTCTCACATGCAAAATTCCAGTTTTGAAAGCTCGGAAGAGGAGGAGCAAGAGCTGAAAATGACAGCAGGGTCTCTTCGGACACTCATGGGATCCAGAACCCCCCTGCAGTATCGGCGAGTAGGTCAGGGGATATTACAAGTCAAACAGAAACATCTGCAAATGGCAAAATTACGAATGGCAACGCTGGCAAAAAGGAGGAAGGGGGCAGGAAGGAGGTTCCCCTGTTTGTGAAGAAATCAATAAAGCCCACTCCCAATCTATCTCTATCTCAAAGTACTGTTCTAAATCTTGTTTCTCCCGGCCTGGTCCTGCTTCCATTGGATTTAAGCTTGTCAACATCTACATCTCCATCTCCAGAGAATTCAGTGGTGGTGTCAGCTACAGTACACAAACAAACCCTGTTAGCTTCACCCTTAACCTCAACTCTAACCTCTCTCCCGCAAGAAGTAGAAGCAGAATTGAATTTGCCTAATCTGGCCCCTCCATCTTGCAGTAATTCTGCGTTGCAAGCACCTGATTCGCCTTTAGCTCCATCTACCCAGGCAGGTCAAGTGCAGATTTCAAATGAAAGCAGTTTGACACCTTGTGCAACCACAGGCTATACAAAGCCAGCAAAGTCAGCAAGTGTTTACCCCTGAGCATGATTTAGAATTTTTGAATACTTTCTTTAAGGACCCAGTAGTTACTGGGACCACTAAACAGATGGAAATTAAAACACTGCTCAATCTTATCCTTGAGGAGATCAGAGACATGAAGAGATCCCAAGAGAATGAAATCGCTTCTCTCCATTCCAGGTTAAATAAAATAGAGGAGGTAGTTACATGTCTCCCGGGCAGAGTTCAGGAAGCAGAGTCGAGGATCTCTCAGCTTGAGGATCAGATGTTGAGACTGCTTGTTAAAGTGCGTGATGCTAACAAGGATAAACTTTAATTGGAAAACAAACTCGAGGAGTTGGAGAACCACACTCAGTGATCAAACCTGCGCATCATGTGTTTACCCGAGAGGGTGGAGGGAGTTCAGGCGCCGCAATGGGTGGAATCCTTCATTAAAGAAAAGGTTCTTCTGGAATTTAGTTTTGATTTGACTATTACAAGGGCCCATAGGGTTCCGTTTCATCCTCTACCAAGCTCAAGTGGTCCGCGTACCATTTTAGTACATTTTTCGGACTACCGGATTAAGGAGAAGATTCTTACTAGGGCCATACAGCAAAAGCAAAAGCAATTTCCAGTAAATGAAACATAGAATTGTAGGTTCTTTCCAGATATGTCAGCAGCTGCAGCCCAGAGGCGGAAATAATTTGTAAAATTACTTTTTCTTTTTAAAGCACAAGGAGCGCAGGCATCTATTGCCCAACAATCCAAATTACGTGTTCTAGTTAAGGGGAAGTTTCATATGTTTACCAACATAGACGAGGCACAGGAGCTCCCTAGGGAAATGTCAGGGTCTCAGGAAGGTGGTAGATAACTGCCTTTTTTCTTTTTTAAATGTTTGACCGATTCAAGCGAGCTATTTTAGCCAGATTTTCTATTTAAAAATGTACCGGGGGAGGGGTAACCAGGGTGCAGTCACATGGCACCCGTAAACGTATGTTGGGGAGCGCAAGAGGTGGAGTGTGTGGAGGGGTAGGGGTGTCACCTCTTGGCGCAGGGGGGTTGGGGGGTAGGGTTTCGGGGGGTTAAAGGGTTCAGTTGGAAAAGAGGGTCACAGTATAAAAAGGGGGAAAATGAAGCCAGTTATTTTTTGAGTTTGTGTCGATTATATGCATCTATTGACTAAGATGACTCTAGGCAAGATGGTGGGTGGGTTAAAGCTTTGTTTTTTTTTGTTTATGGTGAATAAGCAATTATTGAAAGTGGTGTCATTCAATGTTAACGGTCTGAATAATCACAAAAAAATGTGTGCAATTGAAATGGGGATAAAAACTGAAAATCCCGGATTGATTCTGTTGCAAGAAACCCATATTCTGACTGTAAAACTTCCTGAATTCCCCATGTTTAGATCTTGGGCATCGTATAGGGGATTTGCATCGTCCTCGGCCTCTCATAGAGGGACTGCTATATTTCTGAGTAAAAATCTACATGCTGGCTATGTCAATTTTGGTAAAGATCAACAAGGGCGCTGGTGTTGGGTCACATGCTCATTTAGAGAAAGATATAGACCGTTAACATTTGTTAGCTTTTACGCTCCAGTGGAAGACAGTCCTAAAGCCTATGAGGAGTTGTGTCAATCTTTGATCCAGGTTCCTGGTGATAAAATTGTAGGAGGGGATTTTAATATTCTTATGAATCCTCAATAAGATTCCTCAGTGCAAGGTAAAGGACAGACGAGACCTAAGTCTTTTAAAGTTTGGCAAAACTATGGAACAATTTTAAATCTACATGACCCCTGGCAAGCAGCGTTCCCTTTGGAAGGAAAGTACACGTGTTGGTCAGGTCGGTTTCACTCTTCATCGCGCATTGATTTTTTTGGGTCTCTCAGATTTACCTTTTTTTCCAGTAAAAATTCTTTTATAATGGATTTTCTGATCACGCAATGCTGGAGCTGCAGATAGTCTTCGGGGGAGGTGTTAGGCTCCCGAAACAGTGGATATTAAATAAACAATATTTTAATGATGAGGATTGAGTGAAAACTATGGGGTCAGAAATCGAAGAATTCCTAATTTGGAATAACCAATCTGCTTCTATAGATGTAGTTTGGGATTCACTCAAAGCTTTTATTCGCAGGTTGATTATTGGAAAGGATGCAGCTAATTCGAAACAAGCTAGGGCAGATAAGAGAAAGTTGGAAGATAGGATTCAAGCACTCCATGAGGCCTTTTTGCACAATCCCTTTGTCTCTAACAAAAGCCAGCTCGAACAGGCTAAACGGGAACTGAGTTCTGCATACTATACTTTAAGCGAAACTGTCTATCAAGAGACTTGTCAGAAGGTATATGAGGAGAGCAATTTCACGGGTAGACTCATGGCGTGGGAGGCCAGGGAGCAGGCGGCGGAGAACCAAATTAAAGCATTAACTTGCCCTGTGACTACCTTGTGTATACAGGACCCAGTGAAAATTGGGGACATAATGCTCAATCACTATGAGTCTATTTATGGGAAGCTCCAGATAGTAGATGGTCTACTTTTAGAAAAATTTCTCCATGATAATCAACCACTGATACTCTCGGAAAAAGAGAAATTATCAATGGCGAGTCCATTCTCTATGAAAGAGTTGGAGGATGTTGTTAAGAGTTTACCTCATGGTAAGGCCTGTGGTCAGGATGGGCTTCCATCTGAAATTATATTAAAAAAATGTTGGCTCATTCTCAGGTTTTTTTCTTCAAATGGTAAATTCCATGTTAGAAGGAGGGGTAGTTTCAGAATCCTTTAGACAGGGGAATATAGTGAGTTTTGTGAAAAAGGGCAAGAATAGTAGGGATCCTAATTCCTACCGCCCAATAACGCTGCTTAACTCCGGCTACAAAATTGTCACCAAACTATTGTCACTCAGGTTCAATCAGCATGCGGCAAAACTGATCCATTCGGATCAAAAGGGTTTTATCTCAGGTAGACAATTAGTTACCAATACTCACGTTTTGGTAGAGGCGTTAGATTATTTTGATAAACAGAGGATACCAGCTTTAGTTTTATTATTGGACGCCGAGAAGGTTTTTAACCTTGTGTTATCGGAGACATTGTTTACAATTTTGCAGCATTTTGGTATTCCATTGCAGATTATATCTATGATTCGTGATCTTTATGCTGACGCTGTAGCCAATGTAGTTATTAATACGACTGTGGCAGGGACACTTCAAATTAAATGAGGCACAAGGCAAGGGTGCCCTTTATCGCCAGTCCTATTTGCCTTTTTCATCGAGCCACTGGCGATAGCAATTAGGAACTGTGCTGATATTTGTCCCCCAGTTTCATCAATGCCAAAATTGAAATTGTATGCAGATGACATCATGCTGTTAATTAAATCAACAATAGATGTCCAAGCCAAAGTCTTTCAGCTTTTTGAAGTCTTTGAGGCATTAATAAAGGGAAGACCGAAGTTCTGCAATGCGGAGGGTAGCTTTAGATCTCCACCCTGATATTTATACCTCTGTCAGCGCTAATCCAAAGAGATTTAAATTTAAATTTAAAAGCATTTATTTAGCGCGCTTATACCCAGCGGTTTCATGGCGCTGAAGGAGCTACTACCAGCAACAGCAACAAGAGGGACAGATTAGGCATCAAAAGCTCTGGAAAAGAGGAAGGTTTTGAGATTCTTCCGGAACTCCAAATAGGAAGTTGCGGATCTAAGGGTCATAGGGAGGGAGTTCCAGAAGACAGGTGCGAGGACCGCAAATTTCGCCCCGCCTGCTTTCTTTTTCTTAAAGCGAGGGTTGGCCAGGAGTGCCATGTGGGTAGAGCGGAGTTCTCTGCCCGGCAGGGAAGGTTTGATGGCTGAGCATATAAACTCGGGGCAGTGCCCATCCTAGCCTGGAAGGTGAGGCAACCTAGTTTAAATAAGGCCTGCTCCCTCACAGGTAGCCAGTGCAATGATTTCAGCAGTGGGGTTGCTCGATGGAATTTGGGTAGCCCATGGATCAGGCGGGCAGCCTGATTTTGCACTAGCTGCAATCGGTGTATGGCATAGGCCGGTGCGCCGTTGTAGATTATGTTCCCATAATCGAGGCGCGAGAGCACCATTGCCATCACAATTATTTTCAGTACCAGGGGGGGAAAGAAGCGGGATACCTTTCTAATTATCCGGAGGGAAAAAATGCAGGAGGAGACCACCGAGCTCACCTGGGGGTTTACAGATAGTTGGGGATTGAGAAAGATACCAAGGTTTTTAACTTTGGGGACCGGGAGGGGGGGGACACCAAGTGAAGGGGGCCAGAACGAAGGGGACCAAGGACTGCAACCACCTGTCAAGACCAACTCTGTCTTGTCAGGGTTGAGTTTGGGGTATTTTTCACAGAATTTGTTAGTGATCTATATCAATTGAATTTTACTCCTCTGCTTAGGAAAGTTCAGGGTTTGTTTTCTCAGTGGAGCCCGCTCCCCCTTTCTATTCTGGGGCGAGTGGCTTTAATTAAAATGTCTGTTCTTCCGTTATTTAATTTTCTTTTCTCAACTATTCCATACACTTTATCGGGCTCCTTTTTTACTCAGGTAGAGTTTATGTTTACAGCCTTCCTTTGGGCAAAAAAACAACTCGTATAGCACTCAGCACTTATGAAGATCTGGATCAGGGAGGGTTAGCTCTTCCAAATCTCAGGGATTATTACCATGCGTATTTTGCACAATATTTGTCTAGATTAAAATTTTTACCGCAATCCAATGTATTTTGCAATAGTTTTATGAATTTAATGTGTAAAGACAGTCGAATTCCTTCTCCCTTGTTGATTTTTAGATCCCCGAAACTTGTTCACTATAAGTGCTGTCACTGGTTTTTTTTTAAACGACAGGCTTTGTTCAGAAGATATTCTATTCTTGCAATTAATTCAGTTACATTGTTAGAAGAAATCCTACCTCTGGCTGGGGTTAAACAATCGGGACATCTTGCGTCAAAATGTGCAGTGGCCGGATTTGTAAAAGCCTCCGATTTTTTGAGAAATGGGAAATGGCTAACTGTAGCTGAAATGTCGCAATTGATTTTTAATGATTTTATCTTGCTAAGTTCTTATAGCATATTGTATACATTTTTTGCAGAAATAGATGTTTCTCATTTAGCAGAACTGAGCCAATTGAGTCAGGATTTCGGGAAAAAAGCCAGGCGCCTGGAAGAAATACCTAGACTCAGTCAAAGAAGTTGATCTTGAGTCGAAGGCAATTAAAAAATGGTCGGATCATGAAGATCTAGAGATGTCATCTCAAATTTGGTCAACTATTAATAAACTTAATTTTAGCACATTGAGAGGGGCGAATCGGTGAAGGATGTTGTTTTTTAGCAAATGGTTGTTGTACCGAACTCCTTACTCTTTATCAAAAATGTATGCTAACCAATCTTCTCAATGTTTTTGGTGTCAGAATTTTCCATTAGCTAATTGGTCTCATATTATGTTGAGTTGTCCCAAAATGTATAAGTTTTGGATAGATGTATTTAGCTATTTGGAGTTTGAATGTGACATCCAATTGCCAGTGAACGAAAAACGAATTCTTTTTGGCATCGATCCGGATCTTCCTTTTAGGGATCCAATGATAAAATTCTTATATTTAGCAATGGCAGTAGCTAGGTCGCTTTTATTGCAAAAATGGCAAACAGATTTGACTCCCTCTGTTTTGGAATGGGGTCATAAGATGAAATAGTTAAGAAAAGTGTACGTATTTTCTCATTACGGGTGGGTGGGATTAAGAAATTTAACAAGGTATGGGGTTCTTTATTTGAATAAATTGAGGTTGGGAGACTGTGTTTATGCTGTTTAAGTAGGTAGGGTTGTGGTCTTGGGTTTTATTATTTTGTAAATGCATTTTCTGATCCTTGCTGTGTGTATTATTAATGTATTATCAATTGTTTGTGTATTTGTCCCAAGGGAGGGGTTGTTTTTAAATGGTTTAATGATGCATTCATCTTATGTTTATGTTTAAAAAAATTGGCTTCAATAAAAAAATATTTAAAACTGATTTGCATGTGGCTGGGTCCAAACTGGGGTGGGGTGGTGAGCAAAAGAATGATGGATTAACCACATCGCTGCTGTGGTTATTTTTCCCCTGTGCTGGAAATTGCCATTTTGCTGGTGTCATGACGAGCTCAGCTCGTCATCAGCACAGCTCAACTGTGCCTCATGACGAGCTGAGCTCGTCATGAGCATGGAAGGGGTTAAACCCAGATACTTGTGACTGGAGGTGAATGTTTGCATTGTCCAGCATTCCATCCATGAATTGTTTCTTTTGCATATCTGAGATACAGCGCATTCCTGTCCTTTTCCCCTGCGCCGGCGCTCAATGGGCTGTTGTGCGCCAACGCAGGTACCTTTGCACCATAGTGCAAGGGAGTCTGCGTTGGAGGGATGATTATTTTTGTGAAGGAAGGGAAATCTTCCTGAACAAAAACAATCACAAGAGGCTTTTTCCTCTTTCTATGTGTGCTGCAGAATGCAGCACACATGGAAAAAGGAAAACACGAAAAAGGAAAACACGAGGAGAAATAAAGATATTTCTCCTCATTGTGCCTCCCTTATGCCTCCCCTAGGGAGGTTTTTGGCACTGCCTCAGAGTTACGATTTCTCGTAAATATGGGACAGTGTCAGAAAGCCATGGATGTTGCTTTGAACGCCCCCAGCAACACCCATTGCACGCCCCTTTAATATAGAAAACTGTGTTAAAGGAAACAAAATTTACGAGGCAGCATTAAGCCAAAAAAGTGGCTTGGTGCTGGCTCATAAATATATTGGGCAGGCTCCTGCACCACGGAGCGTCACAAAAAGTGACTTTTCCTGGCGGCGCAAGGGTCCTCATAAATAAGACCCTACATTTCATCGAGAAGACTTTTCACCAATTTGACGTACGCAGTACTTCCCAGAGTAATTATGTTTTGAGGTAGCAAGAGTTATAGGGTCAGTGTATGCATGCGGTTTGTATGTGAAGTTTGTCGCTTGTACTAAGTTTTAAAACAGTCAAGGATTCTACTTAGGAAGGAGTTCTAACTTTTCCATACAAAGTTTTAACTATCGATGTCAACTACAAGAAAGAAAAGCCTATTCAGACCATAAGTTCTGCTGGTAAGCACATGCAATTTCCTATTCACCACATTTCCCTTTGATATTCACATAAGAGGAGTATTTATTTTTTGTATTATCACAGACATCTTCCTGTCAGGCATGAATGCTTAATTTGTAGGGCTCACCTACCAGTTAGTTTTAGCTGTCCATAGACAAAGGCCTCATGTGGACGTCACCCTTAACTTACAGTGGGTTTAGATCCCATCCATTATTTACCATTAGTTGTTTTGTCACTGTCATTTGCTAGTCTCTAATTTCATGACTTGCTTTCATTTTCTTGTGCCTGTCCCTCCTCTAGAGCACAGCCTATCTACCACCATTTTGATTGGCTGATCCCTACACTGCTTACTTTTAGGCAACTACTTTTTTCTTTTCCATTCAGAACTCCATGAGAGTGCATGTGTTTTCCTTTTTTTCCTCCCGCCTGTGATTCATCCTCCCTCCAATATCAACCCCAGGCTCTTAGTTGCCGGCAACCCCTCGAAGCTTGTCTGTAACAGCACAACAACATGTATATTTTATCCAGGGTATGACGAAAGAGGAGACTACAAGGGTTGTTTTCGTTTTGTCTCCTGCATTGCGGAAACTGCACAAGAGCTCTGGCTTTGACACACCAAGCTTTTCAGGGGCTGGTGAAGAGGAGGCAGATACACCCGCTCAGATGTCTTTTGAGGCATAAGGTGTAATTCGCATGACTTAAAGGGATATGTCTCTCCTTCTGGAGGTCCATTAATTTGCTTCCTTGCATACTATAAAGGATCATATTACTGGAGCACGTTGCACGTTGCAGTTCTGAGTCCTTTGAAAAATAAATTAGGCTTGGAAGCTATTTTTCTTTAAACTTCTTTATTCTTTTTAAATTCTGTTTCCTGAGTGAAAGTTATTTGAAAAATATTGGAAATATTACATTCATTGTACAAGTTTGAGGTATTAATAGGTATGTGCTTGGTTTTCCACCAATATTTGAAATGGGGAAGGAAATGTTTTTGTTTTGTTGTTGAATCTTTTATAGTATGATGCTTTGGATACTGCTATATTTTTTCTATACTGCTATTAAATGTGGCGCAATGTTGCATTTTTTTTCTAACTTAAGATCAATACTTTGATTACAGTATTAAAAAAGGGAATGAACAAGGAAAGAGGTAAGCAATGACATTGGAGAGAGATGACTTGGCGAAGTAACGTGAATGAGGAGAATGGGTATAGAATAATTACAATACAAGATGGGCAATGTAATACATTGGGAAGAGAATGCAAGTAGAAGAGAATTCCCTCATGCAATTTTGCAATTTTCATTTAGGATAAAATGGCAGTTTAATTTGTCACAGATTTAATATGGGGCATATCCCTAGAGGAATGGTGTTTGAATAAAATAACATACATGTGATTATCTCACTTCCTTCATGTCATGTACATGTCTTACTGTATTTTATAATGAATGTAGGATTTTAAATAAAGTGGCATATTCTAGTAGTGCGCAACATCCTGTTACATTGACACAGTGGTGTGCCAAACCCTTTTTTAATCAGGGTAGGAGCCAGTGTCATTAAAATAGTTTTGAGTGGACTTCTATTTCCTGTTTGAATCCACACTAAGCCTAGCAACTTACTTTTCTATATATCTACACTCTTTTAGGTCCCTCACACCCACTGCACCAAACGGCACGGAATAAAAGATCTCCGCTAAAGAGACCCTCATAGGGTGCCCGTCCGGTATTGCAGCGCTGACCTGACGAGGAGCCTCATAAATAAGACCCTATATTTCATCAAGAAGACTTTTCACCATGTTGACATACGCAGTACTTCCCAGAGTAATTATGTGTAGGAAGGAGTTCTAACTTTTCCATACAAAGTTTTAACTATCGATGTCAACGACAAGAAAGTGACGCCTATTCAGACCATAAGTTCTGCTGGTAAGCACATGCAACTTCCTATTCAAAGTAGTTCCCTTCGTACAAGGCCATAGTATGGCAATCTTTGCTTTTTGAGACCAAAACATATTTCTAGTTTTAGCCATTTTTATTTATATTAGTGAGGGCCCAGATGCTCCCCAAAAATAAAGCTTTACAAAAACCATGACAAAACAAACATTGACAATGCCAAAAGGCTGTCAGCTGAGGCCAGTGTCTTTAAAAATGCTTGTTTATCTCACAAATGTTCAAGAGCGACTGACTTACAGAATAATTTTCGGATTAAGAAGAGTACATGGCTCATAATTAAAGTGAATGTATGTGGTAAACTATGAGTTCTGAATATATAGCACCAATCTAGGACGAGTATTTAGTTTACTGTGATTGCTTTTCTAAACAGACTAGAGTTGCAGGTGTCAAAGGGAAAGAAAGGAGGGCTAAGAGGATGCAAAGTAAAGTACAAAGGGCTGGCTATATATAAACCTTATGCAGAGTGAAAGTGATGGGCTCCCTCAGTACCCTTCTGACCACCATACTGTGTATTTCTGATTACTCGAGTATGACAGATATATCCTTTTATATTATTTCTAGATTAAACAAAATGATAGACTTTATTTTTGCTTTACACACCCAAAGGGAGAGAGAGCAGTCTTTAATTTTTAACCTCTGATACATAATATTACTAATACATTATAATCTACTTCGAAGGATCACACTGAATGTTTCTGGAAGAGCTATAATTTAAAAAGAGCCCTTTTCTCTCCTCTCGCTTGTACACATCAGATTATTTTGTAACAGATACCCAACACAAAGTGTTTAGTTGGGATCTATTACTCAACATAAATCAGCATGTGTGTAGTATAGTTCCCCAAATAACACTAAGTTGTGCGATGCCCTGTTTTGCTGTACACTGTGTCAAGAGGGTGATCCATGGGTCGTGCATGGGATTCCCAAGCAACCATCCATGGGTTTTGACACAAATCTCTATCTACACACAATGTAGACAGGGATTTACATCAAAACCCTATGCCTCCTGTGGCAAGCGCAACAAGGAGAAATGTTTTAATTTCTCCTTTATTTTCCCACTTTGCATCTGTGCTTTATTGTACAGCACACACACAAATCAGGAAAAGTGATAAAGGATAGTTTTTGTACGGGAAGGCTCACCTTACAGAGTGCAGAGATCTTTGTACTAAAGACTAAAGTGGGCCAGCTCATGGGGAGAGGAAATCAGCACAATATATTAGAGGGTATGGTGCTGCTCTCTCCATTTCACGAATGAAGTACATCAACTTTAGAAGACAGCTTTAATTATTCCACTTAGCACTTAAAGGATTTAATACAACATAAAATAAAGTCACTACAAACAAAAGCAAAACAGATTCATGGCAAATGTATCTAAATCCAACTTAAAGTTGACTAAATAGCTATATGGAAAGCCCACGCCGTTCAAATTACGCAGAGAAGAGGGTAAACCTTTATGATCATGATTATGAAGCTAAATGTTTGCCTGGTGGAATGGAGGGGAAATGCCCTCAAAGGACTTAGGGCCAGATGTAGGTGGCCGTTTCAGGCCATTTACCGATCGGTAACGGCCGATTTCGGCCGTTACCGATCGGTAAATGGGTGGCAGGTATGTAGGGGGCATTTTTTTACTGATTCGGTAAAATTACAGATTCTGTAATTTTACCGAATCGGTAAAATTACCGAATCTGAGGCTCCCAGATGTAGGTGGGACTCTTCTGAGTCCCAGAGGCCTTACAGAATCGGTATTTTACCATCAAATCCAATTTGATGGTAAAATACCGATTCCGGTGTGCATGCACATGTGTGCATGCACACCTATGCCATGTGACAGGCAGACCTGCCCTTAGGGCATGTATGCCTGCCACATGGCACCCAAGCCTGTTTTGGGGGTGCCAGAAGGTGTCAAAGTGACACCCCCTGCACCCTTGTGAAAATCGGTATTTACCCATAGGAATGAATGGGCATTACCGATTCGGTATTTACCGAATCGGATAAATACCGAATACTTCCGATTCGGTATTCCAGCACATCTGGAATACCTACATGTCCACAGCTTAGATTTACCGATTTTTAATTACCGAATCGGTAAAATTCGGTAATTAAAAATCAGTAAATCTATTTTACCTACATCTAGCCCTAAATCTGGAAAAGATGTGTAACACAACCCAAACACAAAGTGTTATGTTGGGATCTACTATTCAACACAAATCAGGATTTGCGTTGGATAGTTTCCCAAAGTAACACAAAGTTGCTCAATGCCCTGCTTTGTATTGGAGTGAATAAAAAAAAGATAAATTGTCAAACAAACAAACAGAGCCAGGGTATGTCACAGATACATCTATGTGTTTACCTATTTCTTGCACATGTAAATGTCTGATACATTCTCATTCTTCCAGGAATCTGATCATGGATTTCATTTGTCTGGCTGTGGAAGAAGCGTGCAACAGAGCAGACATTACACAAAGAGCCCATAGGAATCCTGCTGGTTTCACAAAGGCTTCTCTGGTCTACGTATCCCTTCTTTCACTAGGTTACCCAGCCCTAACTTTACATTAGAGAGTGCCATATTTAAACCTCAAACACCCCTAGATGAACTGCTTTGACGGAGCCCACCTAAAACGTTGCTCGTGTCTCCCTCATTGGCGAGTTGTCATTATTTTAAACATCTTAAAACAAAGAAATTCCAGAGCCATCTTAAAGCAGAGGCATGTATCTCGCTAAGCACTGGAGCCCACAATAAAGCCCAGACTACCACATCTGTAGGTGACAAATCCAAAACGAGGGCTGCACGAAAACCCAAAAGGAAATTTGGTCTCTCCTATAAATGCAAGAATTCATTGAAGCATTTCGGTTATCCTAAACCAAATTAGAGAATGTACATATGTACAGTTATATGTAGTTGAAAAAGTGATGGCACATTTAGGACAGCAAGAACGCAACTACTACTAGGATTTAAGCTGCAGTCTGGCACAGAACCCCTTGTTATGGCTCTGGTGGCTGAGGAAATGACCAGATAAAGGGCATGCTCAGATAATTTGCCGCCTGACCCAGCGGGTCTTTGCCCCATGAGTGATTAAGAAGAAGCGAATCACTGAGGTGTGTTGTGGCACCATGTCAGGTCCCTTTGCAGCAGTGGTACCTGGGGAAGTGAGAACATCACCCAGAAATGCTCACTACAGAAGTGTGTATCATTGCCATCAACCGATGTACACTTTCTGTGGTTCCTTATGGCCTTGCTTTGGCAGGCGGCTAACAGTCTCTTGTTATGGCCCATAAAGGTCCCTCTCTGACTCTTGGAGCTGGCCCAAAAAGATGCAGTGTGGTGGGCTGGGCTTCAAACACAGTCAAATAACTGAGGCTAACACCGTGAGGTGAATAAGCGGAGCCTGCAAGATTGAAAGGCCCAGTGCATGTTTCAAATGTTCACAGCTCTTTAACATATCAAAGTGCACAATTCGAGATTACTGATTTATATAACACTGCTGCTATAGCACACATTGCAGCTTTTACTGTTGTGAACTAAATGGCTTACCATCCAAGATGGTAAAGATAGATATCAGGGTAGTTTGAACAGCTTTACAATCGGGAAAATTGGCATCTGAAAAAAGCAAGACAGTTGGAATTCTCCGAACAAGATCCAACACAGCAAAATTTCAAATTAAAATCTGTATTACTAGAAATTCCCTTTCAGAAGTGACTTGGCCTGAGCTCGGGCTGAACTATTCATATTGAAGAAGGATTGAAATTGATTTACATGTGACTGGTAACTGTTGGGGTGGAATGGTGTGCAAAAAACAATGAATTGGAATGTGGCCCAATTGAGTATTACAGCGTTAGGAGTCCTCACTTTACTACTCCTAAACTGAGAGAAATCCTAATTTTAAGACTTTCGGCATTCACAGAAGGCATTTAGGAGTCCAAAAGTTAGGACTACTAACTTCTGTGAATACCTAAATAAGTGCCTTCTGTGAATACCAAAATGCGTAAATCCCTTCTGTGAATACCAAAATGGTAGTAAATTTAGTATTTTGTCTTAAGTTAGGCCTGTGAATCAGGCCCGGTGTGGATGTCGAGTTTAAAATGATTAAACAGAGTGCTGAAATTGGAATGCTCTCTTTTTTGACAATAACCAGAAGATTTTAGAGAAACCTCAAATGCATAAGTTTTGGATCTCGCAGGGAAAGACATAAGACTTATAAAATATGTGGCACCAGTCCAAATATGATGAAAACAAAATGCTGTTTTCCTTGAACACCATCTTATAATTTGTCTCCAGAAACAATTACAGGAATACAGACAGTGATTTAAGACATTCTTCAGAAAGGCATACTGAGAGAGTTGATTGGAAGGAATTCACCTATTATGGATTTAGAAAAGCCAAATGGCAAGTATAGGATTGTCAGGATTTAAGGTGAATTAATGACATAGTAGTGCCTTGTTGACTTGTAGTACCAAATCCTGCCACTGTACTGCAGAATGGTTTACAGTTATTGATTTGTTTCTGGCTTTCTTCTCAGTGACCTTGCACGAAGATAGCCAATACTTACTCTTGTTTGCCTTCGAAGCAGAAGACAACCACGTGGTGTCATATCCTTCAAGGGTATACAGAGAGTCCCTCTACTTTCAAAAAAAGAAATCCTGAGTCCGTACAAATGCCTTGTTAGTCTACCCTTGCACAATATATAGATTATCTTTAAGTAACATCAAAAACATGTGATGCTTACAAGTACAACACCATTGTGCTTTTGAATCACCTGGCTGAAAACAGACACAAAGTGTCTCCAGGTAAACTGCAGTACTGTCAAAAAGAAGTTCAGTGACTGGAACCCATCATCATGAAAGGAGTCAGAAGGTGACACCAGAGAGAGTGGAAGCCATCTTGCAGATGAATCTGCCCTGAACACACAGAGAGAAATCAGGATGTTTTTTGGAATGTTTCCTACTGTAGACAGTGGGTTCTGAAGTTTTCCTTAATGGCAAAACCTTTACTGAGAATGACACATCAAGATTTGTCTGATCCACTTCCTTGGGACAACAAATGAACAAAAGCGTTCCTAGATCTGAAAGAGAAATTGTGTCACGACCCAGCTTTGAGAATGCCTGATTATACAAGTGAAATCCAGGCAGAGGCTTATCTCAAGGAGGTTGAAGTAAGAATGAAACAAGATAATGGTAAATAAATAGAATAAGGCATCTACTGCCGACGAACTATTGACTATTGCTATTTGATATAAGGTTGACACTCATTAGGATCAAATAGTATCAGGCCAGGTGGTAGGTCCAGGCGCACGGAACACACGGCCACCTACAGCTGGGTGAGTTTAAACCCAGGTTGCCTCAAAGGGTGGCAGGAGGGGGGGGGGCAAGAGGGTGTGGAAGGGAGGGGGGGGAAACGGGTTGGGTGGGGGATGTGGGGGGAGAAAATAAAAAACTGAAGAGAGTTCGTACTGCTAAAGTGATTTCGAATGAAAGAGTAAAATTGAAACAAAGGACATGCTCGTATTATGTATATTGCGTATGCATCATTTATCTGGACAGGTTGATGTTATGGAAATTTTTAAAAATTAGGTATGCCTAAACTAAGTATTGGATCTCTTAACATAGGAGGATTAAATGATTGGAAAAAAAGGGGGAAGCTTGAACAATATCTAAATATGATAAACTTAGATTTAATATGTCTACAAGAGACCCACTTACCCTGGTGTAAAAAACATTGGTTGAATTTTAAAAACTATGAATTGCTGTCATGTACATCCCAGACTTCTATGATAAGAGGTGTGGCCATAATTGGCAAAGTGGGGTTAGGGGGCGCCAAAAGGAGTAAGGCGGATTCATTAGGAAGATGGGCAATTTGCGAAATGAACTTAGGTTTTACTATTTGCACAGTATATGGATCCAACACAGACGAGCCAGAAATCTTTAGCCATATTGAAAACGAATTAATTGATTGGCATACACCGATAGTATTATGTGGCGACCTTAACATCTCTGCAAATTTTATGGATGGTAGCGCATATATAGGTAGGAAGCCAAGGGTGTTTAGAGCAATCAAGTCAATGATGCAGTCACATGGCTTAGACGATGTTTGGGGAAATTTACTGACTGGAGACCCAGGGTTTACTTATTTTTCATACCCTTTTAATAAATACTCGAAATTGGACTATTTCATGATCTCGACTACCCTACTTAAGAGTGTACAAATAAATAAGCTTCCCAAAATCATGTCTGATCATAATCCCCTAGTCTTAAATTTGGTCATCAATAAACCATACAAGGTTCCTAGACCCTGGTCATTTGATAAAAAATTATTAGCGGATGCCGACTACATCACCCATATGAAAATATGGTCCCAGTCCTTTTTTGATGCTAATAGGTATAGTGCATCAAGGGGAGTCGTGTGGGATAGCTTCAAAGCAGGAATAAGAGGAGAGACTATAAGTTATACCACCAACATATGGAAAAAGGTTAATAGGGAAAGGGAAGCATTGATGGAAAAATTGAGTGAGGCAGAGACACAACATAGACAAGATATAATTACAGGTGTCCAATCTGTCGAGAGCCTACATAGAGTAAACTCCATAAAAGCTGAGATCCAGAAACAACTAGCAAGAAAGGCGGCAGCAAATTATCAGGCACAAAGATCACGCCTTTACGAAACTGGTGAGCAAGCAGGTAGAGCTCTTGCCCTGCGAATTAGGCAGGTGGCAAGTAAGAATATTGTGACACAAATCGAATATCAGGGCCAAATATACGACAAACCTGGGGAAATTTTGGAAGGGTTTAGGAAATTTTATCAAGAATTATATCAGGAGGAAGCAGCTGCAGAGGCCCCGAATATATGCTGGTTAGACATGGGTAGTAAGCTAAAATCAGGCCAGATCGATCTACTGGAACAAGATATTACAATGTCAGAGGTATTGGAAGCTCTGCAAGATCTTGCAAGCGGAAAGGCGGCGGGCCCAGATGCTATACCAGTAGAGCTTTATAAAAGTCTAAGGGAGGAAACAACACCAATGCTCTTAGATCTATTCAATGGTGTTATGAATACCGGAATAATACCTGAGTCCTGGCAAGAAACTAATATAGTAATCTTTCACAAAAAAGGGAAACCTAAGACCAACCCGGGCTCCTACAGACCAATATCATTGATTAACAGTGATAACAAGCTATATGCCAAAATCATGGCCACTCGCATGGGAGGGATCATTGCGTCCTTGGTTTCCCCCTGGCAGCATGGGTTTATCCCAGGAAGAGGAACCACAAACCATATTAGGAGAGCAATTACATTATTTGACATCGGTGCTGCTAGGGGGGAGGAGGTTGCAATGATCCTCCTCGATGCGGAGAAGGCATTTGATCGCGTCAGATGGAGTTTCCTATGGAAGGTTATGGAGGCAAGGGGATTTGGCCCTAGATTTTGTCAAGCCATTCAGGCTATGTACTCATCACCTACGGCAAGAATTCAATCAATGGGTGAAAGATCAGATAGGATCAACATAACAAGGGGTACGAGACAGGGCTGCCCATGTTCTCCAATTTTGTTCGCGCTCTACATAGACCCTTTAATTACACAATTAATGAACAGTGCACTTATCCAACCAGTAATATCAAATGGGTTTCACACTAAACTTCTCGCCTATGCGGATGATTTAGCAGTCATTACAAAAGATCCAGAGCTAGCAATGAGGGAGGTAGTTAATATAAACAGTCATTTTGGATATGTGTCCGGTTACCGACTAAATGTGGACAAAACACAGGTACTATGTTCTAAAAAAATAGCCAAGGTGGATGGAAGATATGTAGAATCTGTAGTTTACTTGGGTATTACAATAAACGCAGAACCAGGTAAAATAATTGACGACAATTACACCCCTCTTTTTAAATCTATGGAAACAGATCTAAAAAGAATGGACTCATTAAAGTTAACACTGATTGGGAGGGCTAACGTCATAAAAATGACAATGTTTCCTAAAGTGCTTTATAAATTAAGGTCAATCCCATTTAAAATTGACGAGAAAATTATTAAGAAGATTGAGTCCATTTTCATGAAATTTTTATGGCAATATGGTAAAATAAGGAGGTCTAATAGATATATGTCACTACCACAAGATAGAGGGGGGTTGGGATTGCCAGATATTAAGAGCTATCATTTTGCATGTCTCCTGGTAGACATGGCTATCCTACTCCATCCGGGGGGCCCAACCCTCAGGCAGGCGGTGATACCATCAATTTTTCAGCTATTGGTGGGAAATGAAGCCGTAGGGCTTTTATTAAGGAGGACCCAGAGAAGTTATTATAAGGAAATTGGGTACAAGACGTTGGAAGGTATATGGTATATATGGAAAACTGTTAAAAAAGCACTAGATATACCCACTATCCATTACCGCACACCACTTTGGAATTCAACACTCTTTCCAAATCTTAGTAGGGATGGAACGTGGCGTCATTGGGAGAGCCATGGTATTGTGGAGTTGGGGCAAATAATGATTAGAGATCACTGTAGAACGCTTGAAGAACTCACACACCAATATTCACTACAAGGCTATCAAGGGTTCAAATACCTACAGATTGTAAATAGAATTATAGCAATTAGGCCACGTATCACTCAGCTTGGGAAATTCGAACTAATTGAGTATTTGAAGTCAGGGGGCCAGAGAATTAGAGATATATATAAAATATTTAACGACGCATCAATCGACGATATTGAAAAAACTGAAACCACATGGTCCAAAAAATTGGGAGATCCCGAAATAGACCTTGATAAAGCGCTAGATATGGATAAGAGGCTTCTACGTTCCTCGAATCTCAGGGCCCAACATTTTAAAACACTATTTAATTTATACTATACGCCCGAAAAATTATTCTCTTGGGGGAAAGCGACAGATAGTAACTGCCCCAGATGTGGAAATGGTACAGCAGATCTTATACACATGTTCTATGGCTGTGAAAAATTAAAAACTATTAAAATTGAAATAACACGGTTTTTAGAGGGGCTACTCGACGTCAAAATTAACCTATCCCCAACCTTGATAATATTTGGTTGTGATGTGAAATTAAACATGAGTACGGAGGCCGAAGCTTTAGTTTTTATTTCCGTAGCAGTCCTTAGAATTTTAATGAGCGCAGCCTGGAAGGATACAGAAGCCCCAACCTTTCAAATGTGGTTGTGTAGAATGTTGGGTATACATAATATTGAGGAAGCATTATATGATTTAAAGGGAACGAAGCTAAGGGATATGGGCAAGCGATTTTGGGCCCCAGTGGCTACTTGGAGGACTGCAAAACTACAAATGAATGATTTACTGGCTGTGTAGTTATTTAAAATGTCAATTGACTGTGTACTGTATAGTATTCTTTCTGCTTTTCTCGCCTGACGATATAATGTAATGCTTCTATCTATGTATTTATGTACGCATTTATGAATATGTATTTACCGGTATGAACTCTCAATAAAAATATATTAAAAAAAAAAAAAAAAAAGAGAATGCCTGATTATACAAAAGAGTTTACTCTGTTTGGCAGTGAAAGAAATGGGTGTACACTATCAGTTTTATCACAGACACATGAAGGGGCCCAAAGACCTGTGGCCTATTTTTGTACCACACTTGATCCTGTAGTGGCAGGTCTCCCTGGCTGTTTGAAAGCGGTCGCCACGGTGAGTGCTAGCTTGGAAAAGAGTGAGAAAATAGTGACGGGACGCATTTTAATTGTCATGATCCCACACTTGTTGACTAAAACGAACAATCAGTACTTGATCCATACCAGGTTAACCAGTTAAGAGCAACATTTGCTTGCATCCGAGACTGTGGTAATCAAATACTGTAATGTTTTAAATGTTCCAACTCTTATGCCTGTGACTAAACAAAGTGAAAAATATGAAGAGTTTGATCATAAATGCCTAAGTGTCACTGAACTATGCACAAAGCCAAGACCTGACATTAAGAAAAACAGATACCCAACATGTCCCTTCTCTAAACAATGGATTGCAAGTACTCCTTGGCTTTGATTTCCAATGATAAAACCGGGTCTGTTCTCTATACGTGACTTTCAAAGTAGCTGGATTAAGTAGAAATTCCTGAACCCCTTTACTCTGAAACAAAGTGATGAGTTGTCTGAGTTGCCATCACTTCTCCACCGTGTGGTGGCAAAAATCAGGCCTTATAAAAAAATCTGATCCCTCATACACTGCTTGCTAGGCTAGGAAATTTTTGATCAATATCAAGATTGCTCTAGGTTTTCTAGTATCCTGCCCAGACCTTGTTCGCTGTGTAAATGGAAATCTATGGGCTCTCTGTATTTCTTGATTCCAATCCCACTGTGATAGTTCAGGGAACGCTTCTGAGAACATATCTATCACATATTTTCTTGCGTCTTGACCTTCCATGCCTTCCATTGTTGCGCCGAAGGCAATTTTCCAGGTCTATAAGTTTCCATAATGTGTCCTCCTTTGACGCCTGCACTGATTCCATCATCGTTTTTTGAATTGCCAGTTTGTCTTCAAGTTTGGATATCCATGTCTCTGCTTCTGTAACTCTCTGCAAACTCGGAGAAGGATTCTGTAATGCGCCTTATTGAATTTTGTAGTTTACGAAAAGCCCCCTGAGTCCATTGGCTCTCTGTACGGGTTTCTTCCCTATGGGTCATGATGGTCTCATAGATCACTTTAAGTGATACCTCTTCAGGTTTCCCTATTGCTGCTTCAGTCAGCTCCTTAGCCATAGCTCCTTCTTTACCCCCTGCCCCGGTTAAGAAAGAATAGTCCCATGCCAGGGCATCGTCCTCTCCATCTGAATTAGTATTATCAATTTGTCCATGGGTTTTCGAGCTGTCTGAAGGATAGTACTTCTAGTACCTGATTCACTACTTGATGATGCCCTCATAGATCCTAGTTTGTGCTCTGACTCATCTTCATTTCCTGATGAGTCAGAGGGGTCCGATAGGGAAAAAAAGTAATCTCTTGAGTCAGCTTCTTTTGTCAGAGCTTGCAGGATGTTATCCACGTTACCCCTTACCAGTTCTTCACTTAATTCATCCATATTTTGTGTATCTTTACCCGCAAAAATCCACTTACCCATGTTAGGTAACCCATTTCCCTTGGTCTGTATCGAAGAGGTCTCAATAGCTACAGCGGTGCGCTCCTCTGTAGCTCTGCTGGGTGGAATACTTGAGATGGCATCTATTGGATTACTTAGCTGATCCTTGCATTGCTTATCACTGGGGTCATCTCCACAAACTTCTTCCTGCAAGGTATTTTGAATGGAGCTTATCCCCTTGCATGTCTTCCCTGTTGAGCCCTCCGTGTTGCTAGAAGTGTATTGTTTTGTCCTTTTATTAGATAGAAACAGAGCAGGTATACTGCACTTACCCCATCAATATTATTCGCGTCCACCTTCTTTTCACGTCTTTTCTCCACTGTCCCTCCAACCCTCTCCACAGTGCTATTCTTTGTGCTCTGTTGCGGCTGGCCAACTCTCACCATCGATGCTGCTTCAGTTGGAGTACAGGCCCTACCTCTGCTCCCTTTCGGGGGCATTGCAGCTGATCATCTGCAACTGTTTGCATTACTTGCTCTGCCCTTGAAACCATAGCCGCCTCGCGTTACAAGCCGAGGCAGGGTGAGACACCAGTTGAGGCAGAGACAGCACTGCGCCGTGACCCAAGCAACAGCCATCAGCAATAGCATACCCTCTAAGACCTTCGGTAAGTCCTGGGTTGCAGAACGGCAGGTTCACAGCATAATTAGATTCCCGTAAGGGCGAGAGAAGTTCTGGGAGCACTCAGTCCATCGGCCGGCATGCAGCCGCCATCTTGCCTCTTCCACGATCCGGAGATGAAAAATAGATATCAATTTATAAAGAGTTTACTCTGTTTGGCGGTGAAAGAGAATGGTGTGCACTATCAGTTTAACCACAGACACATGGAGGGCCCCAAGACATGTGGCCTATTTTTGTACCACACTTAATCCTGCAGTGGCAGGTCTCCCTGGTTGCTTGAAGGCGGTTGCCACAGTGAGTGCTAGTTTGGAAAAGAGTGTGAAAATAGTGACGGGACGCATTTTAATTGTCATGGTCCCACACCCTGTGGAATTATTGTTGACTAAAACGAACACTCAGTACTTGACCCATACCAGGTAAACCAGTTACGAGCAAAATTTGCTTGCATCCGAAACTGTGGTAATCAAACACTGTAATGTTTTAAATGTTTCAACTCTTATGCCTGTTACTAAACAAAGTGAAAAATATGAAGAGTTCGATCATAGAGGCCTAAGTGTCACTGAACTATGCACAAAGCCAAGACCTGACATTAAGGATGTACAACTAAATGAGCCTGACCATGTTCTATTTGTTGATGGTTACTGCCTAAGAGAAAATGAAGTGATAAGAAACAGGAGTAGGACCCATAGACCACACTGGGACTGGGTATGAAGTATATAGAAAAAACAATGTCCCAATAGGTAGTAAATTGAAAGGCAGTTTAGTTATGTATGTAAAACACATTACATTGGAAGGAAACAAGGAGTCTCAATTCATAAGTACATGGTTTGTAATTCACCAATTTGTTGGAATATTTACACATGGGAATACAGTTGAAAGCAGCACTGTACAAGAAAATGTAAATGTAAATGTAAATGTAAGGTGTTTTGTAGCGCGCTCAATTACTACCGGAGTATCCTGGCGCGAATGACCGCTGGGGAACCCGTCCTGGCTTTCCCTGTGAGATGGTCCCATGCTGGGTATCTCCAAGGTGAAGCCAGGCATCCCCGGCGTCTGTGGGGGGCCGTTGTAGAGATGAGGCAAGCTTAATGCCCAGAGTTACCGAGTGTGATCACTGCCCAAAGTGGGCACCGAGGCGAGAATTATCAGTCCGCTGACCCTGGTCCTCGACCCTGCCGCGTCGGGAATCGAACCCTGGTCCCGGGCCGTTCTCAGCCTCCGGGTCTGCCGCCTCTAACCAGTGAGCCACACCTCTCTACTTCATGTGACAACCCAAAGGCACTTGGTGACAAAGTGATATATACAAGTGAAAAGGTGACGACGCAAGTGATGGAGGTGAACAGCGTGAGCGGCGCAAAGTGACAAGTTTATATACAATGGTGGCTCAATGAAAAATAAGTTTTAGTCATTTATAGCACATTAGATCCTAGTTATGAGCCAAACGCTATAGTGCGCGAAACAGTTGCTGCCAGTCTTCTCCAGTAAAGCCAGATTACTGAGGTGCTGCATGAATTTTTAATGATATCTTCTGATAACTCGACCAACTTTGCATTTATGTTTATTCACATGCTTACACTCCTTTGTAATTGTATTTCCATGCTTGTACATGTTTGCATATTTCGAGTACACTATTAACATTGTGTAATGTGGTTTTTCCATGTTTGCTAAAACATTCGTTCGAGTTGTTCCCGATTGTCAACATCGCTATGGTTACTTGCAGCAACCTTCCCCTCCCTCTCTGTCTATGCCTCTCAGCACACCTTCCCGCCCCCGGCACTACGTCATCCGCCCACCATGCCTTCCATTGGTCTACTCTAGACATGGCTTCAATTCCGGTCTGCAGTCCTCCCCTGCTTTGATCGGTACGACATAGGGTGATTTATGTCCCGGCAGCTACGCGGATTTACTCAGGTACTTAGCCCTGACTTTGCCCTCTAAGACACGCCTACTTTGTTTCGACGTCTCCTAAATACTTACACTTAGTTCCTAATTTCAGACGCTGCTCCTCGTCCATTCTGGCAGTGACGCCCTCCTAATTCAGGTAACAACTGTCTTGCCACACACCCGCTTCTCCCTCCGCACGTAATTGGTGAGATACCTGTTTTTAACTGGCCTCTCTCTCACCTTCAGATACGCCGACCTTGTGGCTATCACTTAATCCTGAAGATTCACGCAGTTTACCAATTCGATTGTAAGTTTCTCTCTCCGCTTGCTTTTCTTTTCCTACCCTTTGACCCGCCCCTTGCTTAACCCTGCCTTTTCCCCTCCAGTACTTATGGATCCCACTGAGCCCTGACGCCCTCGGTACATTGCAGACCAGCGTCCTTTACAAACCCAGGTATTCGGGGCTCATTTCCCTTCCTCCCTCCAACTACACTCTGACGCTTCCTTTATATCACGCGCCATGCAATGCATGAAACTTCACATCTCACCCTGCAACCCCCCCTCCCGCCCGCCTCCTCTCCCATACTGGCTTCCCCTGGCTTAACTTCCTGATGCTTGCCGCGTCTATAACAGTTTCCACACGGCTCACCTCTTCGTATAGGGTCTCCTTCCCCTTCCTCCCTTCCGTCCCTCTTTCCGACCTTTTTGTCCCCCCGCAGCACTATACCTACTCGTCAGCCCAGTCCTGAAGAAGATCCCTATCCATTGTGGATCGAAACGCATTCGACACTACAGCGCAACTGTTTGGCGCACTATAGCGTTTGGCTCATAACTAGGATCTAATGTGCTATAAATGACTAAAACTTATTTTTCATTGAGCCACCATTGTATATAAACTTGTCACTTTGCGCTGCTCACGCTGTTCACCTCCATCACTTGCGTCGTCACCTTTTCACTTGTATATATCACTTTGTCACCAAGTGCCTTTGGGTTGTCACATGAATTTTCTTGTACAGTGCTGCTTTCAACTGTATTCTCATGTGTAAATATTCCAACAAATTGGTGAATTACAAACCATGTACTTATGATTTGAGACTCCTTGTTTCCTTCCAATGTAATGTTTTTTACATACATAACTAAACTGCCTTTCAATTTACTACCTATTGGGACATTGTTTTTTCTATATAAGAGAAAATGAATGCACATTGAGAGCAGAATATGCTGTGTGCTCCATAAATGATGCGATTAAAGCTTCCTGGCTTCAGTTTGTTTTCTCCGCACAAGTTAATTATTTTTACTCAAGCCTGCAGTTCGACTGCACAAATGAGAGTCACCATCTTTAAAGACAGTCAGTATGGTGTTAGCGTAGGTCATGATTTTGGACAATAATGGCTGCAAAAGGGATTTCTTTCCTCCACAGGAAAACCAATTTGAAATGGACAACATGCCAAGAACTTGCCTAAGGCCCTACAATTGCCTGGTGAAATTGCTGTTGTAAAATGTCTAGAACATCAACAAGCAGCAAGTGCGCTTACCCCGTAGCCAGGTATTGTGCACTACTAGCATACATGTTTAATGGAGGTTTCACATGCAAATCAGAGGGATGAGGTGTTTTTTCAATGATTATGGGAATAACTGATACTTCAGAAGAACTAGGTTGTGAAAAAATGCCAATGACATTTGAATGTCAGCTGATGTAAGGGCAGAGTTGTCTGATAGCTTGTTGTTTCTAATTACTCGTTATTATCACCGGTTCACTCATTTAGGGAGAGATCCCATGGTGAGACTTTTCTGACAACGTTGGTTTAATCCCAGATTCTGAATGGTTGCAAATGAGAATTGTAAAAGGTGTTCAACATGTCAGAAGCCAAATGTAGGAAGGAAAACACATGTTAGGAGCGCACACTTAGGAATATCAATCGGTTCTTTTAATAGACAACAGATGGACTTTATCAAGATACCTGTGCACAATGAGTCATGATATATCCTAGTGATCATTTGTGTTTTCTCAACATAAGTGGAACCTTACCCATCGAGGAGAAATCACAGTCATACTGTAGCGAAATTGTTACTATGTGAAAACATTCCAAGATTCAGGATGCCGGTCCTTCTCGAGTCAGATGGAGGAAAACACTTCAACAACAAAGTGAATAACATGCTGTGTGCTGCACTACAGACTGAACAGATGCTACATTGCAGTTACTGACCAGAAGCATCATGCATAGTAGAGCAAATTAATGGTATGTTAAAATTCAGATTGGCAAAAGTTTGTGCTTCAACTTTACTGAAATGGCCAGTTGCACTACCACTAGTATTCATGAGTGTTTGAAGTATTCCAGACAGGAAGACAGGATTATCACTGCATGAAATACTGATGGGGAGGGCTATAAGACTACCAGCTATGCCCGCGAATGCCCTTGTGAACATCACAGATAAAATGATTTGAACTACTGCAAGCCACTCGCTGATGTGCTTTGTTCTGCCTCGCATCAAGTATTGGTTGTTACACAAGCCCTTTACCATGAACAGTGCCACAATCTCAATCCTGGTGATTGGGTCGTGATCAAGAAGCACGTTCAGAAGACTTGCCTTGAGCCCAAATGGAAAGGCTGCCACCAAGTCATACTGACTTCAAACTCTGCTGTTAAATGTGCTAGAGTTCCGAACTGGATACATGCCTCACATACCAGGAGAGTGAGAAATCCGGAAAAAGTAATATTGGTCGATGATCCAGTGGTGGTCGCAACACCAGTTAAGAGACCACCTAGACCTGTAGCATGAGCACATATTGAAATATATAGAGAAGTACAAGGAGAAGAAAGGGGTGAAGATTAACAAGCTGAAAGAAAAATACAGGTGGCTGAGGTGACGCAGAGTTGTATTAAGGTCTCGGTCAAAGAAGGAGCAGAGACTGAACCACATCCTGAAAGCATCTGTGAAACTAAACAAGGAGAAGTACAAGATCCTGAAGAAGCGAGCTCCAGAATAATAGGAATCCATTGCCAAGCAGAGGGACCAAGACGTATCGGAAAAGACAGACTGAGGAGAAGCTCATCAATAACACAAATTCCAGAAACTGTGCACAAGGAGAGTGAGACCGAAGATGAAGGTGTTCTCGACCCAAATCATTAAGTTCGAAGGAGATCCAGAAGAACTTGAGTATCTTGCCAGAGATATTCTGCACCCGAAGCATCTTACTACGTGAATGCTGCACTGAATGTCACATTGGAAGATTTGTGCAAAGTGAACCCTGAACTGTTGGAACCCCCTTAAAGTGCAAAGACATTTCTATCTGAAAAACTCAATTGAAAAAAGCTAAAATGAACTTAATACAGAAACAATTATGAACTGTGTCTATTAGATGTTTATTGTTTAGCACCTTAGCTGCTTTGGAACGTCCAGCTCCAGTGCTGAACGTTCCATTGCGCAGGTGCAGCTGGAACGTCCAATGGCCGACGGCAGCACTCCCGAGGTAGTGGTGCCGTCGGCCGTTGGTATAGGCGCAGCACTTAAGAGGTTAAGTTATTTGTTCTACAGAAGACTAACCTAGGTCTGAGAAAAATGTTGCAGAGGAATAGGGATAACACTTTAGAAGAACACTGATTAGAGTTAAGGATTATCTATAAGGTAATTGCACTAGTATGATGAACAAAGAAAAAAACAGCTTTAAAGAAGATCATCTACTAATCCTTACAGTAAGCTATTCTATCACTGACTCAGAATGCTGTGTTACGTTAAAAAAAAGTATAAATGTATCATGGGAGTGATTTTCGTTTTAGCATTTATAATGATTACAATAGTACTTGCAGGATTTTACCTAACCTCTGATACAGAACCTCCTAGCACCAATGTCACTAATACACATCCACAACATTTTAGGGATAGCATTTTTACTAAAATGTTTCTAAGCTACAAGAAAGACAATAACTCCACTAATGTCTATTCTAGATTAGTACAAGAATACACTAATGTAAAGGATTGCTATGTCTGTGCACAGTTACTTACCTCAGTTTCTGAAGACGTTACATATTATCACATACCTTTGTCTTATGCAGTTTCCTGCAGAATTTTGCTTTCACTAATTTATAGGCGAGGACATTTTAAATGTTTTTACTGAAACTTGATTTAGTACCATCTAGAGTGGCTTTAACAGAACGCATGAATTTACACCTACATGCAAAAACTATGGATACCACTTTATATCACTTCTTTCTACACTTACCTGAAGATAGTGTAAAGGCTTACAAAAATATTCTAACCTGCTTAATGTGACCCACATAGTAGGCTTATATTATGGCTTTAGAAGAGAGATACATGAACATGATAAATGCAACAGAAAGGGAGACGATCTAGAGAATGCATGCAAAGAGGAAAAACATTAATTTAGAAAGAAAGTGGTCTATTCTAAGCTCAGACTAGACAGCAGACACAAGGGAAAAATGTTCTTTTATAAAAGACCCACCTTAAAAAGGATTATAAATGTAGTGATCATTAGTTGTTAGCGCACATTTGAACTGACAGGGTGAACATGGCAAATATTACAGGGAGACGAAAACGCTATTCTAGGGGTTTATTACATTTGTGGACAGAATGCTTATTTCCTGATACCTGCTGTTTGGGAAAGAGCTTGTTATTTAGGCATACTCATTTCGAAGATGTATCATGTTACCAGTTTAGAAGCACTAACTTTAGCACCAACACACAGACAGAAACGTAGCACCAACTAAGGAGCCGGTTTAGTAGGAGACATATTTGGAGCAGTGATTCCACCAGTAGAAATAATCTTGAATGATGAAAAGATTAGAAAGCTAGCTACTGTAGCTGATAAAAAGTCAACAAGCACTTCTGGAGCTTTACTCTTAACACTAAACTATATGCTATAAGGTCCATGGTTTTGCAGGACCGTCTTGCTTTAGACATTTAACTCACTGAAAAAGGATGCATCTGTAAGTAAGTAAGTAATCGTTTTTGAGATCATGAATACCGAAGTGGCACTGGCGGAACCTCAAAATTAACTCATTGCTCTGCATTCATACCAGATGAAAGTAAGCAGATAGAAAGTTTTGGAAGAAATATTTCAGGTCTAGAACCTGAATTACATGAATTAGAAACACCAAGTTATTATGAAGATTTTGGGAAAGGATTGAGCACCATCAGGTATTGGTTTTCGACAGCTGGAAAGGGTATACTGAAACGGTACTAATGCCAATAGTGATAATAGGAATTTGATTCAAATTCCTTTATGTCCTATTTCTGAGATTAAAATACCTTATAGAAAATGTACAAGAGAGACATGGGATTACGTGGAATAATGAACGATCACTATCTGAAGACACTTAACCATAGTAGGTGAATTGAAAGAAAGAGATGTGACACACCTGAAGACGAAAGTACCTTTAAGACTTGAATTCTCATGTGAAACGAAATTGTGTGATGATTTAAAATCATCAAAAGGGAAAGAATTGTGGTAAATTCAAATTTCGACTTGCAAACCATATTAGAGTTGCTCCTGAGAAAGCATTTAAAAACTGCTGAAGAAATGTTGGGGATAAGAATTCCCCTTTTCATGTTGTTCTTATAAGGTCCACATCTCAGATACAACCCCAGTATCTTATTAAACGGGATGCTAAAGCTCCTGTTAAATAAGTTATTTCCCAACTAGAGTACCAGTGAGTGATCAAACCCTGCGTCTCACAAATAAACAATCCTCATTTTCCTGTTTTGAAACCGGATCATTCATATTGTATAGTCTTAGATTATAGACATTTAAATAGTCATACACGCACATTTGCAGTGCAAATTACACATAATATGGCACTCATCAACAATATTGTCTGTCAAAAATACAAAACCACCTTGGATATGTCCAATGGTTTCTTCAGTAACAATTTGGCTCCAGAGAACCATAACTGGAAAGCATTTCAAATGTGTTATGCATGAATTTCTATGTGCTGTAAGGACAATCCAGGATTTTTTGCAGCCCAAATTTTGTCCATTCTTCTTGACATTGACCTTGATGCTCTGTCCTATGTCGATGATATCAACTTGACAGATGTTTAATTAAATCCCTACTTGGCCAGAGTAGATGCATTATATTGGGATTTGGTGAACTTGGATTCAAGTTCAGATTTAAAAAATCTAATATAGCTCGCTTAAGTTTCCTTTTTCTAGGATATGAACTTACAAACGACGGAAAGAGTCTTGCCCCTAATTTTGTGGAGAGATTTGCACAATTACAACCTCCAAACACACTTTAAAAAATGCAGTCCCTGCTGGGATTTTTGAATTTTGGCAGAACATATATACCTGATTATGCACAGCGTATCAAACCACTTTATGTCTTAATAATCCCTGATTTTTCCACTTCTGTCTGGACATCAGAACACACTGAAATACTCAGGTCTTTACAATCTGACTTACTTGAAACACACCACTTGAATACACGTGTTAATAGCACAAACTTGGTAATCTGCGTCTTACCGAGTGCACTTGGATTTACCGTTGTCACCTTTAGTGAAGGTGAGACAATACCAATTGCATATTAATGGCATTTATATCAAACTGTTGAAATGTGTTTTGCTTTAACTGAACAAAATACTGACTGCCATGCACATGGCCATCCTCAAAGAACAGCCACTTGCACCAGGAAAATGCATTATTGTTGTCACTCCCGCACCAGCCGTAAAGGCTGTCAAGAATGCCAGTGTCCCTAACCCTAAGGCCCTACATCCTCAATGGATACACTGGACTATGTCCTTAACACCAGTTGATGTAGACTTCACCTTTGACACGTCGTAGCATAACACAATAATGATTGCAATACAAACAGGTGTATCCTTTGCCCTCTTATGTTCTGTTTCTTGATCAGAATAAATATTTAATTTACACTGACGGTTCAGCGCAACCAGATATTGGTTCTAAGCAGTGCCATTCTGCAACATGTACCATCATTATTGGTACGATATTGGATGGCACTTTTCACCCACAAATGATACACGCACAATCTCTAGGGGATTGCACAGCATAGTTGGCTGAACTAAAAGCTTTGCTACTTGTCCTTCAGATTACAGGTACTTAATTGCCCAAGCTTATAGTGTGTGATTCGTATTACTGTGTACAGTGATTTAATGATAATTTACATTATTGGCGATGAAATTTAATTTATAGATTCAAAAGGTGGTGCAATCAAAAACAAATTGCTTTGGGTTAAGGTGGCTGAACTTAAGGATATATTGCCACAGGCACATGTGATACATACTCTGAGTGATCAATGTGTGAGAGTACATGCTGTAGGGAATTCTCTGGCTGATGGAGTGGCCGAATCTTCAGTAGCCACAGCTAAAATAGAAAACAATATCTTGGCTGCCGTCAATGCGAGCAAAGACGGCTCTCCCTTGAAGAAAGGTTTTCCTTTAAAATATTCTTATTGTTTAAATGCTTAGAATGTTCCTGTTGTCCTGCAGTTAGGAGGGCAAGTGAGGCACTATAGCTAGTCGAACTCTGGCTCATAGATACTGAGGTGGCATGGTGACTCAGTCCCTACCTGCCAGTGGTCTATGGTCCCAAGCATTATTTTGTTCCTTCTGATCCTGAGCATAATCCCTGCAACACTAATTCTGAAATGTTTAAGAGGAACCATAGCAATCTAGGTCATGTGATGACTTAGGTAACACAGTTGAGCTGTAGCAGGCTCAGCCATGTGTCAGGCTTGCCTACTATATGGCTCAGTTCACCCCAATCCAAGTTGTATTTCAAAGCCAGCAGACTGCTGAGAATTTTCCCAGATTTACCTGTAGGCCAGTCTGCTTTAGAAAATACAGGATGAAATGCTAGGATGGATGTCATTTAAGGGTCGCTACGAGTTGTAGCTGTGACCCCTGGCTTGCCCATTACGCCCCCTGGTGGAAGCAAAGCTTTGAGAAAGTCTCCACGGACAAAAACAACTCAGCCACCGTCTGAATTAAATCTGGAACTGCTGCTGGACAGCCTTTTCGTAAGACTAGACACGATGACCAAAGCCTTGTTAGTACCTGTCATCTCCAAGTTAGAAGGCATCAAGTCAAAATGTGATTATTTTGTTTCTATACACAATAACTGTTCTTCTGGGGTATGACACAATAGCCAGAGGGAGGGGGGGCGCCTGTCAAGTCCCTACTGGTTTGGAACATATGTCCCAGGTTGGCAGCACCCAAGTAAATCAGGCAACCAGTACTCAAGCCCAATCGGCTATGTCTCACCCTAGTAATACAATTACTGACAGTGTTCCGGGGTGTGGCCACTGCATTCCAGGCAGTCCATCAGGAAGTCCAGGAAAGTGTCAACGAGGACCCGCTATCTACACAGACTTTAGTTCACCCCAAACGGTTAACACGTGCAAACAAATGCATACTTGATCTCCCACCCCAATCAGTGCCCTTAGTAGCTCTGCTTTTGGGGGTTTCTCCGCTTACACCTGGAATTAAGGAAACCTCATTGGATCTGATACACAAGACCATTCACTGGTGTAGCAATAATGTGACAAATGGTTTAAATATTACTCCAGACATCATTATGGCCAGAAGGGTTGGTTGGATCGGCCATGGTACTAGGAAAAATATTGAGGGGAATTGCATAATTGTCAACTTCAGGCATCCCAAGCAAGCCAAAGCATTAGTAGATTGTCAATACAAGAATTGTATCAAATCTAAAATTAAAATAGTCCCATTGCAAACTTTTTATCCCCCTAAACATTCTTTAGTAAACTGCGATTGGCAGATGCCTGGTTGGTAGAGGCCGATTAAGCCGGTTACACTCCCCCAAGAAAGAAGCTCAAACACTACACTACCACTAACAAATCGTTTTTAACCATTAGCTAACCCTCAGGGACTTGATGCAAATGAATGACTGGTTATGGTAGCGGGGACAACACAGGTCAAGAATTTACAAACGAAAGCTTACACTGAACCAATAATAGTTGCCCCCATACCTCAACGCCTGTTGGATAATCCTCCTAACTCTACCCCTATCCCAGTTATTTACAATGATGCCTCAATAAAGGTATTGTCCTGGAATATAGCTGGGCTTAGGTCAAAGAAGGGTGATAGTTCATGGATACACTTCCATGTCAAACACAATATTATTGCTCTACAAGAGACCTGGGAGCCCAATGATAGTCTTTATCTTGATGGCTTCACCTCGTTTTACAAACCCTCAATTCCGTCTAATATGGGCAGAGCTAAGGAAGGCCTTCTTTTAATGTTCGGTCTTAAACTTTGTTATAGGGCTGAAATGATTGATTCTCCATCACCCCACGTGTTAGCAGTGGAACTGTCAGGAAAGAACCTTACCACCTTGTTGTCGGTGAATTTTTATAATTCCTTTTCCAGGATTCATGAGACCGAACACCTCTTGGGCTTTGAAGACCTAGAAGAAAATTTCGGGGAAGGCAGTAAAGTTTCTATGACACTCTAATTCTGGGGGATTTTAACAGTCAAAAATGTTTTCTTAACTGTCCCTCAATGTCGGAGGAGGAAGACGATTTACAGGGGTCAAACCACTTTGAGCACACACCATCAGGAACTTTCTTAGAAGGTCTACTCTCCGTGTACAATATGTATTGTTTACAAAAATCAGGTAAGTCTGCCCTGGTTCCCACCTATGTAGGTAATGGTAGCTCAAGTACAATTTGTTATATTTTTCTATCTGCCTCATTAGCTTCGGCTGTGCAGATTTTTAATGTTGTTTGTAACTATTTTAGTGACCATAACCCTTTAATATTGGTCTCCTCCTCACGTCTGTCTTAAAAGGGGGTGCTGCGAGCCAAATTACCAATATAAATATCAGTACTAAAGACCAGGCACGAAGGTTGAGGTGGGAAAAGACCACTCTAGAGCGTGCCGCTCGTGCTGTCAGAGGAGGATTCCAGCTTTGGGGCAGTGTTTGGTGCAGGCGGGACTGCGAGGACCAGCAGCCTTTGCCTGTTCACGCTGTGAGCCTCTTCCCGCCCTCCCACATTGGACCTTTAAAACGCGACTCGCGGCCCCTGCTCCGTGGGGGCCGCTCGTGCTTTCAGAGGAGGATTCCAGCTTTGGGGCTGTGTTTGGTGCAGGCAGGACTGCGAGGACCAGCAGCCTTTGCCTGTTCACGCTGTGTGCCTCTTCCCACCCTCCCACAAGCGCTATACATTTGTCTACACCTGCCGCTGCGTGGAACGCGCGCGGGCACGCGCCGTGCAAAGCCCGGGCCAAGGGCGGGCCCGTTTTAGCCCGTCCTAGACCGGAGGAGACCGGACCGGGCCACCCCTCTTTCGTTCGCTGCAGAATATACGCTTACCGCCTAGTATTGACAGGGGTTCCCGAAATAAGTAATCCCAGTCTGGAATCATTCATGTCCCTAAAAAATAAAGTCACCTATTGGCTCAATAAAAACAGACCACTCCCTCCCTATATTACCAGCGAAATATTGATGGTTCGTAGGCTCTCTTGGGTGCGCCATAGCCCTAAAACCACTACAGGCGATTGTGTGTTGGTAAATTTCAATGATCCCTGCACTGTGGAGTATATTTGCAATTGGAGCTATAACAGTGCTGGGACAACTATTGAACCCCGCCCACTATCATATTTCTATCCCCCAACCAACTTGTCAGACACTGGAGGAGATTGGTCCTTGGTAATGCATCGTGGTGTGGGAAGGGTTGAGAGGGGCTGTTATGGGCGACCAACTGCACAGAGCCATATATCCACCCAAAATAGGTTCAGTAGCCTGGAAATGGTCGATTGACTACAGCATACCGGGGTGGAAACATCTGACATTACTCACAGTAGGAGCAATGTTAATTCTGGGGGAGATGTGGAGTCATCCAGCAGCCAGTTCTCTCGTGTGCCCTACGATCCTCACCTCCATATTCAGGGGTTTATTATGGGAAATGGCGATGGTGGTTTGGGGAGTATAGAGCTGGCCCATACATTGGAGTCCCCCCATGAAGCCCTAAGTGAAGGAGCCCTATTGAGGAATGATATTATTGGCCCGAATGCTAGCAAATTGAAGTGTTTAACAATATTGTCATGGAACGTGGCAGGTCTAACACACAAACTAAACTGCCCAGAATGGGGTTCCTTTGTGGATAAGAATGACATTTGTCTTTTTCAAGAGACCTGGGCTAGGGATGAACAACATAGAGTGGGATTTACCGCATTCCATGTACCTGCTCGGTGGGGAGGGAAGGGACGACCGTCTGGGGGCCTTACCATCTGGGTCGGTTTGCATTTGGGCTGCATGGCTGAGACCTTGATCACACATTCTGACGACGTTCAGTGTATAGTTTTGAAGTGGCCAAATTCTTTTAAACTTGCCATTGTGAATGTTTATTCACGTCCGGAAAACTTGGCCACCGAATCCACCACCATTGATGAGTTATCGCATTTTCTGAGTACTCTTCTTAGCGATTCCCATCTCTTGGTGGCTGGAGATCTGAATTGTCACTACGAGCCCCTGCGGGGGATGAGTGAAGGTACACTTATGGGAGAGGATGACTACTGGGCCATTCCTCCATGTCAGTCCACATGTCCTAAGTCATGGTCCCCTTTAGTGATCCAGATCACGGCTCTAACTTCAAACAATTCAATAAGGGCCTGCAATGGACGCACTCCGTCCGACACCCCATCGATGTGTACCTTCAATAAGATGGTTCAAGAATCACGCCTTGACTACATCATGGTTGAAACACAGATGTGGTCTAAGGTAATTGATTTTAAGGTAATCTGCAGGGTCAACAGCGACCATAATGCTCCAAGCCTGGAGATGGTTTTTCCAGGGCCTATGGAGACTGCAACCACTGACGTGGTAGGCCAAGGTGATAGGATGATACTAACAAACAATAGACGTAGGGTTAAGTGGGGGAAAATAGTGGAATCTCCGGAAGAATTATCTAAATTATACAACACAATCCTTCCTCTGTTTTTGGAGGTTGATGTTCTAAACGCCCAACGTCGGTCTTCTGATTTTAATAAAAAATTACAGTCCCTGCACTCGGACCTGTTCTCCAGCTTATCAGATGTTTTTAATCCTCAAGTGCCCAAAAGGAGGAAAAGGGCACCTTCCTCTTCCTGATACAAATCAGCATGTAGAACGGCTAAGTCAGAGTTGGTTAAGGCTCTTAAGATTGGGAGTAATAAACCCAAAATCCGCGAGATGAGATTGCACTACAAAGAGGTAATGGGACATGCAAAGATAGATTGGGATCTGGAAAGGTGGTCTAACTTAACCACCAGTCTAGACTTGAGGGATGCACGTAGATTCTGGTCAATAGTTAGTACAGGCTCTGGAGAACCAAAACCTGCCATAGAACCCAATATCGATGCAATGATTTGGGAAGATCATTTTAAAGCTTTATACTCAGTTGAATTAGGTATGGAAAGTATGTCAGCACCCGTAGTTCTAAATGACCAGCAGGAGGAGCTAGAATTTACTGTGAAGGAGGTGTGTCATGCAATAGGGAAACTTGCAGTGGGAAAAGCCCCGGGTCTTGACAAACTCCCGGGAGACCTTTTTAGGCATCAGCCCAGGATTTTGGGCCCTTACCTGCACATTGTTTTTAATGCAGTTCTCAGAGGCATGGAGCTACCCTGTACTTGGCTGGGAGCAGAGATAGTCCCGATATATAAGAAGGGTTCTCCTCTGCTCCCAGCCAGCTACAGGCCCATCAGCCTCATTGATGTTCCGCAAAAATATTTTGCGCGGCTCGTCCTGGACCACTTACAGGAATGGATGGAGGAACACGAAGTCCTTAGCCAGTACCAGGCGGGGTTCAGGAGGAACACTTCCACAATGGACCAGATCTTTCGCCTAATACTGCTGTACTGGAAAACGGCAAAGATAGAGGGTGGCAGCCTCTACATGGTGTTTGTGGACCTCCGGTCCGCCTTTGATTTAGTACCCCGGGGGAAACTGTGGTCGGTGATTCATGAATTGGGGGTTCCGCCCCAGCTCCTGAATGTGTTGATGAGGTTGCACGAGGGGAGCATTGCACAGGTAAGATGTGGGAGGAATGGGGTGCTGTCATCCAGGTTTCTAGTTGGCAGGGGGGTGAGGCAGGGGTGCGTTTGGCACCGACCCTGTTTTGCTTCTATGTAAATGGCGTAATGTCACATCAGGATGATGTCCCCAATAATGACGTGCCAAGCTTGGCAGGCAGGAGGGCGCTGGCAATTATGTTCGCTGATGATACCCTCCTGCTTTCCTAGTCCCCTATGGGGATTCAACGTATATTGGACGGCTTTGGGGATTTCTGTCGATGTCGGGGATTGGAGAAAAATGCTGATTAAACAAAATTCATGATTTTCAATCCTCCGCCATCCACCCGCCCGAATCCTATCTTGGGTACTGCGAAACTGGAAAAGGTTACGACTTTCCAGTATCTAGGGGTTACACTACATGAAAATTTGTCCTTGGGCCCCCAACAAGTAAAATCTCAAATTAAACTGTCCCAGTTGGCGGGGGTTGTCCTCAAAGTCTCTAATACATCGACATTTAAGCCAGTGAGTCCCGCACTGGAGATTTATAAAACTCAAGCGAGGGCTGCGTTTCTCTATGGTAGGGAGCTCTGGGGGCCTTCATGCAGGTCTGAAATCCCCAAAACGGAAAATACATTTATTAGACAGCTATTGGCACTCCCGCAAAGCACTCCGCTTTTTCCTCTAAGGTTAGACTTGGGTTTGAAACCCATAGAAGATGAGCTAGCATTAAAACCTCTCAGGTTCTGGTGTAGGCTCTGGATAACGCCAGAGATGCTGAATTACAGGCTAGAACTCAAGGAAATATTAAGTTACAATAGTGCAGCAAAAATTCCCTGGCTCTTGTTTCTAAAACAAGAATTAGGAAGATTGGGATTACCTGCCCTATGGCATGATCCGGAAAGGTGCTGTCATGAGGTTTCGCGCAAGTCCCTCACTAGGATTTTTATGGATAAAAAACGTAACTCCCTTTTGTATGATTCTTATGCTGGTACCTTGATTAATTCCTTTTTAGCATTTAAAGTTTCCTATTTCTTTGAGGATTTTATGGATCTTATTTATCCGATTGTATCTAGGAAACGTTTTATACAATGGAGATATGGTACTTTACCCTTAAGAGCTTTCACAAGCAAATGGTCAGCCTCCAATAATAAATCCTGCCCATGATGTAGCTGTGACACAGAGGATGAACTCCACGTCCTCTTCTTTTGTGCAGCTTACAGTAAATCCAGGAAGTATTGGCTTGTACCTTTATGCAAAAATGTGGGTTTTCTACATTGTATACACGCTTTTAGAATTCTAAAAACTGATACTTGTAGGCACATCGTATTTGCACTTTCTAAGTATTTGCTAGCTATGTGGACTAAGCGACGGTACTTAACCGCTAATGAATGCTAAGGATTAAATATTTATAAAATTATTGTACTGTAAATATGTGCACTATACTTTGTATGAATTTTACCACTTATTGTGTCCATTACAATGAATTCTATCTCTTATCTCTTTTTTAATCATTGTTTTATTCGTGTACTCTCTTATGGCAAAAAAAAGAAATAAAGATTTAATGAATGAATGATTGTCTTTATCTTGATGGCTTCACCTCGTTTTACAAACACTCAATCCTGTCTAATATGGGCAGAGCTCAGGAAGGCCTTCTTTTAATGTTCAGTCTAAAACTTTGTTATAGGGCTGAAATGATTGATTCTCCATCACCCCATGTGTTAGTAGTGGAACTGTCAGGAAAGAACCTTACCACCTTGTTAGTGGTGAATTTTTATAATTCCTTTTCCAGGATTCATGAGACCGAACACCTCTTGGCCTTAGAAGACCTAGTAAAAAATTACGGGGAAGGCAGTAAAGTTTCTATGACACTCTAATTCTGGGGGATTTTAACATTCGAAAATGTTTTCTTAACTGTCCCTCAATGTTGGAGGAGGAAGACAATTTACAGGGGTCAAACCACTTTGAGCACACACCATCAGGAAATTTCTTAGAAGGTCTACTCACTGTGTACAATATGTATTGTTTACAAAAATCAGGTAAGTCTGCCCTGGTTCCCACCTATGTAGGTAATGGTAGCTCAAGTATAATTGATTATATGTTTCTATCTGCCTCATTAGCTTCAGCTGTACAGATTTTTAATGTTGTTTGTAACTATTTTAGTGACTATAACCCTTTAATATTGGTCTCCTCCTCACGTCTGTCTTAAAAGGGGGTGCGGCGAGCCAAATTACCAATACAAATATCAGTACTAAAGACCAGGCACGAAGGTTGAGGTGGGTAAAGACCACTCCAGAGAGTTTCTTGGAGAACTTGTATACCACCTGTGCCTCGGAGTTCCAAGTATGTGTAAACCCGGCACTACAGGACAGAGTTACCTTAGAGGCCTTTGATACCATTATTAAACAGGCTGGTTCTAATTTAGTGACTAAAACCAAAATGAAATCCCCATAACTAAAAAGGTGGTTTGATGATACTTGCTCAGCCGCCCATAAGGAGTTAAAGAAGGCTGTTAAGCAAAAACTGAGGGACCCAATACTAACAAGGAGCTGCAGGAAGGCATATAAATTAGCAGTTCATGAAAGGAAAAATACAACTAAGAGAGCATACCTGGGAGGAGCTTAGCCAAGCTAGCGTCCTGTCTGATAGCTCTAGATTTTGGTCTATAGTTAACAGTCCCCTTTTTTCTGATGTGTTAAATTCTAGTAAGGATTGCATAATACCTGCAGGGAAATGGGTCCAGCATTTTGGCAATATTGATAGCAAAACCAATCTAGCAGAAGCCGTGGGACATCTAGTTCCCGGACTAGCTGGCTCCCCTCTGCATTTCTGAACAGATGAGGTCTATAAAGCCATTATTTCAACATCAGGTGGAAAGGCCCCTGGTCCTGATGAGGTACCATCTGATCTCTATAATGCAGACTCTAAAGTATGGGCCAAGATTTTAACACATGTTTTTAATTCTCCATGTACTTATGGCTTCCCCTCGTCATGGGCAAAGGCAGTCATTGTCTCGATTTTAAAAAGGGTCCCCGTGATGACCCAGCATTTTATAGATCAAGTTCGCTTTTAGATTCTGCATCCAAAATTATGGGTATGGTAGTTCTGAATCGCCTCACAGCCTGGCTTGATCACACCAATGTTATATCCGATCTCCAATATGGATTCAGACGGGGGAAAGGGACACTAGATCAATGCCTGAATCTCCATTTGGTGATCGGGAAGTACACCGTTGTCAAGGGAGGTGTCCTGCATCTGGCCTTCATGGATATAACCTCAGCTTGTGACCTTGTCAACAGGTCTAAGCTGTGGTTGATCCTTCGTGTCATAGGGCTAGATGCAGAACTGATCTCCTTCCTACACACTGTTCAAGCTAATACCACAGCTGCGGTACGGTTTAATGAAGACGGCAGCCTGACAGACTCCTGGCCAGTAGGAAGGGGGATCCGGCAGGGGTGCATTTTGGCCCCCCCTGCTATACATTAATAAATTGGGAGGACACCTTAATATCATGTTGCAAGGACATACCTAGGGCCGGCACCAAAATGATCCCTGTACGCCAATGACGCGGTTTTATTGTCTAGAACTGCAAGGGGCCTGCAACAACTCTTAAACTGTTTTAAAGAGTTTATGAATTCCTTAGATTTAATCACAAAGTTAAAAAAATCTCATGCCATGTCCATAGGGTCTCGAAAGGCGGCCTAGGCTAAATTTTACTGTATTGGGTACAAATTAACTAAGGTACCCACGTTCCCATACTTAGGGGTACTCTTTGATGACCAAGGAACATGGTGTGCACAACAAACACTTAAAAAGAATGTCCTAGCTAGAGTGGCAGGGGCCACTCTGGACTTCGCAAAGAGACCAGGGTCAAAACCCCTCCCTGCAGTTCTGAAGGTCTATAACGCAAAATGTATTCCCATGGCTATGTACGGATGTGATATTTGGGCTACAAGGACGTGAAGGGCATACAAGTGGCGGAGAATAATTTCATACGCAAACTCTTTAGGGTTCTTGCTGCTACTCACGTTTACAGTCTGCATGAAGAATTGGGGATGGCATATATAACGGGCCAGCTTGCAGTTGCCCCATTGCTATGATGGCTCAGAATCTGGGCTCACCCTTACCCAACTTTAAACCAACTCATAATATCGGGTTGCATTGCGCTAGAGAGACCCCTACGCATCCCTTGGCTGAAATACATAAAGGAAGAGACAAGATGTCTTGGCTGCCCAGAATTTTTTTGGACCCCGAGGCCCTTGGACAATACAGTGATTACAGATTTTAAACGGAAGTTTATGGAGAGACAGAAATGCCTCAGGGAGGAGGTTGGTTTAGCTAAACCCTCAGTGAGTAGGTTTGTTACATTGAGCCCAGGCCCGCAGCTACAACCATATCTATCTTATGTCAACAAAACATACCATTGTTTTGTTTTGACAAGATTGCGTTTAAAATGGTTCCCTGGCTGCTGGCATTTCCGAGAGGATATTCAAAACCGGAATCACTAAAACTGTGCTCCTGTGATAACTTCTCGGAACTGGATACCTTGCACCTAGTTTTCTTCTGTGCTCATTATGATTCTCTGCGCAGGCAGCACATTCTTCCTTTACTTAGAGATTGTCAGTTTGCCCAAGTGAGGCCAGCCCTGCTCTGTCTACAAATGCTAGCCACACCTATGGTTTGTTTTGGGGTCGCAAGCTTTTTAGTCCGGCCATTGGACATAGGACCAGACTTTAGCGGCAAAAGCGATCCCTTGTTACTAGCTGGTTCAAATATGTTTTCTTAACTAATACCTTGCATTTTTAAATGTGATATTACCTACGGACTTGGTTTACTGTCCTACCACAGTTGCACTTTATATGATATAGCTTTTTAAAGGTTTTTTTATTTGAATAGTGTGATTGTAATGCAGGATGATTCTATTATAATGTATTTTGATGGAATGTGTATTTTTATAATATTGTATGCTTTTGTGACTCTTTGCTGTCGAATAAAGTACTTTTGACTGACTGGCTGACCGACACCTGGCACTGCCTTTGTGGCCCCAGACCTCAGAGGTGTCAAAAACTGTCTATAACTCCCAATTAGTGTAATAAAAAATGGAGCAGCATGATCTGGACCTCGACCTTTGCTAGCATCTTAGGTATGTAAAATGAAATGCTTTTAAATGTATCATATGATTTGTGTGCATGTGGATGAGAGAGTTTGCGTGATAAAGCTTGTGTTTGTTTGAGCAGGAATGTTTGCATATGGGATTGAGTGTGTTTATCAAAGTGAGAGAGGGAAAAACTATGTGAGTCAGAGAAATAGTGAGCGAAAGAGTGCAAATGACTAAATAAGGATGAGTGACTGAGTGAAAACAAATGACTGCAAACGAGTATGAATGAGCGAGCAAGGGTGAATGTGAGTGGATGAGAGTGGATTAGTAAGAGAATGTAAGTGAGCATGAGTGAGAATGTGTTTTTATGCTTTCAAGTCTGCTGTTGAACCTGGAATGCTTCTTTGGCTTACAGAGACACTCATAGCAGAATGCTTTCAATGGAGGCAATACTTGCCAATAGAATAACCCTGTCAAAATGCTGGGCTGCATACTGGAGGTAAATCGTGGCATGCTGGCACTGTCGTTATAGAGGAAATTATTGGTATAGTTGGCAATTATAGCAGAATGCTGGCATTAGCACACTGGAAGGATTTATTGGCTTAAGGGAGGACAACTATGGCATATGTCAAGGAAGCAGAAATGAGAAACGGATGTCCCTGACATACTAGACATAACATTTTACATAAAGGTCACCTATTTTATGTGAAATGCATTAGTTGCAAATTCTGACACTGGCACATTGTATATCATGTTTGGCAAAAGGGCCATCCATGCCAAAAATCTGGCACTAGCAATGGATGCAATTCTTGGACTATGGTGGAAAGCATAGGACATTTAAAAAACAATTGGCAAACTCATGAGGATCATCAGGTTTCATTAAAAAGGACTTGAATAGCATCATAGCTGCAGTAATTTTAATAGGTGTTACAGTAATTTATGACAAAAACTTTTCGATATCCGAAATATAATTAGGTATTGGACAGGATTTAGAAATTGGGAAACCTATGTTTAAACATTGTTATTTAATCTTTATGACCATGGTTGTTGCTCGTCTTTGTATTGCTGCTGATTGGCGAGCCAAAATGTATAATATATTTAATTTAGAATTTAGGGGCATATTATCAAGCCTGTGCGCTAAAATTATCGCCGCTTTATCGTCCGAAAACGGCCGATAAAGCGGCGATAATGGACTTGATAATATGCTCTGTGGAATTCCATTCGAAGCCCATGTTAGATGTCTTCACATCTAACATGGGCTTCGATTGGAATTCCATAGAGCATATTATCAAGCCCATTATCGCCGCTTTATCGGCCGTTTTCGGCCGATAAAGCGGCGATAATTTTAGCGCACAGGCTTGATAATATGCCCCTTAGTTTGTATTCGGCAAAAGGCTCAAGGAAACGAAAGACTGGTATTTCTATTTGGGGGCATTTTATGAGCATATGAATGTATGAAATAATAAGATGTATTATATTGGTCTGATACTGTGAAGTAATAAATAAAAGGCAGTACTAGAGTCCATTTTTAAAAAAAAGTTCTTCTGGGGGAGAAACCACCCTCCCCCCACCACCTTGCCCCTCTAGAAGATGTGAGACTAACTTATTTTGCTTGCTTACTACAAATGAGGTAAATGTTCCCTTGACATATCATTTGACATCTTAAAATAGATATTTGTCTGTGTTGTTATATTAATCATGCAGTTATTATGGCACTTCAGCAATGTTATTTATTGTGATGCTATCAGAGTTAAGTCATGTGACATAACTTCCTGAGAAGATTCAGGATCAAAGGTCGTATAATGTCACTTGCTGTGATGTCATTAAGGTTAAAATGTGTTTGATGTCACTTCCTCTTCCCTTGGCATTTTGGTGAATTGACACCCATGAATGCTAGACTGTATACCTGTAGGTGCAATGTACTGTAGACCACCCAATTGTTTGGAAATTACATCTGTTGGAAATGTAGGAGGTACTTAACATCTAGAGACCTGCTTAAATCAGCTCATACTAGAAGTATGCGTGAAATGTGACTCTGGACCACTGGAACACTTTAATACGGAAGACATCAACTTCAGCGAGGTCATTCTGAGAAGATTTTTCACAATTTGATTTCCCTTCCTTTACTTCGTGTTTCACTTTGGTTTCTTCTGTGACCACAAGTTTATAACAGATAAGGGAGAATCTGGAACTTTTCACAATGTTTTGAACTTAAACTAGCCTGATAACGGTTAGAGCATGTGAAACATTTGCAAAAATTATTAGCTAAAACATACACAAAGCTTTCTAAACATTCCAGCCAAATCTCTTCCCCCAGTTTCTTTAGTCTCCAAGAAGTGAGGTACAGACTTTGGAATAACAAATATGTTTGAAATAAAACAATCTTACTCTCAAGGTAAATCTCAAAATAACTTTAAAAATATATGCCCACTATCTAGGCATTTGCTATTAAGAATGTAATTTATCATTAAAAAGAGTATGTGGTTTATTGCTAAAGTATTTTTTTCCTAAAGAAATAACATTTTCAGGATTAAAGAAGGGGTTCTAGCGAAAGCATACTTGCCTTGATAGCTAATCAAATTGTCCTCAATGGTTTGATATGTCCTTTTGATTAGAGAAAGCGCTTGCTGGTAGCTTGTGTTAGACTCCATCCATGATCTTTCCGCTCTTTCCAGTCGACTAGTAATCTCTCTTTTCATCTTGCTTATCTGTCCTTGTACCCTACACCCAGAAGGACACTCCGCGACCTGTCAACAGGCAGAGTTTGTGTATCATTGATATGTTCTGCTGTGCAAATGTGCAATTGTGTGCTCTTCAAAGCTTATCTGAAGGATGGGGCAACAAAGTAGGGTCTTTGACTTTTGCGGATTACGTATTAATCACGAGATTAGCATTTATTTAATCTTAAATACGGGTATTCATAAATGTTCCTATCATGAGCAAATGTAACTGCTGAAGCACTATATAACTAATGCAATTGGACCACCCAGAAAACGCTACGGGCTTTGCAAGGGTATGGAGAGTCCTATATAAATACCTATAAAATGCAACACTACAGCTGGGACTTCCTGCCTACACATTTTCTCCCTTTGATAGTTATTAGCTTTGGAAACCAGGGGGCAGATTTACAAGCCCCTTGCGCCACTTTTGCGTAATTTTTAACATGGGAAAAGTGACACAATAGTGGCGCTTCTAAATAAGCCCCCAAGTTATTAGCTTTGCAAACTAATTGTTCCTTCTCCCAGGGCAAGCAAGCCTCCACCTGTCCTGCCAGCTGCAGACTTCAGTTTAAAAAGCCCACTATAGTCTAAAAATCAATACATAGTCTAGCTCATGCATCCCTCACCCGCGGCAGGCCAAGTCAATCACTATGAACTGCAAACCTTCACCTGCCGAAAATAACCACCCATTAACACCCAGTCTAGCTTTTGCTCATACTAACTACTATGGGCCTGATGACAAGTATAGGTGCTATTTATCTCACCTATTAAATATCGATACCATAGGGTTAAGTATTTATCGGGTGCTATAAATAGCACCTATTAAGGGTTCCTGGGGGAATAACATGCGGATTTTGGTTTTTAATACACCAAAATCTGCACAATATGGAAATTACTGTATGGTGAACTCGGGAAATTTAACAAAGGTTGAGGTATTTAACACATACAAATATTATCGGATGCATTAAATAGCACTCAACGTGTACTTCCGTCCCGTGCATTAACAGGGGTTTCACATCTCTCACCTACTTTCAGTTCAAATGTCAGTTCAGACGGTTTAATAGTTATGATGCATTCCAATGGCCGAGACCTAATAATTTGCAGAGACTTGCATTTTGGTATATGGCCTCAACACTTGATTATGATTGGTCAAAGCACAGCACGTGAGGCCATTACAGTCTTCTGATGACTGTCTTGGGGTCACGACCCATATATTTCAGCAAACCCCGGTATGTGAAAAGGTTGCTTGCAGGACTGTTTTTTAGGATCAATACAAAATATTGTGTCGTCCCACTGTTTTTATGAAGCAATTCAAAAGTACAGAGGGCAAAGGAAAAAGCAAAATCAACGGAGAAAATACAGATCTAAGAACTAAAAACTCGTATTTTATCCAACTAGTCACCTTAGAAAAAACCTTTCCTCGAAAATAAAACTGAAAGCTTACTTAACCCACTTTAGCACCCACCAGACATGCTACCTGGGATGTAGTGCACTGACAATGATCCCTGCCAATTGCATAGTGTCTCCTAATGTTACAACCACACAGGAAGAGCATTCAGTCGAGTCACATGACCCTGCTTAACCAATTGCATAATGTCACTGTCTCAGATGATAGACGTTAACCACAAATGAAGCACTATGCTTTCCCTTTCATTTTGCGGGGTGCTTCATGGTTCTGCACCCGCTGACCCCTCATAAGAACTTTACATTATTTGACACCACTAGCCTGGCAGTTGACTATAGGAGAGATGAGCATCAGGTACAAGGGACAATCTTTCAAATGAATAAACCAACAGTGTGAAAAGATTTACAAAGCAGTGCCCGCAGTCTCAAGCCTCTCACCCGATTTCTTGCATCCCTTGGGTCTTAGTACCCTCCACAGCAACCTCCCCTCTACCTCTGCAGGGTCCGATTCACAAAAGTAACCTGAGGCAAAATACTAACTTTACGACTTTCGGTATTCACAAAAGACATTTAGTAGTAGTAGTTGTAATGAGTGAGCCACCCGGCCCGTCTACGCACGTACACGCACGCATGTACCCCGAGGGTGGGCTCGCCCTCGGGTACAAATAAACGGGCGCGTGACCGCTCATGGTCTTTGGCCCAATATAGTAGTCAAGTGTGCTGTCTCTTTTATTGTGCTCCTTAGCAGGCCCAATCCCTTGCGGTCCTCACCACCTGTGTGACCGCCACCCGGTCATCACAGTAGTCAAGTTAGAATTCCTAACATTACTACTACTAAATGCCTTTTGTCAGTGGCGTCACTAGGGGAGTGCGGGGGGTGCGGACCGCACCGGGTGACACCGTCACATGGGGTGACACCAATGTTGTAACACAGCTCTGCAGCCTCACGGCGGGTGTTTTCGGTAGATGGGTGCTCAGGGTCGGTGGAAGCATCCCCTTTAGAAGCGTATAAACTGCTTCAAAGAACACTGCTTTATTTTAAAGTTGCTAAGTTTATTTCCAATTGACAAATAGTTTTGATACAGTACGCGGTAGCATTGGTCTCAATCTCCCGACTTTCCACATCAACTTTCACTCGAGTGCTTAAAGGGCTTCAATGCACAGAATATGTTTTTTGTGTGAAACGGAGCCGTATTTCAATGTGCATTTGAAAGAAAAGAGTCAGCGGTACTGCTGGAGAGAACTGAGTTTGTCACTGTTAAATACAGTTCTACAGTTAAAAGTACCGCGAGTGCAGCACGTCCTGATAATTAAACGGCCCAGTTCTGAGGGTCTAATACGCCTCCTCCGTGGGGGGGGCAGGCGCCCAAGGGGCTGGACTGCTGTGCTCGAGGTGTTTGCTTGTCCAATCTGATACTGACTTATGGGTGCCCACCCCCTCTCTTGCAAAGACTGTCTGTTCTGCTGTGTTGGGAGGGAGGGTGACAGTCCTCTGTGGGGGAGCCGATGAGAGAGTCTCCCTCGAGGTAACAAGGGAGGGGAAGCCGGTTAAACTAACAGTATATCTGTGCAAGGTGGAAACGAGGCTCCCTGGGTATCTGGAGTAGGAGATCCACTCTAGTTTTCGACTGTGAACCATCCTTGGGGAGGAGAGACCCTTTAGGGGTGTCGCTGTGTCCGCGCGAAGGGATGAGAGGAGGGCTGGTATCCAAGGGGAAGGTGTCGTAGGGTGTTATGTGCTCCTTTCAGGGGTGGGAGGCATACTGACGGCTGAGCCCTGCAACCTTGGGCTCACTTTTCTGCGTTGAGATAAAAGGGGGTCGTGTTATTCCATTTCCCAGGTAGTGTGTGCTTGGATTCCTCCCCTGGGTGTCGTACATTGGTGACCCTCTGGGTGGGAGGATTTTTGGTCGGCCGAGTCACGCAAGCCACGGTCCCTTCCATGAAAAGGAGGGAGGGGTGATGCCGGAGTCGCTTTTACTGAGTGTTTGAATCCTTCGAAGGTGGGGTTTCCTCGCCATTCTGTGCACAATGTAGGCTAGAGGCTTGAGCGCTTCTCCCGTGAGGGTGGCTTGAGCAATGTACCATGAGTTACCCGCACCGGGTGACACCAACCCTAGTGACGCCACTGCCTTTTGTGAATACCGAAAGTCGTAAAGTTAGGATTTTTCTCAGTTTAGTAGTAGTAAAATTAGGAATCCTAACTTTACTACTACTACTAAATGCCTTTTGTGAATACCGAAAGTCGAAAAGTTAGGATTTTGTCTCAGATTACTTTTGTGATTCGGGTCCGCCGACTTTAATTACCAAAAAATGAACGTGACTGCACGGGTCTGCCGCGGACTGCCATTCTTTAACTAAAATGTGGGCATATCCTGTAACACAAGTGATTTAAGGGGCACCCATCAACTTACTTGACTGCACGTGGATGATAAGTCCCCTTAACTATTAAACGATAGGTGTATACTTCCTTTGTACGGATATCAGATACAGATTATGAAATAGCGAATATTCAAAAGCAGTTGCTTTCGGTGGACTCTCTTCCACGCACTCTTTCTGCTCCAAATACATGTCCTTTTATCTTGTTTTAGTGAGGGCGGTGAGCTACCAGAATATCGAGCTCTTCACATCGACCTACAAAAAGATGGACTCAGAACATCGACTCCGAACATACTTCAAGGTCAGCTAAGAAGAGTAAATCTAGTCTTACCTTGAAATATTTACCTTCATAATAATGTGGCAGTCGATATTCTGTAGGCGATATTTTGAAGGTTGATATAAGTGACCTCGATATTCTGACACACAGCCGTAAGGGCAGAATGGCTGTTTCCGTGTTTCCCACATCCTCCCCCATCTTTTTTTCTGAGTTTGTTTTTGTTTCCTTGATTGTTTCAAACCAACCTTCTCCACCCACTCAAAGAAATCGACAGACGCAGGTTTGTGGAATTAAAAATGGTGTAATTGGAAGCATTAACGTTTTTATGTGACATTACATTTAGCAACACATGTGCTAAAGGTGCAAATCTTGTCTGTGGGGTAAAAAAAATAAAATACAACTTCTTGGGTTTCTGCCTATAATGTCTCTGCAGGCCTGATTTTCATCCTCACCACTTTCAGGGAGTAATCAATAGGTTTGAAGGTGGACCAGACCACCCCGTTCTCAATCTCATATGGGACGTTGTTCCTGGGGTCGTACTGGCCTCCTACATAGTAGATGCCATTGAGGTTGGCTGCCTGGCAGTTGTTGTACCACCACCCGCCTCCGTACATTTCTGCACAACTCTCTTCCCACCGGTCATTGTCCCTGTCCAGGGTGCTGAACTTCATGTTGGCATGGGACGTGTACTCTGAATCCTCAGGCGAGCCTTCAATGAGCGGGTCCCCCGCGGTGCCGTCATACTGAGACACTTTGAGCGCATAGCCCTCAGATTCAGGCCCCACTTGCACAGTGTACTCTGCATAGGCCTCTGCCCCTGACCAGTCCTCTAGCTCCACTCGAAGGATTGTGTCCCTCTGGGTCAGCAGATGGAGATATTCATTGCCCAGCCAGCCTTCTCCACTACCGGTTCCGTCCAAGTTGCTAAAGCCTTCCTTGTAGTCGTGCCAGGTTCGATTAAAATTCATGGATCCGTCTTTCCTCTGTTGGATCAAAAGCCATCCTCCAAGATTGGTGTCTTGGTCGCAATAGACTGACAGCACTTTAGTAGATCCTTCTGGTCTGATTTTGAAAATGCCACTTTTGGCACCAGAAGAGTGTTTTTGTTGGATATCAGCACAGTCTAAAAAATATAAATACAAGTTGGTCTGGTTTACAACGAGTTATAAGTAAACTACACAAAGGCCCAGGAGCCTCTCAAAGATAACATTAATGATAAGTGCATGCACTCATTGGACAAAATGGTTTGGCCAAGAAAATTGAGGCCTGCAGAAATATAAATTTGGTATCACTTATATGTGTTTGCCAATATTTCTCCCAAGTAAACTTTGCTTGGAAAGCAGCTGCAGCCTTGATAGTTGTGTTTCCTTCATAAATTTTATTTTTCAAATCTAAGTGTTAGCACACTCTAATTTTGTAATGCGAGCTCTCTTTCCAACACTTACTTGAAAGAAAGTAGCAGTTGTTTTATGTTGTCAAATACCATTTCGACTTGTTTCTGACGTTATTTGAAAATGTTATGACAACATTTCCAATTTAATGCATGGTAATATTTCATCCTGTAATTTAGCATCTATTAAATTTAAGTTAAATAGTGTTGTGTTTCTGGGATTGTGGTCTTTATCTTGCCATACTTATAAACCTAGAAACCGAACTATTTTAGTGGCTATTGTATAAGTCTGTCTGCACAAATGGTCTACAGAGGACTAACCCGAAGGTGAAAAGTAGTTGCCTCACTTAAAGAGCGAATTGGCTGCTGGTCATGTGGAGTCTCAGTTATCAAAGACCACAATGTTTGTATCATCTTTGGGGTCCATATCTAAAAATGTCCCCAGCTTATGCTGACAGCATAGCACCTTCACAAATAAGAGCTATATTTGCTATGGAAAAATGCTTACTAACTTACAGTATTCGAAATTGTGATCAGAAAGGAGTTCAAATGTAGACATTTGGGGGGCAAAAGGTCACTAATTCTATTTTAAAAACTGGAACCCTTAATCTGCTGCGATGTTTGCGTTGCATTGATTTGCCCGGGTGATTTTGCTGATGGATTGGGTTTGGCACTGGGCTTACTTCTGACTAGATTTACCTGTCCCAACGTAGTGGTCCTGCAAGTTGACAGCTTCCTTCTTCACGCTACGAGCCTGAAGGTCTGGGTTGTCCTCCCCACTCTCATCGTGCTGGATAGGTCCCAGGTCATCAAACACTGGGGCGCTCTTCATCGTCTTGATGTCAAAGGGAGAGCCTTCTTTCGTGTCCCCGCTGCTGCTGACGACTACCGTTTTGGTAAAGGAAGAAGAACCGTCAGGAAAACTTGGGGCTCCTAGGTGGAGGCTACTAAAGTCATCTGTCTCACCTTCACCTAAGTCGGAGAAGACGTCATGAGTAGAATGGATGACTTTTGTGGACGTCGAGCTACTCCCATCTTTAGTGTGAGTGTAGGTTGACCCACCGCTTGTGCCACTGCCGGTCTGCACTTTGCTGGCAGTCCCACTCTGGAAGAACTCATCCAGGCTAGGAAAGCTGCTCAGGTCAGTGAAGCCATTGCCAGAAGAGACCTTGACATTGACTTCCGCCCCCTTCTCACCTATCCCCAGGCTGCCAAGTTTAGCGCACTCATCACCCTCACCACCGGAAAATGATTCTGTGACAACTTCTTTGGGGCCAGTTGGGCCTTGGACAATTTTTTTAGAAGTGGTTTTGGTGCAAGAAACAACGCGGCCTTGAGTGGTGACAGTGCTGGTAGTTGATTTTTCTCCCCCTGTCAACACAAAGCCTTTCCCGTCACCCCCTGCACTGCTTAGCTTGCTGCACTCGTCCCCTTCACCCCCAGTGATGGATTCAGAGATTTCTTCTCTGGGGCCATCGGGGCCATGGACTGTTTTCTTTGTGATTGTTTTGGTGCACTGAATGACTCGACCATGTGTAGTGACAGTGGTAGTAGATTTTGAGCCTCCCCCTGCGGCTTCAAAGTCCTTGCCAGAGGAGAAATCTTTGGTGCCTGTGTGAATGATGGTGGTTTTGTCAGGGGCGGGGCCAGAAGCCAATGGGGCAGTCCCCACGCCAGTGCCTATTACCTCTTGATGTCTCTCTATAACCATTTTGCGTTGTTCAATGTCGGAAAACATATTATATTGTCCGTCTCCAAATTTGTCCACAGGCAAGGTCTTGAAATGGGTAGGCTTGTCGTCTTTAAGCAGCCTCATCTTCAGCACAGGCAGCTCGTTGGTGTCAGGCTGCAGGTTGATCGTGGAAGCTTGGAGCAGCTGCTGTCGCATGTTGTCATAGCTGCTGGTGTCCACGTTGTACGCAAGGCCCTTGGAGCAGGATCCCTTGCAGGCACGGATCTTGATGTCAATGTCCACCTTTGAAAGGAGAAAGACAGAGTTAATAAACTGAGAAGGGACAGAAGATGGCAGAACGAGTGCGAAGAAACCTAGGGCTAAACATGATTGGGGAAGCGGGAAGTTATAAAGAGGAAGAGAAGGAGCATGAATTCCATCTATTATTAAGGCAAACGGGAGACAATGTGGACAAGAGATATAAGAGCAAGAAAGGAACGAGGGGGCATATTATCAAGAACAGTGATAAAATTATCGCGGCTTAAGCAGCAGGAAACTGCAGCTAAAGCAGCGATAATTGGCTTGATAATATGCCCTGGATAATTCCAATAGAAGCCCAGGTTCACACTAGAACATGGGCTTCTATGGGAATTCACAAGGTCATATTATCAAGCCCATTATCACTGCTTTAGCAGCAGTTTCCTGCCACTAAAGCCGCAATCATTTTAACGCTGTTTCTTGATAATATGCCCCAAGGTTTTCTTTAACACAAAAAGACAGGAACAACTCGCAGAAGGAAATCACGTTAGAGGTAAAAATGCCAAGGAGCGATCTTGTGAATGAATACCAACAGTGAAAGGAGAAAGCAGTTCTATATCTCTTCACCTATAAGTGATAATGAACGTCAACACCATATGATTGCTTCCTTTTGCACCTTTTTACGAATCCAGAATGAATGACTGACAGTTTCCTGTTCATTATGCCCTCAACCTGCGTTGTCGAGACAGATCTTCTTATGTTCAAAGTATGAAAACACAATATATTCCTTTGTTCTGCTAAATTAATCTCTAATCATCATATGCCACAGTGGTAGAGCATGACAGCATCTACACATGAAGATGGTAAGATTGCCATTGCACATGGTAAATACGCACATCTCTAATTTAAATGCCATGGTTTCTAAAGTAAATTATACAATCATGTCCTTAAAGTTCAAGCAACCATAAGGAAAGTCACACCAAACAAGGTAGACACAAGGAAACCTGGTTAGGTGAAAAAGATCAGATAGTGAGACAAATATGGAACCTAGGTGAAAACTGAACATGAGTATGAGAAAAGTCGCAGATCGCACTGTTTTGAAGTCAACTTCATTACAGACCCTTACTGGGAACCTTTTATGGATGTTCTGGAGCCTCAGGTTAGAATATGCCCTCTTTCTACACCCTTTTTTGAGAACAGTGGGGATAATTAAAATAATTCACATCTCTTACTGCATTAAAACCTGAAGCATCATTCATTCAAGATTATCTGAACTCACTCTGGAATGGTGCCAAAAGAAGGGAACATTTCTATATCTAAGTTTTTGGAGTAATGTGAATTAACCACCCCATTGTTTGGGAAATAATGTAAACAAGAAGTCACAATAGATACCCGTGGTATCTTCTAACACCAGTGGATTGGAACACGTTTTCAAAGTGATTGGGAGTGGATTTTTTTCTACCATTCTGACGGTGCATGGAGTTCTCTGGTCTTTTTTACATTAGCTGTTTTCAAACGTTTTTGGAGGCAATCCGTTTGTTTATTTCTTCTGGTTGCTGTTATGGTCCCTTTTTGTTGCTCTGCAATGGATGGCCCACAATGAGGTCTCAACGTAATAGAACTGCCACACATATTCCTGTGTCATGAATGTATGATAAAGTACTTCTGAGAGTCTCTGACCTGAACGAGAACTGGTCTCTGTCCTTTCAGCCTGTGTGGTTTCAGAGAGTAGAGCATGTGTTTTATTGCCTATGGTGCTCTTTCGAGTGTGTATCGACTTGTGCTGCCTTGCTCTGCAATTGTCCCAGTCTCTGGACATAAATCATCTTGTGCGTCATTTGCAGTAGCATCACTTGTGTTACTCTGTGATACTACTCACTTTGCTGCAAGATGCCTACTATGAGTAGACTTTGCCAATGCCGGATGCTCCTTCGACTTCAGGTTTCCTGGCATCAGGTTCCTCTTCGGAGGCTGCACTCCTTCTACTATTGCCTTTGACTTCTACTGGATGGACTGGAGATTTCTCTCTTTGTCCTTTGGATCTTGATGTTCAGGTCTCTGTTGATAGGTCGTCTGCGGATATGGGTTCCATCTCGTACCCCAATGACACTCTGACAATGGATGTAGTAGACATTTTGGAGATGCCGTCCTTTAATTCAGATGCCTTCTTGGCACATGTTATGACTTTTAGCATCTGATTATGTTATGAAAGATTTATATGAAGCTTAAGGTGTTTTTTACATATATTATTTTTCACATATATTCATTGTTATTGCTTATTCTTATGTAGTCCTCTCCTTCTAATCAAGGGGAGGGTGTTGTGGAGCTTATACTTAGTGCCAATGTATCTTTCCTTTTTAACTTAGCATCTTTTTCTAATGGTGGTTTACACATGTTTCCCCTAATATGAGAATATGCCAGGCATGCATTTGTTTCTGATAGACATTGTCGCCCTTTAGTCTGCACAATTGTTCCAGGGTTACACATTTCAGAACACAATTCTTTGGTTTTTTTTTCCTGTGCTCGTAGGAGACGACTTTTCTGCCTTAGACTAATTAAAGATGTTGTTCTGCACCTCTGGCACAGTCTGATAAGCTTGCTTGTTTATTATTTAAACAGCCTTCATGCTTAAGTTGGTGAGAGGTTCACTTCCCGCCGGAGTTATCATGGAAGCTGCCTGTAAGCTGTGACTGAGATGCAGTCCTGCTGTCCCTGACCTTCACCCTGAGAAAAGAAGATAGCTGTGCCAGAGAAGTGTGCATGCCTGCACACTCAAGATAGGATGCATTTGTTAATGCACCATAGCTGGCTACCTGACACACTGTACCATGTATGGGGGTTATGTCAATACAACAGGACTGGCAGAAGGGTACTTCTGATACGCTCTTTTTAGATATTAGTGATAAATAGGAGTAACTTTAGTAATATTATGAACAATTAACATGATTGTTTTTACCATTCTAATAATGCTTATAACAATGATGTGTCTCATGTGTCTAATAATTGGAGTACATATTTTATTTACACAGATTAGAGTTTTTCAACAAACACTATAAATGGCTTTCTTGTATCTTTTCTTTTTGACATCTTTGGAATGCAAAAGTGACAAACAACAAGTTTTGATCTGTTTCCACAATTTTCTTGAGATTCTTAGGGGTCATGTTTGAGGTTACTGACAATATCTATAACTCTGTAAGGTTAGGATCTTAGATGTGGTACTGCGAGTTAGCCAATCAAACCAACATTTACAGATTATATAAGAAAACTCAGTCTCTGTATTATGAAGTGTTTTTGATCTAATACACAGTCCCACTAAATTCATAGGAATCATATGAAAAACTGGTATTATATGAGAAACAGGCCCATTAGCTATATTTATCAGCATAAGGTCCCCCCCGCCACCCATTAATAAGTAAATTATTTGGGATACAAGGCATACACATGATTAGCCAAGTTTCATAAATGTTTTCTTAGGATTCATTGTAAATGTTTATGAATTGTCACACTAAGGGTACGATTTATATATCGGTTCATGACCCGTTGTTCTTCCAGGAAAATGGAGTAGATTACTCCATCCTCCTGGTCGAGGGACCACCCGCCAAATTTATAAATGACCACCAAGCTGGCGGTCACTTATAAAGCATTTTGCAGGAACCACCATCACAGTGTTTCCTGCAAATACATATTACTGTTTGATGGCAGATGGTTCAGCTTGACGCAATCTTGTACCAAATAGGTTTATTTTTTTATTTTAAAAATGAAAAAAAATATTGCTGTCCCCCACCATTGGAATTATCTTCCATGACAGGGGGAGCATTATTCACACTTGACTGTCCCTCACCACCAGGGTTTGCCCGTTGGTAACGGACAGTAAGAACATTTCTAAATGGCTACATGTATGCCCATCTAAATTGGGTGGATGGACATGTAGCCATTTCTCTGACAGCCCTTACTGCGTTGGGCCCTCAGAAAGTTTTAGGTAAGGCAATGACAGAGTAGTCACTGCCGTAGCCAAACCGAAGGTTCCCCACATCTAAATCGGGCAGGTGGACCTTCATATTGGGAGTGTGTGTACTCGTTTCCATTGTGACAGAGTATACACTCCACCAACATATAAATCAGCCCATAAGTCCCTTTCCTTATCGTGATCAGAGGAATAAAATAGAATTATTTTTATTAATCTGGAGTTGATCTCTGTGGGACATGTAGAGAGTGCAGCTGAGCTGACACTATGTCAGTATCAAGAAGTTGATTCCAAATATTTTTCTAAACAGCACTGGCATACTTTCCAATTGCCCAGACCAACCTTGCACATTTCACCTCCTCCTTAGGGAGCGGTCTGCTGAAGAAGGTTTATGGGTTTACCCTCTCCACTCCTTAGAAGAGTAAAGGAGTACTGCCACTCACCTCCAAGCGCTTCATGTTCTGGACCTGCTGGCGGATGCTGTTTTCCAAAGACTTGATTGTGTTCAACTGGTTGACAACTTTAATCTTCAGGTTCGAGATTCTTCTCCTCAAATCATCCGAGACTTGATTATAGAGACCTTCACCAGCTGAATAGAGAACAGAGGTTCAATGTTATTGTATATTTTTTTAGAGGGGTCTCTACTCATCACAGTCTAACCCAAGGGTGTAAAGCAGCCACCCGCAGCCCCTGTAGTGCAGTGAGACTCACAGCCCTTCCCGAGGATCCCAACCCTTCAAGAGAGCCCTATTCCGCCCAGGATCAATAAATATCTGTGAGATACGGGCGACTCATGCCTTCCATCACATTATGCCAGTGACCATCATTTTGCTCTAGGCCACTGGTCTGAACTCAATCCCACTTAAATACTTGAGTGGGGTTAGGCTAGGATTTTGATACTCATGAAAGGTGATCATTGAGAGTCCTGGAGTTTCAGGTCCACAATGCCAGAAAATCAGTTCCTTTCACGTTGTTCACAACCAGCTGGCCAGCAAATCCCAAAGTACCGTGTGGCATATTGTGTTCCAATGGTATGCTGTGCTTGTGCGGTATGTTCATTACTGTGAGACCCTTTCCATCCTCCCTAATCCATGAAGTTTCACACATACTGGCATTTATGACGGCTTGGCGTATTTCCTGCTCTCAGAAGTTAAGGAATATTGTGGATATTTATGTGACTCAGGTTTGCTCTTGCTCTACTTTTGCTTTTCTTTCTCTCTCTTCCGCCCTATGTCCATTTCTCTCCCTCTATTTCTTGTCTTCTCTCCCACTCATGTTCTCTATCGCTATCTCTTTCGCATTCCTTCTCTGTCTCTTTTGTTCTCCCCGTCTTTCTATTTCCTTCACAGTCTTACTCTCTCTCTTGCTCTCTCTCGCTCTCTCTCTCTCTCTCTCTCTCTCTCCTCTCTCACACCCTGTCTTCCTATAGTGTTTTCTTCAGAGTAGACAAAGAGTTGTCAGATAGGACTTTGAGGGCAAGGTCAACAGAGACACATTTTTCGATTTAAAACATCAATATTCGCATTTCAAATAATAAATGTATTTTTTTAAATGTGCTCGTGACTTTCTTGAAAAGCCTGCAAGTGCAAGGGCCATAGGGACGATACATGTACCATCATAAAAAACTGAAGAAAGCGTGCTTGATCAAAAGCAGATGCTACACTAAAAATATCTTTTCCAGAGACTTGTAATTAGAAATGTATAGGTGTACAAACTTGAGATATGCCACATATGTCACATCAGCATGCTAATGACCTACGGTTAACATCTGCATGCACACTACACACCACAGACTTGGATCTCCATAGGTCTATTCAACCTTCTGAGGTTGGTACAATGACTTTCTTCGTATTGTGCAGGAGTAGCCCAAAAAATATCTTGAACAATATGCCCTTTTTTAAAGGCCCTAAAAATAACATGGGTATTCATGATTGGGTAATAACTGTTGGGTGTTCCAACACCAAGATGAACAGATCCGCTCATTTTCCACTTGGAACAACCTGAGGTCCATAGCCACAAAAGATCGACGCCGACATTCCTGATCCAGGTAGTGACGGCGACAGACAAACTAAGGCACAACTAACTAGTGACTTGCTCATGGAACATCAACGGGTGGGACAGGCAAGAAGAGAATCATAACCCGGAACTATATAACTTTTTGAATATGTATGATATTATTTGTTTACAGGAAACCTGGAAAGTATGTTTTTCATAATCAAAATTACTTATCGCTGGGTATTCCAGAAACTAAAAGCTTTTGGGGTAGTCCGAGTAATGGTTCATCCGTACATTTGAGATGCTTCATAGGTGTCTCAAACTACCGGATTGCATACGGGACCAATAAATATCCTTGCTGTTTGGGTACAATTTTCTCCTAATATAAAAATTCATGTGATCATTGTACGTATCCCCCACCCTACGTAAAAGCCCCGGAAAGGGAGAAATTATTAATCATCCTAGAGGATGTTGAAAACATCTTAGATCTAATCCCTAATGCCAGGATCGTGTTCACAGGCGATTTTTAATAACAACCTGGTCCAACCAGGGCAGAACGCCCCTTAAGGGGATAGCATAGATTTACAGTCAGCTGTCCCTGATCCAAACTTTGCGCTAAAAAAAACTCCTGGCAGGATAGATTGTTTAGTTCCACTCTACTGGTCCAGGGGTTTCATTATATAAATGGTAGGTATCGGACCAACCAACCCGCTCGTTCAACTTTTAAATTGCCAGGCAAAGAATCAGTTATCAAATATACTGTTTTAGGGAAGGTAATTCAATTCAATTCAATTAATTTATATAGCGCGCTACATACCCAGAGGGTCTCAAGGCGCTTGAGGAAGGGTGGGGAATTACTTGTCGAATATCCATGTTTTAAGCACTACGGGGTCCGAGGAGCACACGTAGTGGAGCGCTACGATACCAGAGCAGGGAGCGGCCGCTTCTGAGCCAGTCAGGGCGTAGGAAATATACTGGCCATAAAAAATTTGAAATCTAAGCTAAGGACTGCAATTTACCAGATAAAAAAAAGAACAAGAACGCAAATGGAACAAGCTCCACACCGCAATAGCCATCAAAATGAATAAAGATGTTTAGTTCATAGTTGGTCATGGCACTAAAAACTCTAAAGTGGGGTGTAGTTACTGCATAACACACAACCAATGGAAAAAGCACCTGTTGGTGCTTTACATGATTCAGGAAATGGACATGAGGGGCACAAAAGGCCAAGTAGATAGATTCCAACTTAGAATCAATCTTGCAGATACCGTGTAAATCTTCGTGGGCTTCAGGTTCTAATATGCTTCCCTTTGCCCTAATGAAGCTTAATCCTGAAAAGAGGGGTTTGATTCTAACACCTATGTTCAACTTGGTCATATATACAGGCTGTGTTTTACCTTCATGGAAATCAGCAATCTTGTGCCCCATATATAAACGAGACCCCAAATATTTGCCAACCAGCTATCGCTTCATTGGTCTGCTTGATTCAGATGGAAAACTATTTGCTAAACACCTATTATCCCATCTATACATATGGGTGGAAAATCAAATAGATGAACTTTCCATCAGTCAGGGTTCCATCCCAGTTGTAGCACATTAGATAATATTATAGCCTTAACCGTGATTAGACAGAAAGCCTGTACTCAGAAAAATAAACTTTTCGCTTGCTTTATAGATTTTTCTACAGCCTTCGATAAGGTGAATTGAACAAGGTTGTGGAGGAGGCTTCAGAACAGGGGTATGCAGCTAGGTCTCTTACATCTGATAATAAAACTCCACAGCAATACATGGGTTAAAGTGAAGATCTCCATTGATTATGGTCTTTCTCCCACAATTCCTACCTTTGAAGGCTTAAAGCAAGGGTGCCTTTTAACTACATTCCTTTTTAATTTGTATGTATCGGATTTAGCAGATGCATTCACTCATAGCTTAGATGATGCCCCTAAGTTAGGGCAAACTAAGGTTCTTTTTTAGCTTATACTGATGATCTGGTCATTTTAGCGATAGCCCAGGTGAGTTTTCAAAGGCAACTTAATTGAATCAAAGTATATAATCAGGAAAATAACCTTTTTTATCAATAACAACAAAACCACGGTACTGTTATTTGGTCAAAATAGTTCAAAGAATATTTGGAAAATAGGTGACACTAAATTAGAGGAGGTTGGAGTATAACCGTATTTAGTATTTGATATAGAAAAAATTATTTCCGAGAAATGTCATGTGAACATCCTAAAAAGTAATTTGCGGCTTCAGGACAAGTCTGCTTTTTTGAGATGCAGGTTTTTTTTACCTCTCTTTTAAGGCTTTTGAAGGTACATGGAACTAAAGGGCTGCACTCACTGACAAGTAATGTAGGATGTGCAAGTTAGCAGAAGAATCAATTGAACACATATTGTGCCTATGCCCAGCCCCACTAGATGCATTGAAAAATATTTAAAGTCAATGTTTAATGCTGAGAGCATAATAAATATACCAGAGTATGTATTAGTATGCTTCAAAGGAGGTTCGGTAAAAGTGGTGAGTAACCTTGTAAAGTTCTTGAGGGAGGTGGTTAAACTCTGGGTGAAAAATACTTTACTTTCAATTTTGTAATTTCTTTTTTTAAATGTTGGGATTTTTAATGGTGCTTTTTAATTAGTATTTTGAGATATCTTTTCTGTAAAGTAATTATTATATATGGTTTTATGCACACTTTCAACAATAAAGTATTATATCGCTCTCTCTCTCACTGCTGTGAAACAGCCCAATTAAGCCCATTGCCTTAAAAAACCCAATCAACATGGCACCTGCTGGATCTTCTAACTTCTAATGATTGAATACATGCTACTAAATTTGCTTTCTGACATGATCTGCCAAGAGCAAGGTTTGGGGATAAGCTCTGGAGCTTCATAAGTGTTGAGCTTGACATTCTTACGTTTTTCTTCTAATTCTTCTAAAATATATTCCCTGCTACATCTTCCAATCAACTGTGAGGGATTTCTTGTCTCTTTACGGATTGATTTATTACTATGCGGTGGAAGTGAGTTTTCATCAAGGATTTGTTTGTTGTTTAACTCTCTTTCATTGCTAATTTCATTGGAGTATCTAGCAATATAATTAATTTACAGCCTTTGGAATTCTTTAGTTCTGTTGTAATTTTCTCGTTCCATCATTATTATGCAACAAGCCTCCACTGAGGTCCCATTGGTAACTGTATTTTAAAGGATATTGCACAGGTTGTCCATTAACATGAGGAAGGTGGTAACTCAAATGTAACTGGCTGAGGTTTCATCAAAAGCGATTTCATATTCTAGACCCTCACCATGTTACTTAAAGTTTAAGAACTATGTTTCTAAAATATTGATTTATGAAGTTGCACATCTATTAAATCTACGTACTCAGTGTACATACTTCTAGCGATGATACCGAGTTAGAGTCTTGTCTGGTAATGATAATTCTTTGGCAGGATATCTACCATTGTAAATTGGCAAGTTACCATTGGTTCAGTCGTATAGATCGGTGGAAATGTTGCTACTTAAGAACAAACTATAGTCAGGAATACCCTTAGGTGAATCTTAACCTGCAATTACTACCATAGGTTTTGCTAGCTTGTACACAGCTGTTGAGATCACACTGTGCCCTTGTTATCTTGGAACACATAGCATCCTAAAAGCCAGATATGACAATTCATAGAGCTCACAGTATCAAAAGGATTGAAATCACATGCCTGAGGGCCTTAGAACATGATGGCATAACACACATCACACAACTTGACAAGAGACCACAATATGGCTTTTAAGTAATTTTTATTTGTTTTGCTTGATGACAAGCGTAAAGAATCAAATCCAGAAAATACCAAAAGCTGAAGGCCAATTTACTATTACAAGATCAATCGTGGGATTGGTGATTTTTAAGGAGGATTTATATTCCCCTGCAAAGAGGGTCTAAATTAAAGTGTAACACTTCTGTGCATGCAGGACCAGAATATCTGAACCCCCTTCTCGCTTTCCACACAACAGCCAGACAACTCTGCTTTGGCCAACTCGCCCTGGCTTCCGTCCCACAGATCCACAAGACCAGAAACAGAGGAAGATCCTTCTCCTACATCGTCGCCAAGACCTGGAACACCCTCCCCCTCCCCCTCATGCAATCCACGTAGGAAGGACCTAAAGACCGGGCTCTTCGACTGAACTTCCACACCCAGACTGATCAGCAACCCTACCCCCAGCATTTTGAGACCCTCACGGGTGAGTAGCCACGCTTTACAACCCCCTGATTGATTGATTGATTGATTGATTGATTGATTGATTGATTGAATTATGCCTCTCCCCATTCCCATACCCTTCCCCTCTTTTACATCCCCCACCTCTCTCTCTAACCTAATCTCTCTTGATTATTTTTAACCCTTTGGCAATTTGCTTAAATTGTGTAATATTTCAATTGCTTTCTACCGTTCCGTATTGGGTTCTGAATATTACCTCATTGCAAATTTTTCTATACTGCAATGAAAACTCATGCAAAGCGCTCTGATGCCCCCGGGTCCAGCCAATGCTATATAAAACATGTTACATAAATAAATAAATGTCTCCATAGTTATAATAACCCCTCTAAAATAAAGGATTCTTTACAGGTTCAAGAAATGTAAATACTCACTGATTTCTCTCACTTAAAGTATCATAATAATTCTTTTAGAGATCCGAACATACATTTTAGTGACTTCCAGACCATGATAGACACTGCTTACAGTCCAGGATTTTTGTGCGATACCCAAATTCCTTCTGAGTGTTGTAGTCAAGTTTTAATTCCATTGAAAAAATTATACTAACACACCTGAAATCAATGATTTGTAAGTAAAAAGTGCAAGACTGGGGACCGTCTGCACAATGACCTGAAGTGAATTGATCACCCTAAAAATAAATCGTCTTTGCTCTGGGCCCGATTCACAAACGTTTTGTAGATGACAGAAACCTCTGCATCATAGATTTTTACGCGAATAGTTGGCCTAGCCTCTGGCTTGCAGAGATCCCCTGCAGTATTTTTGAAAATACAAGAAAATTATGGATTTCCAGAATTATTCCTATTCCTTCAGGCGTACGCCTGCAAATTGTCTGGAGTACGTCTATTTGAAACATGCATTTGCATATTTAATTTATGTTTTACTTTCTTCCCCAGGGACAAACAATGGGCTTAATATGTACAGAGGAGAAGCGTGTTCCCCAAGACTCCCATCAAATATTAGAATTCTGCTTCTCCTTACTAACTCTTGAAAGGGTCTTCGCCCTTTTATTGGGGTAGTTCGGCATATGTTTCCAGGGAAGGAAGCAGCCCAATTTATTTAGAGAATACTCACATCGTTATGATGTCGCACCTTAATGTGTTTTGCCAGGATAGCCCCATAACAACTCATTGTCTGCCCCACACGTAAAACTTAGTACCGGTAGACTTGCTGCAATATTAAGGTCTGGGTGCGGATGTTAATGTCCATTGATCCTGATTCTGTGAATCAGGACATTTGGGCAACTTGCAAGATTTTGACCCATTTGCTATTTTTGTGTGAATATTCTGTCCTTTTTACTTATTTTTGGATGTACTTGTGTGGATTTTGAGAACAGTTCTTTCAACAGATTCTAAGCACACTGACCTCTTGAAACATTTAATTAACCAGTTAGTTTAATAGATTTCCTTTGACCTGGGTACATGCTGCGATTTCCTGATCCCCACGGGCTTAAAATGGGATAAAAAAAACTGGGAGGGTCTCTTAAAGGGAGGGGGGGGGGCATAGCTTAAAAACACCCAAGCTAAAAATCTTTGCTTAGCATAGTGTACGGCCCGACTGGCATTTTGCTGTTTCTATCGTTGCATCCAGATATGTAACACAGCAAGTAACATTACACCTAAAACAAGTCAGGACTCTTGGCTTTGCCAATGGTTGTTAGCTGCTTAAGGTAAATAAGCAACAACTATGGCTTTGTTGTGTACATATGATACTGAAAATGATTCAGTTCTGAAATGATGAGACTGTGAAAGAACTATAACGAGACTCTTTTAGGTTACCTCAAAGGCAGTGAGCAGTGGTACTGCCTCAAAGTAAAGATGTATCTGACCACCGAGGGTGAGGGCAAAAATGGAGAGCCCAATAGGGACCCGTCTCGGCACCTGCTTTTTAGAACTGTCGGTGCTGATCACCGACAGGACCCGGACCACTTAAAGCCCCGCCTACAGGCATCTTTGGTGGTAATCCACCAATCCATTCACACTGAGAGCATTGATAGTGAAGGTAGTGCTACTTACTCTGGCCTGCGTTTAGGTTCTCTTTGATTATGTTGTAGGTTTCTTTGGTGGTCACGTCAGCACTCTTGTACGTATTTTGGTTCTCGACCAGTGCTTTCCGAACAGCATCTATTCTCTTCCCAAATTCCTTATCCTTTTGATCAGCAAGTCCTTGCATTCGGCAGCCAGAAGGACATTTTGAGCCCTGCATTTGGTAAAGCAGAAGAAAAGACATGAAAATAGCACTGAGCGCCTCCAATTTTGTAAGGTCATAAAAGCACACAGATGTGACCTGTGACGCCAGATGTGTGTGGATGCGCAATGAGTAATCCCAAGTGTGTGTGTGTGTTTCTGCGTGTGTTTACCTATGTGAATGTGTGTACCTGTGTGCATTTGTGTGTGGGTGGCAGAGGAAGTGATATGTAATCGCATATGCTTTTATGTAACTGTGTCTAGAAATATGTGGTTAATCAAGCGCCTGGCCGTCAGTCACCGCGTTATGGCTCATGGTTATTGGAGCTGAGAAATAACACTTGAGGGGGCACCCTGATAAGTATCCTCCTAGAGAAAATAGCGTCTTCCAGCCTGACCTCCCGTCTACACGTCTAGACACATTGCTTGCATATCAGGGAGATATACCGACTACGGACTGTTCTACACTTGGATTACGTCCCTTTGCTGTTGCCTTGAACAAAAGACAAAATAATATCTAATGATCACTGTGAACTTCCTTGTTAGCGATCGGACATCTGAAATCGATACAAAAACCTGGGTGCAGTCTACTGTAGAAAAGAGATTGATATGAGGGCTGACAGTGGATTGAGAACCTGAACGAATTTGAGGATATTGCCCTGCACATGCATAACAAATCCCATTAGGAGACTCTACTTGTGGCACCTCCTTATATTGTGGTTATGTGATTGCTCGTGATAGAAACGTCTGAACTGCAAACGTGCGAACTGCCTTGAAAAAGTCTATGTTTAGACGAAACACGTGTTGGCAAATTCTCTGTTGGGAACATCGAAAGCAATAAAACCAACTAGCAACAAAACTATGAATCATTTGTACTTAATTTTACTTTCTGTAATATCATTGACCTATTGAAAAACGACATTTGAAGAAGCAATAACATTGAAAAACTTGTGTTTGTTATACTTGTCCATTACATATTGGATTTGCATATTGTTATTTGAGAGTGCTGACTCAAACTCCTTTCTTCAAATTCTAATGTATACACAGACTTAGTACTGTGTAATTAGAACCTTAGGTAATGGGTGCCTGGAGCTACTAGCACCTCCATCTTTGACCATCATCTAACCAACTGATTGTTTTCACACCATATTACATGTAATTAGACCTGACGTTCTAGATTTGAGGTGGGATTATCTTCCCAGTTGGGATCCACAACTACCTCCCCATATAAATTACATTTCAGGCACCAATGGCTTCTAACAAGTCAACACCATCCTATTATAATATACTTCTTATATACTGTCAGACCAACTCCAAGGCATGCAGTTTTATATGAAAATAAAATAAAACTAAAATTAAAATCTATTTTGGAGATCAGTCCTCCAGATTTCAGAAATTGAGACATTTTTACAGACGGAAGCAATTGGAAATCCCACCAACATTTAGATATTAAACATTACAGACGAGTAAAAAACATAATGATCTCACCAGAAAAAAATTAATCCATTAGACTGCGGACTGACCCTACCCATATACAACCTTAGTTACAATTAATGTTTGCGGTAAATACAATACTATAGGCTTTGCTATATAACGGAAATGGTTATGATCGAAAATAAGATTAGCTATTAGCTTAACTTGAATTTCAAAACGGAGAGCATCTTCAGGTACCTAAAGTGTGAGCAAGGTATGGTCACTGAATACTTATAATGACCTTGAAATAACATTAGTGCAACCCTAGGCCAGGCCAAACTCCCCTTCAAAGAAGAAAAATTAACCCAGGACAGTAACTAGCCATAGCAAAAATATAATTGGTGACCTGACTCTCATGGGCTACAAAGCCCTTACGTATACTATTAACTATGAAATGCTAGATTTTTGTTAATGATATATGTGGACCCAGAATGGCACTTGGCTAATCGGAAACATGTACAGCTTAGGATATGCATTAAAATCTTAACACATGGTACAAATTGAAAAATGTGTGTCTTTGCTATCCCTACAGGAAGTCTGGAATGGTGCATTTCTCGTTTGTATTTGAAAAGCACAGAAAGACAATATTTACACATAATGCAGCAAACTATGTTTGACCTTGATGACAGTAATTAGGAGTCTGACCAGTGACTATTATTTTCCAATCTCCGGGCCAAGAGATCTTATTGAAAATGGGACGTATCCCAGGCATCTGCACAGTTAACAACTCTTTATAAGTACATCACAAGAGACCTTGTGACAAGTGTAGGTGAATTAGTAAGTATACTTAACTAACGCAGAAGGAGTGTATATCCACGAATTTAGGCTTTAACTTACAATAGCCTTTATGGTGTTCCTCCATATTTTTATGTGTATAATTGTGCCGACAAGGGGTATTTTTGTGGGGTTTTCTATTTACAGAATGACTTTTCATATTCCTGCTTTATTCCATACATTTTCCACTTTAATAAGAAAGGTAATAGAAAGCAATTTCCAAGTCAGATAAATTGTTAGCAGCCATGTTACCGCATCAGCTTTAGGCTTGATGGTAGTACTGGTTTTACACAGTACTAAAGACATAAGCTGCCTGGCACAATCATGAGATCCCATTCTGATGTTCTGAGCCAAAGAGCCGAAGATGGGCAAAAGTTGAGTGTTGTGATAGTTTCATTTTGATTTACAAGGAAAGCCTGGACTTGCATTTTTGATGATCTGTTAAGCTAACCACTGAGTAGATTCAACAAATGACAATTGTTGGGGCATTCAATTTGTTGACATAGGAGTAGCAAGAAGTACTGGTACACTGATGACTGAAGCCTGGCTCTGCTGGTGTAGTGTGGTCCTTAATAGACATGGGCTGCACTCTTACCCAGTCTTCATCCGCGCAGATACCCCAGTTCCTCTCCTGCTTGCACTGTGATGCTGTGCCATGCTCGACGACTCTTGGGCCCCTGCCGGTAGCTCCTTCCTCATCAAATGTTGTGCCTCCATCCTCCGACTTGCAAGAAAGAAGAAAGGAGCACTGAATTGGTAAATAATTATACAAGCTGGCTTGAAACAACTCGAATATTACATATAAAAGCAGCAACTAGAGGTGGGGTTCTGACAGTTTCCAGTGTATCATATTGGTCTCTGCATATATAGATAAATGAAAATCCATTTGAAGAATGCTCTTATATGTGTAGGGGGTGTTGTGTGTGCTGTAGTGTAGCAAACATATTTCCAAGAATGCCATATTTTAACCATTGCAAAGAAAAGCTGTTCATTGATGCACAGATTAGGTACATTATGGGTGGTGTTGGCCTCTGTACTCTGTTCTGCTGAATTATCCATATTGGGAAGGGGCCAAGATCGATTCACATATGATTGGTCCTTGTCTATAATAAGAGGGGCAAGTTAATTGATGATGGTATGAAATTTGGCCGCATTAGTTACTATAGTTCAAGTCACTTCTAGCATTTCCATCTATCACTTTTGTGCTGTTTAATTACCCTGTCTTAAATTGCAGTGGGATGTCAAGCAGAGGGTCTCCTTAAATGAAAGGGATATATCCAGATGTGGATCATAAGCTTGCTGTTCTATGGGACCAACATTTTACCTCACTGATGAGGCCCAACAAGCCTAAAACAGGTATCAGGCTGCGTATGATCCCGGTAAGAAGAATTTGGATTGTATTATGAGGATTGTGGCTTTTTGCCCTTAGAAAACATTAAAACTCATTAAGGTGGTCCTGGCCTAGCACTTCAGGGAAGAACCACTAATGATTTGTATATGTTGGATTCTGTCTGTAATGGTAAAGATATTCTAAAAACTGTCCCAGAATGCACTTTATAACCCAGGACATTTATTCCAAAGAATCTCTGACTGAGTCCTTTAAATAGCTCTTAGAAACAGGGAATTTTTTAGGAAAAAAGGGTACTTTCATCGAGTTTTTTCTTGTATTTTTAGGTGTCTTAATTATTTAAACATATTATTTGTAGTATGGATCTTAATAGAAATTGGCTACTCTCTTCCCTAGTTGTCATCAGCACAGATACCCCAGTTCATAAGGAAATCTTGTATGCAATGCTGAAGAGAATAATTCTTGCATATATTTACATAATTTATGTATGGTTGTGTCTTCACATATACACAAGTAGATAAAATACATGCCATTTTCAGTCTGGGTGTTAACAGCACAGCTGTCAAACACATCTATTGATAACAATATATATTGTGTGGGATTCAGTCTGTCCGTTCCACCACTGGCTTTATTCGACCAGCCTCTTTCTGCCATTGTCTTGAGACTTTGGGCCGGATTACGAGTTTGACTTTCACACATTGGTGGCAGCAATGCCCCGTCTGCTGTGGGACCGCCAAACCCATGGTGCAACTGCCCACCAGATTAGAAGTTATATCCTTGTCTAGCGGGCGGTCCAGCGGCGGTCTGACAGTGGCTGTCTTTCAGGTACATAGTAGAGCCTAACAGGTACAGCGCCACTGCCAGAGCCCCGCCTGCACCTTCCTGCAAGGTGTGGCATACATGCCACACTGTGCAGGAACTAGAGGGTGCAAATCGAGGGGGGCACTACATGTGCCCCCCTCCCCATATGCAACCCAGGCCCAAATCCATCTCTTGCCGTTCTGCCACCCTTTTCATTGGTAGGCTCACCGCCATGAAAAGGGTGGTGAACTGGCAAGTTGGAATATGCTTGGCGGTGCCAGCTGAGGCCCGCCAACAAATTCCTGCCGGGTTGAAGACCGCCGGCCCAGCAGGATACTTGTTTCGGGTGGTGCCAGCGGTCTCATGACAGGTTCAACCAGTGCAGTCGTTATACTGCATTTGGTCCCGCAGGCCCCCCCTGGTGGCCAGAACACCACCAGGGGTTCGGCGGTCTCATGGACCGCCAAATTAATAATTAGTCCCTTTGTCAATAACATCGAGGCTCAGCCTAGAGGAACTGCATGAAAACTACTTTACAATTTATATTCCTCGATTCCACTCCTACTTGCTCCCTGCTATGTCTCTCTGTAAACAGAATGGGGTTTGGGAGCACACTGTCTCTCAGTCCCAGCACAGTTCACCACTTTGCATCCTGGTAAATGCAGTACACAGTTCAAACTTACTTCTCTTGTCTCTCTGTAACACTGCATGCTTTGAAACATTAACCCTTGGCCTGCTGGCTTTGCTAATCCTTGTCTAAACAGAATACTCGTAACACTGTATTCTTACAGGATGCCAACACATGTCTTTTGCTATTAGATACTAGACTAAAAGCAGTGGTTTGAAAATACATATTTTATGGAAATTAGGTATAATTTCTCAAAGTCTGAACATTTGAAAACTTGCAATCATGAGAATAACATTATAATCTGAACATCGCAAGGAGCATCCGCAAAAACCCTTCAGTCCTACATATACATGTTGTTTCTTTAGACGACATAAACATGATTTTATTACAGCTCGACTTCATGGTTAACTCAAATGAACATTCTTTCCGTTCCTTCCACTACACGTTTTAGCCCAACTAAAAGCTGCTAATCATGTCATAAAATATATACTAGGTAACGTGCATTTTGGTCACATCATTTCATTATTTGGATTTTGATTACATTTAAAACCACTCGACTATCATGTCAACCGAAAACTCCCCTTCCCAAACCTTGCGGGAATCATAAGGCCACAAGACACAATAATACTCATTTATTTTACATCGTGATTTCCATACAAGAAATCCTTACTCGTTAGGCATATGAAAAACTACTCATTCTATTTGTAAACTCTTGAACTGGCACGAACAGCCATTTTTGGTGTGACGTCACAGAAGAGATCACGCACGGGATTTTAGAGTAACTTAGGAGGAGACCATACACAAAAGCACGTTATAAACTCCAATTCATTTATAGATTTTTTTATTTTCGTATTTCGCACAGGTATGAAAAAGATGTCTGGTCTGAAAGAGTGGCCTAGATTTGGAAAAGGGAAGCCCGTCAGACTACCAATAAATGGCCATTGAGTAAAACGAAAAAAAACACAACCTTGCAAAAAAGACGACGTAAATCAAACAGAGAGCTGATCATACCCATACTGTGCCTGTCAGGCCGAGCAGCACGCAGAGGACTGCTACTCGCAACATTTCGTCTGTGGTACCCGCTGGCGGCTTCGGCTCCAGTGAAGTGTCTCGTTTCTTTCAGGTGACATTTAAGTTGTAGTTTGGGATGTGGTTTAATCATTATGCACCCTCCTGTTTACTAGGCAAACAGCATGTCCTAGCCACCCACCCAGGGTGGTGACATGTCAGTGTTGCACAATGTTTGAAGGTTATTCGTCCACGTTTGCTCCAGGTGACCTTCTGTTCTCTAAATATTTTACTTCAGTGTCAATACCGTGGGCAGCAAGCTCAGCAAATATTCAGAATTTTAGTAAAAGCTATCGGTACATGTACGGATCCTATGAACAATATGCCACCATCTTTATAAGGCCTGAGGACACTGAACGGGCTGTGTACCAACTGGAGTCAGATGAGGCAGGTCCAAAGTCATGAAATGTCAAAGAACCTCTTTAATGATAAATAAAAGAGGCTGGAGCGGGAATGTGGGAAAGTCACCACTTGGCAACCAAACATGAGTCCAAACCTCTGCTCAGAAATTCGTTCATATGTTGTAACTCAAACATATAGGACGGATTGCGGGAAACATCCCACCTGGCAGGCATCCACTTCACCCAAGCTAATTGCACCTACAGTGGCCATAGACTCACAAGTAGCATGAAACAAAGATGAGTAATGAAGCATGCATGAGCATGGAAAGTGCGGGACACAAATCTAAGCCCCAGAGGGCCTCTTTTACAATGATTTGGCATAGAGCAGCACCGGAAGTCTTTTTGCTGTGCTGCCCTACGTCAAATCGAAAGGGCAGGAATTAACAGAATTTCTGAGATAGGGTGCATTCCTGTCCTTTCAGCCAGCAGCGGTGACAAAAATAACAATCGCATGAATGAATCTATTATCAAGCCCAGCAGTGGTGGCTGAATAATGAACAATTAAGATTAGAATCAATTAATTTATACTTTGATGAATCTCCAGTAAACAGTTTAAACACGGGTGAGTATAGTTCAACAATTCAGAGTATTTAATACAAGTAAATAGACAGGGTACAAAATAATATACCTACATACAACGTTTTGCACAGAAATTGTGACCTCAGGGACCAGTATGTAAACATCTATTCCAAAGTTTTTGAATGGTGGAAAATTAATCTGAGGCAACAGAAAACAAATCCAAAGAAGCAAATAATTGTGGAAATAGATGCCCTAGTCGACGTTTCGGTCTCTTTGGCTGATAAGTCAGTTGAACCATCTTCAGGATGATGAATTAAAGGAATATGGTATAGAATGGACAGGCAGGGGATGGATGCATACCTCTTTGGCATTATAGTTCCACAAGGAAGGGAAAAGTTACTTGATTTGCTTTTATGGCATGTACAGTTACATACAGAAGGTTCACAAAAAGTGTAAAAGCTCTAGTGACAGCCCTCATGGGGTAAATTATCTTAGAAACTGAGCATGTGATGGGTGTCAGAGAGTGCGAGTAAATAAAGTTCACTCACACAAAAAGAGTCTGCTTAGGTGATCAGTCCAGGAATCAGGCTCTTTGAATTTATTGAGAGTAGCTCAGGAAAAAGGAAATAAAAGTTAGGCCCAGATTAACAAAGGACGTGCGTTGTCTTTGTGTGACGCAAGTTGTCATTATCTGGGATTTACTAAACCACTCAAAGTCGCTTCATGTGGCTCTGCGTGGTTTAGTAAATACAAAGTAATGAAATGCAGTGCATAGTGCTGCCTTGCGTTACTTTGCATCAGGGAGGCATTCCATGGGTGGAGCATAAGCGTTAACATGTATCCACTCATTGGTTTGAACACAATCCCAACTTTACTAAGGTCAGTAAATCTGGGATCCTGCCAAATTGATGTGCCAACCATGCATAACGTCCTTTTTCTTTGTGTAATGCATTCAGCATCACACATAGAAAAAAGAAAATCCCTTCAAGGATTGTTTTTGCACTGTTAGGTACCCCTTCCGGCACAAAAACAATCCTGCTTCTAACACAGGAACCCTTGCAGCAAGGCACAAGCATGCCTGCAGTGGTGCCAGCACAAAAAGGGAGCAGAAGTGCACAAAATCTTTGTAGAAATGTCGCATTTCTGCTCTCTACGTTTTAAGCAACACTTCACAGCAACTTTACTTGCTGCCCTGCGTTAGGTTAACTCTTAGTAAATATGCCCCTTAGACTTTCTGCAGGTGACATTAAAAATGAGCAATATGGAGCTGCAGGGGGCCGGGGCATGTTAGGAATGACAGGATGGGGATTTTTGTATCTCAGTCTTCAGATGCAATCATTGAATAACCGCCACCACTGGTCATATGGACCTTTGTCTGTCGATAAGGAGAAATAAAAAGAAGCAATTTTCTACATTAAATACTATGAACAGTGATGTCCATTTGGGTCTCCACAATGATCATATTAGAGCGTTGGTGTAAGTTAAAAGGTTTTAATATCATTTCTTTTTTTTTGTTTAATAGAGTTTTATTGAACATTTTTGCAGAAAACAGAATACATGCCATAAGTGAACACAGTATCAACATGAACAGGAAAATACAATCAGGCAAAGTATTATACGAGCAATTATATCAAAAGGTATGGGCAGGGGATGAGATAGGAGAAAAGAAAGATAGAAGAAAGGAAGAAAGAAAAGAGGGAAAGAAGAAGTAGGAGAAAAAAGGAGGAAGAGAGAAGAGAAGAGAAAAAAGCGAATAAAACTCATCTAGCGGGGGTAATAGAGGAAAGATAAGAAGTAAAAGGAATCCATAAAAGATCAGATTTTATTTTTTGAGGGATAGAGGAAGAGGAGACAGTGGTCAATTTTATGACCAATTCAGAAGGACCCAATGATCCCACCTGCGTTTTGAAAGGTACCTGTGGTTATCACCAGCCACCCCCCACCGCTGCCTGAGGGTTTTGCAGAACACTATTGGGGAACTATGGACCTAAGGCGACCCTACTAGCGATAATTAAGCAGTCAGGGTAAAAGCTTACGAATATCTGGTTACTGTCATAGCTTGTATGTTAATTTTAGAGTACAGAGAAAGTGTGAATGGCAGCTGTTAGACCTGTCAGCCTTAGAGTGGTCTTCCTCACAAAACATTTGCCTTCCTACCCCTCTTTACTGAGCTTGGTTTTGCTGGGCTTTGGACTCTGTGCACTTTACCACTGCTAACCAGTGCTAAAGTGCATGAGCTCACTCCTTAAAACATGATAAAATTGGCTTATCCCCAATTGGCATATTTAATTTATTTGTAAGTCCCTAGTAAAAGGGCACTACAAATGCCCAGGCCCTGTAAGGGAAATGCTGCTAGGGGGCATGCAGCACTGATTGTGCCACCCACACAAGTAGCTATTTAAATATATCTTAGGGCTGCAATTCCATCCTGTGTGTGTGCAGTTTAAACTGTCATTTCAACCTGGCAAAATATACCTTTTGCTAGGCCCAAACCTTCCTTTGGAATACATTTAAGTCACCCCTGGTGTAGGTTGTGGGCAGCCCAGGGGGCAAGGTGCAATGTATTAAAAAGTAGGACACATACATTTGAGTTTTACTTGTCCTAGTAGTCAAATAATCTTACATTTGTTCCTGAGTACTGCAAGGCATATCACTCCCATAGGTTAACATTGGAGTTGCCTTATTACATTTCATAAGTATAATTTCCAAATGGGAAGAGATGATCAGATCATGTTTGGTGTCTCTGGAATCATAATTTGAAATCCTAACGTATGGTGAACTCAGATTTTAAATTGCAATTCTGAAATGGCACTTCTAGAATGCTGGCATGTTTCTGCCTTATCCATTTAGTGCCTGTAGCCTGTCTCTTGTCACATAACTGGGTGTAGCTGACAGTTGGGCTTTGTGTTTCCTTCTAGACAGTCACACACAATAGGGAGTTTAGGTGTGCCTGGATGGACCATCACTGGCAGGATGGGAGGGAGGAGCTGGGCACAGTCCTTCTTACAACTGAATAGGCTGTGTCCTACCTCCACACAAAGTGCTGCATACCCGATGCAGCTGGTCTTGAGCCAGGACAGGGAAGGCAGGGTGCCTTGGGAGTTCAAAAAGAAACCTCTAGAAGCTTCTCCCCTGTTTCAAATGCACAACTGAGTATAAATACTGGACCTCAGAGACCACCACTTCAGTACACTGTTGGGCCTGTGGATACTCTGCTAGGAAGAAAGACTGCTCTGCTGTGCTGCTGCTTTGTTGTGCTGACCTGCTGCCAGCTGCCTGTTGCCTGGGTGATTAGGACTGGGCCTGCATCACTTGAAGCCAGAGTGACTCCAAGGACTAGTTGGCTGGCCTCCTGATCTGAAACCCCAGAGACATATTGTAGTGTAGTTCCTATTTTCCCTATAGGCCCTGCGCATTGGAATAACATAAACAGCAGTGTAGACATAGGACTGCGGTCTTCTAGGTCTCTACTGACTATGTTAGACTTAATTTAGGTTTTCGCCAGCTAGCTCAGAGGTCACTGGAAACTTTCTTTACTGAATAGGAAGTAATCAGCTTCCCTGGCTCAGACAAGAAGGGATTCAGCTTCCGACAATCGCATAAACATGACAACTTTGCTCCCCAGAATAAGAGTCAATCTCTAGAGTCGTGTGAAACAATAGACAGCTATTTCACTCAGTCAGTTGTGCATATTTAATTTCACCAGAGTGCAGAGAATAGAGAGACGGGCGTTTTCAATAAAAGATATTATTTATTGAGCAGTCTTCTTTCTCATGCAAGAGAAATGAATTGCCACAATTGCAAGACTTGTTATTATGAAAAGTGCGTACAGTAAAAGGAGTATTACGAAATAATACTGTAAAAGCATTGATATGGTTTCTTAGCCATAAGATAGTTAAAATGAATAAAATATGTACATTCATATATACATTGGCTAACAACCTCAACTGGTGCTTCTAACTATGCCTACCCCGGTGTACCTGACCTAAGCCTAATACATAGGAGGGAGTAAGTAAGTAGCAGTTTCAGTTAAGTTGGTTTTGCCAAGAGTTTGATTCAAGAATTCTCTCTAAGGGTTTAGTCAGCACCGTACCTCTGGAATAGAATGTAGGAGGTCTGGTATCTCCTTCTTAGGACCCAATATCTCAGTCACCCGCAAGGATAGGCTGGAAACGCCGGAGCTGGATTTTCTCGGCAGGAGAAAAGACAGCGTCTTTCTCAGCACGTCAAGGAGGAGGGGCAGCGTCCGTGGGCTTCTCGCATCTGATGGGCTCTCTGCAAGGGGACAGCTGTTCGTTTCCAGTATTCACCACCACCGTGTGTTTGCTTAAGGCAACGTTGGTATATTTATACCGGAAAGGTGCCGAGTTTGACGTAAGTTTTTGGACATAAGACGTCAATAAAGATGTCACTAAGAACTGGTCTTTCTTACAGTGCTCGCAGGAGTTCTATTACTAATCAAAACAAAGCAAGCGGGGTTTTCCCAGGTTGCTGGGGGTTTGGTATGTCGAAAGAACTCGGTGTGCTATCTAGGAATCTAAGGAAGTGGCTTCTGCTGTGTCATGGGCTGCAGAGGCAAGTTACTGAAATATGGCTCTGATTCTTATGCCATTATGGGGATATGTATTGATTATAGCCGTATAGGGGCATGAGGTCACAATATTGATCGGGTCCTATATAAAACACATCACCCACTCCACAGATTTATGTCCATCAAATTACTAAAAACTTTAAGCAATAAGATGCACGTGTATTCCTACCCACCCCAAAATACATTTTGCATTTGAAATGGTGTACATGAAATACATGAAAAATGATATTAGGTACTGCACGTTATCAAGCAAAGTAATCATTCAAAAAAAAAATTGCATATATATTCAGTTGAATGATTTTGTGAAAAATTACACATGAAATGTCTCTAAATACAGAAAAGAAGGGCGAGACTATTTCATCACATATAAATACAATTGCTGTAAAATGTGCTAGAGGCTGGAGTAATATTTTGTCTCTAGATCTACTAAAAATAGAAGTTCTGTTCTTTATGAATTGTTCTACTTTAAGCAAAGTACTTGTGCCAGAAAAAAGGTAAATATTTTGGAATTTTTGGAAAAAAATAATTTCATGGTGAGCGGGGCAAAAATAGTTCCAAACGTTATTCAGTAGCTTTTGTTTATCAAAGCTGAAGGCCGAATTCAGAGTTCATGGGAACGCTGTGTGCCGGATTGTTTTCCAAAACGTTATTGTTTCTGTTCAGGGGAGAACATCAATTCAGACAGGCTCGCAAAGAATTGGTCTACCTATTCAGGTGACAGTTCGACCAAGTTCGAAAATGCTGTAACTTGGCAGTTGTGAGAATGATTGCTATCATCGATTTCAGGATCAGCAATGCTCACAGAAGGTCGTACCAGGGTGATGTTGCTTTCACTTCTTGCTTCACTGCCACCACCTAGTCGTAGCGCAGGAGTCTCAACGAATGCCGTCATCAGGATTGGTAACCGCTGGGGACAACACGATGCGTGAGCCGTTACTGGACTTAGCAAAGTATCGGCATCCATTGGTACTGCTGATTGTAGTGCAAGACAGGTGTCTAACACGCATTCCTCTCAGCATAGCATACATCGAAGCACAGGTAAGATGCTGGTCTGCCATATAGGTCTAAATGAAAGAAACCAGGTCATATTCAGATCTCTTAGCCGGGCTAGTCCAAGGACATTAGTTATGCGGTCCCGGTAGTGTATTGCTAGTGTCGTTTCTTCCATCCTTGCCGGAATCATGTCTGCGTTTTGGTTTGCCATATCGGAGCAGGAGGGTCAGAAATAAAATACCTGCTACGAGTCCCAAAAGTAGTGGTAGGCCGCCAAAGATCGAATGTACAAAATTGGGAAAGATGCCCAGGACTGCTTCGAAGGGTGTTAACAGTCCCGAAAAAATTGTCTCAAATACATTCGATATACGACTGGCATTCGACATATTTAGGATTTGGCTGAGCATTTCTGTGAAATGCACCTGGCAATTTGTTGATAAAAGTGTATGTATCTCTGCAGTTGTCCTTGCAACTTGGAGATCATACGTCTCTTTTGATGACGTGATGGGCACTGTTGTCTGAAAAAGCACAGACTTCATTCTGCTTAAAGTATCAATTCGTATAGAAGAGATATTCAAAGGAGGCCAAATCGAAATCAAAACCAAATGTAATCATTTTTTCATAAAATGCTTCTGAATATATCAGTTTAGTATTTGTCAGCATGGTTTTTGTCCCTGTTTTATCGAACAGTTTATAATAAAATGTTTCTGCATTACTTGTGTTAAACAATGAGAAGTATTGGAATTTCTCATAGAATGTTTTTGAACTGCTTATAGGTGGAGTAGCAAAATGTTCCCATTGGTTATATTTAAAAACATATCTAGGTTGAGCAAATTTATGTAAATAATGGTCTGCATAATGAGTAAAACAGTACATCTGTTCATAATTAGATGAACCTTGCAAATAATCATGTTCTGTAAATTTTGCTGATAAAACTAAATCTGACATCATATCATTTATACTTTTAAAGTCCCAATCATCAGAGAATGTACTTGGTTTTACAAAGTCACTTAATGAAACCTTAAATTGGTGAGGATATTTCAAGAGCTCGACTGGGCCATATATTTCATAGTCTGTCTTGTCCCAAACTACCCCGCCGGGTATTGGAATGGCTGTGACATTTACTGATGATAGTTCTCTTTTCTCGATGTGAGATGATTTGTGAGGCTTCAGAACTAAGTTGATGTTCTGACTTGCTGTGTCCATTGAACTGTAATAAATTTTCCTAAAATTAAAACTAAAATTAGGCATAGTAGGAGTATAAGTACCCCTGTTACAATCCAATGCTCAATAAATGGTGCATTCAGATATGCTTCTTTGACTTGATGAAAGAGTTCTGTTGCTTTTTCTTTAAAAGTCTTTGTTTCTGGCGTCACTTCAGGGTCGCTTTGATCTTCAGAGAAGTTATCAAAATTGATGAAGTAGCCAGATGCAGTTCTGTCGATTGTTGGAATTGTTTTTCCCATTTGGCTTTCATTAGCACATTCTGATGCCACATCATTGTAGACTGGTGTTTCATGACGAACTGTTTCAATTTGGGTTTCAAGAGGCACAAGTTCCATGGCATTTCTGCATAGTCCTTTCTTATTAACTGCAGGTTTATCAAAGGTGATTAGTCTTTCAGTTTGAAACTCTTGGATACTAGCAAATTTGGGTATTCTGTTACTTCTCGGGAGTCTACTGGGCCTGCTATTTATTATAGGCCACATGATTGTGGTTTTACCAGGTCGATTGATACAACTCTAATCTCCTTTTTACCAGCAAGGGGCAGTAGTACTACTGATCTTGTTCCGTTGATTGCTAAGACAGGTACTGCTTTTCTGTAAAAAGGCCCAAATTCCGTCCTCACCGCTATTTTCTCTCTGACCAGATCCCTAATCTTTGGAATCCAGACAGATCTTGCTGGGACAGGTGGTGTGTCTTCAGTGGTTGTTAGCTGTTGCTTTAACTTTATGTTGCTCAGGGCTTTTCTTGTTTCATTTAAGTCCTGTAAAACAGCCAAACGATCTTTGATGTCAAAGTCTTTATTTTTATTTTCTACCACTGAAGCAAGACTATCTAAGTCCTGAACATACATTCTAGTTCCGAACAATAGTTCGTACGGGCTGAAACCTTTTAGAGAATTTCTTGGCAAGTTGTTAAGACTACGTTGGACACTTGTTAAATGCTGGACCCACCCATCACCCGAACCTAATACCTTTGCCGTTATAGATTGCTTTATGTCTCGGTTTTTTCTTTCTACTACCCCGTTTCACTCAGGATGGAAGGGACCAGAGAATCGCAATCCAATGCCCATACTGGTCATGGCCTCCTTATAAGCTCAAGAGCTAAAAGCAGGACCCTGGTCAGAATGAAGCATGGCAATTGCGTATGTGCCGATAAAGACTTGCAAATCTTTTATAACAGTTCTGGCGTCAGCCGAGTGCTGGGGCCACATTTTTAAGTGAATGTAGTCTTGAACAATTAATAGGACGCTGGATTTCATGTGTAGATAGCCCTATGCTACCTTCAGAAATGTCCATGGCATTACTCCGCTTGACTCGTTACTGCGGTCTCTGTTGTAGTCTGAACAGCTCTTTACAAATTTATAATGGTGCAGGCTCATCCCCGGCCACCAGTATTCTGATTGTAATTCAGTCAGAGATTCCTTCATCTGTTTGTGCCTTGGACCTTCACCCATGTGTGCGTCTGCTATTAATACGGTTCTCCGATTCGTGTTTGGAATTACCCTATTCCCCACTCCAGGGATTCGAGCAAAAGGAACGGAGTTTGCATCAATTACGTATGTATAATTGAGTGGATAGTTCACAGGTAGTGCTGCACAGTTGCCTTTTCAAAACGTTTTTACCGCCAGCATTTTTTCCCCGTCTATGTATTTTTCTGAACGCTTTTTTGTGGCTATGGAAGCCGGATTTGTTGCTTCCGCTGTGGCTGTATTAGCCAATGAATTCCCTGCAACGTGAACCCCATCACGTTGATGACTCAGAGTGTGTATCACGTGAGTCTTTTGTAGTTCTTTCTGTAAAAGAACTACTTGTTTCCAAAGCATTTTATGCTTGATTGTGGCACCTGTGTCGTCTTTGTAATCATTTTGAACCCAGTTCTGTAAATCATTATTGTAAGAATTGACGCAAAAATGCGAATCGCACACGATTAGTGTCGGGAATTCACGTTCGGCATTTTTAAGTGCCATCTTTAAAGATCTGATTTCAGCTCGCTGAGCCGAACATTTTCTCAGTGATTCAGTTTTTGTTATTTTCGGTCTGAATTTACCGCAGAGCCAGCGACCTTTAACAATCGTGCAGGCTGCTTTGTAGGATTTATCATCTACATTGTAATGCTGTACAAATCTGTCTGTATAGATTATATAAGAGTACTGTTCAAGGGGCAGAATTTTGATTGGGAGAGGATATTCTTTTTCATATTTTAAATCATTAATTTTTCTCATGTTCGGGACAAAATAGTATTTCACGTCTTCTGCAGCAAGAGAATTTTCCCACTGTATCCATTTCGGATCTAGTGCCACTGTTTTTAGATTTACTGGGCTGAATAGCGCCTCGAAGGCTGATTCTGCTGTGAAAACAGTTATTCTTTTGCCTTGGGCTAGGGCTCGTTCTCTTGCTACAGCAGTTTGAACTGCCTTTAGAGTATTTTCTGTGAGACTGAATGTTTTTTCTGCTTGTGTGTACAAATGTGATTTGTAAGCTATTGGTACCGTTTCTCCCTCATTAGAGGTCAGGTACGTGAATCTGCATCTTCCTGGGATGACCCGGATTACAAGGTTACGTGTATTGTCACGTGTTTCTAATTTAGTTTTAGCTAACATATCTGTTTGCAGTGATCTCAAAATTTCTGTGTGTTTTTGAGTCCATTTGATTGGTTTAAAATCAGGTTTAATTAATTTGTAGAGAGGTTTAATCGTATCTGCATAGTTTAGAATATATGTTCTTCCGAAATTCAGGAAGCCTAGAATCGATTGTAAGTTCTTCAGTGTTTTCGCTGCTTGGAGTACAGGGTACTTCTCTAAGAAGTTGTCCGCTAGGCACTTTTCCTTCACTTGATAATTCGTATCCTAAAAATAGGACTGTTAGATGGGCAATTCATGACTTTTTAAAGTTGAATTTGTAACCCTCTGCTGCGAACACTGGTATTATGGTGTTCACTCTTTTCAAGTGAGTATCCAAGTCGTCGTAGGTGAGATAGATGTCATCGACATAAGATAATGCCTCATCATCGTACATTTGTAGTAACTCTGTTACTCTGGCTGAGAATAGTCCTGGGCTGTTCTTGAATCCCTGTGGGAGCCGACAGAAATTTTTCTGTGACCCCATTATTGAGAAAGCGGTCAAGTACCTGCTTTCTGGTGCAATATTTTGACAAAAGAACCCATTAGCTATGTCTAATGTTGTTTTGTATTTTTTGCGAACTATGTTATTCATTAGTGCCGCACTGTGCGAATTTTGTACCGCAAATGTTTTGCAACATGAGTTAAGGTGTCTGTAGTCCAAGACTAGACAATACGAATCGTCTGGTTTGGAGACAGGAAACAAAGGATTGTTCATTTGGGAGGTGCATGTTTCAATTACCCCTTGGTATTCAAGTTGATCTAAAATCTCCCTGACCTGTTTTTTAGCCTCTTGCTTAATTGGGTACTGCCTTTGTGCAGTTCGTTGACATTTTAACTGGATTTTGTGGGGAGGAGAGTCCTCATCCCATCCTACATGATTCTTATATAATGCTGGTGCCTCTGCTACTGCCCATTTCCTTGCATATATATATATTTAGTGTGAATTGGAATGTGATTTGAGAAGGCAGGCATAATCATTTGTTCGCCATGAGGGCACTCCCTGACAAACTCTGGGGGCCAATCTTTCTCGGCTAACAGGATGTCATAGCCTTTTGAGAGGTTATCCCAAAATAGACCCTTTATTTTCCTAGTCTTGTCTCCCTCTATACGCAGTGTTATTTCGAATATCTTATGAGGTTCGCTAACTCTGGTATCTGCAGTTTCTACTTGAATGTATTCATTCGTGTCTACTTTGGATCTGACCGTCCTCTTCTTTCCGATTTCTGCGAAAAAGATGGAGAGGGGCGTGTATCAATACTTTGATATCTATGAGGCTCTTTCAAGTTATCCCTATTTCTAAGGTTATATCTTTTCTTAGAGTGCTCCCTCTGGGGGAACTGGTGTTATCGATTCGGAGTTCTTTCCCTCCGCCGAGGAGACCTTCCTCTGGACTGGAAAACTTTTTCTTTGGGAGTGGATTGTTTATTTCCATCCCAGCTCTTTTTAGGAGTGTTTAGATTATTTTTAATAAATAATTTTTCAGGATTTTCGAGTAGTTGGGGTTTTACAGGTTTCCCACCCAAACTATCTCTACCTAATTCTTCATAGGATTTTTCTATTATTCTGGCAAGCTCAATTGGTTGATCTGTTTTATCTGTTTCTTTCAATTTCTGGTGGATCGCCACAGATGCTGCTTCTCCCTTTATGTTGGCTCGTAATATAGCCGAGACCTGCTTGAAGTCTTTCAGTAATTTCATACCAAGAGTTAAAGCAGGTTCTGGACCGTATTCATTCTGAATTTGTTTTAGCACATCCGGTATTACCGCCATGGACGGAACACCATGGGGCAGATTTATGAGGCCCTTGCGCCACGTTTACGTCACTGTTGCGTCACGCAAGACGGCGTAAACGTGGCGCATCCCTATGAACGATTTACAACGTGACGCATCTAGGCAGATGCGTCACGTTGTAAAGCCCTGCGCCGCTTGTGGGCGTTCCGGCGCAGGGTGGGCGTTCCGGGGCAGGTGCGCCTCGCAAAAGTGGCTGAGTGAAATCTATGAGATTTCACTCAGTCACTTTTAAGCCAATGCTGCGTCAAAAGCCTGCGCCTGCTTGAAGCAGGCGTAGGTCTTGACGCAGCATTGTTAAAATGGGGCACCCCCCAGCCTTGCTGGAGCTGCGTCGCGCTTGCGACGCAACTCCAGCAATGCGCCACAGTTCCGGCACAGATGCGTCGCGCATCTGTGCCGTTTTTGCACCATGGTGCGCCGCATTATAAATGCGGCACACCATGGCTGGCGGAGCTGTGGCGCACTGTGGCGCATGTTAACTGGCGCATCCCTGGGGATGCGCCAGTTAACATAAATCTGCCCCCATGTGTTTTTGTGTAAATGGAAGCAAAGACTGTACCCAAGTGTCACAGTCCTCCACATGTGGTGCGACCCCCATTGGAAGGCAGATAGTCAGAATTCTGTGTTTCTCAATAGGGGTAGTATTCGGGAATACTGCCTCTATTTGAGTATTTTTCTGTGCTAACCAGAAAGGACTTTGTTCCCGTTTTTTGGGAGTTTTTCCAAGACATGATTGTATGTTCTGTGGTGTAATTTTATTTGTGTTCCCCTGATGAGGGGTTAGCTGTGGAATATTAACAGCTGTTTGGACTGTTGCAGTCCGCATTACATATTGGACTAACTGTCTGTGAATTTTAATTAATAAATTTTGGCTGTGCTAAAAGTTCTTCTTTTTGATCAAATGTATTTTATTGAGTTCCACAAAGCAAAACCATACAGTAATTGAACAAAATGAGCAAAGCTACATCGCATGTACCCAGGGCGTTACACGTCTCATCCATCTATCCGTCTAATAAGGGGTAACCAGGTGTCCGTGTAGGCTCGTATGGCGGTAGTCAAACCCAGCAATGTCTGCAAGAAACTTATCCACCAACCTCCCCGAAACACCTACCCGCCCGAACCATCCCCAACTGCTTCCAACCCTCAACCCTTACCAACCCTCCCCCACCCTCCCCACTCGGTGTGTTCCTAATAGTGCCTAGTGGTGGCTGTACGGGGTTCAGGCTAAACCTTGTGTTCCGCTCTGGTCGTCTTGTCGCGGAATTCTTCCGCCAGCTTCAGAACCCTGAGATATTTCGGGCAGGTGAGCTCCGTGAATTCTTAGGAAAGCAGGGAGATGAGTGGTTGCCATATTTCTCTAAATGTGTCTGATGCCTGCGTGAGCGAGGCTTGTATCCTTTCCATCCCCATGATATACCATAATCTGTGTAGCCACCCCGTGTGTGTGGGTTTTCTTCTTCTTTTGACATTTCAATGTCTGGATGTGGTATGTACCTGGCTAGAACCGGCCACGTTGCTCCTGGTCTACCTAGTAGACCGAGCCTGGTAATGTGATCATTATGTTTTAGGGCGCCTTTAAACCAGAGCAGGTGCTCTTGGTATTATAATGGGATTTCAATCACCTCGAAAGGAGCGTACTCTTCCGGTGGTTCCTCTATTTTGTAATAGTGGAACTCGTGTGTTGTAGCGTTTGCCGCTGGAAAGTCTATCCAAGAATAGAATACCTCTGTCTGCCGATATTTGTGTGCCTCTATCACGAAAATGACTGTACCACCTCATGATGTCAGTCCGTTTTCTATAAGTTTTGAAGTTATAGATTTTCTTATGTTTGCTGGGATGATAATTGCATCCGGTTCATTAATCCCTGTAACATCGAAACCCAGTTGATTCGTGTCTACTGCGACTTCATTGGTTCCGTTGTTATTGCCATTATTTGACATTGTATTAATGAAAGTTTGCAGAGCAGGTTTCCAAGGAAACAAAGATTAGGTGTACAATATTTTGGAACACTGTATCCTTCAACGTTGATTAAACCAGAAACTCTACATAGGAATCTCTTCCTACTAAGTTCTGGCGGATTTTAACCTTTCACCCACTCCAGACGTCTATTGGAGTATTTACGGGAGAAAGGGTCTGTGTGAAAAAGCACGACTGAGGTACTCTAACGTCTTGCGTTAGTTTTATCGCCTTATCACACGTTGGACGCCATGTAGTGTAGTTCCTATTTTCCCTATAGGCCCTGCGCATTGGAATAACATAAACAGCAGTGTAGACGTAGGACTGCGGTCTTCTAGGTCTCTACTGACTATGTTAGACTTAATTTAGGTTTGCGCCAGCTAGCTCAGAGGTCACTGGAAACTTTCTTGACTGAATAGGAAGTGATGAGCTTCCCTGGCTCAGACAAGAAGGGATTCAGCTTCCGACAACCGCATAAACATGACAACTTTGCTCCCCAGAATAAGAGTCAATCTCTAGAGTTGTGTGAAACAATAGACAGCTATTTCACTCAGTCAGTTGTGCATATTTAATTTCACCAGGGTGCAGAGAATAGAGAGACAGGCGTTTTCAATACAAGATATTATTTATTGAGCAGTCTTCTTTCTCGTGCAAGAGAAATTAATTGCCACAATTGCAAGACTTGTTATTATGAAAAGTGTGTACAGTAAAAGGAGTATTACGAAATAATACTGTAAAAGCATTGATATGGTTTCTTAGCCATAAGATAGTTAAAATGAATAAAATATGTACATTCATATATACATTGGCTAACGACCTCAACTGGTGCTTCTAACTACGCCTACCCCGGTGTACCTGACCTAAGCCTAATACATGGGAGGGAGTAAGTAAGTAGCAGTTTAAGTTAAGTTGGTTTTGCCAAGAGTTTGATTCAAGAATTCTCTCTAAGGGTTTATTCAGCACCGTACCTCTGGAATAGAATGTAGGAGGTCTGGTATCTCCTTCTTAGGACCCGATATCCCAGTCACCCGCAAGGGTAGGCTGGAAACGCCGGAGCTGGATTTTCTCGGCAGGAGAAAATACAGCGTCTTTCTCAGCGCGTCAAGGAGGAGGGGCAGCGTCCGTGGGCTTCTCGCATCTGCTGGACTATCTGCAAGGGGACAGCTGTTCGTCTCCAGTATTCACCTCCACCGTGTGTTTGCTTAAGGCAACGTTGGTATATTTATACCTGAAAGGTGCCGAGTTTGACGTAAGTTTTTGGACATAAGACGTCAATAAAGATGTCACTAAGAACTGGTCGTTCTTACAGTGCTCACAGGAGTTCTATTACTAATCAAAACAAAGCAAGCAGGGCTTTCCCAGGTTGCTGGGGGTTTGGTATGTCGAAAGAACTCGGTGTGCTATCTAGGAATCTAAGGAAGTGGCTTCTGCAGTGTAATGGGCTGCAGAGGCGAGTTACTGAAATATGGCTCTGATTCTTATGCCATTATAGGGATATGTATTGATTATAGCCGTATAGGGGCATGAGGTCACAATATTGATCGGGGTCCTAGATAAAACACATCAATATCAGGCTTCCAACAACCTTCCAGCTGCATCTGGACTCTTGACATCTTTGAGCCTCACTTGCAAACTGGTGCCACCAGTCCTAAGCTCTTGGAAATGGGATAAGGTGCTCATCAGCCTTTTTGGGTCCAGCACAAGCAAACCCAAGCAGAACCAATGCATCACTGCTGCTGTGTGGATTGGACCCACCCCAAAGACCCGCACTGCAGCTCTTCAGAACTGCCGCTTTGCCTTGACTGCACAACGCATCCTCAGCTTATGTCCTTCTATCTCCACTCAGCATCGCAGCCTCACAGTTGTTCTAAACTGACACATCTCCCTGACTGTGTGCTGCATCCTCCATGCCAAACTTCGCATCAAAAGCCCAATCGACAGAATCCTGATGACAACATAGGCCCCCACATTGCAGTCTTGCCGCACCTCAGAACTGACGCATTGCTTCGGCTGCGTGACACATCTTCAGCAAGGATCCTTGCAACGCCCGCAAACCAGGATTTAAGATACTTTTTTCAGTGGGTCAAACTGGGTCCCCGTAGCTGCCCTGTGCTGTATCACTGTAGGCCTGAACTTGTGACTTTGTCCTAGGTCAGAGAGAGCAGCGATCTATCCACAGTTGGCGCTTTATGCCTTTTGGCACTACTTTTTCTAGAACATTTAAAATTGAATATCTCCGGATCTACTAATTGGATTTTTATCTTTCCGGTCTTTTTTCATTTATAAAAAATTACTAAATTGTTCTAACTCTATTGTGGGCTCCTTTTGTGGTGTGTTTTCACTGTGTTACTATTTTCACCCTGAGAAGAATTGTGGTTGCTGCTTGAGAAGGGTTTCATCCCCCTCAAACAGTAACCTAATTGCTTACACTGGTGTTCAGCCGTGAGGATTTGGACATGTGTTTGTGCAGTGCCTTACAGTAATCTTGTGTTACACTACCACCCCACAAAAAATAATATAAGACCAATTCAAGCTAAAATTCTCCTTTATTGGCTTCTATTTCTTTTTTCCAATTTCTTCCCCTGACTTTCATGTCCAAAACCACACCCACAAGGATGGAATTCGATGTTGCCAACATGGATGTAGACATTGTGACCCAGCTCAAGGAGTTCTAAAAAGAGAGGGGACTTTCTGTGAAAAATACCACCCGGAAGGTAAAGTTGCAAAAGGAGCTCGGGGTCTGGGCAGAAGCCCATCAATTACTGGTTGTGGACACAGAAGGGGATGATTTGATGAAAGGTAAAAGGACAGTGCTTTCCTGAAATGCAGCTTTAACACAGGGGATGACTTAGCCCCTGTAGTGGAGCCCCATGCCTGTGTAGGGAGCAGTCTGTCTTCCCATGGTCTACCCCTAGAGCTGCTGGCAGGAAGGACATGGGAGAGAGAGTTCAAGCTGCAATTGGCCAGGCTAAGGATTTAAGTAAAAAGGCTGAGGCTGAGGCTGAAAGGACTTTGGAGGAGAAAAAGTTATTACTGTCTTATGAACTGAATTTGTAAGAGTTGGCTATTAAGGCCTGGCAGACAGGGTCCAGCAGTGATGGTGGTAGCATTTCCACAGTGTCTAAAGGAGACAAGTCCTGCATCCCCAAGGATCTGTTGCCCAGCTATGAGGTAGTGGATGACATTGACAAATAGTTTAGGGCCTATGAGAGAGCCCTGAGTGTTCACAAGATCCCAGAAGAGCATGGGGGGGGTGAAAACACATGCCTACAGTAGAGCAGGACAACATCTTACTTTGGAGATTGGGAACCAAACCAGGTACTCCCCCTTGAAAGCCATCTGATCATTACATTTAATTAAAATTTCTCTCAGGGATAAGGATATGGTGCCCAAAGGCCAATATACCTGCCAATACTTATACGTACAGGAAATGGGTTACCATCAATGAGCAACAGTTGGAGGCTCTGAGGGACACAGGAGTCAGCATGACTCCTGTAAAGTGTCAGCTGGTGTCCTCAGAGCAGGCCCTCCTAACACATTCAAACACGTCATAGTCATGGACAATAGTGAGATTCATCTACTGATGGCCCTGTTTCACTTTGAGTGAGGGGGTTCTCAGGTTCTCTAAAAGTAGCTTTGAGCCCTGCCATGCCTGTAGATTGTCTGTTAGGCAATGACCTGCAACACACTACCTGGAGGGATGTAGAGCTCAGGCCACACTTGGAGATGTTGGGATCGCCTGAGTGGGTCTGAATGACTACACGCTCCATGGCTACCTGGGAATGGATTCAAGGACCCCTCAGAGCCTGAAACATGGCCCAGGCAGCTTCTAACAAGAGTTTGAGCAGGAGTCACGTGAAACCAGTTCCTAAAATTTCCCCTGTCCACGTTGAGGGCGGCACTTGGGAATAATGCCCTGAGCCAACTAGGGAGGACATTGCCTCCCCAGGAGACCTTCCTGAGCTTGCTGGCTGGCAAGTTGAGGGTGGGCCAATGAAGGAGGAAGTCTGCAAGTTGTCGAATAAGTGCCCGACTCTAGAGGGCTTGAGGTGGTAAACTGATGCCCAGGCAGCAGGTGACGGCTCTGTAGAACACCTTTTGCATTAGGAGAATGAGCTCCTATACAGAGAGCCTAAGGTTGCTGGACCTGGGGCCCCCCACATGCTGCTAGTCCCCTTGTTATACCAGACCTTTCTACTGGGTTTGGCTCATGACATTCCCCTGGCAGGACATCTGGAGCAAGACAAGATTTTTGCAGGCCTTGCTTCCAACTTCTTTTTGGCGTGGATGAAGAAGGCATCAGATGTATTCTGTAAGTCCTGTCCCATCTGCCAGGACAGTGGGAAGTCAGGGAAGCAGCTCAAAGCTCCTGTGATCCCATTACCTGTCATTGACATTCCCTTTGATAGGGTGAGCATCTACATTGTTGGAGCCTTTGACCCCAAGATGGCTTCATCCTGGTCTTGGTGGACCATGCCCATCGCTACCCAGAGGCCATTCCTCTGAGGTTAGTGACTGCACCTGCAGTGGCCAGGGCCCTGATGGGATTTTTTTTACCAGCGCGTGGTTCCCCAAAGAAGTAGTGTTTGACAGAGGCGCTAACTTCCTGTCAGCATACATGAAGTCCATGTGGAATGAGTGGGGGTAACTTATAAATTCTCTACACCCTATCAACCTAAAAACAAACAGTCTTCTGGAGAGATTCAACAAGACACTCAAGGGTATGATAATGGGCCTACCTCAGCCCTTAAGGTATAAGTGGGATGCCCTCCTGCCTTGCCGTCTTTTTGTCTACAAGGAGGTGCCACAGAAGGGAGTAGGGTTTCGTCTCCTTGAAATCCCCTATGGCCACTCTGTTAGGGGACCTCTTAGCCTTATGAGAGTGGGGTGGGAGCAAGCTCCCAGAAAAACCCTTCAGGGTGTGGCCAGCTACATACGGGTCCTCCGCAACCAGATGCATCACTTCTCGAAGAAGGTAAAAAGCATCCTTGAGGCCAGTCAACGATGTATGAGATTCTAGCATGACCATAAGGCCACTCTGGTAGAGCTTCAACATGACCAGAAGGTGTGGGGTATGACGCCTGTGACACCCAGAGCTCTCCAGGATTGCTGGACAGGCTCATTTGAGGTGAAGGAGCAGTAGGCGGAGTCCACCTACTTGCTGTATCTAAAGCCCCCTTGAAGCCACTTAAGGGTGTTCACGTGTACCGCCTTAAACCACACTGTGAGAGGTCCCAAGTGAGCATGCTCCCGGTGACAGATAAAGAAGTGGAAGAGGAGAGTGAACCTCTCCCTGACCTCCAGTCTGCCCAAGAGAATGATGGGTCAGTGACGGATGTCAACCTCTCCCCTACACTGACCCCTGAAGAGCAGAGTGACAGTCCCCAGTTGCTGGGACAGTTTGCCTCTCTGTTCTCCAACACCTCTGGACTCACACAACTGCGTATCTATGACATAGACACTGGAAGGAAACAGTCCGCCTCTTACAAATAATCTTTGCTGGTTGTTAGACAAGGTGAGTGTAGGAAAGTGCCTCTTTTTGCATGGTTAGCCCCCACATTTTGCCTGATGTGATTTGGAATTGTAACTGCATTGGATCTATGCTATGCAGGTTCACAATGCTAGATCCCTTTCCCAAAACTGTTCCTTGATTGGTGCAAATTCGGTTACCCCTATACGTCCCTAGTACATGGTGCCCCTAGTGCCTAGGGCATAAGTAATTAGGAGAGTCCACTGGGGCTGCATCACTGGCTGTGCCACACCAGGCCCCCCTCACCAAGACAATGCACTCTGCCATGGCAGGCTGCATGTCTTGGTGCAGGAAAAATAGAAAGAGTCGACATGGCATACAGCTCTGTGTGCCATGCCAATCATGCACTGCATCAGGTATAGGCAAGCCACCCCCAACTAATGGCCTTTAGCCCTAAGGAAGGGTGAACTATATCCTATGTGTTGGTCTATCTGCATGAGTAGATATGCCCCTACAATGTCCAGTCTATTCTAGGATGTTGTAGGTGTGCAGGGAAGCAATGTAAAGTACATGGGCTGGATACTTGTCAATGCAACTTTTCTAGCTCCACGAAGGCTTTGCTGATTCCTAAGATGTTTGGTACCAAACTTCTTGTCCTTATAAATCCTCACAGATGCCAATGATGGATCTAATAATAAATGTACACAGGATACCCTTTAGAGGGTCTCCAGAAAACCTACCAAGCACTGGTGTGGTTCCCAACTGATTTTCATCAGTCTGCCACCACCAGACATGTTCCTGAGCTTATGGGGGAGAGCCGTCACACTCAGAGCACAGAAACACATTGGGTATTACACCAATATGGCTACCCAGGATATATTTTAAATCTGTTGTGCTACAAAGAACAAAAGCCTGGATCGGCGTGTCTTTGGCATTTTAAGGTCAGAGTCACAACACCTCTGTGTATAAAGTGTTGAAAATTATTAAATAAATTTGGATTACTTGGTTGAAGATTGGAGTTAAGTTTCTTGACTTGTGTTACTTACATAGAATGGCTGTGCAGCCTGGAGTTGGTGCTTGATGATGCACCACAAGTTTGATTGACACAGCCCTGGGTGCCTTGTCAGCCAAACACTGCATCAGGTACAGGTAAGGCACCCCTACTGCAGGCCTTTACTCCTAAGGAATTTAAACTATATCCTATATGTGGGCCTATCTGCAAGCAGATATGCCCCTAGAATTCCCAGTCTATTCTAGGATGTTGTAAGTGTACAAGAAAGCCATGTAGAGTGCATGGGCTGGATACTTGTCAGCACAACTTTTCTATCTCCATGAATGCTTCACTGATTCCAAAAGATGTTTTGTACTAAATATCTTGTCTTAATAACTCCTCCCTAATGCCAATGATGGATTTATTGATACATTCACACAGGAGACCCTTTAGAGGGTCCCCTGAAAACCTATCAAACACTGGTGTGGTTCCTGACTGGTTTTCCTCCGTCTGCCAGCACCAGACATGTTTATGACCACATGGGATGAGAGCCTTAGCTTTCAGAGCACAGAAACAAAGTCTGTTTTGGGCAGAGGTGCTTCACACCTCCCCCAGGACAGGATGGCCTTCCTGGGCAGGAAGCTTCAAAGGCAATGCCACCTTTGAAACCCAACCCAGGAACCTCCAGAACGTGGGGGCGGCCAAACCCCCTTTCCTGCTCCACATTTGGTAGGAGGAAAGGAGGGAAGATTAGAAGGATCCACACTTCACCTGCACCACCCCTTGGGCTGGGCATGCGTGGTGAGACCCTCTCCTGAATTTCCACCATCTTGTAATGGTAGAAAAAACCCCAATCAGGTCTAGAGTAGTGTCCACTCTCATAGGAAGGGGGTCACTAAAGGGTTTAGACACCCTAAAGTTTCTTACCTGTCTCCCCTTGTAACGCCCCTAAATTCTGTATTTAATTGGCTCCCCGAGACCTGAACCTCTGATTCATTAGCCAAAAGAAGACAGGACAAAGAAGACCTACTGCTCGAGAACTGAAGCTCTGATGTCGAAAGAAAAGGCAACAAAACCTGCCAGCTGAAAGAAGGACTCAACAATTTCTGCTGTTGTGTCTTCCTGAGACCTGCATGGACTCCAAGAAACCCGGACACCTACAGACTTTGAGAAATTGCTGTGAAGCTCTCTTGGAGTGAAGGTATCACTCCCCTGCACACCGCAAGCACTGATCCAGTTTGTCGACTTGCTGCTCCCTTATGACCTCAATGGAGTGCTGAAGAAAGAAGAGGTACAACAGCTCCGGAGGGTCAGTTCTGCCTCTTCACCAAGCTTGGAGGCACCAGTACCTACCGGAGCTGCAGTGTACCAATACCCGGTGTACCGGACCCCCAACTATAAAAACCAAGATGAAGGGCCCACACCAGACTCCAAATGTACAAAAAGCAAGCACCCAACGAGGGACATCAAGACACCTGAGACCAACTTCCTGAGTGGCCCTGCTCTCCCAAGATCGTCTGTCCAAGTTGCCTGCCTCTGACCACTAGGACCCTAAGACACACGACGCCCAGCTGACCTGTTCGCTCTGCACCCGGCCTCATCAGCCCCAGCATCAACCCAACTGCTGGGCTCCCATGGACCCCAGGCCCCTTCAAACTCCTCCTTCAAAGGACCTGTAAGTACACCTGTGCAGTGCATTTTTAAGTGGCTCCCTTCGTCTTTACTTGCCAACTTTCCAGACCCTCTGCTCTCTGCTCCTGGCCGATCCAGGACATTCCCGAACTTCTCCCGCTAGAACTTTGGACCTGGTACCAACAAGGACCTAAAACGAGAAGGGGAAATTCACAAAAGCATTGCCAGATTTTATATGCCATTTTCTATTTTGCTATCTTTGTTTCGATTGCGCACAATTTTGATATATTTTCCAATCTCTTAAAAAATTGTAACACAAAAAGTACTTACCTGTGTTCTTTGTCTTAAAAAATACACAAAAATGTGTTTTATTTTTATAAATTGGTCCCAGATTTATTCTTGAGTGGGTGTCTCATTTATTGCCTTGATGTGTGACAACAAATGTTTAGCACTACCCTCTGATAAGCATAACTGCTTGCACACACTACCACAAAAAGAGCATTAGAATTATATGCTTTTACCTCTGCATACCTGTTGGGAATTCACTGGACTCTGCACAGTGTACTTCATTTTAGTACACTTTATAGCGAGCCAGCTTCCTACAGTGAGGGCCAGCATCAAGAGGGAGGTCTAAAAGATGCTGGCTTTAGGGGTGACTAAGCCCTCCAACAGTCCCTGGTCCAGCCCTGTGGTTCTGGTAAACAAGGCTTCTCCACTCGGCACCCATCCGGAACTTAAGTTCTGTGTGGACTCCCAGGGCCTCATCTCCGTCACAAAGACTGATGCACACCCCGTCTCCCGAGGTTATGAGCTCATAGACAGGTTGAGCACTGCAAAGTTTCCCTGTACCTCTGATCTGACATCAGAATACTGACAGATTACTTTGACTGAGTGTGCAAAAGAGAAGTCTGCATTCTCGACCCCAGAGGTCCACTTCTAGTTTCGGGTGATGCCCTTCGGATTAAAGAATATGTAGTATGCTAGTCCACATGTTCAGGTAATGAAGTAGCCGAGTCAGACATAGCTGAGATAAGTAGTAGGTTTATTCAATCCATAAGCAAGGTAACAGGAGGTAGATATCTGGAACAAGCAACCCCACTAGGAGCAGCCTACTAGCTGCTCATCCCATCTCCCAACTGACAACACTCACACCAGGTACCCAAGCATTCCATTCATGTCAATCACACTAACATTCTACCCGGAACACTCACACTGGCTGAGCAGCTAGATACAGAGGTGTAAAGGAGCATTCGTACAAACCTGACGATATTACATTATCCTCTTCCTCTCGAAATGAAAAACAAAAGAGAAAATAAAAATGAAAGAGAAAACTATACACAGTAAATATACAATCATAGCAAGAAATCCGTAAACCCAGGGATGAAGGTGAGACCACATCGCGAGAGGGAAAACAGACAAACAAAGAAGGATAGGGGGAAGAAAGTGATAGAAAACGCCACCCTCCCCCTTTAATAGTGAACAAAGAAAAGATAAAAAGTGAAGAAAGAACTCACAAACAACAAGTGAGCATGACCTAACATGCAGAGGAGGTCCACACGAAAGGAGACTGTGGCAAAGGGAAAGGAAACCCTACACGCCACCCCTCATGTGAGGGACTGTGTGAATATGGGGCTAACCCATATCAAAATAAGTGTAGGTGTAACATGGGACAAAAACCCAAGAACGCACACAGCACGAGATGGTGCAGCACAATGTGGCGTACGCACACATAATGTCAAGGTGAAGCACAGGGTGACTTACACACACAAGACGACGTAAGAGTACAAGGTGATGCACGGGGCGGCTTACACACACAAGACAAAGTGAGCCGTGGGACGCCTACACACACACAAAAGAACATGATGCACAGGGCGACTTACACACGACAATGAAAAGTGAGGCACAGGGTGGCCTACACACTGGACACGAGAAAGTGACACGCAGGGTGACTTACAAATGACGTACAATGGCGTAAATGACGTTCAACATTAGTAGTGGAAGGCTTGACGTTGCTTGTTGCAAATTGTATCTTGTTTGAGAAGTAGGTTCTTCTTGCGAACGTACACAACTTTGATGATGAATAACCAGTAGTTGAAGATGACATGACAGCACGCCTGGGCTAGGACTTTCCGGTGCAGTGGACACTGGTGGGGCTACCGAGCATGCTTGTCAAGGATCCTTAATTGTGAGTTACTAGTTGCTAGTTCCACATTCGTTACTGGTTAGTCCCGATACCTGTTACCTGGTACGTTGAACGCAGGTAAGTCTCCTCAAGATCGTCCCCAAAAATGTGTAGTATGCTAGTACACGTGTTCCGGGGATGTATGACATGACAACGCATACTGTTACCACGCATACCTCTACAACGCAGTATTTACAACGAATACCGTTACAACGCATAGCATTTAGAGGTGCTGGATAGTGGTAAGTATAATTTTATATTCCAACTCCAGTCCCCGTGGACACTAGGGAAGGTGTTGGATAAAAAAATTATACTTATTCCCTATCCTAGAGCGCCCCCCAGCGCAATGCGTTGTAATGGTATGCGTGGTAATGCCTGCGTTCTAATGGTAGTGCGTTGTAAAAATTCCGTTGTAAACATTGCATACCGTGTTCCGGTAATAAAGTAGCATAGGCAGACGTAGCTGAGATAAGTAGTAGGTTTATTCAGTCCATACGTTAGATAACAGGAAGCAGAGGTCTGGAACAAGCCTCCCCACCAGGAGCAGCCTACTAGCTGCTCAACCCATCTCCCAACTGACAACACACACAACAGGCGCCCAAGCATTCCATTCATGTCAATCACACTAACATTCTACACTGATCATTCACACTGGCTGAGCAGCTAGTGTCATGAAATCAAACCACAACCTCTCCAATCCCCATAGGAGTAAAAAGCCTGCAGCATGCACGTTTAAAAATAGGAACCTATATTCAAATTAGGAAACCCACCCCTGTCCCGTGCATCCAGCACTCCGTGTGAAAGTGTTTATGTAAACAATCTGTAAAGTGTATTGTTTGAGTATACATTATGATGTGTTAACACTGGTTTCCTTTTGTGACTCTTGGCGGTGTAAGCGTGGGTTAATCCGTTTTGAAAGTGGTAACTTGAAGCGGTATGCATAGTCAAAGCTTGAATTTAAATCAATATTGGTTTCTGCCTCGTTTCTGCAGACAAGCGGAAACACGCGTTGGTTAGCTTTCCAAAGAAACGCGTGTGCTCCGCTTCTGTCAAAAGACGCGTTTGTTGACATTTCTCTCTGCGCGCATGGAGAGAAACACAGCGTCGGAAGGCACGCATGCGTCTCGACGTTTGGGTGTGGTTCCACTATAAAAACCACACCCGAGCTTCTGGAAGACGCTTAGCCTTCCAGCCTTGCTTGAGGAAACATCGCGCATCTCCAGAAGACCTTCAGGATTCCTTCTGGGCTCGCAGATTGCAGCGCATCTTTTGAAGGACTGATTCTGGACAATGCTACAACAAGATTTTGAAAGCTAAGTGCAAACTCTTTTCTTCATAGGCACCCATCGCTAGCAACCTTCTTGAAAAGAACAATTTTTGGGAACTTTCTCTCTGAATTCAAGAGAGGAGTTAATGCAAGAAAGAAAGACATTTGTTTACCGTGTTCAATGAGGACATAGATTGTGATGTGTTCAATGAGGACATAGATTGTGAATTCTGTTTAGGCTATATGTACATTTCTTGTTTGCTGTATGTGTATATCTCTTAGTTTTTTAAGCAGGAAATCAAAGTCATCTGAAAACGAGGAAGTGGTGGAAGTTATTACAGTTAGCTAAAAAGTAAGTGTAACTGGAAAAGAAGTTGGTTTAGAATCTATCTTTTAGAATTGGTATAATTGTGCATTTGTATCTTTGTAGTGAAACTGCTTCACCCAGCATTTAACTTCAAGAACTGAATCTTCTTCATCAGCACACCTCAGCTAACCTGTACCGACACACCACACCACTTCCAGGACGCGAAGCCTCTCTTTGTAGATCGCAGGTAGGACATTAAAACTGAAAATAGGTTACTGTATAGAAAAGAAAGAGAGAGTGTCAATCCCTTTTGAGAATAAGATACTAAGGTGAGCTTGTTGCTTTGCAGGTCGACTACAAGAACTCACATTAGCGTCAGATCCGGCCACTCTCCCTTTTAGCCATCCAGCATCTTGGCGCGTAAATCTACTAACCACCAGAGGTAGGATAGGTTTCAGGGAGTTTGGCTCATAGCGTCTCTGCAAAACCCGTCAAGCACCTTACAGGTAAGATTGCACAGCCTTACAGGTAAGAGTGACTTGAATCACCTGACAGAAGGCTAAGCCCACGGAAAACAGTTTTGCCCAGACGCTATGGACCAAACAGGTGAGGTGTCTCTTCAAGACATTGCAACTATGTTAGCTCAGATTAGACACGAGAATGCAGAACTACGTAGGGACGTTTCTGAATTACAAAGCAATTTACAAACTTCTAAGACATCTTGGACTTCTCCTATTAGACCAGCTACCTTTCAACCTCCACTGCAAACTCTGTATAGTGGTAACGCATCTAGTTCCCCTTCTGCATCCACCCAAATTCAGGTGGTGACCCCTATTTCTGTACCCTTGGCTCCGCCAGAGAGATTCTATGGGGACTGCAACAAGTTTGCTATATTTTTAAATCAATGCCATCTGCATTTTGTAGCTAAACCCACCGCGTTTCCAGATGATTCGGCGAAGGTGGCTTTTATCCTCTCTTATTTGGGTGGTGAGGCAGCTCTCTGGTCTGTACCTTATGTAGAAAGGAATGATGCAATTCTATACGATCTCAGGCGATTTAAAAATACCATGAAAAAACTATTCGCCAAACATGTCTTTGTGCAGTCGGCAGATTACGAACTACTAAGTCTGAAACAAGGGTCCTCAGATCTGTTACATTACATCTCCTCCTTCAACAGGTTAGTAATAGAAGCTGAATGGCCAGAAGACAAACGTGTGTCTTTGTTCTATAGGGGGTTGAAGGACGATTTGAAAGACATGGTTACTCAGATCCTTGATCCTCCCACTGACTGCGAAGAATTTATTGATCTGGTAGTTAAGCTAAACCATCGCATATTAGAAAGAAAGGGAGAAAAAGGAAAGACAGATTTTAAATTCTTTCTATCTAAAGACAAGACGAATCCTAAACATGAAGCCACGCCTAGACAGGATCCAGCAGAACCAATGCAAATTGGGACAGTTAGAGGTTCTCTGTCTAAAGATGAAAGAGAGAAGAGGAGAAAATTGAATCAGTGTATGTATTGTGGGAAATCTGGACACTTTGTCAAGGAGTGCCCAACTCGACCCACAAAACCCAAAACAAAATCAGTCGAAGTCAACGCGATATCGCAGGCGGAAAACTTGTGAGCTCGGTAGACCAGGAGGTCAGTTTATCGGGTAAGCAGCTTAGTTTGGCCTCTAATGCTCCAACTATCTCACATAGTCATCTTTGTATGAGAGTTCTACTTCAATCCCAATTAGACAACACTCGCTCTTGGTCTGTGGATGCTTTAATAGATTCTGGAGCCACAGGCAATTTTATCGACACCCAATTGTTTGAGAAGTTAGGCTTGCAAAGAACCGAGAAAAAATCCCCGGAAATAGTTAGGGCCGTGGATGGAAAAGAACTGACTTCAGGTCCAATACAACATCACACTGAGATCTTAACTATGATATGTGCAACTAAACACAGTGAAGATATTACCTTTGATATTATTGATGCCCCTCAGTTTGGTCTAATCTTGGGTATCCCTTGGTTAGTCCTCCACAACCCTTACATAGATTGGGTTAACAGAACCATTCTCTTCAAATCTGATTACTGTCATGCAAAGTGTTTTAGGCAATATCCAGGTACCGATCTCATAGTTCAGGGCTATAATTTCCCTAAACTAATTCAGAGTGTACTAACTGTTACAGGGGTTCCAGAAGTTTATCATGATCTACTGGATGTATTTGACAAAACTAAAGCCAATACCTTGCCACCGCACAGGGATTATGATTGTCAAATTGATCTAGTTCCAGGAGCTACTTTACCATGCAGTAGAATCTATGCCCTTACAGAGAAGGAAAACGAACATCTTAGGTCATACTTGGATGAATACCTTGCTAATGGTTTTATCAGACACTCTAAGTCCCCAGTCTCCTCTCCTTTATTTTTTATACCAAAGAAGGGAGGAGAATTGCGCACTTGCATCGACTATCGCGCAATTAACAACATGACTGTCAAGAATAGGTACCCATTGCCCTTGATTCCGACTTTACTTGACCAAATTAAAGATGCAGCAATTTATACAAAACTAGATTTACGAGGAGCATATCACCTAGTAAGAGTCCGAGAGGGTGATGAGTGGAAAACAGCTTTCCGCACAAAGTTTGGACTTTATGAGTATCAAGTCATGCCCTTCGGACTCTGCAACGCTCCAGCAGCATTTCAGTTCTTCATTAATGAGGTTCTAAGGGAATTTCTTGATGTATGTTGTATCGTCTATATTGATGATATTCTCATCTATTCCAAAAACATTTCTGAGCATGTGAAGCAAGTACGAGCCATTTTGAAACAGCTTTTACAGAATTCTCTATTTGTGAAATTAGAGAAAAGTTTGTTCCATGTTACTACCGTGGATTTCTTGGGGTATATCCTCAGTCCTTCTGGCATAGAGATGGATCAAAAGAAAGTGCAAGCCATAATTGATTGGCCCATTCCAAACAGCGTTAAACAAATCCAGAGCTTTTTGGGATTTGCAAATTTCTATAGGCGATTCATTAAGGATTTCTCACAAATAATCACCCCAATCACTAAATTACTGAGAAAAAACGTGAAATTTGAATGGGACGCTGAAGCTGAAAAAGCTTTTCAGAAATTGAAAACTCAATTTACTACCGCTCCAATTCTAAAACACCCAGATCCTTCCCAACCATTTATTGTAGAGGCTGATGCATCTCAATTCGCAATTGGAGGCATACTTTCCCAAAGAAGTACTAACACTGGTCAGATGCATCCAGTTGCCTTTTTCTCTAGAAAACTCAATCCTACTGAACAGAATTATGCCATAGCAGATAGAGAATTGCTAGCCATTAAAGCTGTCTTCAAAGAATGGTGACACTACTTGCTAGGGGCCAGACATCCAGTGACCATTTACACAGATCATAGAAACCTTCAGTCACTTAAATCTGTAAAGGCTTTATCAGCTCGACAGCTAAGGTGGACTTTGTTTTTTAATGATTTTGACTTTATCATCACCTATCGTCCCGGAAAAGAAAACAATAAAGCGGATGCTTTATCAAGAATTGGAGGTAGTGATGATATGAACATAAGACAAGAGCCCGTACTTCCGATTATTCCTGCTGAACGCTTTCTTGTAGGTCTTGTAGATTCTGATGTTGTATTAGATCTTAAAGAAGCCTTCCAATCACAATCAAAAGAGGTTTGGAATAAAGACTACCCTTTGTTACAATGGAAAGAAAATGTTTTGTACATGAATAATCAAGTATTTGTACCTGTTGAATCTCTTCAGAAAAAGGTTTTGCAGTTGTACCATGATACTTCTCTGTCAATACATCCTGGAGTTACAAAGATGTATCAGTTGATCAAGAGAAAGTTTTGGTGGCCTTCATTGTATAAAGATATACAACAGTACGTGGATACTTGCACTGTTTGTAGTCAGAACAAGCCTTCACATCATGCTCCTAGTGGTCTCCTATTGCCATTAACTTTACCACCTCAGCCTTGGCATACAGTGTCACTAGATTTCATTGTTGAATTACCTCGCTCCAAGACAGGCTACACTACGATACTCACTGTAGTGGACCATTTCACTCGCTATGCTCATTTCATACCTCTTTCTAAACTCCCCACAGCTTCTGAATTAACTCAAATTTTCATGAAAGAGGTAGTGAAGTTACATGGAATACCATCAGTCTTAATATCAGACAGAGGCCCACAGTTTATTTCCCATTTTTGGCGTAATTTGGGGAAGGCTTTGAATATGGAGATTCGTACCTCTACGAGTTACCATCCTCAAACTGATGGGTTAACAGAGCGCACAAATCAAACAGTAGAACAACTATTACGTTGCCTGTTAGCCACTCACGATCAGTATTGGTCAGATATTCTTTGGGCCGCAGAATTCGCATATAATAATGCTGACCACTCTTCTATTGGTATGTCCCCTTTCTTCTGCACTTTTGGTTATCATCCTAAGGACATACTAGGAGCTGATTTGGGTTCAACCTTAGTTCCAGCAGTTTCTGACTATGTAAAGGACCTAGTTGATATTCAGCAAGAAGCTCAACAACATCTAGCACAAGCCAAAGAAACCCAAAAAAGGTATGCTGACAAACATCGTTCTGAATCACCTCAGTATTCAGTAGGAGACAAGGTCTGGTTGGCAACTAAAAATCTTAGATTGAAATGTCACAAAACTTTCCGCCCCAGGTTCATAGGTCCTTTCCCTGTAGAAAGAGTGGTTAACCCTGTTTGTGTGAAATTAACATTGCCAGCTAGGTTTCGCATTCATCCTGTATTTCACATTTCTCTGATCAAACCCTGTAATCCTGGAACCAGAAGTCTTAAAAACCCTCCAGCTATAGATATTGACGGTGTTCCAGAATTTGAAGTCAAAGCTGTTCTAGACTCCAAAAGAGTAAAAGGAAAATTACATTATCTAGTTGACTGGAAAGGTTACGGTCCTGAGGAAAGAACTTGGGAACCTTTGGTGAATCTGCAAAATGCTCCCAAAATTCTGAAGATCTTTCATGCTAAGTACCCTAACAAGCCCAAACCGGTTCCTACTGTGTTAGGAGGGATCCTACGAGGGGGGTACTGTCATGAAATCAAACCACAACCTCTCCAATCCCCATAGGAGTAAAAAGCCTGCAGCATGCACGTTTAAAAATAGGAACCTATATTCAAATTAGGAAACCCACCCCTGTCCCGTGCATCCAGCACTCCGTGTGAAAGTGTTTATGTAAACAATCTGTAAAGTGTATTGTTTGAGTATACATTATGATGTGTTAACACTGGTTTCCTTTTGTGACTCTTGGCGGTGTAAGCGTGGGTTAATCCGTTTTGAAAGTGGTAACTTGAAGCGGTATGCATAGTCAAAGCTTGAATTTAAATCAATATTGGTTTCTGCCTCGTTTCTGCAGACAAGCGGAAACACGCGTTGGTTAGCTTTCCAAAGAAACGCGTGTGCTCCGCTTCTGTCAAAAGACGCGTTTGTTGACATTTCTCTCTGCGCGCATGGAGAGAAACACAGCGTCGGAAGGCACGCATGCGTCTCGACGTTTGGGTGTGGTTCCACTATAAAAACCACACCCGAGCTTCTGGAAGACGCTTAGCCTTCCAGCCTTGCTTGAGGAAACATCGCGCATCTCCAGAAGACCTTCAGGATTCCTTCTGGGCTCGCAGATTGCAGCGCATCTTTTGAAGGACTGATTCTGGACAATGCTACAACAAGATTTTGAAAGCTAAGTGCAAACTCTTTTCTTCATAGGCACCCATCGCTAGCAACCTTCTTGAAAAGAACAATTTTTGGGAACTTTCTCTCTGAATTCAAGAGAGGAGTTAATGCAAGAAAGAAAGACATTTGTTTACCGTGTTCAATGAGGACATAGATTGTGATGTGTTCAATGAGGACATAGATTGTGAATTCTGTTTAGGCTATATGTACATTTCTTGTTTGCTGTATGTGTATATCTCTTAGTTTTTTAAGCAGGAAATCAAAGTCATCTGAAAACGAGGAAGTGGTGGAAGTTATTACAGTTAGCTAAAAAGTAAGTGTAACTGGAAAAGAAGTTGGTTTAGAATCTATCTTTTAGAATTGGTATAATTGTGCATTTGTATCTTTGTAGTGAAACTGCTTCACCCAGCATTTAACTTCAAGAACTGAATCTTCTTCATCAGCACACCTCAGCTAACCTGTACCGACACACCACACCACTTCCAGGACGCGAAGCCTCTCTTTGTAGATCACAGGTAGGACATTAAAACTGAAAATAGGTTACTGTATAGAAAAGAAAGAGAGAGTGTCAATCCCTTTTGAGAATAAGATACTAAGGTGAGCTTGTTGCTTTGCAGGTCGACTACAAGAACTCACATTAGCGTCAGATCCGGCCACTCTCCCTTTTAGCTATCCAGCATCTTGGCGCGTAAATCTACTAACCACCAGAGGTAGGATAGGTTTCAGGGAGTTTGGCTCATAGCGTCTCTGCAAAACCCGTCAAGCACCTTACAGGTAAGATTGCACAGCCTTACAGGTAAGAGTGACTTGAATCACCTGACAGCTAGATGCAGAGGTGCAAAGGAACATATGTACAAACCTGAGGATATTACAGAATGCCCCTGCAACTTTTCAGAGGCTGGTCATTTGGGTCCTAGCTGGGAAGGAGGCATTGTATGCCCCCTATCTGGATGACATAGCTATCTACAGCTCCAGCTGGAAGGAACATCTGTACCACCTTCGGGAAGTGCTTCAGGCCCTGCAGCAGCTGGGTCTGAATATCAAGGCTAGTAAGTGGAAGATAGGGCAGAGTTCTGTGTTGTATCTGGGCGATATGGTGGGCGTGGGCAGGGTGAATCCCCTCCAGGCCAATATTAAAACAATCCTGGCCTGGCAACCCCCAAAAATTCACACTTAGGGTTTTCCTGGGCCTCACAGGATACTATGAGAGGTTTGTTAATGGATATTGCACATTTTTTATCCCTTTAACAGAGCTGACTTCAAAGAAGCAGCCCAGAGAAGTGATCTGGACAGAGACATGCCAGAAAGCCTTTGACACCCTTAAGGAGCCCGTGTGTATAGCACCCAAGCTCAAGGCCCCTGACTTCACAAATGAGTCCATATTACAGACAGATACTTCAGAGCATGGCATAGGGGCTGATTTAGTATAGTTAGGTGAGGAGGCTCTAGATCAACCTGTAGCCTTCATTAGCAGAAGGTTACTTCCTTAGGAACAGAGGTGGTGTGCGATTGAAAGGGAGGTCTTTGCTGTTGTCTGGGTACCAAACAGGCTGAGACCATACCTGCTTGGGACTCACTTCTTGGTTCAGACAGGCCCAGAATATGGCTTATGTAAATGAGGGGTAAAAATACCACACTGTTGAGATGTTCTAACTACAGGAAATGATGGACTTTATGGTGGGACACCGTCCTGGGTCAGACCAGGTTCTTCCACCTTAGTAATGAGAACTCCCACTGGGTAGTTCGCTTCACTTTTTGCTGGGGGATCACATGTTAGACCTGTCAACCTTAGGGTGGTCTTCTCAACGTTTTGCCTTCCTCCCCATTTTTTGATCTTGTTTTTGCTGGTCTTAGGACTCTGCACACTTTACCACAGATAATCAGTGCTAAAGTGCATGTCCTCACTCCTTAAAACATGATAACATTGGCTTGTTGCAATTGACATTTTTAATTTAATTGTAAGTCCCTAGTAAAGGGGCACTACATATGCCAATGGCCTGTATGTTAAATGCTGCTAGTGAGCCTACAGAACTGATTGTGCCACCCACATAAGTAACCCTTTAAACATGTCTCAGACCTCCCATTGCAGACTGTGTGTGTAGTTTATATTGCCATTTCGACCTTGCAAAATAAACCTTTTGCCATGACCAAACCTTCCCTTTTAATATAAATAAGTCACCCCTAAGACAGACCCTGGACAACTGTATGATGTTTGCATCTTTGGAGCTGTAGATTAAGGGCATTTTTGAACATATAAATCATTCCATCTTATTGAGACACAATCGATTGACTGAAGATGAGCACTTTATTTCTCTATACAAGTGCAGATTCAACAGATCAACAACCTGTTTAAGATGGACACCATTTTTGTGACTCATTGCGGCTTCCCTTAAACACTCTGCCATTTCTTTTTTACATTATGGTGTGATTGTTTTCTTTTTTCAGAATATAAATAGTGTTCTGTTTTACTTGCTCTCTATGCATAGTTAACCATGAAGTGTATCTTTAAAATCAGATTTCCCTAGAACGCGAGTCAGATTTGATAATTCTTAGAACCCGGCCAAGATGGCCGCCTACTTTCGCAAGTAACTTCGCGTCCAATTAGCTATGTCAGAGATATCCGGAAGTGTTTAATAACCTCCGGTTTTTGTATCGGTCCCTCATTCTGACCTGTGTTGTAACGCAGCCAGGCGGACCTCGGCAACCTTTGACAAAGTAAGAGCAATGAGATGTGGTACACGAGATGCTTGAGCCACATGTACATTTTACCCGGTGTCGCATCGCCATGCCTGTCCTGTTTGTAACCCAGGACCAGGCATAGCAGGAAAGTGAAGGGGAGGAGCATAAGGGGCAAGCAGGCGGTGAGTGCTGAGACGCAGTAAAATAAAGATACGTCTGAACTCCAGCTGGTGTCCCGTGTATTAATTAATGCGGGCTGGTGGTAACACAAAAACAGGTGATGAGGGTAGGATGCTGGCAACCCCCTCTATTCTGACATCTTGCATGCACGAGGAAGAAAACACGCGCTACCGCGAGTGAAGAGCAGAGCGTCATCATTGATGGCCAGAGCACTGCCCAATAACAAGTTGAGACTGCGAGGGGTGGCCAGAAAACTGACACAGCACCCCCCCCCCCCCGAAGAAAAAGCTCAGGAAAGTCTGGGGACAAAGTCAAATCTGAGAGTAACCAAGAGTGAGCACCCTGTGAAGATAGGAGGCAAGAGTCACCAAGGCGGCCATTTTAAGGTCAGTCATTGTCCATTGATTAAGCTTGGCTCCTTGCACGGCGGCCATCTTGAAGTTAGACACCACCAGGAAAGCAGCCCAGAGCCTGCCAAAAGTGCAACTGAGGCCCCCAGACGCCAGTGGGATTCATTAAAGGAAGGAGTGAGACGATTCTGAAGTCAGGCGCCACCAGAAAGCACCTCAGAACCTGCTGAGAATGCAAACGAGGCCTCTAAACGCCAGTTGGGCTCACTGAAGCACGGAGTGAAGTCACAGACGCCCCACCATGTCTACACAACCTGACTCGTTGCAACCGGCGGCGACCAGCTCTGCGCAAACCGCCCCACCGCCTGGACCAATGTTCTTGGGAGTATCATTAGTGCGTCCTCCTGAACCCCTAATACTGATGTCTGGAAACAGTACGGGCCCTAAATGGAAGAGTTGGCTTGAAGATTTCGAGGATATCATGAAGGGCTCAAAAGTCCAAAATCCCGACCAGCAACTCATCGCACTACGAAATTTAGTGAGCAAAGATGTTGGACAAATCATCCAAGAACTGCCTCCAGCTAATGCGGCGTCTTATGATGATGTGAGAGAGACCCTGAACAGGAAGTTCTTTCACAATCGGTACCTCGTCTATGAGCGCTACACGTTCAATCTTGCATCACAAGAGTGAGACGAGCCCATGAGTGACTTCATCTCCCATCTCAAACGTCTGGCTCACTATTGCAAATTTGACAATTTCAGCACGGAAGACACAACTCGCCTATGCATCATTGATGGGTGTCAGTCGGAATCGCTATGCCATGGAATATAAAAAAGCATTACTCTCTCGAACACATACAAAAACTCACCCGAATCAATGACCAAGCGGAAGAGCATACCAAGAAGATGGAAGCCAGCAAAATGTAAAAGACAGAGAAAAGAGACCATGCGCTCCGCGTACAATCTCACACTGAACCGAGACTTCACCCAGATCATCAGCAGTCTGGAAGATCCAAGAAATCATTTCATGCAAGGTCACCTCACAGTGGAAACCAAAGCAGTCACTCCCGAAGACAACCATCGTAGTGTTATCGGTTTGGGCAAGAATACCCTCATACGGGCCCATGCCCAGCCATTGGCCAACAACCACTTTGAAGATGCCTGCCAAACCCATCACAGGGAAACACAACTGGTTAAGCGAAGCACAGGGTCATGTCACCATGTCAGAGCTGTGCAAGGGAGAAGAGACCGATCAACAAACTCATCAAGGTGCAGCACCCAGTCCCACTGCTTAGGTCGACATCCAGAGAGTCATCTGCACTTACTCCGATATCGCAAGACAGTGAAAAATAAGTATACATGTGGCAGATCCAGATCCAGATAGGCTGAAAATTTCCCCCCGGTTAGACATTCTAATGGGAAGACACTCTGCCAAGTTCCTTCTAGACACAGGCGCTTCGCTTAACTACATTTGCACCACCGAGTACCAGAAAATGAAACCAAACCCAAAACTGGAGTCAGCCACAGTACGAGGCTACACATGGATGTCCAGAGAACCACTGCCGTGTCTGAGACAGTTTCTCAAAACACTGACATACAAAGACAGAACGATTCAGGCACGCGTCCACATGATTGAAGGCCCCGAAACAGACCTTTGCCTTCTCAGTTTACCGATGGCAGAACGCCTGAAGCTGGAGGAGATTTTCTACAGGGTGGATGACTCGCCAGACATTGTCAGCAAGTTCCCGAAGCTATTCCGTGGTCTAGGGAAACTAGCCCACTTCAAGGTCAAACTGCACCTTAATGAGCAAGTTACACCAGTGGCGCAGCATCACAGGAAAGTGCCTTTTCACTTGTAGCAAGCAGTGGACGACGAACTTCAAGACCTACTACGAGCAGACATCATAGAACTCTCGACTGGGCCCACCCCATGGGTGTAACCAGTGTTAGTTGTTCCCAAGAGAGGGCAAGACAACAAAGTACACTTGTGTGTTGATATGCAAGCCCCGAACATAGCCATCGAAAGGGAGCGGCATCCAGGACCCCACATCAGCAACATGATCAACCGCCTGAATGGAGCGACTGTTTTCTCAAAACTGGATCTCAACAAGGGGTACCACCAACTGGAGCTGCATGACAAATCAAGACATATCACCATGTTCACTACACATCAAAGGCTTTTCCGATACAAGCGCCTTAACTTCGGAATTTCGTCTGCAGCTGAGATTTTTCAGGAAGCCGTCCGGTGAGTAATGAAACACATCTTGAACGCATTCAACTACAGTGACGATATCCTGGTGTTTGGAGAGACTCGGAAAGACCACGACAAGGCATAAGACCGGGTGTGCCATGCCCTCCTGGATGCCAACCTCTCACTCAACAAAGTGAGTTTTACAAATCAACCCTAAAATTCTATGGACACATTTACTCAAAGGAGGGAATGAGACCAGACCGAGAGAAAGTATCAGCATTATCTGACACATCACAACCACAAGATGTCAGCATCGTCCACTCGTTCTTGGGCATGGCTAGCTACTGTGCCCGGTACATCAAGGACTATTCAACCATCAGTTACCCACTACGAGAACTGACACGACAAGTGCAGAGTTTTCACTGTTCAGATAAATGTGAACAAGTGTTCAAGGAAATCAAGACTGCTGTGAGCTCAGCCATCAACTTGGCACATTTTAACCACAAACGGAAGACGGAAATCACGGTGGACGCCAGCCCCGTTGGGCTCGGCGCCATTCTGGCACAATATGATGAAGAAGAAGATCAATGCCACATTGTTGCATATGCCAGTCGCAGTCTCATCGACACAGAAAAAGCATACTCCCAACCAGAAAAAGAGCCTGGCGGTTGTATGGGCATGTGAACATTTCCACCTCTACGTCTATGGCAAATTATTTTTTTTTTCCTTTTAATCACAGGTCTATCACTTTTGAAACTCTGAAACCTTCTATTGATGTACAATTTTCTGGATTATTCCATCCTCATAGGGGTCTTGAGTCCACATAAGGACAATTCGTCGTACAGATGGTCTTATAGATGTTATCACAGCAAAGACAGAAATGTCTACAATCTAGCCCATTGGCATTGTAACCATCATTTCAGGAGTTGTTCATAGTATAATTAATGATGATTTGCCTCTCTTTAATGTTTGAAATGGGTTATGGCAAAAGTGCTCATGAGACAAAAAAGTTTTAGTGAAGAATCTCTATCAGTCACTTTTGTCTATACGTGAATTACGTTTTGTACCCTTTTAAACATCACAGTTTTTTACATAAATTTGTATTTTGAAAAGTATACACCTGGTCTATTTTGTTTATTCATCTTTGTTGTGCACCTGCGTTGCAATAGATTCGCTGGAAAGTCAAATATTTAACTGTGACCTTTATTTACAACCTATGAAAAGGGGCATAAAACAACTTAGTTTTGAGGATTACTGAAGATTTTCTACATCCAAAAGAATCCCTTGTCAGCACTGTTACATGATATTACTTTTAGAAAGCTGACATTTTCCTGCCTTATCCATTTAGTGCCTATGGCCAGTATCTGTTCACATGACAGGTTGTAGCTGACAGTTGGGCTTTTTGTATTTTCTCCTAGACAACCACACACAATAAGGAACTTAGGGGTGTCTGAATGGGCCATCACTGGCAGAATGGGAGGGAGACCTCGGCACAGACCCACTTACACCTGAATAGGCTGTGTCCTGCCTCCACACAAAGGACTGCAAACCCCCTGAGGTCAGTCTGGAGCCAGCACATGGAAGGCAGGATGCCTGAGGGCTTCAAGAGGAAACCTATTGAAGCTTCTCCCCTACTTCAAAGGCACAACAGAGTATAAATACTGCACCTCAGACACCATCACTTTAGTACACTTCTGGACCTGTGGATACTCTGCCAGGATTAAGGACGGCTGTGTTGCTGAAGGACTGCCACTTTGCTAAACTGCACTCTGCTGGACTACTGCCTTGCTGTGCTACTGCTTTGATGTGCTGATCTGCTGATGGATGGCCCCTTGCATGGTTGAGAAGCACTGTAACTGCATCTCTTGAACCCAGAACTCAGAGTGACTTCAGGTGCTAGTTGGCTGGCCTCTTGATCTAAAACCTCAGGGACATAACAGGATTCCAACAACCTTGCATCTGCACTCTGCCATCTGTGAGTCTACCCTGTCAAGTGGTGCCACCCCAGAATTGGACCCTTGGAAGTGGGCTTAAGGTGCTTACCAGCCTCTGTTGATCCAGCGGAACTGATGCATATCCGCTGCTGTGCGGCGCAAACCCAAGCAAAACCTATGTATTAACGATGCTGCATGTACTGGAAACCCCGCAAATACCCGTATCACAGCTCTTTGGCATCGCCACATCGCCCCATCTGTGCGCCACGTCCTCAGCACAGGCCCTCACATTCCTCATCGACGGCAGCCTCGATAATGACGCCGGACTTCACATGCAGCCTCACAGCTCTTCAGAGCAAACGCGTAGCCCAGACTGCGTGCTGGATCCTCAATACTGAACTTCGCATCACAAGCCCTGTCGACTGGATCCTCGACGACGACACAGGCCCTACATAGCAACTTAATCGCACCTTGGAACCACTGCATCACTTCAGCTGCACAACGCGTCTCCAACGTGGGTATTTGCAGTGCTCCTCAAACCAGGATTTAAGGTACTTCATTAAGGGGGCCTCACTGAGTTCCTGTGGCCGTCCCGCGCTCCATTGCAGTCATGGTGAACTTGTGCCTTTGTCCTGATTTGGTGCGACTATGTATACACAGTTGACTTCATGCATTTTGGCGCTATTTTTACTAAAACCTTACAAATTGAACTTCTCCGGTTCTACCAATTGGATTTTTGCATTCTGGTCTTCTTTTATTTACTACTAGCAGCCCGTCCCGACGTTGTCCGGGTATGAATTGCTGCCGGCCAGTAGTATAATGTTTTGTAGGATTTTGTTTTGCTAGCATTTCTTATCTGTGACAGGCCTGTGAAAGGCTCCGATTCAAAGTGCACTGCTGATGCACTTAAGAGTGCGCGTTCAGTAGTGTGTGAACTCTAGTTTCCCTACTTTATTTTTCTTGCAATTTTATATAGCGCGAACTCGACAACATGGCATTAGCACAATTTACATTACAGAAGAACACATTCATTTGTGGTAGGCACGGGGAGACAACGCAATTTGCCTGGAATCACAGGATGTTGAGCTAATGCCGAGATTCGAACGTAGCTCCCCAGCTCTAACGTTCGCAATTCTAGAACTTGTGGCGGGATGTGTGTCTAAAAGTTTATGTCCGTGCTGACCATGAATGAGAGAGACCTGATAATTTTTCAAATGAGTCGTGAAAAAATATGAGTATGTTGCTGGAGATGTGGGCCGTCGTGCCACCAATGTACTTACCAGGGAAGGGTAAACACCCATTATTCCGCAACTTTCTTCCCGCATACCATCACTCCGCATACTTTCATTACGAAAGTACCATGACTCCGCAATGCCATTTTAACGCATGGCATTACATTTTATATGCTTTTACCACGCATACATTTACAACTAAATTCGTTGTAAATGCATGAATGGTAAAAGCATGTTTTTTTTTTCAATGCTTGGATAAGGTAAGTATGGGTATAGGGGTATATGTTTTGGGGTACTGAGGTATATGTTTTGGGGTGTTTGTGTATTTTAAGGGTTCAGATATAGTTTTGGGTTATGGGGTACAGGGGTAGTTTTAGGGTTTAGGGATAGGTATGGGTTTTGGGGTACAGGGGTATTTTTAGGGTTCAGGGCTAGGTTTGGGTTTTGGTGTACAGGGGTATTTTAAGGGTTCAGAGCTAGGTTTGGGTTACAGGAGTATTTTTAGGGTTCAGGGCTAGGTTTGGGTTTTAGGGTACAGGGGTATTTTAGGGTTCAGGGGTAGGTTTAGGGGTACAGGGTATTTTTAGGGTTCAGGGGTAGGTTTGGGTTTTGGAGTACAGGGGTATTTTAAGAGTTCAGGGCTAGGTTTGGGTTTTGAGGTACAGGGGTATTTTAGGGTCCAGGGGTAGGTTTGGGTTTGGGGGTACAGAGGTATTTTTAGGGTTCAGGGCTAGGTTTGGGTTTTGGGGTACAGGGGTATTTTTAGGGTTCAGGGGTAGGTTTGGGTTTGGGGGTACAGAGGTATTTTTAGGGTTCAGGGCTAGGTTTGGGTTTTGGGGTACAGGGGTATTTTTAGGGTTCAGGGGTAGGTTTGGGTTTTGGAGTACAGGGGTATTTTAAGAGTTCAGGGCTAGGTTTGGGTTTTGGGGTACAGGGGTATTTTAGGGTTCAGGGGTAGGTTTGGGTTTGGGGGTACAGAGGTATTTTTAGGGTTCAGGGCTAGGTTTGGGTTTTTGGGTACAGGGGTATTTTTAGGGTTCAGGGGTTAGTTTGGGTTTTGGGGTACAGTGGTATTTATAGGGTTCAGGGCTAGGTTTGGGTTTTGGGGTACAGGGGTATTTTTAGGGTTTAGGGATAGGTTTGGGTTTGGGGGTACAGGGTATATTTATAGGGTTAAGATGGGTTAGTGTTTAAGGGTGTTGGGGTATTTTAAGGAGTAAGGGTGGGTTATGATTATGGGGTGCAGGGGTATTTAAAGGGAGCAGGGTGGGATTAGCACACAATATGAGACATGGCATGAAGGGCGGAACGTACCACACGCCCCCAGCATTTGTCACGCCACCAGCACACGCCCACAGCACAACGCAGACACGCCCACAAGGGACTACTTTGCTGACACGGTTCTTTTACCTTTTAAATGTATATGGTGGGCGTCTGCATAGCCTATGTCCTTCTGCTGCAACTGCCCTTTCCAACGCTGTATTGGGTGTTGTGATTGGTGCTGTGGTTCCTGAGATTACCCGCCTCAAAGGTTTGGGCTCTCTCTTTATTATATTAGTATGGAAAACATTCTAACTCTGTTGTGGGCTCCTTTTGTGGTGTTTTGGCTGTGTTATTATTTGAAATGTTGCACAAATACTTTAAACATTGCGTCTGAGTTAAGCCTGACTGGTCTGTCCCAAGCTACCCTGAGGTTGAGCACAAGTTAATTTGGGGTTTGCTTGTGACTTCTACCTGAGAAGTATTGTGGTTGCTACATGAGAAATGTTTCACCACCCTCAACTAGTAACCCAACGACTTACACCGGTCTTTTCTAAGAACATATACTAATATAATGTTATGAAAAACACAACTTAAAACATCTGATACATTCCCCATTCTCTGTGTCAGATAGGATTTCAGAAAACCCTGGAAGCAGGGAAACTCCCTATTTTTTCACATCTTCACAGTAGACCATGGATTCAAGTCCCTGAACAGATACCTCCTCCACATCTTGCAGTTCTGATAGTTCTTCCCATGAATCATTCTTCCTGGTGAGAATCTCTCTATCTGTTGTCTAATACACAACAAATGTATTTTCACTAACTTACAGAAGACTTCTAGAAAGTTACAGCATCTGCAGTGGGAAAGAAAAAACATCTCATGCAAAACAATAGTTCAACATAAAATAATAGGCCGTTCAATATTACTGCATAAATCAATGTTCATATGGCATCCGTAGTTAGGCTAGCTTAAGTTACTACATTATGTTAGTTCATTTGTATGCTTCCAACTCCTAAGTATAATTCCCTACTACAAATTTGTGTTTATCACACATTTGTATTATTATGCATAGACTTTTGCACTTTTGAACTAAATGCATTTTTGTTTGCAAAATGATGATATTCACTCTAGCAACCTCCCACCTCTGATGGCTAGTATAGCCATCACAATTTTATCACACATGAATCTATAAGGCGCACCTTCTAGTCTTGCTGTGACTTCTATCTTATTCTTTGACATTCCTACCTCTTTCAACTTCTTCTATGCCTTATTCTATCTCTCTTCCATTTTTATTTATTTTCTGCTTTGCCTTTCTCGTTTTCTGTTTTTCTTTCTTGTTAAATAATATCTAAATTTATTACACAAAACATATAAGCAAGTTAAGCAAATGCTAACAATCAATATAGTGTTTAATATAACCCCGAAATATTGGCTCACAATGGTTCCAAGCCAAGTACTTATAGCAGAAGCTCCTCAGCCTAAGGTTCTCATCACATACGAGTTGTCTCTAAAGTTTCTAATTCAGGTTTAAGTTAGAAATCTTTTTTTGCAAATTATTCTTACTCTTGTCACGTATGTATAAACAACAGTCTTGAGCTTCAACATCATACAGACTCCGCCTTTCTCTGCCAGCAATATATCTAAAGCTAATCGAACCTGCAAAACCATTAATCAAATAGCTACTAATACATATAATCATAATCAATTGAGCAAAACAATTGATTTAATAGCTACTAAATCTGTATTAACTGCTGCTAAAGCACCAGATGTCGTAGTAGCTAGCTTGACTACTGCAGTAAAGAGCTTTCTGGTTTTCTCGTCATTCAGAACTACTCCGACTGGTGGAATGATTGTCCCAAACATGTATCCCGCTAATTGACTTCCATCAATAGCACTGCATGTATGTGTGTGTGAAGAAGTCATTGTTAGAGCATCTATGCTATTTACATGATCCATCTTAGAGAACAATAGAACTAAATAACAAACACCCTCCCTATCAGCACACAACTGAAAATATGCAGCCTGCCCTCAAATGAAATAGACTCAAGAATACCTGCTCCTTCTCCAGGTAATATTTGAACAGTCCCTTCAAGAACTTCAAATGTATGTTCACAGCTACTTGTCCCAATGTGTCATTTTTTAAACTGATTTCTCCTTGTATAAGCACAGAATTTTTCTTTCCCTCGTCTTTCTAATTTTAAATGTAGGATATCCTTTTCTTCCTATATTAATCTTCGTCCTTCTTCCAAACATTCTTTAATACATCTTCCTCTTTATTTGCCTTATGAAATACACAAGCTCTCCTTTTCTCGAATTCTAGTATACATTTATTTTCTAATGATCTTATTAGACATGTCAGATTTTGGATGAGGATTAATTATTTTCTGTAGGGAATCTTTAGAAAGAATCATGCCATTCTTGCAATAATAATATTCAGAATGTTCCTGTCCCTAAAACAGGCTAAGCAATATACTACATGTAACTGCATATGAAAGAAGAATAGGATGGTAGGTTAGGTCTTCAGCAGCTGAAGAACGTAAGTGTGCACAAACATAACAGTCTTTCTCATCTAAAACTTGTGTGTATTCTTGAAATAATCTATAATGAACACTGTATGTGAAATTGCCATTTGAAGTATATATATAAGATTAAACAACCTAGTTTTAAGGTTGGTGCTATTACTGGGATGATAAAGTACCCTAGTAGCTGATTATCTTTATACCTAAAGATGGGTTCAAACGCTAGTCAACATGTTTTTCTCCCCTGGTGGTCATAAAGATCTGTGGCGCTTCTTAAGGACAAATATAGTAGTGGATGAAACTTCGTACCCCACATTTGTGTCTGTGTCGGTGCCCTAATTGTTGTACCTACTTGTCTTGTTTTTTGCTGTCCAACCTATAGGGGAATATATAGGCATGGTGGTAGTCTTACCAAAGACTGGAAAATAAGGTACCCCCTGGAGTGGGACAAAGCTGCCGTGCTCAGGTGTGCTAAAACTAGAGGTTTGGAAACAGGTTAAAGAAACATGGAGTTTTTAATGTAAAAAACGAATAGAATGAACAACCGTCATAACGCTGTAAACAGTTTACAGGTATTGCATTAAAGTTATCCGCTGTTTGTTTTTTGTTTACTCATGGTTCTTGAGTGTGAGACTTGTGCTGCACCTACTGTGGTAAATAAAATATTCCCCGGACATAATTTCTATACATTAATAAAAGATAGCTCATAAAATGAGAGCCAGAGTCCGTGGTGTCCGAGTCAAAAGGGCTTTATTCCAATGGCTCGAGCCAGGGGAGAATCGGGTTCCATCACCACTAAGGTTCAGGAAGGGATATCTGACGTTTTATTCACATGACACATTATATATAGTAAATCCATACAATTGCAATGATTAGAGAAGGCGGGGCGCTCCAGGCAGAGCAAGTGAAAAAGAGAGAGATAAGAACACACGGGCGTGAAAGAAGGCGTGTAAGGAGGCGTACACGTAGGTGTGCACTTGATGAGTCATAGGTGTGTCATAGGTGGGTGGAAGCATAGAGGAGGTCTGCAGGGTCAGCAGAAACCTTTACCCTACATGTGCGCAAAACTGGTCATGACGTGGAATTGACGTGTAACTTGGGAGAGCTGGGGGGAGTTGACTTTAGCACTAGTAGAGGAGTCGGGAATGTCAGAACGACCTGCACCTTTGGCATATCTGATATCTTGTGTTTAGAGGATGTATTGTCTGAAGTAAAGGTCTCTCGAGTAAAGGCTGTTCATCACTAAATGCTAGTGTGCACGTATATTTCTTCGTGCATTGCGTGGGGGCCAAGGGCCTTCTATGGCAACGGGTTCAGTAAATCACTTGCATGGAGAGAGGAAGGCTAGGCCCTATGCTCTGCAGGCGGAATATGTTTACCTCTTTCACTAGACTGGAATGTGTTTTTGCGGAGCTGAGCAGATAACTGTAGGCAAAATACCGTCTTGGCAGGCAGGCCAGGCCGGGTACCTCTCGGCTGGGCAGGGAGTAAGGGAGAGGTCAGGGATGCATACCTAAACTGCAGCTTTCAGAGTCAGAAAAGAGGCTCGGAGCCTGAATTCAGGGCCTGGCTCGGCTGGGCCACAAAAACGTGTGCTTCTCGACTTTTAAACGTGTACCATGTAAATGCATTGGCAACATAGGCCTCAGTGCAGAATCAACGTTTCATTCATGGAAGGCTTTATAACTGACATGCTAACATTAGACGGAAATGCAGGGGCATTACTAATACAGGCACGGGAAGGGAATTACATGATATAACATGGACATACATGGGGCATAGGTACATGGATAGGGTGCGAGTGGGGGACACACTGACCATATAAAATTTCTGTTTCCTCATTCCCTCCTTGTCCCCTACTGTGCCCCTCAGGACACATCTATATTCATGAGACCATCTATTTGTTCATATAGCATAATTTGCTCGTCTTTATTCATTCGGGCACGGGAACGTCGACGTGGACGGGGAATACAGGCAGTGGCACACAAGCCGCAAATCGCTGGGCCACATTGCAGACAGAGACAGCAACTGAATACTATGAGCAGTATTATTCCTAGGAATGACAACACTTTCCATCCCCAGGCTGATATCACACTCCAGAGCCAACCGGACCAAGTCCAGGTGCCTGGATTCTGGTGTATCTCGTGAGCTATCTTATGGAGCCTCGTTATGGCTGCATATACTGATGGCGCGTTATTAGGAATAAACACACAACAACTGGAGCCGATCACTCTACAAGCTCCGCCCCTATCGGCCAGGATGACGTCAAGAACAAGGCGGTTCTGGAGAACAACAAGTCTCATAGCAGACTGCTCCTCGGTCAAGTTTCCTAAAGCAGAAGTAGTCTCATTCACTACTGCTTCCAATGTTCTTGTTAACCTGCGTATTAATTTACTATTTTGGACGGGACCTACGAACCAGAAATATCCTTTAATATAATCCTTGTACTGGTCCCACGCTGACTCAGTATAATCGATAACTGGGGGAAGGTCCCTCTTATGTCTAACATCCACAAGTCGGGAGTCTCGATGATAATGGGATGGGGCTAGAAAAACAGGTGGCAATAGGAACGCTATATGACACGTTCCACCCCAATCTAAGGGCAGACGTACATAGGCTGTCTGACCACAAATGAAATAGGAATGGCGGGAAGCTTTGAAAGTAGACTTTCCTTTATCATTGAATTCGACCACAGTATTACAATCACTGTGTCCTAGGTGTACTGAACCATTCTTTCTAACACATAATTCACCTTTGACTGGTAGGACTGTTATAAACGGTGAACCTGTATTGGTCTCGGACTGAACGTTCAGAATCATGAGGCTAAGAGAAACATTCCCTAATTCGTACACTTCGTTTTCTAGGTCTGTTCCTTTCCTCTGGGGAAAACCATCTTTGTCGGGAAAACATGCCTTATTCATAACTGTATTCAGGTTCCCCCAAATCCATGCACTCTGGGAATTTGTGAACTGTCTGTCTTGTGTTGATGACATTAAAGCAAACCATGCTCCGCACGAACCATTGTGCGAAAATGGATAAGGAAAGAGGGGCAGAACTCCCGTCGTTTTCTGATAAGGTGGGAGTCGGCCACATACCCAGCAATTCGTTACATTGCTGGTCTGGTGAGAATGGTGTAACATACGAATAAAAGTGTTGTTGCGCAGTGCTAGTCGATATGACAATTCATGGGGTGGCAGGTCACTGAATGTGTGCTCTACAGTGTCATTGAAGGAAGAATGTATATGTGAACCAAGAGGAGGAAAGAAAACATGTAGAGTCAAGCTTATACATATAATCGATATACTTAGAATAAACATAATGATCAGAGTTACTATGCATCTGCTGCGTAAGTTTTTGCAGTACTTTTCTTTCATCTTTTTCTGCCTATCTCTCTGGCTATTTGGGTCTACGATCTTATACATGTCAGGAACCTGTCTAACCGCTTCACCCGAGGGGGACTTAAACAATTAAACGCTGTCTGACTTACTAGACCGTAGTTTTCGTCTATATTCTTGTTGTGGAGTCTTTTCTAGCAAAGGGGGTTTAGAGTCTATGTTTTCGGAACAGTTCTCAGAGTCCTTTACTGAACCAAGTCCATGGAAACGTTTCACATGATGGGCGTGGAGCCAGCCTTTTCGTCCCTCGACCTTGACGGCGGTTCTCGTTGTTAACAGGACCAATTTGGGCGCGCGCCAGCGGGGCTCCAGAGGGCTTGAACGGTCGAAATTTCGGACAAACACCAGGTCTCCCGGAAGAATTGCATGAGTCTTCACCTGGGTGTTGTCGGGGAGGGCAGCTGCAACCTGTGAACGACAAGAAAGGAGTGCAGACATCAAGGAAGCTAGGTAATCTGTCAGCATAGTACTGTCAACATCGGTAATTTTTCTCGGCATAGGCGTACCCCACATATTCGGCGGTCTTCCAAAAACCACCTCGTACGGGGATAGTCCGGTTCTGGAATGAGCTACCATACGCATGTAAAAGAGGGCAACCGGCAAGGCTACCATCCAATCCACGCCTTTTTCTGCACAGACCTTCGCTAACTTTGTTTTGAGTGTCTGATTGTGTCTCTCAACGAGACCTGCTGCCTCTGGATGTCGGACGCAATGGAATTTCCACTGGTACCCTAACAGAAGAGATACTTGTTTCATCAATTCAGAAGAGAATGGCTGTCCACTATCTGAATATACGACACGGGGCAAGCCGTATCGCGGGAAGAATTCTCGGACCAACTGTTTGGCAGTGGTCACAGCAGTGTAATCTGGGACTGGGTACGCCTCTGTCCATCTAGATAGGGCACATACAACTACGAGGACATACTTGAATCCTCGACATCTATCCATCTGAATATAATCCATCTGGAGGACTTCAAAAGGGTGGTCAGGAGGATGAAATCCACCTTGTTCCACGGGAATGCCTTTGCCTGGATTGAACTGACAACAGATTATGCAGGTACGCACTTTCTGTTTCGCTGCTGCACGTAAATGCTTGTTGAACCAGATGTTATGTATACTGTCTAACATGGCTTTTTCTCCTAAGTGTGCTGGGCTATGTGCTGTATTAACGATAACTTGAACCATGGAGTCAGGGAGAAACCACGTGGCTTTGCCTTTTGTCATCCATCCCTGATCTGTCTGGACCCCTCCTTGTTCAGTCCATTTCTTGATTTCGTCTGGAGTGGCATGTGTCTGTATGTCGAGTACATCTTGTGAGGGATCCCTGACTGTCATGCAATTCGTTAGTGATGGTACTTCTGTCTTTGTCGTGTCAGTTAGAATGTCTGTTTGAGTCTGGGCTGTAAGTTTAGCTGTTCGATCGGCCAGGTCGTTACCCTGGGTAATGGTGTCTGTGACTTTCGTATGTGCTTTGCACTTCATGATGGCTATGGCTGTAGGCAAGTGTATTGCATCTAACAGAGCTTGAATGAGGAGACCATGCTGTATTTTGGCCCCATGAGAGGTCAGAAAACCCCTCTCTTGCCAGAGGACTCCAAAGTCGTGTACGACTCCGAATGCATACTGTGAATCCGTGTATATGTTTACTTTCAGGTTCTTGGCTCGTATACAGGCTTGGGTCAGAGCAATGAGCTCTGCTGCTTGGGCTGACAGGGTGTCAATTCGATGTGTCTCTATGACTTCAGTATCAGTGGTCACTGCATATGCGGCCACTAACTCTCCTGTGCTTGTTCTCATGCATGAACCATCCACATAAAGTGTCAGGTCTGGGTCGGGTAATGCGATGTCTGTCAAGTCTTGTCTTGGCTTCGTCACTGTGTTAATTACTTCCACACAGTCATGTGGTGTAGGGTCTGCTGTGCTCGAAGGTAAAAGTGTAGCGGGGTTCAGGATGTTGCAACGTCTGATCTCTATGTGTGGCTGGAACAATGTCAGTTCATATCCTGTCAGTCTTGTTATAGTCAGGTGTTGTGTCTGTGTCCGGTTCAAGAGAACTTCCACTGAGTGTGGAACCTGTACTGTCAGGGGATGTCCTAACACGATGGAATCGCTTTGTCTGATTGCTAGAGCTGTTGCTGCGACTGATTTTAGGCATGCAGGCAGAGCCTGGGCCACTGGATCCAATGTACTAGAAAAGTAAGCACATGGCTTGTGTTTTCCTGCTTGATCTTGTGTAAGGACAGATAATGCTGTGCCTTCACGTTCAGTAACGAAAAGTGTAAAAGGTTTGCTGTAACATGGAGTCGCTAAAACTGGTGCTTGACATAGGGCTTTCTTCAGTTCATCAAATGCGAGTGTATGTTCCTGAGTCCAAGGGAGGACAGTCGAAGTCGCTGCCTCCTGTGTTGTCAACTGTATGAGTGGTTTGGCTAGATATGCGTATTAGGGAATCCATTGTCTGCAGTAAGAAGTGAGGCCAATGAAGGCCCGTACTTCCTTTTGTGTCTTGGGCTGTGGAATATGTGCAATTAACTGAATACGGTCAGGTGTCAACTGTCTACCCCTCTTGGACAGCAAGTGTCCAAGGTATACCACTTGCTGGGCACAGAATTGTAACTTTGAAGGGGATACTTTGTGTCCTTTTTCTGCCAGGAAGTATAAGACTGTCAGTGATGCACGTTCGCAGTCTCGTTCTGTCCGTGCTGTGATCAAAAGATCATCAACGTATTGGAGCAGTGCAGTGTCAGTAGGCATGTGAATACTGTCTAGTTGTCTTTTTAATGCTTGACTGTAAATACTAGGACTTTCTGTGAACCCTTGAGGAGCCCTCGTAAATTTGAAGCTTCGTCCATTCAAACAGAATCCGAAGAGGTATTGGCTCTCTGGATGGATCGGGACACTAAAGAAGGCGTTCTTGAGATCAATTACAGTGAAGAACGTTGCTTCGGAATCAATTGCAGTCAATAGTGAAGAAATGTCTGGGACCACTGGGTACTGTGGTATTATGCATTTGTTCAATTCTCGGAGGTCAATCACTAGTCTGTAGACCGGTGGAGCATTTGGGTCAGTTCGTTTAAGAATCGGAATGATAGGAGAATTACATACATTGGAGTCAGTTTCTACAACCACTCCCTGTGCAATGAGTTCGTCAACAATTTTCAGTAATGCTACTACAGCATCAGGTGGTAACTTGTATTGTCGGATTCGTGGCAGTACAACTCCTTGCTTGAGTGTGACAAGGTATGGTGTAATGTGCATGTAACCTACATCAGTTGGACCTTGCGCCCATAAATGCTGTGGTACATTCTGGAGTCTGGGGTCAAAATCTCTCAGCACATAATGTCCTTTAAAATCACGTAAAAACAATCTCACTCCTTCCGGAGAACAACAAATCATTGCCCCTAGTTCTTTCAACGTCTTTATACCAAGCAAGTTTTCTGGACATGATTTCGTAAGTAACAGGTCTGTAGTGCGGGACAGTGGACCAACTCCTAGGGAAACTGGCTTTGACACTTCATTAACAATAGGCTTTCCTGAAAATCCCAGGGAAATATTCTGTGTGCCTGAGAGGGGTGCCCCTGGAACCTTGTCATGACTGATGGTAGTTCTGCTCGCCCCTGTATCAATCAGGAATTTTCTGTCTTTTCCCAATACACGACTATGTACATAGGGACCCTCTTGATCTACAAGTACCTCAATGAGGGGCAAACCTACCTCCCTCTCTAGGCTGTTTCATGAGTACTGTTGATAATCTGGGTAGTCTGACTGTGCATACTGGTACATTTGTTGTGTGACATGTTGCGTAGCAGCTATAGGTTGGGGTACAGCTACTGTCTGTTGCGTGTTCTGTGGCGGTTGGGTGTTCTGCGGGATGTTATCCTGTCTAGGAGGACGCGGTCTTTCTTTCGTCTTGCCTGTAGCTATGTTGTGTTTCAGGACAGCACATTCATTTATATAGTGACCTGGCTGTTTACAGTAGTTACAGTTCCCCTTGACAGGTGCCGCGCCCTTTTTCTGGCCATCAGCTGGAACTGATTGGGCAACTAGTACTTTCATTTTCGTATCTTTCATGCGTCTCTTTTCGTGTTCCTGTTCTTCTCTAATTCGGTTCTGGTGGTACTGTAACATTTGTAACATTTGGGAAGGGCTATTTGCTTGCCAGGTACTTTCAACCTTCAGTACTCTATTTTTGATCTGGGGTAAGGAATTCTCTACTAATTTGCTCACAAAAAGATGTGGGTACGACTCACTACTTGTCTTCAGGCCACTGTTAATAAGAAAACATTTTTCGAATCTAGAATAAAAATCACTAGTGTCTTCATCTTGTTTCTGTTTGCAGGCTGAAATAGCATCCCAATCTTCCTTTTTAGTAGTCAATAATCTCGGCAAAACCTGTATTAATAGCTCGGGTAATTCTTTAGCTTTGTCCCCAAGACCAATACCAGGGCCTCGTGTTTTATCTTCGTCCTCTAATTCTGTCCAGCTAATCTTTTTCTCTCCCACCTCCCAATCTTTTTCTTTAAGTTTTTCGTAAATGCCTGCTGGTAACAGTACTTTCAACAATTTAATGGTATCAGCTTATGTGTACTCCCCCATGCGGAGCATGTCTTTTAATTCACGGTGGAACCCCCCTGGGTCTTTATCATGACAGGGCAGTAATTTTTTCATTTCCAGTAATTCCATTTTCGTCAAGGGTGTGTAAACGTATACTCGTTGAAGCGCACCCGCGGTAGTTCTAACGGGATGAACCTCTCGTAGGGGGTTCTGTCTATCTATGTGAAAGGTCTTTCTTTCACAATGTGGGGTAGGAATCAAGTGCGGAGTCAGAAAAGTCAAGTACTTATGTCGTTGATCTAGAATGACATTAATTAATTCGGTACCTAGGCCTTTCCATCTCGCTAGGAGTAAATCGTCCAGTATTTTATACAAGGGACCTGGATCAGAATGCTGACTCTCATACAAGGTGATGAGATGTTGAACCATGTAAATACCAGCTAAACGCTGTTCTTCCGGAGGAAGACTCAAAAATGTTTGCGCTACTATGTCATCTTTATATATGTTAGAATTACAAGACCATTGAACTGCTGACCCGGCTAGTTCCTGTTCATGTATAGTACAAAGTTCACTACTACCTACTCGCTTTTTCAGTGCATGTTCAGTAGCTTGGAATAGGTGTTCAAGGGAATATCTTTCTGGTATTGGAGAGAGGGAACGTTTATTGTAATCTAGGCGTATGGGTCTGTCAAACGGCCTTGCCCTACCTACGTAATTCATTTTATTCATTTCCTCTGTTACTGTATCATCATCATCTGAAACTTCGTCGTCCTCTTTCTCGGCTTCTTTCTCGGCTTGTTCTCTCTTGTGTATATCAAGAATTTCTTTACGTATTTTTCTGTACATGCTTTCTATTCTGTTCTGTGTATCATGTTTACCAACACCTATATTGTCACTCCAAGTCCTCATACCTTTAGTTACTTCTTTATCTGGCTGGTCTCGTTCCCTGATCAAACAATTAATCAAAAATCGTAAGAGCATGCTTTGAATCTCCACCTTTCTATTTGCCATGGCCTCATGTATACTTTCTGGTCCCTCCCCGGTTCTAATGAAGTGGTATATTCTGTCTAAGTGTTCCTTCATGTCTGGTAAAGTGATCAAATAATCTGCAACGCGTCTTAAACGTACTGAATATATGAGCATTGCGCCCTCACCTGGTACTGGATCATATATACAATCGGAAAGTGACAGTCTAAGAGATGCTGGTGTCATGGGCTTTGGCGTGGATTGTAGTGCTAATTCTCGTAGTGTTCGTTTTATTGGTGGTGGGGTGTGCGGTGTGTGTGGTATGTTTCCAGAGGGCCCCCCTCCCGATGCCCCCAGACTTGAGTCGTCTTGCACTGCCGGTGCTGCTGCTGATGCGGATTGATCTTGTGCTACGGGTTGTTGACTAAAAGGATTGGTAGGGATATTGGCAGGAGCATTGGTCGGGTTGGGAGGAGGAGGAAAATCTTCATTTACATACTCTGGAGCAGCGTCGTCTAAATAGGAGGAAAGAAAAATGTCCGCTGCTGTCTGTTTATGCCTACGGAGTTTAGTCGGGATCAGTGGTGGCGGCAAGTTACTGGGTACTTCCGGGGTCACTTTAGGTAGGCCCTCGGCGAGGATGGGATACATGCCTTTAATAAGGGCATTTCTTTGTCTATCGATTTGTTCTGCTTTAACCCGCTCACCTTCTTCCTTTAGCTCTTTTTCTTTGGCTTTTTCTGATGCTTCTCTACTTCTCTCTGCTTTGTGCATTTCTTTCTCTGTTCTTCTATGCGCTTCTTTACGCCACAACTCTATGGCATCTTTCTGGGATTTTCATCAATGGGGGAAAGGATCACTTGTCCTGCGAAAAACTTACGTCTGCAGGTTGGTAACTGGGTGTCTCCCAATAAAATGACCCTCATACACGTGTGTTTTTTGGCTTGCTTGCGTTAGCGGTATATGAGGTGTCCCCGCTTATATCACACGTGCGTGCGTAATCACTGGGTCAGTTCATTCGTGTGCACCCTCCACCAGGAGGTTTTACCTTAAGTTTTAAGGCAGTAGTGATCGTGGAAATGGAGTGATCAAGGTGGTGATGAGTGATTTGATAAAAAAGTCTGGATTCTCAGAGCTAGGAAGTTTATTAAATCTGGATTCCAGCTTTTATTAAAAGAAAGTTTGTGCCGCTATAGAATCTGTTTATGAATTCAAGCGCACTTAAGGGTCTGATAAAATGGTCGACATGTTTCAGCTGTGATAGACTATTGGTCAGATAGCTTTCTTCAGGACCAGGGGGTGAAAGTGGTGAATTAAGTGAAAGAATAGGTAAATTATGACCTGATTCTTGAAGTGATGAGAGGTCTCATTGTACCTCTTGATTCAAAGCTATTAGCTTCATCAGGGGAGGGAGGTTTTTGAACTGGACGGTAGCGCTTCTGCAATCACGTCCTCGCTCGCAGCATGTGCTGTCTCTGCCTCCGTCCACCCGGAAATGTTAACAATTTAACAGGAGTTTGAAAGGATCCTATCTCTTTCTCCCCTCCCCAATTGATTACCTCCATCTTTCTGGGATTGTCTAGCTTTCTTTTTCCACAGTGCTTCCTCTACTCTCATGATGCACTCAGCATCCCATGTTCCTGAGACAGGCCATCTATATTTCTCTTCCAGATCCTTTGTGTAATCTACCCATAAATCTAAATACAGTACGGCATCTAGGCCATGCTTTTGGTACTTAAAATGTCCAGGAGAGTCCCTGGGCGGGACGGGAACTGCCTCTTCGAGTATCCCTTTCCTAGTCCCTATCTGACGTAATTTCGAAAACAGTGGCATGTTTGAACTAGCTTGAACGAAAACACAATAAGCACGATAATAGACTGAAAACAATCATTCATACCACGACATTAAAACATTAGAAACAGATACTAACTAGTACATAAGAAAACACAGTCCTAAGAATAACCTCGTTTACTGGATGCACTGCTAGAACAGTACAGTCATACCGGTCTCATAAAGAGACACGTCTTTACCGCATCCACCTAAATGGACACGTCCTTACCGGATCTGTGTACCCAGACCCGTCTTGACCGAGCTCAAATAAATGAACCCGTCTATATGCGTTCCCAACAACGGTACTCACCGGGAAGCAAAACTGAAGGCCTCAGAAACTCGATACTGGACTGGACTGCTACGGCTTCTTGCTGCTACTGCTGTTTGCTGCGCATGCGCCTCGGAACAGGTGGGCCTCGGGATACCTCGGACCTTGCTCTCTCGGCTTGGGCTCTGGTCGGGATGGTCCGCAATCCTCACCGCCTCGTGTGGATGCCTGGTCGCAGTCTCCGTCTCCTCCGTGGGCCTGAGGGAGTTGGCAGGAAAACCCAGCGGATGTGCACACAATAAGTCCGTCACGGCTATAGAAGGGGTCAGGGGGCTGCGCTTACATCGCTGGCGCGTGGGGAAGGGGACTAGTTCCTGTTCGGGCGCCAGATTATGTGGTAAATAAAATATTACCCGGACATAATTTCTATACATTAATAAAAGATAGCTCATAAAATGAGAGGCAGAGTCTGTGGTGTCCGAGTCAAAAGGGCTTTATTCCAATGGCTCGAGCCAGGGGAGAATCGGGTTCCATCACCACTAAGGTTCAGGAAGGGATATCTGACGTTTTATTCACATAACACATTATATATAGTAAATCCATACAATTGCAATGAATAGAGAAGGCGGGGCGCTCCAGGCGGAGCAAGTGAAAAAGAGAGAGATAAGAACACACGGGCGTGAAAGAAGGCGTGTAAGGAGGCGTACACATAGGTGTGCACTTGATGAGTCATAGGTGTGTCATAGGTGGGTGGAAGCATAGAGGAGGTCTGCAGTGTCAGCAGAAACCTTTACCCTACATGTGCGCAAAACTGGTCATGACGTGGAATTGACGTGTAACTTGGGAGAGCTGGGGGGAGTTGACTTTAGCACTAGTAGAGGAGTCGGGGATGTCAGAACGACCTGCACCTTTGGCATATCTGATATCTTGTGTTTAGAGGATGTATTGTCTGAAGTAAAGGTCTCTCGAGTAAAGGCTGTTCATCACTAAATGCTAGTGTGCACGTATATTTCTTCGTGCATTGCGTGGGGGCCATAGGCGTTCTATGGCAACGGGTTCAGTAAATCACTTGCATGGAGACAGGAAGGCTAGGCCCTATGCTCTGCAGGCGGAATATGTTTACCTCTTTCACTAGACTGGAATGTGTTTTTGCGGAGCTGAGCAGATAACTGTAGGCAAAATACCATCTTGGCAGGCAGGCCAGACCGGGTACCTCTCGGCTGGGCAGGGAGTAAGGGAGAGGTCAGGGATGCATACCTAAACTGCAGCTTTCAGAGTCAGAAAAGAGGCTCGGAGCCTGAATTCAGGGCCTGGCTCGGCTGGGCCACAAAAACGTGTGCTTCTCGACTTTTAAACGTGTACCATGTAAATGCATTGGCAACATAGGCCTCAGTGCAGAATTAACGTTTCATTCATGGAAGGCTTTATAACTGACATGCTAACATTAGACGGAAATGCAGGGGCATTACTAATACAGGCACGGGAAGGGAATTACATGATATAACATGGACATACATGGGGCATAGGTACATGGATAGGGTGCGAGTGGGGGATACACTGACCATATAAAATTTCTGTTTCCCTGGTCCTCCGCTCCCCCTAAAGTAAGGCTGGCTGCAGAGGGTTTGTGTTATAACAAAGTTTTCCTGGCAGGTTGTGACCAGAGGGGTCATGAACCGGTCTACTCATTGTGCGCATGTCGGGTGGCCATCTTTTAGTGGTTTTGATTAAGTATGCTCAACGGTTCAATATGCAGCACTTATATATCTTTGATAGTATACTTGTGTGTAGTTAATTATTGATAATATTATGTATGAGAAAGACTCATAACTGGTGTTTAGCAAAAGGGAATGTTACATCTTAAAACTGGTGTTTTGACAGGATTTATGGTAGTCAATCACCAGGAAGCAGTCCAAGGCAGCTGTGTTGGTGTGGCTCTTGTTGCCATGGCTTATAAATTCTGTGTTAAAGTTTACAGAATAGAAACAAGCATAGGTTACACCTAGATGATTCATATTATAAGTTTGTATGAAAAAGACATATACAGACTGAATTCATAATTATGGCATTGGAAAAAGCGAGTATATGTCCTGAGATTAGTGTGTGAAGTTTACTTGTTGTAGCCAGTCAGCAATTCATGTTCTGTGTCAACCATATTGGAATGTTTCTTAATACCATGATGAAGAATGTCTATGTTGGTGTAACAGCTTGAAGACGGGTATTGCAGGATTGTAGTTCGAGGGTGGTTGGACTATGCACCCCTCCGGTTTCCGTATGGTAAATCCTGAGTTTCAATATGGTATACAGAACAATGTCACGATTGGTGATAGGCTCTGTGCTGTCATAGATGCAAATGGTAAGAACTAAGTATGCATAATACTGTGTGGTGACTCTAGGATGTTCTCAAAGCACCTCAAAGTCATCCTGAGGTTGTACATCTACATCTCAATCCAGGGGATGTCATCATTCATCCCATCACGATTGGTGTGGAGGCGGAACATGCAGCGGTGTTCCCGTCTGGATAGCGTAGTGGGTTTCATAGGGGATTTGATTCTAAGATTGTCCATCTCAAATAATCAATGGAGTGTTTTTGGTCAATGAAGTGGTTGCACATTTTAGTGGCAGTGCATCCTCATTGTATGTTGCTCCTATGTTCCTCTATTCTGATTTTTATTGGCCTGGTCATCATCCCTAAGTAGAACATATGACATGAGCATTTAATCAGGTAAATAACATTTGTAGTATTGCAATTTGTGTGTTGTTTCTGTGTCCAGGAGAATCATCCCAACTGTATTGTCTTAGAATGTTCGGGGGAGGTGCATGCGGTGCAGTGCCCACAAGGATAGTGTCCACTTTATGAGTGGTAAATTCCAGAGTGTGGTTTGTGGTTTGTGATCTTTGGTCTGTGGTTTTGTGTGCACCAGTTGATCCTTCAAATTGAAAGTTCTCTTAAAAGCGAATAAAAATATACAAACACTCAGACACACACTCTGACACCCATACAGCCACCCTCACACCCACTGTAACACCCAAGCAGATACTCTCACATCCACCCACACACAGAGACATTCTCATACCCACAGTGACACCCTGAAAGACACTTCCACATCCCTTCTGAGACCCATACAGACACTCTCACACACAGTCACACACCCAGACAGACACTCCCACACTTACTCTGATGCCCATGTCTGATGCCCATGCAAGCACTCTCACACCCAGTGACACACAGAGACAGTCACTTTCACACCTACTCTGATACCCATACAGACACTCTCAAATCCACTCACATACACAAAAACTCTCACACCCACTGTGATAACTATACACTCTCACACCCACACACACACAAACAGACAATCTCATACCCACTCACACAAAGAGGCAGACACTCCTATACCCATTCTGATGCCCATACAAACACTCTAACACCTACTCACACACAGAAACACTCTCCCACCCACTCAGACAGACACTCTCAAACTGACTGTGATGCTCCTACAAACACTAGTACACCCAATGTCACACACAGACAGACACTCTAATACCCAATGTTACACCTATACAAACACTCTCAGACCCAGTGACACACCCAGACACTCCGAAGAGCAAATGTGGAGACTGGTGCACAGCCTGAATATTTATCAATAGAAATTTGTATCGTTCGCGTTGCATTTTCTGGGTGCTCCGAGGGTAACGCCTCTTGTCATGGACGTTGGTTAATCAAGTATTCATGTGCTTCTAATGGAACATTAGTTGCATCCCCTAGTGCACTCCTTTTGGTCCTTCGTGTCATCCCAAGGATTCCTTAAAAGAATATAAATCGCTTCTTTGTGACACCCAGACACTCCCGCATCTACTCTGACACTCATACAGATACTCTTACATCCATGCACTTACCCAGTCACTCCCACACTTACTGTGATGCCCGAACAAACACTCACACCCGGTGACACACACAGACACTTTCATGCCCACTCTGACGCCCATTCAGATACTCTCATATCCACTCATTTACACAGACCGATACTCTCACACCTACTGGGATGGCTATACAGATACTCCCACACTCACTCACTTACGCAGACACTCTCAAATTCATTCTGATGCCCATACAGACAGTCTCACACACACAGGCACTCTCATACCCACTCACACACACAGACATTGTCACTCCCACTCTCATGCCTATAGAAACACTTGCATGGCCATTGACACACCCAGACACTTTGACTTCCATACAGATAATCTCACACCCATTTGCATACCCAGACATACTCTCAAACCCACTGGCACACCCAGAAGGACACTCTCATATGTATTCTTATGCCCATACAAACATTCTCACACCCAGTGACCCAACCAGACAGACAATGTCACACACACTCTGACACGATACAAACACTCTCACTCTCACACCCACTCCTACACACACACAGGCATTGTCACACCCAATTTGATGCCCATACAAACACTCTCCCATTCACACACACAGACACTCTGACACCCACTCACACACAGACACCCTCTCACAGAGTGACAGAGACAGGCATCCACTCAAAGGCCCACTTAGATTCTAATAAATACCCACTCACAGACTCACACACACACATACATATTCATTTGCATACATAGAGCGGTATTATTTCGCAAAAGTTCATTTTCATGCAAACTCATGCTGCCTTGGGGACTGCACATTCAAGTGAATAGGCTTTATTGATGCTCCATGTTTTCACTGAGCAGGTGGGTGCAGTCAATGACCACCCACCTGCAACGTGATGTCTGGGAGGTCCATGATGAGACCCCCTTTCCCACCACCAGAGGGTTGCTACCAAGAGGCATAACCATAGTGTGCCACCTTTTAGGTGGCACACTGTGAGTGCACCTTCTGAGTGCTTCTTTACCTCTCCACCCGAGTCTGTAATGCGCTACAGACACAGAGGCAAAGGGATTCCTGCATTTGCTTGGGGCACGCCCAATGCAAATGAGGGAATGGCCCATTCAGAGATCGCTGGTGCTTTATGTGGGCCAGCACTATCAGTAGTACAGAAGGGGCTGCACTAGCGTCTGTTGCCCCTACTGTAATACTAAAGTGCCCCAGGGGTGCGCAAAGTGGGCACAAATGCCTGTTGGGCTCTGGGGCACTCACTGTGATACTCACTGTAATAAGTCCCTGGTGATGAATCACTCACATATCCAATAAGACATTCTGTAGAGTTACTGGTGTGTATTGGACAAGTGTTTTTGGTTTGTGAATCTACAACTGATCCGCAGATCCGCATGAGATTCAAGAAACTAGAATTGAAAATTATAAAAAAAATGTCTTTATTGAAAGGATTGTGTTAGACCTGGCACCATTGGCCTGGGTCTCCCTTCCATTTTTGCTGTTGTCTCATGTGTTTTTGCTGGTGTTAGATGCTTTGGGCACTGTGCCACTGCTGTCCAGTGCCACAGGGCAAGTGTTCCCTATTGTAAATTGATGTATTAATCAGTGGTTCCTTGATTGACTGGTTTGGTTTAGATGTCAGACCCTAGTACAGTGCGCAAGGAGTGCCCAGGGTTTGCAAACCAAATGCTGCTGGTGGGCTTGCAGCACTGGTTGTGCCACCCACAGAAACAGCCTGTAAAAGTGTGTCTAAGGTCTGCCATTGCAGAGCCTGCGTGCAGTCTGGTACTGTCATGCTGACTGGGCAAGTGCACTCACTTGCCAGTCCCTAACCCTTCCCTTTTCTTCATATCAGACACCTCAATGTTAGGCCCAAGGGCAGGGTGCATTGTAAGTATAAGGTACGACATGCCCTGGTGTGTGTGGCATGTCCTAATAGTGAATTACAGCCATTTTCGTTTTTCACTATTGCAAGGCTACCTGTTCTCCATAGGCCAGAATGGGCAGTTAGATTATTACATTTTTATAATCCTAACTGTTAGAAATGGGGGTCTCTAGTTGGCAGAGGTATGTACCACTGTCCAAATAGGGACCCTTGCTTCTAGTCAGGGCAAGGAGGAAACCCTCTGAGATAACCCCTGCTCACCCTCTAGGTAGCTTGGCACTAGCAGTCAAGGCTAATCAGAAGGCAATGTGTAAAGTATTTGTACCAACACTCACAGTAACACAGTGAAACACCACTAACTGACTCCACAACAGTTTAAAAAAATAAAGGTATTTAATCCAACATACACAGTTCAAGAATATGGTTTCAAAAGAGTTCTTAAGGTTGCAATAAAATAATCCACAGTTGCGTGAAAAGTTCACAGTTGTGTCACGTTTCAAACACAGTACCTTTAGTTGCTACAAAGTTCCAAAAGCAGAAGCTAGTGCGGTGGAAAACAAGCAATGCGTTGCTCCATAGACCCTGGGGAGGCGATGTGACAGCCCCGCTGCAGCAGCGGGCCTGTTGCGACGAATCCGGTCTGTATGGGGAGGAAGGCCACTTGTATGGATTCCGGTGCGTAGGTTCCGTAGGAGGTTTGTTCTCGCAAAGGCACGATGCGACGATCTCTGGAGTTGCGACGATCTCCGGGGCGACGATGCGCGAACCAGCGGTGAACTTCCCTCTCGCAGCTCCTCGATGCGATGGCTTTGGCGATGACGCTCGCAGTGACGTGATGCGGTCCGCAAGCAGGCGGTGCAGCGATCTCACCCAGCAACGACAGGCTCTGCGACGACACTCGCAGCGATGTTCGACTTCCCGCACCGATCAGGTGCGTCCCGCAAATGAAGGATGAGACGGCTCTGACAGCAGCAACAGGCGCTGGGACGATCTCGACCTTTTTTTTTTCTTCTTTTTTTTTAAATGTATTTATTATTTTCCAAAAGAAATACAAAAATAAAGAGAAGTATACATATTCAATATACACTGGTGATACGTAGGGTGTCACTCTAGTCACAAATACAAAGCGTACAATTGTCCGAACATACATCAAATTTCACGGTCAAGATAGGGATAAAGGCCCACAGTGGGACAACATATCTACTGCAATCCCTTAAGGCAACATTACCACGCAACGTTCCCATCAGTACATGTACAGTATTCAATTCCCCAGTTTAGTGAAGAGCAGGGACAGGGGGGGTAGGGGCATCCCACAAAGTATGCATTAATCAAACGTCCAAGATCGGGGTACTCCCGCATCCCTCAACCAACACCCTCGGGGACCACCACATGTGTAGAGGTGGGCTGACTTCTCTCAATGGTGCCTGCTATGTATGCGCGGTATGGACCCCAAATGTCAACGGGCCTGGATGTGGCGGGGACCATGGCGGAGTATTCGGTACTATTAATGTTGCAGCGTGCCATGCTCCGGAGCCAGGAGCTGTGTAGCGGGGGTCGTCGGTCACACCATCTCAGTGCAACTTCGTGTTTGGATAGCAGAAAACCCAGTGCCGCCAGCCTGCACACTGTCTTTGGAAATTCAGCCACGTATCCCAGGAGAGCGATCTCCGGGATTGGGGCCAGAGTTAAGTGCAGCATGTCACTGAGTGTGCCATGTACTCGGGACCAATAGTCATGCAATTCAGGGCAGGTCCATGAAAGGTGTGCCAAATCTGCAAATGGTCCACCGCATTTGGAACAGGCGTGGGATCTTGATGGGTCTATCCTATGGAGTCGCACTGGTGTGAAGTACAACCTACGTAAAAATGTAAAGTGTAGAAGTTTGTGTTTACTATTGATAGAGACGTCTTTTGTCACTCTACAGCACCACTGCCATTGATCATCGGAGATGGTGTATCCCAAGTCCGTCTCCCAAGCAGCACGCACTACCTGATCTCGAGAGGGGAGAAGGTCGCAGCACATCTGATACAACTTAGAGACCAAATGTGCGCCCGACGGGTGTTGTATGATAAAAGTGAGGGGCGCCATCTCCTCGGGAGGGAGGGGGTACGAAGAGACTGAAGCGCGCATCAAGGAGCGTAGCCTGGTTAGAACAAATGAGCCCATGAACGTCCTCTCCGTAAAGCGGTGATCTTCTGTAAGTGGGAATGCATGTCCGTCCGGGAACAAGTCCCCGACGGAGGCAATGTGGAACTTGGTCAACGTTTGTCGCACCACAGTTTCCCCAGTTATCCGGAGCCAAGTGGCATTGGGCAACGGAAGGGCCTGGGAATACAGCTGTGTAAGGCCGACAAGGCGGCCCAGTCTTCCCCACGCCCAGCACGTAGATGAAACAGTTTGGATGTCTCTCGGATCTCTAGGAAAGCCCGACGGGAGGGTGGTGGACAATGATCCCGGCAACACCAAATCGGCCTCCGGTTTCTGGTACGGAATCCTGGCGTCAGGGTGAAACCATGGGTATGGGTAGGAGCACTGTGCCACCAAAAAATAAAGATAAAAATCTGGGATGCCCAGTCCACCCCGCTCATATGGGAGCGTTAGCACGCGCCAAGCCAAACGCGGGGTCTTGCTGCCCCACACCAGTTTCAGGAGTAAAAAGCGGAGCTGCGTGAAAAATACTTTGGTGAGGGTTATAGGTATATTATTGAACAGGTATAGAAACCTCGGCAGTACAATCATTTTGATGATAGCGACCCGGCCAGCCATGGACAATGGGAGTCTACTCCATCGTTCAACCTGCCCCTCAAGGGCCGTCAGCGCAGTTCCATAGTTTAATTTGATAATGGATTCAGTCTCCAACTGTATATGGATGCCTAAGTATTTCACCGAATCCCGGCTCCACACGAGGGGGAAAGAGTTGGGCCATTCGACCAGACGACCGACTTATGCCAGTTAATACGGAGGCCCGAGTATTTGCCAAACCGGGTGATTTCCAAGAGCAGTGGCTCTAGGTTGGTCTGGGGCTGCCTGACATAGAGGATGGTATCATCCGCATATAGCGAAATCAAAAGTGGGCCAGTGCGAAATTGGATGCCTCGTTGTAAATGCCTTTCCTGGAAATAACGGATCAATGGGTCCATTGCCAGAATGTATAACAGTGGGGACAAGGGGCAGCCCTGTCGTGTACCCTGCGCCAGTCGGAACTGGGCAGTGATTGTACCATTTAAGCACAGTCGGGCGACGGGAAGAGTATACAGCAATTCCACTGTGTTTACTAAGCATTCAGGAATTCCCATACGGCGCATCACAGACATGAGGAAAGGCCACTCTAAAGAGTCAAACGCCTTTTCGGCATCCAACAGTATCGCTGCCGCCGGAGTATCAGGGTCAACACGGTGTAGAACGGAGAAAAGGGTGCGGAGGTTGAGGGAGGTGGAGCGGTGTGGAATAAAGCCTGATTGGGCAGGAGAGACTATGGATTCGCCGTAAGCCCACTGCTCCGTGGTACACGGATTCACTAAGACTTCTTCGACAAGGCTGTAGAAGACAGGAAAGAAAATGAAGGAAAGCGTGGGATCCAATTGAAAGGGAACTACATAAGGGTCTGCTTGCCGATTACAAATCTAGTGTTATCAGGGAAAAGCAGCAGTACTTCTCGAATCTCACTACCTCCCTTACTTCCTCCAGGGAGCTTTTCAAGATTGTAGACTCCCTCTGCTCCCTACAGGTCCCGGATCCAGTTGTGGGCTCGCAGGAGCTCTGCAACAACATATCAGAGTTCTTCCATAAGAAAATTGAGGACATATATCTTGCGCTGGAAACTCAGAGAAAGTCCCTAGCCGACTCTTCACTCCAAACCCTGAACAAATTAGAAGCCTGGACTAGAGACCACCCTGATAGTCTAACGGTCTCTTCACTACTTACTCGAGAAGAACTTGAGCTTCTGCTCGATCGGATTAAATCCTCATCACCTCTAGACCCTTGCCCTCTGAGGATACTGAAGGAATGCAGAGCGATACTGCTCCCGCCACTCCTGGAAGTTATGAATGGTGCTATAACCCAAGGTACATTCCCCTTAATATGGAAGAAGGCGATAGTGAAGCCCCTACTCAAGAAGCCCACGCTGGACCCGGAACAGTTGAAAAATTTCAGACCTATTTCACTGTTACCCGCTCCTGCTAAGATTCTTGAGACACACCTCAACGGCCATCTTACTGCCTTCCTGGACTCATCTGGGTATCTTGACAGCTCCCAGCATGGGTTCCGAAAGGCGCATAGTACTGAGACAGCTCTGACTATGGTGGCAAATAACATCCGTAGGAAGGTGGACGCTGGCCAAACTACTGTGTTGGTGCTACTGGACCTCACAGCGGCGTTTGACACCCTGTCTCCCTCAACGCTTACATCTCGGTTGAGGGAGGCAGGGATCTCCGGCATGGCTCTGAACCTTCTGCACTCCTTTTTACAGCACAGGGAGCAAAGAGTCAAGCTTGGTGAGTTCCTTTCCCCTGCTATGTCCTTGCAGTGTGGGGTGCCACAAGGGTCGGCTCTCAGTCCGACCCTATTTAACATTTATGCCGCCCCCCTTGCAAGGCTAGTAAAATCTCAGGGGATGGAATTGGTGTCATACGCCGATGACACCCAAATTATGGTGTCACTGGCCCACTCAGTTTCATCATCTGCCACCAACTTCAGGATCTGTATGCAGACAGTCTCTGACTGGATGCTTCAGAATTCCCTGAAGTTGAATGGCGACAAAACTGAGATCCTGGTCTTTGGCAAGGACCAGGATATTTGGTCGGATGAGTGGTGGCCGGCCTCATTGGGAACCTGTCCATCTCCCTCCCAGTCAGCAAGAAATCTTGGGGTAATCTTTGACACCTCCTTATCCATGACTTTGCAGGTCAACCGTACGGTGGCCACCTGCTGGGGGGTGTTAAAGATTCTCAGGAGGATTCTTCACTATCTCTCTCCCTCAGCACGTAAACAGGTGGCAGTGGCATTGATAGGTTCAAGGCTGGACTACTGCAATGTGCTTTATGTAGACTCCAACAAGGGGCTCATTCAGCGATTACAGGTCGTTCAAAATGCGGCTGCTCGTTTTGTCTTAGCACTTCCCAAAGCTTCATCTGCTACGATGGCCAGAAAGAGCCTTCATTGGCTCCCCATTCATCTCAGGATCTCGTTTAAGATCCTTTGTCTTGTCTATCGAGCTTTGGCAGAGGGTTCTTCTGATCCCCTTGGTGCCTTGCTGACACGTTACCAGCCTGGTAGATCTTTGAGATCTTCAGAGATGAATTTGTTGGTTGTCCCACGTGCCAAAAGGGTTCGCTGGGGAAACAGAGCTTTTTCCATTGCTGCCCCCAAACTATGGAACTTGTTACCTCTTGAGATTAAGATGCAACCCTCTCTGTCTTCTTTTAAAAAAGCGCTCAAGACCTGGTGTTTTGTCAGGGCATATCCGTAATTAGGATTATTCTCTGTTAGCTGGTATTATTTGGTTATGCGCCTTGACGCCCACCTGGGCTTAGTTGCGCGTTAAAAATTGCTTTTCATTTCATTCATTTCATTCCATTAGGAGCGAGAGGCGGATGGCAAGAACTTTCGCTAAGATCTGGTAATCGAGGTTCAGTAAGGATAGAGGGCGATAAGATTCACAGAGTGTAGTGTCCTTGCCCGGCTTAGGTAACAGCATAAGGACCGCCTCTCTTAGAGTGGAGGGCAGACAACCCGATTCAAGGGCCTCGGCATACATTTCTACTAGGCGGGGAACCAGCAGATCTTTGTAGGCCTTGTAGAAATCGGCTGAAAACCCATCCAGCCCAGGGGCCGAAGAACCCTTCATGGAGTCAATGGCTTCCTCTACGCTATCCGATGTTATGGGATCAGCCAAAAAGTCAATCATCCATTTATCTAAATATACCATTGCAATCTCATTCAGGTAATCCCCGCGGTCAGTAGCATCGTCAGTCAGTGTAGAGGTGTATAAATTAGTGTAGTAAGACAGAAAGGTATCACAGATCTCAGGCGTGGTGCGTAATACGTCTCCCGTCGGTCCTCTACGCTCCGTGATATAGGAAGAGTTGTGTGGTGGGCGGAGTAAGTGTGCTAATAACCTGCCAGGTCTTTCGCCCTCCCCGTGTTGCCTAGCCGTGTATGACCTAGTCAGGAATCGGAGCTCTCATTCTGCCTCCTCCCTAAACTCCACCATCAGTTGTAAGTGCCTGCGCTCCCTCTCCTCTGTGTGGTGTTGAAGCTGTTCCGTGTCTAGCGCCGCTATGTCGCGCTCGATACGAGAGAGGGCAGCCCGTACATCGCGCAGCATTCCAGTATGTTTAGAAATGCACACTCCCCTGATGGTCGCCTTGAATCCCTCCCAGAGGACAGCCCAGGTGTCCACCGTGCCCGTGTTTAAGTCAAAATATTCTACAATGGCCTCTCTGACTTCTTCCTTGCAAACTGGATCCAATAAAGCCTTCCCAGGGAAGCTCCACCTTCTTTCATAACCAACCTCCCGGGGGACCCGCAATCTCAGCACTATGGGAGAATGATCCGATAGCGTGCGCGGCAGTGTTAGGAGGTCCGTCACCCACCCAACCACCTCCGGGGATATCAGCCAATAGTTGATTCTGGTCCATGTGTCGTGGAACCCGGAGTAGTGAGAATAAGCCGGTGTGGCAGTGTGCAACAACGCTTCGATGTCTACGAGGGAAAAGTGTGTACAGATGTCGCGTAGGACTAGGCGTGAGCGGGGCCTCGAGTCCGGGGTAGCTGCCGTGCTGTCCCTTGACGGGTCAAAAAGCAGATTAAAATCACCGCCAATTAGTAATAGGCCAGATTCCGAGTTTAATAATTGTATCTGTAGATCATTGAAGAAAGTGGGAGTGTCAGTGTTAGAGCCATACACCCCAACAAGCGTAACCCTGTCCCCCATGAGGGTTCCCGCAATGATGACATATCTGCCCTCCTTGTCTATGACAGTGTGGGTTAGTTTAAAGGGTAGTCGCTTGTGGATGCAAATTGCCACCCCCCTGGAGTACCTGTTGTAGTGGGCAAAGAAGCGATGCGTACCCCAACTTCCTGCCACCCTTGTGGCGGCGTCAGCGGTCAAATGAGTTTCCTGCAGGAAAACAATGTCTATCCAATGCCTAGCTATGTAATTAAACACCTGCTTACACTTTCTGTCGTTGTTCAGTCCCCTAACATTCCAGGTCATCAATGACAATTCTGAGGGGTCTGATTGCAACCATAATCTGGCCATGGGAACAAGGTAAGGCTAAATGACCGATAGCATGAGCAGTTCAGTACCAGAACTGTAGTTGCGAAGACTTCAGGACACCTTCTAAAATAACAGAACCGAACAATTCCCCACCCAACCTCTTGCAAACCCCAAAGAGGAACATCCCACCCAGCGTGGAGGTAAAATGGGACATTATGAGCAGTAAAAGCGCAATTGAAACTGAAACCTCCGCAATAAAGAAAGCAAGAAATTCCCCAAGTAGAACGGCGATCGCCATAGGGGGTAGCGACGCCTCGTCATCCGGGCTATCAAACCACTTTTATGTAGCAATCAATCCAGGGAGTCTCCAGTCGCTTCACCGATTGTCCAAAACATGAGAATAGAAACATGCGCAAGAGTACAATTGTCTACGCTTTGTTGAGAGTCTCCCTGAGCCGGTGACGGTGCCGTGGAGTTGTCCGCATTTTGGGAACCTCTGGATTTATAGGTTTGACAAAATTCCCGCACTTCTGATGGGGTATCAAAGACGCGAGCCCTGCCGGCCACCTTCACTCTAAGGCTTGCAGGGTAAAGCATACCATATTTCAGGCCCAAATTTCGCAGAGTAGCTTTAACCCCAGTGTATTTCCGACGTGCCTGTTGGACCATGACGGTGAAGTCTGGGTAGAATGACTGTGAGTCGCCCTGCCATCGTATTTCCCCCTTCTCCTGGGCGGCACACAGGGCTGCATCCCGGTCCCTGAAGTTCATGATCCTGGTGATGATAGGGCGTGGCGGTAGAGCCGGCTTTGGTCGTGGACCAAGGGACCGGTGGGCCCTCTCCACCACAAATCCCGCAGTAAACTGGTCTCTTCCGAACGTCCATCCGGCCGGTTGGGGTTGATTCCGCCACACCCAAAATGCGAACGTTATTGCATCGTCCGCGCGCCTCCAGGTCCTCATTTTTTATGGCCACTTCCTTCAAAATCTTTTCAACTCTCTCAAGACGCTTTAACGTTTTAGAGCTCGCGTCTTCAACATCCGAAATGCGGGATTTGGCAACGTCCAGACGGCGATCGTGCGCCTGCACTTTAGATCCCATGTCGGCAAGTTTTTGTTCCAGTGTGTCAAATCTATTGTCCAGTGCCTTGAACCCAGCTCTCATTTCGGACATCATTGTCGTGACCAATGTAGTGGTATTGTCCTGTTGAGCAGGAGGCATCGCTTCCGACGTGGAGCCTGTGGCAGTGTCAGTGTTCAGCAGGGAGGCCTTGTCAAAACTAAGCTTACGCTGGTTAGGGTCTCTTTTTCCCCATGTTGGCCGGTGGTCCGTCTGCTGCGTGCGACAGCTAGCAAGCCAAGTGGGGGGCAAATTCTGAGGCCTTGAGCGGACGTTCTAGGCGAGCAGTGTAACGTATCAATGGCCTTGCAATGCCCTCAACGTACAGGGTACTCGCAGTGTGCAGGCCATTTCAGGCAACAAATGTCGGTTATTTAATCCGGTTCCCGGCGGTCACCAGGGCAGCCAGCGTCCAGGGGATGAGTCTAACAACCCATCGCTACTGCCCAGGCAAACGAGCCATAACTTTCCTCATACTCCGCTGGTGACAAGGCTAGTGTGTCGTCTCTAGGTACCTGAGCACCCACGGCGCTTCTGGCAGGACTCCCAGGGAAGATGGCGGATCAGGGCTGTTGATCTTCCGAGATTCAAGCCTCCGCCCCGCTCCACGCGGTAGAGAGGCACGGGGGGAACCACTAGAAGGGGGAGGCGGGCCGCCTGGCCTCGCAGCAGCTCCGGACCTCAGGGCGCCCACCCCCGCCCAGGCGTCCCCTCGCGGCACTCGGGTCTGGCCCCCTCCCGAGCTCTGCCCAAGGCAGTCACCACTCAAGCCCCCGGCTCCGGCCCACAAACCAGGCCTTAAGGCTGTTGTGTGGCCCGGAGCCTCAGAGCCAGCGCGAACAAATCCCCGGGTCGGTCCCCGAGGAGCGAGCTCAAGCCCCCTGCACCCCAAGCGGATGCCTGACTGCAGGCGATGCGCCCCCGGCACAGAACTAACCCACGATCCAGGCGCAGGGAGAGCAGTCGTCGGTGGGGTGGCGGTCCTGCTCCTCCGGCGGTGTATCCCCTCCGGGGCACCCCGAGCCCAAGTCGGATATCAAACAGCGGCAAATCGACGCGGCTGTAGGATGGAGGTGGAGAGCGGGGTTAAAGCAGCCTCAGGTCCTCAGGATGTAGTGGACAGGCCGCCCGGACGGCGGAGCTTCAGACGAAGGCGGCCATCTTAGTCGCCTCCGTGGCCACGCCCCAACGATCTCGACCTTTGTAGCGGCGGGAATCTTCTCGCACTGTCGATGATGCGCTCCGCAGCGAGCGATGCGATAACTTTTCTTTAGCAAAGTCTCTCAAGCTTAGTTTCCAGCTTCCCAACACAGGTACAACTTCCAGAGGCACCACACATGGGTCACGTACTCCAGGAAGGACAGCACTCTCTCAGTAGAGCTCTGGGGATGCTGGGGCTCCTTTTGTTCCTGGGACTTCAAAACAGGGAGCCAGCTCTACTCAGGCCCTTGGAGATTCCTTTAAGCAAGGGGACACAGCACAGCAAAGTCCTTCCCCTCTCCTTGGCAGCAAAGCAACAGCAGGGCAATCCAGAAGAGCAACAGCTGGACAATCTTCCTTCTTCAGTTTCAGCTTTCTCCATGGCAGAGGTTCCTTCTTGATTCCAGGATGATCTAATTTTCTGTTGTCAGGGGTCCTGTACTTATACCCCTAAAAGTCTTTGTTCTCTTTGTGAATGTCGGCCCTGAGCCCGGTCTGAACCAGTTCTGGGTGTTTCTTGATCACTTTGTTTTCCTGGCTTCTCCTTTCCTTTCAGAGTGAGGGGCAGGGTCCTCAGCCGCCCAGCAGGAGGTGGAGCCAGCCTTGTGGAAGGCAGGCACAGCCCTATTCAGGCCCAGGTGCTATCTCCTCCCACCACTCAAGTTGCAAATGCAGTCATTCAGCTTAGGGCTGACTCAGCCAGCCTCCTGGGGAATCCCCAGCCCTGTCACTCTCAAACCAGACAGTCAATACAGAAACAGGCCAAGGCACACAGGAAGGTCAGACAAGAGAACAGCAACTTTCTAAAAGTGCTGTTCTCAAACATAGGATTCAAAAACAACCTTTCCTAAAAGATGTGTTATTAAAATCTGAGTTCAGGGATACTAGACTCTTATGTTCTATCTTGTTCCTATGGGAAGATATGCTGGTAGCCACTGCAGCCAGCATCCCCCCATGTTAGCCTATGGAGCAAGATAGCCTTGCAGCAGTGAAAAACGAAAATGGCTGTAATTCACTACCAGAGCATGTCACCTGCACCAGTACATGCTCTACCTTTCACATACACTGCACCCTGCCAAGGGGGGTACCATGGGCCTTCTATAGGGGTGACCAATGTGCACAAAAAGGGAAGGGTTAGGCCTGGTCAGTGGGGACACTGACCAGGAGGACATGGCAGTTCACAGACTGCACACAGGCACTGCGGTGGCAGGCTTGAGACACCATTTTAGGGCTACTCGTGTGGGTGGCACAATCAGTGCTGCAGGCCCACTAGTAGCATTTGTCATCACCAGCCCTGACACACCCAGTGCACTTTACTAGGGACTTCATGGTGATACAAATATGCCAATCATGTACATCCAACCACAATAACAATTTACAAAGAGAGCATATGCACTTTAGCACTGATCAGCAGTGGTAAGGTGCTCAGAGTCCTATTGCCAACAGCCACGGTTCAGGAAAAATAAGGGAGGAAGAAGCAAAAAGTTTGGGGATGACCCTGCAAGAAGGGCCAGTTCCAACACTAACTGACTCAGGGAACATGGTAGAAATTCGAGTTTAGTATGCCTGAACTCAGAATAATAAAATACATATTTTAGTGAAGTTGGTTTCAACATTCTGTGTTTGAAAATACTACTTCTAGAAAGCAGGTATTTTCTTGTCTAACTTTCCAAGCCTGCCTCTGCTAGGTTGTGTATTCCTTGTCTGGAGTTTGTGAGTGACAGGGCTGGGGATTCCAGGAGACAGAATGAGTCAGCCCAGTGGTGAATAGAGAGATCTGCATCCAGATGGGAGGGAGGAGTTGCACTTGAACCTTGAATGGGGCTGTGCCTGTCTTCCACAATGCTGGTTCCACCTCCTTTGGTGCGGCTGATGTCTCTGCCCTGCACAGTGAAAGAAGAGAAGGAATCATGTCAACAAAGTGCTCCAGGGCCATGCTTTCCCTCCACAATGCTGGCTTCACCTCCTGTGGGGCACCTGATGTTTCTACCCTGCACTGTGAAAGGAAAGAAGGAGTCATATAAAAGGATTGTGAGGTATAAGTATTGGGACCCTGATCCCAAGAATTTAGATCACTTTTGGACTACAAGAAGAAACCTGTGCTGAGGAGAGGTACCTGAAGAAACTGAGTAGATACTATCCCTAAGCTGAAGTGCTACTTGGGGGATTGGCCTGCAGTGGTTGCCTGACTGCCAAAGAAAGGAGAAAGAACTTTGTGTCCTTTTTTTCTACTTGTGAAGGATCTCCAAGTGCTTGGAAATGAGCTTGCCTCCTGCTGAAGTCTCAGGGACAACAGACTTCACGCCCCAGGCTCCCTAGTGTTCTTTGGAAGTGCCTGCTGCTGTTTTGGGGCCTTCTGAGGGACGGCGTGTAACAAGGAGCTGGAAGCGTGACTCAACGAGGAAGGAGCATGTCGCCGTCGCTGCTGCTGCCGTCGCATCTTGAATGTCGGTGCTGTAGCTGTCGTATTGCACCGCATCAGGAGAAGTGTCTCGCAACGAAGGGGAAGCGTGTCGCTGTTGCTGCCGTATTGCACCTAATCAAGAATAGCACCTCGCATCCACAGAAAAGCGCACTGCCATCGGAGCTGCTGCCGTCGCATCTTGGATGTCGCCACTGTAGTTGTCGCATTGTGCGGAAGCCTCTAGCAACGTCGGAGAAGAGTGCCGCAGCCGAGGCTGTTGCCGTCGCATCGCTGAGCAAGGGTGTCGCTGCTGCAGTTGACGCATCGAACCGAGACTTCTCGATCATCGGAGAAGCGTGCCGCATCTGGAAGATTTCCACGTCTTAATTTCTTTGTACCGGAACTTTGCCGCATTTCCATCGCTGCAACACTTTTGTTGTGGAAGCGTCACCTATCGTAAGGTACATTGACGTAAAGTGTTGCATCTTAAGAACTGAACAGAACTAAGCTAAAACTACCGTTTTAAGTATAGTATTGTGGATTTTTGTAGTTTGTGGTCTTGTTAAGAGTCTATATAAAGAATACTTATATTTTATATAAAAACTGTGTGGTGTCCATCTGTAGTGTTGTCACTGGGTTACTGTATGCGGTCACAAATGCTTTACACACTGCCTCTGCTCGTGCCAAGCTACCAAGGGGGTGAGCAGGGGTTATTTTAGGAGTGTACCCCCTTACCCTGACTAGAGGCAAGGGTCCCAATTTGTCACAAGTACCTACCTGTGCCAGCTAAAGACCCCCAAATCTAACAGATTGGCTCTGAAAAGACCCTTTGGGGCATATTCTCAAGAACCTGTGATAACCATCGCAAAAGTAACTTAACGCAACTTCCAACACCGCAGTGTATCGCAGGAAAATGACGCTGTGTTAACCAAGCATTACCAACATGGCGGTACCATGCCATAGTCTCCAGATAATGTGTCAACTGATCACGTTAAAATCAACGCCAAGCCGCAAAATGTGAAACACAAATGTAAAAAAAGCTGCGATGAGGCCAATCGCAATACTAAAATCAGCAAAAACCAGTAACAGGCCTGCAATTCACATGCGTCATATGGGACAAATCACCATAAATGTAGAAAAAAACCTGCCAAATGCCAAACAACAGTGAAGCACAATGGATGTTGCCAGAGCAAGTACGGACTAGAGCCATAACCCCACAAGCCCCCTGGAGGACCTGCCTGGAACCTCCGGGTCAGGGAAGGTCATTGAGAAGAAGAACCTGATAACGGAGGTGGTCGAACACCATCAACAACTGTTCGTCACCTCCACTGTGTCATTGGCAGCCAAAACTGGACTATGGCAGTCCATTGTGGACAAGGTGAATGCAGCGGGAGTGCTGAAGAGGACAATGGAAGAGGTCAAGAGGCGCTGGAATGACGTCAAGCGCAAAACCAAGGTGAAACTCGCCAACAACCGGAAGGCAGAAATGCAGACTGGAGGTGGGAGTCCTCCGCCACAGGAGGAGCTGGATGATATGGAGGAAATGGTGTCCAGAGTCATCAGTGGGAAGATGGTGACTGGAGTCGGGGGACGAACACTGCTCAACATGACCGGACACAACATTAACAGGGTGAGTAACGACCAGGGACAAGGGGGACAGGGGAGATGGCCACAATGGAGCACATGCACAATTGAACTGAGCACATCTGCGGAAAAACCATGCCCCAGACCCCAACTCCCACCAAAAGACCAATGTACCCAAGTATGCAATGGATATATGACGGTACCACGCGTACTTTTACAACGCGTACCGTTACAACGCTACTTTTACCACGCAAGTCGTTACAACGACTTGCGTGGAGGGGCGCTGGATAGTACATTTTTTAATTTACTATTCCAACTCCAGTCCTCGTGGACTCTAGGGAAGGAGTTGGATAGTAAATTAAACTATTTACTATCCTGGAGCGCCCTCCAGCGCAAGTCGTTGTAACGACTTGCGTGGTAAAAGTAGCGTGGTAACAGCACCGCATTGTAAAAAATGTGTGCTAACCGCTGTATACCGTATGCAACATCTCAGCACTGTATAAGCACGGAAGGCAAAGGCAACTCGCAGAAAAAGGATAAGGGGCAGCAAAACAGGCCAGCAGGGGCCACACCCCAAAATGCATACACACACACACATAACATGCAGAGCACATCAACACTGACAACAATGTGGCACAAACTGCAACACGTCCACAACAGAACACAGGACACAAGTGGTGCCGAATGGGTGTAGACACTGGCCAATAACAAGTGGCATTGCAGGGAAATGTGAGTTGACAATGTACAAGTACAAACACACACATGTCTGCTGTCGAAATGTCCACTGTCCCCCATCAAATAGGCAGCTCCTCCCAAACAGCCATGATGCACAGTCATGAAGTCTGTATGTAAACATGTACAATGCAACAACACACATGTGAACACATTGTTAAGCTGCATCTCCCCTTCACATTGCAAAGGGACAATCAACATCTCCTGCAGAGCATTCCGACTCTCTCTTTACTGGTGATGAAGAGGACTACTACAGCTTCGACTCTGACGCCCTCTAAGAGTTCATTAGCAGCCTCCGCAGCCCACCTGCAGGAGTAGGGCAGCCCAGCTACAACGAGGACACCCCACCCCCTGCACAGACCACACAGTAGGCAGCTCTTTACACCACGGCTGCCTCCCGGGACCCCCACGAAGAACACATAGCCTTCTAATGCGTGTGTTGGATGGGATACCAGGAGCAGCTGACTGAACAGGTGCGGTGGGCTTCAACCGCATGGCAGACAAACTAGATGCCATACGTGGGTGTCTAAGTCCCATCAGGGACCACTCACAGTTCCAAACGGACACCCATAGTCCACTCCATGCTCTCCAACAAACCATGGCTGACATCACCAGAGTCCTGACTCAGAGACAAGAATGACTGACTAGTCAGAGTGGCTCCAGCGAGCTTTCCTAGGAGGTGGGAAACATGCGGAGGCTCATGGAGACCATGGAGCGGGCCAATGCAGAAAGAGGAGCTGCCATTGCTGCACACCAGCGAATGGTAGCTGGGTTCCTCAATGACCTCAAAACCATCCTCATGTCGTTGCTGCCACAAGGTCTGGTGCTGATGCATGCTGCTGCTACCACTACATCCACATCTCCGTCCCCTGAAGTGTGAGTGCCACACAGTGCGACAGACATTCCACCTTCGGGCCCCTGAGGTGTCACTGCCACACAGTGCTGGAGAACCACCCACATGTGAGGCACATGGAACAGCAGATGACGAAGATGCAGATAAAACCCCCTTCGTGGTAAGAAGGACACAGTAGCATTCATCCCAGCCATCTTGCCAGTTTCAGCTTGGTTCTGCCCTCTGCATCATCACCTTCAACTGTCCCCCGAGGCACTCTGCGACATTCACCTTGGACCTCGTAATGGACTGCCATATTCTGTTTGATCGCCAATGACACAGCAAACAGACTGTGGACTGAACTCTTCCTCTTCCTTTAGATTTGTCATTCCCTGAAGGACTCTGGCTGGCGCTCCAGGGGTCAGCATTGTAAAGTGGGATTTGCATGGCCCTGTACTGCTCCAGATGCAACATTCCACTGAATGTGCATTAAACATTCCGAATCACACAGATGTGTTGTGTCTATGGTCTTTCATGTGTGGTAGTGTTGATGCATATAGGGTCAGTGAATTCCCCCTACGTCCATGTGTCACATGTTGTTAGACTTGGGTCACAGGGTGACGTATTGCCGAATGTTGTCTGGGTGGCTCCAACCCAACAACAGTGATACACGTATTTGTTACTTCCTTGTCCAGCTCCGTATGGAACCACACCAAGTTGTTCAAACCATTACGCTGGACTGGCATATGCCAGGCCAGCCTACTACGCTTATGCTCCAGGGGACAACAAGAACAATACATGTGCCAGAACTTCCTTGTAGTGTTCTGCTGATCACAGGTCTAGTTGTCAGCATGACACAGCCACTCCCTCACAGCTGGTATACAACAACACCACACCCATCCAGCACACGCATCACAGGACATGTGACCCTGCCAATAAAAAGGGCTGGGCGCACGTGCACGACACCATTTCCAACCTCTCTCTGGGTGTATCCGTGTGATGTGCATGTAGGCGTGGGGGCCCAGGGGCTTGCGACATCACATTCCGCAGGCCCGGAGTTGACATGATGGCATCCGGCACCACGATACCCAATCATAGAGGGTCCATGACTAGTGGGGCACAGACTTGGTGGCACCAGATACACTGCGGCCGGCACAGGCACACCGACACGGGACGGTGACTTTCGGTGCACTGAGGTAGGGGCACCTTAAGTGCTGAGTGGGTGTGCAGCCTGCGATGATGCCCTGGCACGGCGGTCCGGACAGCTCAGGTTTTGTGTGCCCTGCTGGACAGCAGTGTAGGCCTGAGCCAGCAGGCAGCACAGGCCTACCACCACCTGGTGTCGCCTCCTGGATCACAGAGTTAGTGGCACTTATGAGGCTGAACAGGTGTGCAGCCTGTGATGATGCCGGGTGCACTGGTATGTCTTCTACCATTGCGGAATCAAGACCCAGCACCAAATGTGAGACCTGGTGGTGTGCCGAGCGGGGCTACATGATGTGAAGGGTGCCATGTCTGCGAGCCCCGGGCTTGTGGCATGCAGCGGAAAGTGGTGGGCCCTCTTTTCTACACACCAGTGCCGGAAGGTGAGCAGTGAGGCCTGGTTGCTCAGTGGCGGGCATGCACCGCTGGGCAGAGGGAGGGGCTGCGGTGCAGCTCTCCTGAGTGCGCAGGGGCGGACAGGCGATGATGTTGTGTGCAATTGTATGTACTTTGCCATTCCTGTATCTGAACTCTGTTTCAGATGATGGGCCTGTCTCAGACGTGGTACCTGGTGAACTGCACTACATACCGGCACGTGGTTGGAGACACACCGGTGGCAGCAGGTGAGCACTGTGGCCTGGGTGCGTAGTGTCAGCACTCTTTCTCCCTGTCCATCTCTTCTGTTATCTGTGTCTCTCTCCCCCTCTATCTCCGTCTAGGTCTCTCCCCCCCTCTCTGTCTGTCTATCACTCTCTCTGCCTCTCTGTTCATCTATCTCTCTCTCTCCCTCTCTGTCCATCTATCTCTCTCTTCCCCTCTCTGTCCGTCTATCTCTCTCTCCCCCTCTCGCTCTCCTTCGCTCTCTCTCTGTCTCTTGATGTGTGCAGGACACACCTTCTCATCATGATTTTTGTCTTGCAGGCTGTGACCTACGCAGTGTCCCGAGGGGTGCCGCCATGTGTCTTTATTTCTGTTCTGTGTTTGTTTTAATACATTTTCATTTGTTGCTTCAAAGGTGAATGTTTGATGCTCATTTTTGTGTCGACACATGCATGTCCCCAGATGTGATTGTGCCACATCAGGCGGAATATTTGGTACATGATTCTGTGTAGTTGATGTGACATCTCTTTGTCTGGCGGGGGCCTGGGGAGGGGGTGGCCTAGGAGGGGTGAAAGTGGGTATTGTGGCCCTCTTGGGTGTCCGGGCTGTATGATCAGTGGATACATGGCATCTATTGTTCTTCAGGTGTAGCTCTGGGCTGGGCTCCCGTTTGTGGTCCGACTTTATACTAGGTCAGAGCAGGTGTTAGTTCCCTGCTGCTGACGCACCTTATTGCATGTTTTGTGATCTTATCGCTGATCTGGCTGGTCTTTGAGAATGTTTGAAGTGGTGTTGTCGCACCTTTTTGCTCAGGAATGCCTACTCTGCATCTCATTAGCGATAGTTGCGGGGGTCATCTGTGGCGATGTTTTTTGCAGTTGCTATTGCAGGTAATCAGGTGCTATGGGCTGTTAGCACCAGCTTGTGAATGGGGCAATACATTTATCACGACTTTGGCTGCGATAAAGTGCTGACAACTCTGCGATAGCTCCTTGAGAATATGCACCTTCGTGTTTATGATATATAGGTGAAAACTACACATAAGTTCTTGAGTCACGCGCTGTTGCCTTTCTCTGACAAGTGAACGGCATCATTTCTATGTATACCCTCCATGTCAAAGCGTGAGTGGTTGTTATCAATGTAGCCCATGTTGTGGTCTCTGTAGTATGCAGAAACACTTTCATTGAAAAACCAAAGGTAATGATGGATGGAGCGTTGACAATACAAGCACTCACCCCAGTCAACTGATCTGGGTTTAATCCATCACCGTTCTTTAGCCCACTCTGCCACCCCAGTTCAGACATGGCCATATGCAAATCAGTCTGAAACTGTGCCTCATGGGAACAGTCCAGCCTGAACTGCCAAGCCATGCCTTCCCTGGTCCGGAAACAAGCTACCGAGGACCGGTTTCTGGGATTTCAGCCGTCTTCAGCCCGACTTGCTTGAATCCAGTGGCAAAGTGAGCAAGGGACTCACGTCTGAGCATACCCTGCCACACTTATGGCGGCCAAAAGCGGTACAAAAGGGGGTGGTGATGGACTGAGCATCTGAATCAATCAAACACTCACACCCAGTCAAAAGATCTGGGTTTAATCCATCACCGTTCTTTAGCCCACTCTGCCACCCCAGTTCAAACATGGCTATATGCAAATCAGTCTGACCCTGTGCCTCATAGGAACAGTCCAGCCCGAACTGCCAAGCCATGTCTTCCCTGGACCGGAAACAAGCTTCCGAGGACCTGTTTCTGGCATTCCAGCCGTCTTCAGCCCGGCTTGCTTGAATCCAGTGGCAAAGTGAGGAAGGGACTCACGTCTGAGCATACCCTGCCACACTTATGGCGGCCAAAAGCGGTACAAAAGGGGGTGGTGATGGACTGAGCATCTGAATCAATCAAACACTCACACCCAGTCAAAAGATCTGGGTTTAATCCATCACCGTTCTTTAGCCCACTCTGCCACCCCAGTTCAGACATGGCTATATGCAAATCAGTCTGAACCTGTGCCTCATGGGAACAGTCCAGCCAGAACTGCCAAGCCATGTCTTCCCTGGACCGGAAACAAGCTTCCGAGGACCGGTTTCTGGCATTCCAGCCGTCTTCAGTCCGGCTTGCTTGAATCCAGTGGCAAAGTGAGCAAGGGACTCACGTCTGAGCAAACCCTGCCACACTTATGGCGGCCAAAAGCGGTACAAAAGGGGGTGGTGATGGACTGAGCATCCGAATCAATCAAACACTCACACCCAGTCAAAAGATCTGGGTTTAATCCATCACCGTTCTTTAGCCCACTCTGCCACCCCAGTTCAGACATGGCTATTTGCAAACCAGTCTGACCCTGTGCCTCATGGGAACAGTCCAGCCCGAACTGCCAAGCGATGTCTTCCCTGGACCGGAAACAAGTTTCCGAGGACCGGTTTCTGGCATTCCAGCCGTCTTCAGCCCTGCTTGCTTGAATCCAGTGGCAAAGTGAGCAAGGGACTCACGTCTGAGCATACCCTGCCACACTTATGGCGGCCAAAAGCGGTACAAAAGGGGGTGGTGATGGACTGAGCATCTGAATCAATCAAACACTCACACCCAGTCAAAATATCTGGGTTTGATCCATCACCGTTCTTTAGCCCACTCTGCCACTCCAGTTCAGACATGGCTATATGCAAATCAGTCTGACCCTGTGCCTCATGGGAACAGTCCCGCCCGAACTGCCAAGCCATGTCTTCCCTGGACCGGAAACAAGCTTCCGAGGACCGTTTTCTCGCATTCCAGCCGTCTTCAGCCCGGCTTGCTTGAATCCAGTGGCAAAGTGAGCAAGGAACTCACGTCTGAGCATACCTTGCCACACTTATGGCGGCCAAAAGCGGTACAAAAGAGGTGGTGATGGACTGAGCATCTGAATCAATCAAACACTCACACCCAGTCAAAAGATATGGGTTTAATCCATCACCGTTCTTTAGCCCACTCTGCCACCCCAGTTCAGACATGGCTATATGCAAATCAGTCTGACCCTGTGCCTCATGGGAACAGTCCAGCCCGAACTGCCAAGCCATGTCTTCCCTGGACCGGAAACAAGCTTCCGAGGACCGGTTTCTGGCATTCCAGCTGTCCTCAGCCCGGCTTGCTTGAATCCAGTGGCAAAGTGAGCAAGGGACTCACGTCTGAGCATACCCTGCCACACTTATGGCGGCCAAAAGCGGTACAAAAGGGGGTGGTGATGGACTGAGCATCTGAATCAATCAAACACTCACACCCAGTCAAAAGATCTGGGTTTAATCCATCACCGCTCTTTAGCCCACTCTGCCACCCCAGTTCAGACATGGCCATATGCAAATTAGTATAACCCTCTGCCTCATGGGAACAGTGCAGCCCGGATTGCCAAGCCATGTCTTCCCTGGACCGGAAACAAGCTTCCCAGAACCGGTTTCTGGCATTCCAGCCGTCTTCAGCCCGGCTTGCTTGAATCCAGTGGCAAAGTGAGCAAGGAACTCACGTCTGAGCAAACCCTGCCACACTTATGGCGCCCAAAAGCGGTACAAAAGGGGTTGGTGATGGACTGAGCATCTGAATCAATCAAACACTCACACCCAGTCAAAAGATCTGGGTTTAATCCATCACCGTTCTTTAGCCCACTCTGCCACCCCAGTTCAGACATGGCTATATGCAAATCCGTCTGACCCAATGCCTCATGGGAACATTCCAGCCCGAACTGCCAAGCCATGTCTTCCCTGGACCGGAAACAAGCTTCCGAGGACCGGTTTCTGGCATTCCAGCCGTCTTCAGCCCTGCTTGCTTGAATCCAGTGGCAAAGTGAGCAAGGGACTCACGTCTGAGCATACCCTGCCACACTTATGGCGGCCAAAAGCGGTACAAAAGGGGGTGGTGATGGACAGAGCATCTGAATCAATCAAACACTCACACCCAGTGAAAAGATCTGGGTTTAATCCATCACCGTTCTTTAGCCCACTCTGTCTCCCCAGTTCAGACATGGCTATATGCAAATCAGTCTGACCCTGTGCCTCATGGGAACAGTCAGCCCGAACTGCAAAGCCATGTCTTCCCTGGACCGGAAACAAGCTTCTGAGGACCGGTTTCTGGCATTCCAGCTGTCTTCAGCCCGGCTTGCTTGAATCCAGTGGCAAAGTGAGCAAGGGACTCACGTCTGAGCATACCCTGCCACACTTATGGCGGCCAAAAGCGGTACAAAAGGGGGTGGTGATGGACTGAGCATCTGAATCAATCAAACACTCACACCCAGTCAAAAGATCTGGGTTTAATCGATCACCGTTCTTTAGCCCACTCTGCCACCCCAGTTCAAACATGGCTATATGCAAATCAGTCTGACCCTGTGCTTCATGGGAACAGTCCAGCCCGAACTGCCAAGCCATGTCTTCCCTGGACCGGAACAAGCTTCCGAGGACCGGTTTCTGGCATTCCTGCCGTCTTCAGCCCGGCTTGCTTGAATCCAGTGGCAAAGTGAGCAAGGGACTCACGTCTGAGCATACCCTGCCACACTTATGGCGGCCAAAAGCGGTACAAAAGGGGGTGGTGATGGACTGAGCATCTGAATCAATCAAACACTCACACCCAGTCTAAAGATCTGAGTTTAATCCATCACCGCTCTTTAGCCCACTCTGCCACCCCAGTTCAGATATGGCTATATAATCAAATCAGTCTGACCCTGTGCCTCATGGGAACAGTCCAGCCCGAATTGCCAAGCCATGTCTTCCCTGGACCGGAAACAAGCTTCCGAGGACCGGTTTCTGGCATTCCAGCCGTCTTCAGCCCGGTTGCTTGAATCCAGTGGCAAAGTGAGCAAGGGACTCACGTCTGAGCATACCCTGCCACACTTATGGCGGCCAAAAGCGGTACAAAAGGGGGTGGTGATGGACTGAGCATCTGAATCAATCAAACACTCACAGCCAGTCAAAAGATCTGGGTTAATACATCACCGTTCTTTAGCCTACTCTGCCACCCCAGTTCAGACATGGCTATATGCAAATCAGTCTGACGCTATGCATCATGGGAACAGTCCAGCCCGAACTGCCAAGCCATGTCTTCCCTGGACCGGAAACAAGCTTCCGAGGACCGGTTTCTGGCATTCCAGCCTTCTTCAGCCCGGCTTGCTTGAATCCAGTGGCAAAGTGAGCAAGGGACTCATGTCTGAGCATACCCTGCCACACTTATGGCGGCCAAAAGCGGTACAAAAGGGGGTGGTGATGGACTGAGCATCTGAATCAATCAAACACTCACACCCAGTCAAAAGATCTGGGTTTAATACATCACTGTTCTTTAGCCTACTCTGCCACCCCAGTTCAGACATGGCTATATGCAAATCAGTCTGACGCTATGCCTCATGGGAACAGTCCAGCCCGAACTGCCAAGCCATGCCTTCCCTGGACCGGAAACAAGCTACCGAGGACCGGTTTCTGGGATTTCAGCCGTCTTCAGCCCGACTTGCTTGAATCCAGTGGCAAAGTGAGCAAGGGACTCACGTCTGAGCATACCCTGCCACACTTATGGCGGCCAAAAGCGGTACAAAAGGGGGTGGTGATGGACTGTGCATCCGAATCAATCAAACACTCACACCCAGTCAAAAGATCTGGGTTTAATCCATCACCGTTCTTTAGCCCACTCTGCCACCCCAGTTCAAACATGGCTATATGCAAACCAGTCTGACCCTGTGCCTCATGGGAACAGTCCAGCCCGAACTGCCAAGCCATGTCTTCCCTGGACCGGAAACAAGCTTCCGAGGACCGGTTTCTGGCATTCCAGCCGTCTTCAGCCCGGCTTGCTTGAATCCAGTGGCAAAGTGAGCAAGGGACTCACGTCTGAGCATACCCTGCCACACTTATGGCGGCCAAAAGCGGTACAAAAGGGGGTGGTGATGGACTGAGCATCTGAATCAATCAAACACTCACACCCAGTCAAAAGATCTGGGATTAATCCATCACCGTTCTTTAGCCCACTCTGCCACTCCAGTTCAGACATGGCTATATGCAAATCAGTCTGACCCTGTGCCTCATTTGAACAGTCCAGCCCGAACTGCCAAGCCATTTCTTCCCTGGACCGGAAACAAGCTTCTGAGGACCGGTTTCTCGCATTCCAGCCGTCTTCAGCCCGGCTTGCTTGAATCCAGTGGCAATGTGAGGAAGGGACTCACGTCTGAGCATACCCTGCCACACTTATGGCGGCCAAAAGCGGTACAAAAGAGGTGGTGATGGACTGAGCATCTGAATCAATCAAACACTCACACCCAGTCAAAAGATCTGGGTTTAATCCATCACCGTTCTTTAGCCCACTCTGCCACTCCAGTTCAGACATGGCTATATGCAAATCAGTCTGACCCTGTGCCTCATGGGAACAGTCCAGCCCGAACTGCCAAGCCATGTCTTCCATGGACCGGAAACAAGCTTCCGAGGACCGGTTTCTAGCATTCTAGCTGTCTTCAGCCCAGTTTGCTTGAATCCAGTGGCAAAGTGAGCAAGGGACTCATGTCTGAGCATACCCTGCCACACTTATGGCGGCCAAAAGCGGTACAAAAGGGGGTGGTGATGGACTGAGCATCTGAATCAATCAAACACTCCCACCCAGTCAAAAAATCTGGGTTTAATCCATCACCGCTCTTTAGCCCACTCTGCCACCCCAGTTCAGACATGGCTAGATGCAAATCAGTATAACCCTCTGCCTCATGGGAACAGTCCAGCCCGGATTGCCAAGCCATGTCTTCCCTGGACCGGAAACAAGCTTCCGAGGACCGGTTTCTGGCATTCCAGCCGTCTTCAGCCCGGCTTGCTTGAATCCAGTGGCAAAGTGAGCAAGGGACTCACGTCTGAGCAAACCCTGCCACACTTATGGCGGCCAAAAGCGGTACAAAAGGGGTTGGTGATGGACTGAGCATCTGAATCAATCAAACACTCACACCCAGTCAAAAGATCTGGGTTTAATCCATCACCGTTCTTTAGCCCACTCTGCCACCCCAGTTCAGACATGGCTATATGCAAATCAGTCTGACCCAATGCCTCATGGGAACATTCCAGCCCGAACTGCCAAGCCATGTCTTCCCTGGACCGGAAACAAGCTTCCGAGGACCGGTTTCTGGCATTCCAGCCGTCTTCAGCCCTGCTTGCTTGAATCCAGTGGCAAAGTGAGCAAGGGACTCACGTCTGAGCATACCCATGCCACACTTATGACGGCCAAAAGCGGTACAAAAGGGGGTGGTGATGGACTGAGCATCTGAATCAATCAAACACTCACACCCAGTGAAAAGATCTGGGTTTAATCCATCACCGTTCTTTAGCCCACTCTGCCACTCCAGTTCAAGACATGGCTATATGCAAATTAGTCTGACCCTGTGCCTCATGGGAACAGTCCAGCCCGAACTGCCAAGCCATGTCTTCCCTGGACCGGAAACAAGCTTCCGAGGACCGGTTTCTGGCTTTCCAGCCGTCTTCAGCCAGGCTTGCTTGAATCCAGTGGCAAAGTGAGCAAGGGACTCATGTCTGAGCATACCCTGCCAAACTTATGGCGGCCAAAAGCGGTACAAAAGGTGGTAGTGATGGACTGAGCATCTGAATCAATCAAACACTCACACCCAGTCAAAAGATCTGGGTTTAATCGATCACCGTTCTTTAGCCCACTCTGCCACCCCAGTTCAGACATGGCTATATGCAAATCAGTCTGACCCTGTGCTTCATGGGAACAGTCCAGCCTGATCTGCCAAGCCATGTCTTCCCTGGACCGGAACAAGCTTCCGAGGACCGGTTTCTGGCATTCCTGCCGTCTTCAGCCCGGCTTGCTTGAATCCAGTGGCAAAGTGAGCAAGGGACTCACGTCTGAGCATACCCTGCCACACCTATGGCGGCCAAAAGCGGTACAAAAGGGGGTGGTGATGGACTGAGCATCTGAATCAATCAAACACTCACACCCAGTCAAAAGATCTGGGTTTAATCCATCACCGCTCTTTAGCCCACTCTGCCACCCCAGTTCAGATATGGCTATATGCAAATCAGTCTGACCCTGTGCCTCATGGGAACAGTCCAGCCCAAATTGCCAAGCCATGTCTTCCCTGGACCGGAAACAAGCTTCAGAGGACCGGTTTCTGGCATTCCAGCCGTCTTCAGCCCGGCTTGCTTGAATCCAGTGGCAAAGTGAGCAAGGGACTCACGTCTGAGCATACCCTGTGTGAGAAGTTGGCCTGGTATATAATGCTCACTAGTTCTAGTGATCACTTTGTACCATGCCAAGCAACCCTTATGATGATGGTTGTAATTCAACCTTGTAGACCAGTTATCCTAGTGGTAACGTGGACAAAGCAGTCTTAGGCTAAACTCTGAAAGGCATGTGAAGCCAGCTGTTATACCATACACAACCCCCTTGAATACCAAATGAAAGGGACACCACACAGATATATATTGAAAATATATATTGATTTATTAACTATAAAATCCCCTGGACTCTTTATGAGCACAGAAGCACAAGCGTTAAATCACAAGACAGTTTAAAATACACAAAAGTTGCACAATATGGATGAGCCCTAGGGGCCACCTAAACCATATACTAAGAAAGTGGTATAAGAGATACCAATAGGAAAGTGAAGAGGCCTAGGGACTTGGGAATCGCTGGAGCTATTCGAGACTGGAAATAACTAAGTCGGGAAAGGCCCACGGGACTCGGGTGCAGTGTTCAAAGTGCACGCACTTTTCAATACAAAGTCTATGGTGCGTAAAAAGCACAAAGTTAGAAAGTTAGGAACCTTCCGAGTGACCTACGGAGCTGAAACTTAAAACACAGGCCCTTGGGATGTGTACCAGTGCAGGAGCACCGGCGGAGCTGAGTTACCTCACCCACAGGAAGCGGGTGCACAGGGTCGAAGTAGTGTCGGGTTTCGTCACGCTGGTCGATGGTGCTTGGAGCTGAAGATGCTGCAGGCGGCTCGATGAGAAGAGTTCCGGTGGATCCAAGGGTGGATCTGAAGATGTGAAGACCTGAAAGCAGAGGGGACAGTGTTCAAAGTCACTAGCCAGTGACTACTGTGGAACCAGATTGGAACCAGGCGATGTCGGGTGCAAACAGGCGTTGTCGGGTAGCTTCTTTCTGCAGCCACGTGGATACCCGGGGTCGAGGACGTCCAGGAGTCGGTCACGAGCTGTCCCACGCAGGCTTCTCGCTGTTGGCGGTGTCGGCCCCTCGATCGGAGCAAACAGGCCTTGGCAAAGGCAAGCCAGGCAGAAGTTGAAAGATGCTTAACACTCGGACCAGCAAGGTCAGAGCGAGTGCTCCTTTTTACAGGAGCTTGGGTAGGTCTGGAGCAACCAGACCTGCTGTGTAAATCTTCGGGTTCGTCGCCAAGATGGCCGCTGACCACGTGGCTAGTGGCCGGGATGGCGCGTCGAGTGGCACAATGCAAAAGGGCCCCACGCAGATCGTGGAGATGCTGGAGGGCTGATCTTCGGTGCAAGGGCTGCTCGGTGGTGGGGGTTCTCAATCCCCAAAGCACAACGTCGAGGGTGCCTCAGAAGCTGCGCAGTCAGCTGTTCGAGTGTCTTCCAAGAGGTCCGGTCCCACGTCACTCGGTGCCTCCACGGGTCCCTTCTTTGCAGAGACTGTGGATCGGGCTCTGAGAGGTCTGGGAGTCTGGTTCTTGTCGGGCTCTGGGCTCGGTCTCCGGCGGGAGGCGGCGGCAAAGCAGACGTCGGGTCGCTGGTTGGTACCTGTGTTCACAGGGTGGCCACTCCTAGGCCACAAGGGAGATTCTCTTCAGTCTTCTGTGCAGCAGAATGTCGAAGTCCAGTCTTCTTCTTTGTTTAAAGTTGATTTCAGGATGATCTGCTGTGCAATGGCACTGCTCCCCCTCTTATTCCCAATCTAGGGGGTGGATCACCTACTAGGTCCCTCCTCTGGGAGGAACCAGGAAGGGGGGCGGTTACACCCCCTTTCGTTTGTCCAGCTCCGCGCCAGGACTGGGGCTGGAAGGCCCCAGAACCGGTTTGGACTGGCCTATGCACGGGGACACCTTGTGTGCCCCGGGCATGTCTGATTCTATTCAGCCTTGTCCTACCCAATACACAAAATCCTGTCTGGGGTGGTGCTCGCACCTCCCAAGGCAGGAAACCCTTTGTCCAGGCCACCATCTGCCGAGTTTCGGTCAGCAGCAGGAGGCCAGACTTGTGTCTGTGGTGGCAGCGTCCATTTTGTGAAGCTGAGGCTCTGTTTAACTTTAACCGGGGTTAAGGCTACACACATGTCGTGTCCCTCTAGAAGGGTGGAATGCTATCCCCGTCGCCAGAATTGGCGAGGGGATAGTATTCCAATTCGTATGACACCTTACTCGACATGTTTTGATAAAGCCAAACCAAAGATAGCATTTAACCGCGAGGATCATAATGCACTTAAGAGTATATGGTATGGCAATATCCCGGAACAGCTTAGGGAGTTGTTCCCGACAGCTGCAGACAGGCTCAGCTCATGCTAGAGCACCATCTCACATATTTCCAAGCACTCTGCCTCCAGGATTGATGAGGCCTTCCATAGGAGTGGCTGATAGGAACATATGTGTCCAGTTTAGGGTTAGGCACAGACATACTGTACCTAAGTAAGAGGTGATTACACCAACTTACCCCAGCTGAGTGATCAGCCAGTTGTGTCAAATATGGAGGCCAGGCCAGGGGTGGCACAATACATGCTGCAGCCCCTGGTAGGCCTTGGCTACACCTATGCCCTGGGTACCTATGGTACACTGTTACAGGGGCCTATAAGGTGAACCAATTCCAATTGTGTTATGCACCTAAGGTACATGGAGTCCATTTTAAGGAGAGAGCAATCAGCCTGGGGCCCTGAATAGCAGGATCCCAGGCCAACTAAGTCAAAAACCAGCTAAACACCAGGCAAAAAGTTTGGGGGTAACCATAGTCAGATATCCACCTTCCTACATAACCCCCCCCCCCCAAACGAAAGGAGATAAGGCTATCCTTGACCAGGTAAGCCTATATTGCCTAAGTGGCCATATAAGGAAGTACCAGCTCTGGCTTGGTAACCCCCTGTCTCATGGTCCACTAAGCAATCCCTCACCCTAAGGGTATCTGAGGGTCTCCACCATAGGGAATCTCCACCTGTGGTGTGTCTTTGCAAAGTCAAAGGCTGGTGTTGAGATGGAGTACTGAAGTGAGTTTCCTCTGTATGGCTCAGCTTCCTCCAATCACTCTCCACCATGTGTGCCTTTCTTTCTCTGACTGAGTTGCACTGTGCTCTCAGGGTCAACCTCTGGCTGCCTAAAGCTGGAGGCTGAGTCCCTCTGTTTGGCTTACTGGAGGGACAGTTCAGGTTTGGGCCCTTAGGGTCCCAGGTTTGGCTGTGCCCAACAATATCCATCTGGGGGAGGTCCCTAACTACTTTTAAGGGGGATCCCTCAGGAGTTTTTAAAGTTTGCACCTCACTAGGGCTACTAGTTTCGGTGCCCCTAATCTGTTGATGGGGGTGCTTTATTTGACAGGGGGCCCTTTGGGTCTCACTGTCCTTCTTGTCCTCTGCAGCCCTGGGCTGAGTAAGGCAAGGTAGAGAGGGGCAGGTTACCTGCTCCAGACTGGGTCCCTCCTGAGAAGGGTCCACTGCCCTCAGAGGCTCTGTCAGGCCAGGCCTAACAACCTCTGGGACAGTTCCTTCATCAGGGGTAAGATCAGTTCCCTGAGGAGGCTGATCCTTTCCTAAAGTCTGGTGGGAGGGAGATTTCTCTTCCTCCTCAATGCTCTCTGTTTGGGTGGAGTGATCCATCATTTCAGGCTTCACTACCCATGTATCAGTTTGAGTTTGGGCTGTGGCCATCACAGCCCCACCAACCTTTTCAGGAGGAGACTCAGTTTGGGTATGGGCTGTTACTAGTACAGCCCTGCTACTCTTTTCGGGAGGGAGGTTATCTAAAGATGGGGCTGAGGTTTGCTCAGCCCTCCCAACCTTTTCAGGAAGGACATCTTGGATTGGGGCTGTAGCCATCACAGCCCCACTAACCTTTCCATGGAGATTTACCATTCTAGAATGGGTTTGCTGTTCAACCTCAGCCCAGGCTGAGATTTCCAAATCATTACCCAGTAGGCAATCTACAGGCAAGTTTGCTGACACTACCACTCTCTTTGGGCCAGTGACACCTCCCCAGCTAAGATTGACTACTGCCATGGGATGATTGGTTTCTATGCCATCAATGTTTGTCACCTGATATCTGGCCTCAGGTAAAAGTTGCCTTGAGGGGACTAGACATTCAGCCACCATGGTGATGCTAGCCCCTGTGTCTCTGAAGGCCTCAACTTTCAAGCCATTGATGAGGGGCTCCTGTCTATACTTGCTCAAAGTGTTTGGGCAAGCAGTGAAATTGGCAAACCCCATGCCAGTCTCATAGACAAGAGTATCTGAGTTAGGGGACCTGGATAGGCCAGAGTCCGCCTGTCCTCCAAAAGTAAACCCACCCAAATTCTTGGGGGTGCTCCCACCACCTGGGGGACCACTGCTAACAGTGACAGGGGGTGTTGGAGCCTTACCTGGAGGTATATTCTCTTTATTGCCATTCTTGGGACAACAGCTATCTGTTTTGTAATGCCCAACCTGTTTACAGGTATGACAATAAGGCTTTTTCTGGGTTGTAGAAGTGTCTTGGGACCCACCCCCATTCTTGGAGTTTTGGGGCCCTGGGGAAGTCTTTTCCTTACTTTTATCCCCACCCTTCTCTTGAGGCTTGGTAGTCTCTTTCTTTTGGTCACCACCCTGGTTCTTAGGCCTGATCCTGGTTCTGACCCATTTGTCTGCCCTCCTACCCAATTCTTGTGGGGAGGTCAGATCAGAGTCAACCAGGTGCTGATGTAGAAGCTGATTTTGACAATTACTTAAGATTTGCTCTCTCATAATTAAATTATACAATCCTGTATAGTCAGTAACCTTACTTCCCAGCAACCAGCCCTCCAGAGCCTTAGTGGCACACTCAACAAATTCAGACCAGTCCTGAGTCTGTGTCTTCTGGGTATCTCTGAACATTAACCTGTACTGTTCAGTGGTTAAGCCTAACCCATCAATCAGAGCACTCTTCAGGACCATGTAGTTTCTAGAATCCTCATCACTAACTGTGAGGAGTCTGTCTCTGCCTCTACCTTCAAAGGAGAGCCACAAGATTGCTGCCCACTGCTCCTGAGGGATCTGCTGTACCATGCAGGCTCTCTCAAGTGCAGTCATCCATTTGTGGATATCATCCCCAGCTTTGTAGGGGGGCACAATCTTACTCAGGTTTCTTGTATCAAAGGACCTGTCTTTATCCTTCTGGATATTGCTGCCACCAGTGGATCCTAATCCACTCTCTCTAGGCTGTCTTGCTCTAGCAAGTTTCTCTTGGGCCAGGGCAATTTCTAACTCTTGTCTCTGGACTCTCAATTCAGCCTCTCTAATTTGAGATTCTCTCAATTTGGTCTCATGTTCCCTTCTCTGAGGGCTAGTCATCCTTCTTCTGGAGTGACCATGAGAACCTCTAGAAGCATGGGAGTTGTCAGAGTCACCTGAGTGAGTCCTTCTCCTCCTAAGCTCCTGGTTAAGTCCACCTGGGGGTCTGAATGGGTTGTTACCTGATTCATTCCCAAGTAAGCTTAAGTTAGCCTGGTTCAGTCTACTGACCAGCACCTGACTATTTCTGTCATCATCTGACTCACTGCTTTCCACCTCCTCCTCTTCCTCTTCCTCTACATCTACCTGAGGAGCTCCAGTGGTGGGGGCTTCCTCATCTACCAGGATGATAGGGGCAGGGGTGTCTACAGTGTCATCCTCTGAAGGATGGCCTCCTTCAGCCTCCCCTGTGGGGTTTGCCTTAGAGGGCTTTAGAGTCTCAGACTGGTCTAAGAGCTCTCTTAGGTGGTCTGTAGTAGGGGAAGGCCCTGTCTTCAGACCCCTTAAGACACAAAGCTGTCTTAATTCTTTAAAGGAAAAAATAGAAAATTTGGATGGTGCCCTTGGAGGGTCACTCTCAACAGGAGTAAGTCCACTGGACCCCTCTGCTCCAGACATTGCTCTAGTGTGGTGGATGTGTTGCAATCTACCTACACTGGTGTTTACCTACTAAACCTATCTAGTAGTTGTAGCTAGGGTGTGCTACTCCCTTTGCTCTACAACAACTAAGTTCAGTAGAACTTATGTATACTAGTCTTGTTTTATATGTACCTAGTATGTACCTGTATGATCTTTCAAATGATAATCTCAAAGATTGTAATGGTAAAACAACAGCAAGCTCAGATCCCAATCCGCTGCTCACCAATGTGAGAAGTTGGCCTGGTATATAATGCTCACTAGTTCTAGTGATCACTTTGTACCATGCCAAGCAACCCTTATGATGATGGTTGTAATTCAACCTTGTAGACCAGTTATCCTAGTGGTAACGTGGACAAAGCAGTCTTAGGCTAAACTCTGAAAGGCATGTGAAGCCAGCTGTTATACCATACACAACCCCCTTGAATACCAAATGAAAGGGACACCACACAGATATATATTGAAAATATATATTGATTTATTAACTATAAAATCCCCTGGACTCTTTATGAGCACAGAAGCACAAGCGTTAAATCACAAGACAGTTTAAAATACACAAAAGTTGCACAATATGGATGAGCCCTAGGGGCCACCTAAACCATATACTAAGAAAGTGGTATAAGAGATACCAATAGGAAAGTGAAGAGGCCTAGGGCCTTGGGAATCGCTGGAGCTATTCGAGACTGGAAATAACTAAGTCGGGAAAGGCCCACGGGACTCGGGTGCAGTGTTCAAAGTGCACGCACTTTTCAATACAAAGTCTATGGTGCGTAAAAAGCACAAAGTTAGAAAGTTAGGAACCTTCCGAGTGACCTACGGAGCTGAAACTTAAAACACAGGCCCTTGGGATGTGTACCAGTGCAGGAGCACCGGCGGAGCTGAGTTACCTCACCCACAGGAAGCGGGTGCACAGGGTCGAAGTAGTGTCGGGTTTCGTCACGCTGGTCGATGGTGCTTGGAGCTGAAGATGCTGCAGGCGGCTCGATGAGAAGAGTTCCGGTGGATCCAAGGGTGGATCTGAAGATGTGAAGACCTGAAAGCAGAGGGGACAGTGTTCAAAGTCACTAGCCAGTGACTACCGTGGAACCAGATTGGAACCAGGCGATGTCGGGTGCAAACAGGCGTTGTCGGGTAGCTTCTTTCTGCAGCCACGTGGATACCCGGGGTCGAGGACGTCCAGGAGTCGGTCACGAGCTGTCCCACGCAGGCTTCTCGCTGTTGGCGGTGTCGGCCCCTCGATCAGAGCAAACAGGCCTTGGCAAAGGCAAGCCAGGCAGAAGTTGAAAGATGCTTAACACTCGGACCAGCAAGGTCAGAGCGAGTGCTCCTTTTTACAGGAGCTTGGGTAGGTCTGGAGCAACCAGACCTGCTGTGTAAATCTTCGGGTTCGTCGCCAAGATGGCCGCTGACCACGTGGCTAGTGGCCGGGATGGCGCGTCGAGTGGCACAATGCAAAAGGGCCCCACGCAGATCGTGGAGATGCTGGAGGGCTGATCTTCGGTGCAAGGGCTGCTCGGTGGTGGGGGTTCTCAATCCCCAAAGCACAACGTCGAGGGTGCCTCAGAAGCTGCGCAGTCAGCTGTTCGAGTGTCTTCCAAGAGGTCCGGTCCCACGTCACTCGGTGCCTCCACGGGTCCCTTCTTTGCAGGGACTGTGGATCGGGCTCTGAGAGGTCTGGGAGTCTGGTTCTTGTTGGGCTCTGGGCTCGGTCTCCGGCGGGAGGCGGCGGCAAAGCAGACGTCGGGTCGCTGGTTGGTACCTGTGTTCACAGGGTGGCCACTCCTAGGCCACAAGGGAGATTCTCTTCAGTCTTCTGTGCAGCAGAATGTTTAATCGATCACCGTTCTTTAGCCCACTCTGCCACCCCAGTTCAGACATGGCTATATGCAAATCAGTCTGACCCTGTGCTTCATGGGAACAGTCCAGCCCGAACTGCCAAGCCATGTCTTCCCTGGACCGGAACAAGCTTCCGAGGACCGGTTTCTGGCATTCCTGCCGTCTTCAGCCCGGCTTGCTTGAATCCAGTGGCAAAGTGAGCAAGGGACTCACGTCTGAGCATACCCTGCCACACCTATGGCGGCCAAAAGCGGTACAAAAGGGGGTGGTGATGGACTGAGCATCTCAATCAATCAAACACTCTCACCCAGTCAAAAGATCTGGGTTTAATCCATCACCGCTCTTTAGCCCACTCTGCCACCCCAGTTAAGATATGGCTATATGCAAATCAGTCTGCCCTGTGCCTCATCGGAACAGTCCAGCCCGAATTGCCAAGCCATGTCTTCCCTGGACCGGAAACAAGCTTCCGAGGACCGGTTTCTGGCATTCCAGCCTTCTTCAGCCGGCTTGCTTGAATCCAGTGGCAAAGTGAGCAAGGGACTCATGTCTGAGCATACCCTGCCACACTTATGGCGGCCAAAACCGGTACAAAAGGGGGTGGTGATGGACTGAGCATCTGAATCAATCAAACACTCATATCCAGTCAAAAGATCTGGGTTTAATCCATCACCGTTCTTAAGCCCACTCTGCCACCCCAGTTCAGACATGGCTATATGCAAATCAGTCTGACGCTATGCCTCATGGGAACAGTCCAGCCCGAACTGCCAAGCCATGTCTTCCCTGGACCGGAAACAAGCTTCCGAGGACCGGTTTCTGGCATTCCAGCCTTCTTCAGCCCGGCTTGCTTGAATCCAGTGGCAAAGTGAGCAAGGGACTCATGTCTGAGCATACCCTGCCACACTTATGGCGGCCAAAAGCGGTACAAAAGGGGGTGGTGATGGACTGAGCATCTGAATCAATCAAACACTCATATCCAGTCAAAAGATCTGGGTTTAATCCATCACCGTTCTTAAGCCCACTCTGCCACCCCAGTTCAGACATGGCCATATGCAAATCAGTCTGACCCAATGCCTCATGGGAACATTCCAGCCCGAAAAGCCAAGCCATGTCTTCCCTGGACCGGAAACAAGCTTCCGAGGACCGGTTTCTGGCATTCCAGCTGTCTTCAGCCCTGCTTGCTTGAATCCAGTGGCAAAGTGAGCAAGGGACTCACGTCTGAGCATACCCTGCCACACTTATGGCGGCCAAAAGCGGTACAAAAGGGGGTGGTGATGGACTGAGCATCTGAATCAATCAAACACTCACACCCAGTGAAAAGATCTGGGTTTAATACATCACCGTTCTTTAGCCCACTCTGCCACTCCAGTTCAAGACATGGCTATATGCAAATTAGTCTGACCCTGTGCCTCATGGGAACAGTCCAGCCCGAACTGCCAAGCCATGTCTTCCCTGGACCGGAAACAAGCTTCCGAGGACCGGTTTCTGGCTTTCCAGCCGTCTTCAGCCAGGCTTGCTTGAATCCAGTGGCAAAGTGAGCAAGGGACTCATGTCTGAGCATACCCTGCCACACTTATGGCGGCCAAAAGCGGTACAAAAGGTGGTGGTGATGGACTGAGCATCTGAATCAATCAAACACTCACACCCAGTCAAAAGATCTGGGTTTAATCGATCACCGTTCTTTAGCCCACTCTGCCACCCCAGTTCAGACATGGCTATATGCAAATCAGTCTGACCCTGTGCTTCATGGGAACAGTCCAGCCCGAACTGCCAAGCCATGTCTTCCCTGGACCGGAACAAGCTTCCGAGGACCGGTTTCTGGCATTCCTGCCGTCTTCAGCCCGGCTTGCTTGAATCCAGTGGCAAAGTGAGCAAGGGACTCACGTCTGAGCATACCCTGCCACACCTATGGCGGCCAAAAGCGGTACAAAATGGGGTGGTGATGGACTGAGCATCTGAATCAATCAAACACTCACAGCCAGTCAAAAGATCTGGGTTAATACATCACCGTTCTTTAGCCTACTCTGCCACCCCAGTTCAGACATGGCTATATGCAAATCAGTCTGACGCTATGCATCATGGGAACAGTCCAGCCCGAACTGCCAAGCCATGTCTTCCCTGGACCGGAAACAATTTTCCGAGGACCGGTTTCTGGCATTCCAGCCTTCTTCAGCCCGGCTTGCTTGAATCCAGTGGCAAAGTGAGCAAGGGACTCATGTCTGAGCATACCCTGCCACACTTATGGCGGCCAAAAGCGGTACAAAAGGGGGTGGTGATGGACTGAGCATCTGAATCAATCAAACACTCACACCCAGTCAAAAGATCTGGGATTAATCCATCACCGTTCTTTAGCCCACTCTGCCACTCCAGTTCAGACATGGCTATATGCAAATCAGTCTGACCCTGTGCCTCATTTGAACAGTCCAGCCCGAACTGCCAAGCCATGTCTTCCCTGGACCGGAAACAAGCTTCTGAGGACCGGTTTCTCGCATTCCAGCCGTCTTCAGCCCGGCTTGCTTGAATCCAGTGGCAAAGTGAGGAAGGGACTCACGTCTGAGCATACCCTGCCACACTTATGGCGGCCAAAAGCGGTACAAAAGAGGTGGTGATGGACTGAGCATCTGAATCAATCAAACACTCACACCCAGTCAAAAGATCTGGGTTTAATCCATCACCGTTCTTTAGCCCACTCTGCCACCCCAGTTCAGACATGGCTATATGCAAATCAGTCTGACCCTGTGCCTCATGGGAACAGTCCAGCCCGAACTGCCAAGCCATGTCTTCCCTGGACCGGAAACAAGCTTCTGAGGACCGGTTTCTGGCATTCCAGCTGTCTTCAGCCCGGCTTGCTTGAATCCAGTGGCAAAGTGAGCAAGGGACTCATGTCTGAGCATACCCTGCCACACTTATGGCGGCCAAAAGCGGTACAAAAGGGGGTGGTGATGGACTGAGCATCTGAATCAATCAAACACTCACACCCAGTCAAAAAATCTGGGTTTAATCCATCACTGCTCTTTAGCCCACTCTGCCACCCCAGTTCAGACATGGCTAGATGCAAATCAGTATAACCCTCTGCCTCATGGGAACAGTCCAGCCCGGATTGCCAAGCCATGTCTTCCCTGGACCGGAAACAAGCTTCCGAGGACCGGTTTCTGGCATTCCAGCCGTCTTCAGCCCGGCTTGCTTGAATCCAGTGGCAAAGTGAGCAAGGGACTCACGTCTGAGCAAACCCTGCCACACTTATGGCGGCCAAAAGCGGTACAAAAGGGGTTGGTGATGGACTGAGCATCTGAATCAATCAAACACTCACACCCAGTCAAAAGATCTGGGTTTAATCCATCACCGTTCTTTAGCCCACTCTGCCACCCCAGTTCAGACATGGCTATATGCAAATCAGTCTGACCCAATGCCTCATGGGAACATTCCAGCCCGAACTGCCAAGCCATGCCTTCCCTGGACCGGAAACAAGCTTCCGAGGACCGGTTTCTGGCATTCCAGCCGTCTTCAGCCCTGCTTGCTTGAATCCAGTGGCAAAGTGAGCAAGGGACTCACGTCTGAGCATACCCATGCCACACTTATGGCAGCCAAAAGCGGTACAAAAGGGGGTGGTGATGGACTGAGCATCTGAATCAATCAAACACTCACACCCAGTGAAAAGATCTGGGTTTAATCCATCACCGTTCTTTAGCCCACTCTGCCACTCCAGTTCAAGACATGGCTATATGCAAATTAGTCTGACCCTGTGCCTCATGGGAACAGTCCAGCCCGAACTGCCAAGCCATGTCTTCCCTGGACCGGAAACAAGCTTCCGAGGACCGGTTTCTGGCTTTCCAGCCGTCTTCAGCCAGGCTTGCTTGAATCCAGTGGCAAAGTGAGCAAGGGACTCATGTCTGAGCATACCCTGCCACACTTATGGCGGCCAAAAGCGGTACAAAAGGTGGTGGTGATGGACTGAGCATCTGAATCAATCAAACACTCACACCCATTCAAAAGATTTGGGTTTAATCGATCACCGTTCTTTAGCCCACTCTGCCACCCCAGTTCAGACATGGCTATATGCAAATCAGTCTGACCCTGTGCTTCATGGGAACAGTCCAGCCCGAACTGCCAAGCCATGTCTTCCCTGGACCGGAACAAGCTTCCGAGGACCGGTTTCTGGCATTCCTGCCGTCTTCAGCCCGGCTTGCTTGAATCCAGTGGCAAAGTGAGCAAGGGACTCACGTCTGAGCATACCCTGCCACACCTATGGCGGCCAAAAGCGGTACAAAAGGGGGTGGTGATGGACTGAACATCTGAATCAATCAAACACTCACACCCAGTCAAAAGATCTGGGTTTAATCCATCACCGCTCTTTAGCCCACTCTGCCACCCCAGTTCAGATATGGCTATATGCACATCAGTCTGACGCTATGCCTCATGGGAACTGTCCAGCCCGAACTGCCAAGCCATGTCTTCCCTGGACCGGAAACAAGCTTCCGAGGACCGGTTTCTGGCATTCCAGCCTTCTTCAGCCCGGCTTGCTTGAATCCAGTGGCAAAGTGAGCAAGGGACTCATGTCTGAGCATACCCTGCCACACTTATGGCGGCCAAAAGCGGTACAAAAGGGGGTGGTGATGGACTGAGCATCTGAATCAATCAAACACTCATATCCAGTCAAAAGATCTGGGTTTAATCCATCACCGTTCTTAAGCCCACTCTGCCACCCCAGTTCAGACATGGCCATATGCAAATCAGTCTGACCCAATGCCTCATGGGAACATTCCAGCCCGAACTGCCAAGCCTTGTCTTCCCTGGACCGGAAACAAGCTTCCGAGGACCGGTTTCTGGCATTCCAGCTGTCTTCAGCCCTGCTTGCTTGGATCCAGTGGCAAAGTGAGCAAGGGACTCACGTCTGAGCATACCCTGCCACACTTATGGCGGCCAAAAGCGGTACAAAAGGGGGTGGTGATGGACTGAGCATCTGAATCAATCAAACACTCACACCCAGTGAAAAGATCTGGGTTTAATCCATCACCGTTCTTTAGCCCACTCTGCCACTCCAGTTCAAGACATGGCTATATGCAAATTAGTCTGACCCTGTGCCTCATGGGAACAGTCCAGCCCGAACTGCCAAGCCATGTCTTCCCTGGACCGGAAACAAGCTTTCGAGGACCGGTTTCTGGCTTTCCAGCCGTCTTCAGCCAGGCTTGCTTAAATCCAGTGGCAAAGTGAGCAAGGGACTCATGTCTGAGCATACCCTGCCACACTTATGGCGGCCAAAAGCGGTACAAAAGGTGGTGGTGATGGACTGAGCATCTGAATCAATCAAACACTCATACCCAGTCAAAAGATCTGGGTTTAATCGATCACCGTTCTTTAGCCCACTCTGCCACCCCAGTTCAGACATGGCTATATGCAAATCAGTCTGACCCTGTGCTTCATGGGAACAGTCCAGCCCGAACTGCCAAGCCATGTCTTCCCTGGACCGGAACAAGCTTCCGAGGACCGGTTTCTGGCATTCCTGCCGTCTTCAGCCCGGCTTGCTTGAATCCAGTGGCAAAGTGAGCAAGGGACTCACGTCTGAGCATACCCTGCCACACTTATGGCGGCCAAAGGCGGTACAAAAGGGGGTGGTGATGGACTGAGCATCTGAATCAATCAAACACTCACACCCAGTCAAAAGATCTGGGTTTAATACATCACCGTTCTTTAGCCTACTCTGCCACCCCAGTTCAGACATGGCTATATGCAAATCAGTCTGACGCTATGTCTCATGGGAACTGTCCAGCCCGAACTGCCAAGCCATGTCTTCCCTGGACCGGAAACAAGCTTCCGAGGACCGGTTTCTGGCATTCCAGCCTTCTTCAGCCCGGCTTGCTTGAATCCAGTGGCAAAGTGAGCAAGGGACTCATGTCTGAGCATACCCTGCCACACTTATGGCGGCCAAAAGCGGTACAAAAGGGGGTGGTGACGGACTGAGCATCTGAATCAATCAAACACTCATATCCAGTCAAAAGATCTGGGTTTAATCCATCACCGTTCTTAAGCCCACTCTGCCACCCCAGTTCAGACATGGCTATATGCAAATCAGTCTGACGCTATGCCTCATGGGAACAGTCCAGCCCGAACTGCCAAGCCATGTCTTCCCTGGACCGGAAACAAGCTTCCGAGGACCGGTTTCTGGCATTCCAGCCTTCTTCAGCCCGGCTTGCTTGAATCCAGTGGCAAAGTGAGCAAGGGACTCATGTCTGAGCATACCCTGCCACACTTATGGCGGCCAAAAGCGGTACAAAAGGGGGTGGTGATGGACTGAGCATCTGAATCAATCAAACACTCATATCCAGTCAAAAGATCTGGGTTTAATCCATCACCGCTCTTTAGCCCACTCTGCCACCCCAGTTCAGATATGGCTATATGCAAATCAGTCTGACGCTGTGCCTCATGGGAACAGTCCAGCCAGAATTGCCAAGCCATGTCTTCCCTGGACCGGAAACAAGCTTCCGAGGACCGGTTTTTGGCATTCCAGCCGTCTTCAGCCCGGCTTGCTTGAATCCAGTGGCAAAGTGAGCAAGGGACTCACGTCTGAGCATACCCTACCACACTTATGGCGGCCAAAAGCGGTACAAAAGGGGGTGGTGATGGACTGAGCATCTGAATCAATCAAACACTCACACCCAGTCAAAAGATCTGGGTTTAATACATCCCCGTTCTTTAGCCTACTCTGCCACCCCAGTTCAGACATGGCTATATGCAAATCAGTCTGACGCTATGCCTCATGGGAACTGTCCAGCCCGAACTGCCAAGCCATGTCTTCCCTGGACCGGAAACAAGCTTCCGAGGACCGGTTTCTGGCATTCCAGCCTTCTTCAGCCCGGCTTGCTTGAATCCAGTGGCAAAGTGAGCAAGGGACTCATGTCTGAGCATACCCTGCCACACTTATGGCGGCCAAAAGCGGTACAAAAGGGGGTGGTGATGGACTGAGCATCTGAATCAATCAAACACTCATATCCAGTCAAAAGATCTGGGTTTAATCCATCACCGTTCTTAAGCCCACTCTGCCACCCCAGTTCAGACATGGCCATATGCAAATCAGTCTGACCCAATGCCTCATGGGAACATTCCAGCCCGAACTGCCAAGCCTTGTCTTCCCTGGACCGGAAACAAGCTTCCGAGGACCGGTTTCTGGCATTCCAGCTGTCTTCAGCCCTGCTTGCTTGAATCCAGTGGCAAAGTGAGCAAGGGACTCACGTCTGAGCATACCCTGCCACACTTATGGCGGCCAAAAGCGGTACAAAAGGGGGTGGTGATGGACTGAGCATCTGAATCAATCAAACACTCACACCCAGTGAAAAGATCTGGGTTTAATCCATCACCGTTCTTTAGCCCACTCTGCCACTCCAGTTCAAGACATGGCTATATGCAAATTAGTCTGACCCTGTGCCTCATGGGAACAGTCCAGCCCGAACTGCCAAGCCATGTCTTCCCTGGACCGGAAACAAGCTTTCGAGGACCGGTTTCTGGCTTTCCAGCCGTCTTCAGCCAGACTTGCTTGAATCCAGTGGAAAAGTGAGCAAGGGACTCATGTCTGAGCATACCCTGCCACACTTATGGCGGCCAAAAGCGGTACAAAAGGTGGTGGTGATGGACTGAGCATCTGAATCAATCAAACACTCATACCCAGTCAAAAGATCTGGGTTTAATCGATCACCGTTCTTTAGCCCACTCTGCCACCCCAGTTCAGACATGGCTATATGCAAATCAGTCTGACCCTGTGCTTCATGGGAACAGTCCAGCCCGAACTGCCAAGCCATGTCTTCCCTGGACCGGAACAAGCTTCCGAGGACCGGTTTCTGGCATTCCTGCCGTCTTCAGCCCGGCTTGCTTGAATCCAGTGGCAAAGTGAGCAAGGGACTCACGTCTGAGCATACCCTGCCACACTTATGGCGGCCAAAGGCGGTACAAAAGGGGGTGGTGATGGACTGAGCATCTGAATCAATCAAACACTCACACCCAGTCAAAAGATCTGGGTTTAATACATCACCGTTCTTTAGCCTACTCTGCCACCCCAGTTCAGACATGGCTATATGCAAATCAGTCTGACGCTATGCCTCATGGGAACTGTCCAGCCCGAACTGCCAAGCCATGTCTTCCCTGGACCGGAAATAAGCTTCCGAGGACCGGTTTCTGGCATTCCAGCCTTCTTCAGCCCGGCTTGCTTGAATCCAGTGGCAAAGTGAGCAAGGGACTCATGTCTGAGCATACCCTGCCACACTTATGGCGGCCAAAAGCGGTACAAAAGGGGGTGGTGATGGACTGAGCATCTGAATCAATCAAACACTCATATCCAGTCAAAAGATCTGGGTTTAATCCATCACCGTTCTTAAGCCCACTCTGCCACCCCAGTTCAGACATGGCTATATGCAAATCAGTCTGACGCTATGCCTCATGGGAACAGTCCAGCCCGAACTGCCAAGCCATGTCTTCCCTGGACCGGAAACAAGCTTCCGAGGACCGGTTTCTGGCATTCCAGCCTTCTTCAGCCCGGCTTGCTTGAATCCAGTGGCAAAGTGAGCAAGGGACTCATGTCTGAGCATACCCTGCCACACTTATGGCGGCCAAAAGCGGTACAAAAGGGGGTGGTGATGGACTGAGCATCTGAATCAATCAAACCCTCATATCCAGTCAAAAGATCTGGGTTTAATCCATCACCGTTCTTAAGCCCACTCTGCCACCCCAGTTCAGACATGGCCATATGCAAATCAGTCTGACCCAATGCCTCATGGGAACATTCCAGCCCGAACTGCCAAGCCATGTCTTCCCTGGACCGGAAACAAGCTTCCGAGGACCGGTTTCTGGCATTCCAGCTGTCTTCAGCCCTGCTTGCTTGAATCCAGTGGCAAAGTGAGCAAGGGACTCACGTCTGAGCATACCCTGCCACACTTATGGCGGCCAAAAGCGGTACAAAAGGGGGTGGTGATGGACTGAGCATCTGAATCAATCAAACACTCACACCCAGTGAAAAGATCTGGGTTTAATTCATCACCGTTCTTTAGCCCACTCTGCCACTCCAGTTCAAGACATGGCTATATGCAAATTAGTCTGACCCTGTGCCTCATGGGAACAGTCCAGCCCGAACTGCCAAGCCATGTCTTCCCTGGACCGGAAACAAGCTTCCGAGGACCGGTTTCTGGCTTTCCAGCCGTCTTCAACCAGGCTTGCTTGAATCCAGTGGCAAAGTGAGCAAGGGACTCATGTCTGAGCATACCCTGCCACACTTATGGCGGCCAAAAGCGGTACAAAAGGTGGTGGTGATGGACTGAGCATCTGAATCAATCAAACACTCACACCCAGTCAAAAGATCTGGGTTTAATCGATCACCGTTCTTTAGCCCACTCTGCCAACCCAGTTCAGACATGGCTATATGCAAATCAGTCTGACCCTGTGCTTCATGGGAACAGTCCAGCCCGAACTGCCAAGCCATGTCTTCCCTGGACCGGAACAAGCTTCCGAGGACCGGTTTCTGGCATTCCTGCCGTCTTCAGCCCGGCTTGCTTGAATCCATTGGCAAAGTGAGCAAGGGACTCACGTCTGAGCATACCCTGCCACACCTATGGCGGCCAAAAGCGGTACAAAAGGGGGTGGTGATGGACTGAGCATCTGAATCAATCAAACACTCACACCCAGTCAAAAGATCTGGGTTTAATCCATCACCGCTCTTTAGCCCACTCTGCCACCCCAGTTCAGATATGGCTATATGCAAATCAGTCTGACCCTGTGCCTCATGGGAACAGTCCAGCCCGAATTGCCAAGCCATGTCTTCCCTGGACCGGAAACAAGCTTCCGAGGACCGGTTTCTGGCATTCCAGCCGTCTTCAGCCCGGCTTGCTTGAATCCAGTGGCAAAGTGAGCAAGGGACTCACGTCTGAGCATACCCTGCCACACTTATGGCGGCCAAAAGCGGTACAAAAGGGGGTGGTGATGGACTGAGCATCTGAATCAATCAAACACTCACACCCAGTCAAAAGATCTGGGTTTAATACATCACTGTTCTTTAGCCTACTCTGCCACCCCAGTTCAGACATGGCTATATGCAAATCAGTCTGACGCTATGCCTCATGGGAACTGTCCAGCCCGAACTGCCAAGCCATGTCTTCCCTTGACCGGAAACAAGCTTCCGAGGACCGGTTTCTGGCATTCCAGCCTTCTTCAGCCCGGCTTGCTTGAATCCAGTGGCAAAGTGAGCAAGGGACTCATGTCTGAGCATACCCTGCCACACTTATGGCTGCCAAAAGCGGTACAAAAGGGGGTGGTGATGGACTGAGCATCTGAATCAATCAAACACTCATATCCAGTCAAAGGATTTGGGTTTAATCCATCACCATTCTTAAGCCCACTCTGCCACCCCAGTTCAGACATGGCTATATGCAAATCAGTCTGACGCTATGCCTCATGGGAACAGTCCAGCCCGAACTGCCAAGCCATGTCTTCCCTGGACCGGAAACAAGCTTCCGAGGACCGGTTTCTGGCATTCCAGCCTTCTTCAGCCCGGCTTGCTTGAATCCAGTGGCAAAGTGAGCAAGGGACTCATGTCTGAGCATACCCTGCCACACTTATGGCGGCCAAAAGCGGTACAAAAGGGGGTGGTGATGGACTGAGCATCTGAATCAATCAAACACTCACACCCAGTCTAAAGATCTGGGTTTAATACATCACTGTTCTTTAGCCTACTCTGCCACCCCAGTTCAGACATGGCTATATGCAAATCAGTCTGACGCTATGCCTCATGGGAACAGTCCAGCCCGAACTGTCAAGCCATGCCTTCCCTGGACCGGAAACAAGCTACCGAGCACCGGTTTCTGGGATTTCAGCCGTCTTCATCCCGACTTGCTTGAATCCAGTGGCAAAGTGAGCAAGGGACTCACGTCTGAGCATACCCTGCCACACTTATGGCGGCCAAAAGCGGTACAAAAGGGGGTGGTGATGGACTGAGCATCCGAATCAATCAAACACTCACACCCAGTCAAAAGATCTGGGTTTAATCCATCACCGTTGTTTAGCCCACTCTGCCACCCCAGTTCAAACATGGCTATATGCAAACCAGTCTGACCCTGTGCCTCATGGGAACAGTCCAGCCCGAACTGCCAAGCCATGTCTTCCCTGGACCGGAAGCAAGCTTCCGAGGACCGGTTTCTGGCATTCCAGCCGTCTTCAGCCCGGCTTGCTTGAATCCAGTGGCAAAGTGAGCAAGGGACTCACGTCTGAGCATACCCTGCCACACTTATGGCGGCCAAAAGCAGTACAAAAGGGGGTGGTGATGGACTGAGCATCTGAATCAATAAAACACTCACACCCAGTCAAAAGATCTGGGATTAATCCATCACCGTTCTTTAGCCCACTCTGCCACTCCAGTTCAGACATGGCTATATGCAAATCAGTCTGACCCTGTGCCTCATTTGAACAGTCCAGCCCGAACTGCCAAGCCATGTCTTCCCTGGACCGGAAACAAGATTCTGAGGACCGGTTTCTCGCATTCCAGCCGTCTTCAGCCCGGCTTGCTTGAATCCAGTGGCAAAGTGAGGAAGGGACTCACGTCTGAGCATACCCTGCCACACTTATGGCGGCCAAAAGCGGTACAAAAGAGGTGGTGATGGACTGAGCATCTGAATCAATCAAACACTCACACCCAGTCAAAAGATCTGGGTTTAATCCATCACCGTTCTTTAGCCCACTCTGCCACCCCAGTTCAGACATGGCTATATGCAAATCAGTCTGACCCTGTGCCTCATGGGAACAGTCCAGCCCGAACTGCCAAGCCATGTCTTCCCTGGACCGGAAACAAGCTTCCGAGGACTGGTTTCTGGCATTCCAGCTGTCTTCAGCCCGGCTTGCTTGAATCCAGTGGCAAAGTGAGCAAGGGACTCATGTCTGAGCATACCCTGCCACACTTATGGCGGCCAAAAGCGGTACAAAAGGGGGTGGTGATGGACTGAGCATCTGAATCAATCAAACACTCACACCCAGTCAAAAAATCTGGGTTTAATCCATCACCGCTCTTTAGCCCACTCTGCCACCCCAGTTCAGACAAGGCTATATGCAAATCAGTATAACCCTCTGCCTCATGGGAACAGTCCAGCCCGGATTGCCAAGCCATGTCTTCCCTGGACCGGAAACAAGCTTCCGAGGACCGGTTTCTGGCATTCCAGCCGTCTTCAGCCCGGCTTGCTTGAATCCAGTGGCAAAGTGAGCAAGGGACTCACGTCTGAGCAAACCCTGCCACACTTATGGCGGCCAAAAGCGGTACAAAAGGGGTTGGTGATGGACTGAGCATCTGAATCAATCAAACACTCACAACCAGTCAAAAGATCTGGGTTTAATCCATCACCGTTCTTTAGCCCACTCTGCCACCCCAGTTCAGACATAGCTATATGCAAATCAGTCTGACCCAATGCCTCATGGGAACATTCCAGCCCGAACTGCCAAGCCATGTCTTCCCTGGACCGGAAACAAGCTTCCGAGGACCGGTTTCTGGCATTCCAGCCGTCTTCAGCCCTGCTTGCTTGAATCCAGTGGCAAAGTGAGCAAGGGACTCACGTCTGAGCATACCCTGCCACACTTATGGCGGCCAAAAGCGGTACAAAATGGGGTGGTGATGGACTGAGCATCTGAATCAATCAAACACTCACAACCAGTCAAAAGATCTGGGTTTAATCCATCACCGTTCTTTAGCCCACTCTGCCACTCCAGTTCAAGACATGGCTATATGCAAATTAGTCTGACCCTGTGCCTCATGGGAACAGTCCAGCCCGAACTGCCAAGCCATGTCTTCCCTGGACCGGAAACAAGCTTCCGAGGACCGGTTTCTGGCTTTCCAGCCGTCTTCAGCCAGACTTGCTTGAATCCAGTGGCAAAGTGAGCAAGGGACTCACGTCTGAGCAAACCCTGCCACACTTATGGCGGCCAAAAGCGGTACAAAAGGGGTTGGTGATGGACTGAGCATCTGAATCAATCAAACACTCACACCCAGTGAAAAGATCTGGGTTTAATCCATCACCGTTCTTTAGCCCACTCTGCCACTCCAGTTCAAGACATGGCTATATGCAAATTAGTCTGACCCTGTGCCTCATGGAAACAGTCCAGCCCCAACTGCCAAGCCATGTCTTCCCTGGACCGGAAACAAGCTTCCGAGGACCGGTTTCTGGCTTTCCAGCCGTCTTCAGCCAGGCTTGCTTGAATCCAGTGGCAAAGTGAGCAAGGGACTCACGTCTGAGCAAACCCTGCCACACTTATGGCGGCCAAAAGCGGTACAAAAGGGGTTGGTGATGGACTGAGCATCTGAATCAATCAAACACTCACACCGAGTCAAAAGATCTGGGTTTAATCCATCACCGTTCTTTAGCCCACTCTGCCACCCCAGTTCAGACATGGCTATATGCAAATCAGTCTGACCCAATGCCTCATGGGAACATTCCAGCCCGAACTGCCAAGCCATGTCTTCCCTGGACCGGAAACAAGCTTCCGAGGACCGGTTTCTGGCATTCCAGCCGTCTTCAGCCCTGCTTGCTTGAATCCAGTGGCAAAGTGAGCAAGGGACTCACGTCTGAGCATACCCTGCCACACTTATGGCGGCCAAAAGCGGTACAAAAGGGGGTGGTGATGGACTGAGCATCCGAATCAATCAAACACTCACACCCAGTCAAAAGATCTGGGTTTAATCCATCACCGTTGTTTAGCCCACTCTGCCACCCCAGTTCAAACATGGCTATATGCAAACCAGTCTGACCCTGTGCCTCATTTGAACAGTCCAGCCCGAACTGCCAAGCCATGTCTTCCCTGGACCGGAAACAAGCTTCTGAGGACCGGTTTCTCGCATTCCAGCCGTCTTCAGCCCGGCTTGCTTGAATCCAGTGGCAAAGTGAGGAAGGGACTCACGTCTGAGCATACCCTGCCACACTTATGGCGGCCAAAAGCGGTACAAAAGAGGTGGTGATGGACTGAGCACCTGAATCAATCAAACACTCACACCCAGTCAAAAGATCTGGGTTTAATCCATCACCGTTCTTTAGCCCACTCTGCCACCCCAGTTCAGACATGGCTATATGCAAATCAGTCTGACCCTGTGCCTCATGGGAACAGTCCAGCCCGAACTGCCAAGCCATGTCTTCCTTGGACCGGAAACAAGCTTCCGAGGACCGGTTTCTGGCATTCCAGCTGTCTTCAGCCCGGCTTGCTTGAATCCAGTGGCAAAGTGAGCAAGGGACTCATGTCTGAGCATACCCTGCCACACTTATGGCGGCCAAAAGCGGTACAAAAGGGGGTGGTGATGGACTGAGCATCTGAATCAATCAAACACTCACACCCAGTCAAAAAATCTGGGTTTAATCCATCACCGCTCTTTAGCCCACTCTGCCACCCCAGTTCAGACAAGGCTATATGCAAATCAGTATAACCCTCTGCCTCATGGGAACAGTCCAGCCCGGATTGCCAAGCCATGTCTTCCCTGGACCGGAAACAAGCTTCCGAGGACCGGTTTCTGGCATTCCAGCCGTCTTCAGCCCGGCTTGCTTGAATCCAGTGGCAAAGTGAGCAAGGGACTCACGTCTGAGCAAACCCTGCCACACTTATGGCGGCCAAAAGCGGTACAAAAGGGGTTGGTGATGGACTGAGCATCTGAATCAATCAAACACTCACAACCAGTCAAAAGATCTGGGTTTAATCCATCACCGTTCTTTAGCCCACTCTGCCACCCCAGTTCAGACATAGCTATATGCAAATCAGTCTGACCCAATGCCTCATGGGAACATTCCAGCCCGAACTGCCAAGCCATGTCTTCCCTGGACCGGAAACAAGCTTCCGAGGACCGGTTTCTGGCATTCCAGCCGTCTTCAGCCCTGCTTGCTTGAATCCAGTGGCAAAGTGAGCAAGGGACTCACGTCTGAGCATACCCTGCCACACTTATGGCGGCCAAAAGCGGTACAAAATGGGGTGGTGATGGACTGAGCATCTGAATCAATCAAACACTCACAACCAGTCAAAAGATCTGGGTTTAATCCATCACCGTTCTTTAGCCCACTCTGCCACTCCAGTTCAAGACATGGCTATATGCAAATTAGTCTGACCCTGTGCCTCATGGAAACAGTCCAGCCCCAACTGCCAAGCCATGTCTTCCCTGGACCGGAAACAAGCTTCCGAGGACCGGTTTCTGGCTTTCCAGCCGCCTTCAGCCAGGCTTGCTTGAATCCAGTGGCAAAGTGAGCAAGGGACTCACGTCTGAGCAAACCCTGCCACACTTATGGCGGCCAAAAGCGGTACAAAAGGGGTTGGTGATGGACTGAGCATCTGAATCAATCAAACACTCACACCGAGTCAAAAGATCTGGGTTTAATCCATCACCGTTCTTTAGCCCACTCTGCCACCCCAGTTCAGACATGGCTATATGCAAATCAGTCTGACCCAATGCCTCATGGGAACATTCCAGCCCGAACTGCCAAGCCATGTCTTCCCTGGACCGGAAACAAGCTTCCGAGGACCGGTTTCTGGCATTCCAGCCGTCTTCAGCCCTGCTTGCTTGAATCCAGTGGCAAAGTGAGCAAGGGACTCACGTCTGAGCATACCCTGCCACACTTATGGCAGCCAAAAGCGGTACAAAAGGGGGTGGTGATGGACTGAGCATCTGAATCAATCAAACACTCACACCAGGTGAAAAGATCTGGGTTTAATCCATCACCGTTCTTTAGCCCACTCTGCCACTCCAGTTCAAGACATGGCTATATGCAAATTAGTCTGACCCTGTGCCTCATGGGAACAGTCCAGCCCGAACTGCCAAGCCATGTCTTCCCTGGACCGGAAACAAGCTTCCGAGGACCGGTTTCTGGCTTTCCAGCCGTCTTCAGCCAGGCTTGCTTGAATCCAGTGGCAAAGTGAGCAAGGGACTCATGTCAGAGCATACCCTGCCACACTTATGGCGGCCAAAAGCGATACAAAATGTGGTGGTGATGGACTGAGCATCTGAATCAATCAAACACTCACACCGAGTCAAAAGATCTGGGTTTAATCCATCACCGTTCTTTAGCCCACTCTGCCACCCCAGTTTAGACATGGCTATATGCAAATCAGTCTGACCCTGTGCTTCATGGGAACATTCCAGCCCGAACTGCCAATTTAGTCTGACCCTGTGCCTCATGGAAACAGTCCAGCCCCAACTGCCAAGCCATGTCTTCCCTGGACCGGAAACAAGCTTCCGAGGACCGGTTTCTGGCATTCCAGCCGTCTTCAGCCCTGCTTGCTTGAATCCAGTGGCAAAGTGAGCAAGGGACTCACGTCTGAGCATACCCTGCCACACTTATGGCGGCCAAAAGCGGTACAAAATGGGGTGGTGATGGACTGAGCATCTGAATCAATCAAACACTCACAACCAGTCAAAAGATCTGGGTTTAATCCATCACCGTTCTTTAGCCCACTCTGCCACTCCAGTTCAAGACATGGCTATATGCAATTTAGTCTGACCCTGTGCCTCATGGAAACAGTCCAGCCCCAACTGCCAAGCCATGTCTTCCCTGGACCGGAAACAAGCTTCCGAGGACCGGTTTCTGGCATTCCAGCCGTCTTCAGCCCTGCTTGCTTGAATCCAGTGGCAAAGTGAGCAAGGGACTCACGTCTGAGCATACCCTGCCACACTTATGGCGGCCAAAAGCGGTACAAAAGGGGGTGGTGATGGACTGAGCATCTGAATCAATCAAACACTCACACCAGGTGAAAAGATCTGGGTTTAATCCATCACCGTTCTTTAGCCCACTCTGCCACTCCAGTTCAAGACATGGCTATATGCAAATTAGTCTGACCCTGTGCCTCATGGGAACAGTCCAGCCCGAACTGCCAAGCCATGTCTTCCCTGGACCGGAAACAAGCTTCCGAGGACCGGTTTCTGGCTTTCCAGCCGTCTTCAGCCAGGCTTGCTTGAATCCAGTGGCAAAGTGAGCAAGGGACTCATGTCTGAGCATACCCTGCCACACTTATGGCGGCCAAAAGCGATACAAAATGTGGTGGTGATGGACTGAGCATCTGAATCAATCAAACACTCACACCCAGTCAAAAGATCTGGGTTTAATCGATCACCGTTCTTTAGCCCACTCTGCCACCCCAGTTCAGACATGGCTATATGCAAATCAGTCTGACCCTGTGCTTCATGGGAACAGTCCAGCCCGAACTGCCAAGCCATGTCTTCCCTGGACCGGAACAAGCTTCCGAGGACCGGTTTCTGGCATTCCTGCCGTCTTCAGCCCGGCTTGCTTGAATCCAGTGGCAAAGTGAGCAAGGGACTCACGTCTGAGCATACCCTGCCACACGTATGGTGGCCAAAAGCGGTACAAAAGGGGGTGGTGATGGACTGAGCATCTGAATCAATCAAACACTCACACCCAGTCAAAAGATCTGGGTTTAATCCATCACCGCTCTTTAGCCCACTCTGCCACCCCAGTTCAGATATGGCTATATGCAAATCAGTCTGACCCTGTGCCTCATGGGAACAGTCCAGCCCGAATTGCCAAGCCATGTCTTCCCTGGACCGGAAACAAGCTTCCGAGGACCGGTTTCTGGTATTCCAGCCGTCTTCAGCCCGGCTTGCTTGAATCCAGTGGCAAAGTGAGCAAGGGACTCACGTCTGAGCAAACCCTGCCACACTTATGGCGGCCAAAAGCGGTACAAAAGGGGTTGGTGATGGACTGAGCATCTGAATCAATCAAACACTCACACCCAGTCAAAAGATCTGGGTTTAATACATCACCGTTCTTTAGCCCACTCTGCCACCCCAGTTCAGACATAGCTATATGCAAATCAGTCTGACCCAATGCCTCATGGGAACATTCCAGCCCGAACTGCTAAGCCATGTCTTCCCTGGACCGGAAACAAGCTTCCGAGGACCGGTTTCTGGCATTCCAGCCTTCTTCAGCCCTGCTTGCTTGAATCCAGTGGCAAAGTGAGCAAGGGACTCACGTCTGAGCATACCCTGCCACACTTATGGCGGCCAAAAGCGGTACAAAAGGGGGTGGTGATGGACTGAGCATCTGAATCAATCAAACACTCATATCCAGTCAAAAGATCTGGGTTTAATCCATCACCGTTCTTAAGCCCACTCTGCCACCCCAGTTCAGACATGGCCATATGCAAATCAGTCTGACCCTGTGCCTCATGGGAACAGTCCAGCCCGAACTGCCAAGCCATGTCTTCCCTGGACCGGAAACAAGCTTCCGAGGACCGGTTTCTGGCATTCCAGCCGACTTCAGCCTGGCTTGCTTGAATCCAGTGGCAAAGTGAGCAAGGGACTCACGTCTGAGCATACCCTGCCACACTTATGGCGGCCAAAAGCGGTACAATCATGGGAACAGTCCAGCCCGATTTGCCAACTGTCCATCACCACCCCCTTTTGTACTGCTTTTGGCCGCCATAAATGTATTGGTTCTGTCGTCATGGGGAATTGAAATGTATGCTAAGAAACTTAGGAACTCCTACATGGTTCCTCACTCTTAGCTGTGCTGAGTATGCATGGGACGACTCACTTCAATTTCTACGAGAGGCAAATGGAAACATACAAAATATAGAATTGAAAACACCTGGAGAACTGTGTTCTTTGGATCCAGTGAATGTTTGCAGATATTGTAATCATAGATTTGAAGCTATGATGTCTTTTATTACCAACGAAAAAAATCCTCCCCTTGGAGAGGTTTTGGATTTCTTTTGGAGGAAGGAATATCAAGCGAGAGGTGCTCCTCATATACATATGTTGTTATGGATTAAAGATGCACCCAAATTTGGATCAGATTCGGATGAAACAGTGATGAGTTTAATTGAAGAGTATTCAACATGTGCTGTTCCGAAAACTACTGAAGAAAACAGTTTAAGGCAACAAGTTTTACGTTTTCAATCTCATCGTTGTGGAAAGTACTGTTGTTGAAAATTCAAAAACAAGGAAAAGTACTACACGAAATGTCTTTTTGCGATTCCACGACCAGTGATTTCTAAGGGAAGAGTAAATAATTTGATGTCATCTCTACGACATACTGTGACGAGGAAATCACCCAAAAATACATATAATTTAAAAAGAAATGAAGAGTCTAAGTACATCAACGACTACAACCCAGTGATTTTGTCCATGTGGAATGCTAACATGGATATTCAGTTCGTTGCTGACAACTCTATTGCTGTGGCTCGATATGTGACATCTTACATCACAAAAAAAGAAAAGACAGAACTGAAGGAAATGTGGGAGGACAATTCACACGAAAAGAGTCTAAGCAAGAAATTATACAGTTTCAGTCTGAAGATGTTGTCGCATCGAGACATTGGAGCATATGAATGTTCTGATCGGTTATCATCAGCAAGTCTCTATGCCAAATCAAAAACAATCATTTTGGTGAGTCTAGGTCTTGCTGCAACACGAAACCGAGTTTTGAAATCTGTACAAGAAATTGAATATTTGGCGGAGAAAGAACCAAACAGTACAGATATTTTGAAGACAAATATGTTGGATGCATACTATCCAAATAGAAGTACTCACCTTGAGAACACTTGTTTGTATGAAGTTCTGCAAAACTACAGTTATAAGAGGAACATCACATAAGATATCAATAATGGAAAATATGCTGTCATTGGGTATGCAGGATGTCTAGTGAAGCAGAGAAAAGGCCATTTGATTAATCATCGAAAATTGAGTTGCGAAGCTCCAGACAAAAGAGAATTTTACTATTTAGCTCTTTTGCAACTCTTTAAGCCATGGCGTACAGAAGAGGAACTACTTGGAGATTTTCTCTGTTATGAAGACTCTTTTAATGCAACTAAGGATACCATAGAATGTCCTGTTTTTCCAAATTATCTGCAAATGTTGAACGAAGAAATAGAGCAAGAAAACACAATTGCTGAAGAGATTGCTAGAGACAGTTCTCAAGACAGTCAGAGTTCTACTTCATTGAGTCAGGATCCACTAGGAGGACCAATTATCCAAAATGAAGCTGCAACTGCCATGGATGAGGTGGAAAGAGCTATGGAACAAACTCAAGAGGATGGAGTTCACTTGAAAGATTTGGTAAAGCAACTAAACGTTGAGCAGAAAAAGATATATGACAAAGTTACAGAACAGATTGAACATGGATTCAGACATGAGAAAAAAGTGTGCTCATGTACATCATTTAAGCCTGTACGTAAGTGGAGAAGCGGGAACAGGAAAAAGTTTTCTAATTAAAGCCATTGCAACTTATTTGCAGAAAAGGACTGAATCACCGCTGTCTTGTGTTGTAACTGCTCCAACTGGACTGGCAGCACATAACATTAAAGGGATTACTCTATATCGTTTACTGATGCTGCCAGTTGAGCATGATAATAAATTGCATTGCAACATGTTATCTGGAGATGCGTGTTCTGAAGTTTCCAGAGTCTTGAAGAAAATGAAACTTCTTATCATTGATGAAGTAAGCATGGTCTCAAATCTAATGCTTGCTTTTGTGCATTTGAGAATGCAAGAAATTCTTAGAACAGAGTATGATGTGTTATTTGGAGGAAAACACATTATTGTTTTTGGAGATCTACTGCAGTTGACTCCAGTAAAAGGACAACCAGTGTTTAAAATGCTTACGCATGAAGATACCAGGAAGTCCCTTGGAAGCATTGGAAACGTTAATATATGGTTAAATTTTAAATATGCTGAACTGCTTCAAAATATGCGACAGGCAAAGGATGAAGATTATAAAAATATTCTACCAGATGTAAGAATCGGAAAAGTAAGTGAGTTTGGGAAAGAAGCTTTACATGCTCGATTAATTTCAAATTTGTATCCAAATGAAAACATTCTTCCAGAGAATATTTTTTAAAAAATGACTGAGAAGAAATCTGGGATATGTTTGATGCCAACTCTGCAAGAATGTTCCATCTTCAACAACAAAATGTTAAAGTTAGAAAATGAAGAGATTGTGAAACTGGAAGCAATAGATAAAATAGAGCATATGGGTGCAATAATTGTTTTGTCAGAAAATTTGAAAACAAAATTGGATTCATTAGAGAAAAGTATTTCTAAAACATCTGATTTTGAAAAGACTCTGAATGTGTGTTTAAATTGTCGTATCATTTTCAGAAGGAATTTAAATGATGAAAGAGGTCTGGTAAATGGAGCAATGGGTTATGTTGTTGATTTTGTGAATTATAGAAATAGAGATGGAATTGAATTTTTAAAAATAAAATTTGATGGTATTGAGCAAGTACAACAAATCAGAAGTTTTCTGCTAGATTTTTGCTTGTAAAAGACTTATATGTTCGCCGTAAACAGTTTCCTGCTTGTTTGGCATATGCGGTGACAATTCATAAATCTCAAGGTTTAAGTGTAGATAGTGCTTTGGTGAACATTGGAAGATCTGTGTTTAAAGAGGGTATGGCATATGTGGCATTATCACGAGTCAGAACTTTCTCAGGATTGTACTTGATTGAGTGTGATAAGACAAAGATTTGTGCAGATCTAGATTGTGTTAAAGAATACAATAGGTTAAGAAGAGAGTATGCTCCACATTTGCCTCAATATCCTCTGTTTGAAAAACGTATGGTAGGCCAAAAAAGAAGAAATGAGAATAATTGCAGTGAGGTAGCAGCAAAAAGACAAAAAGTAGATGAAACTGTAATTCAAAACAGAAAGAAAAAGGATTCTGATGAAAATGTTGTTGGATTTCAGTTTGAAAACAGTTCTGGTGTCAACTGCTATGCTAATGTAGTGGTTAATGTTGTTTTTTTTCTTCAAACTTTACAAGAACAGATTGTTGAAAATCGGGATCAAAGATTGTGTGGTTTATTGAATTCTGTTTTTGAGAAATGTAGCAGTGATAGAGCAAAAATAGAACGTGTAACAGAAATTCGAAATATTTTAGATATGTTTTCTGGTCAAGATAAATTTTCACAGAACATTCAGCAGGATTGTCAAGAATTTTTAATGTATATGTTTGGTGTTTTGGAAGATGAAGGTGTAGATGTAGATAATCTTTTTAGCCTTTCTTATCAATGGCAGCATGACTGCCACAACTGTAGTTCATCAAGTACTACTAGAATAGACACTGAAAGATTTATATATTTGACTTTACCAGACTGTAAATCAGTGTCATTTAAAAATCTAATTAAAGCAGCAGATCATAATATGGTGTGTACCCAATGTAAGTGTCCAATGCTATCCACATTATTTATACAAAGTTATGGTCAGTATATCATTTTAGTTTTCCAACGATGTAGACCTGATGGAACTAAATTGACAACTTCTATCAAAAAGGTTGTGGCTTCTCAGTTATCAATTTCAAGAAGAACCTTTACAACTGTAGCTATTATTTATCATGACGTTTTTCGACAACATCAGGACATTATACATGCTACTTAAAATGTCAAAAAGGTTGGAGGTACTGCAATGATTCTCATTTGACTTATAAACAACGTTTGCCTTATAACTTTAAAAATTCTTACCTAGTGTTTTTAAAACCAAAGTTTTAGTAAAGGTAATTGGCCTTTGAAGACGGGAGTAGTTAATAAAAGTTAGTTAGTTAGTTAGTCTAATGTTTAAAATTATGTATCTCATATAGGTACTGTAAGTGGATCTCATAGTAAAAAATACTTATATATCTGACACGATTTGGCTGTAAGGAAAGTGTAAGGTATGATGTTCTTAGATCTTTTTTCATAGGAAGTCGATGAAATGGAAGTTATAGAGAACAGCAGACTTTTTTTCCACCAAAAGGACCTTTACTATCTTCTATTTGGCCTCAAGGAAAAGTAAGTGATTCAAAGATTACTGTACATATATGATTTGTAAGTTTTTATGTTTTTTTTTAAACACAATCTTTTAGATTGTGTTTTTTTTCCCCGATGTTATATTATGAAGAGTTTGAACTCACTAATTTAAGTGAAATTCAATATATTCTGAGAACAGCAAAAATAAACAATGTAACATATAGTATAAGTCATTCTATAGTTTGCATTGTGTAATTTATATTGTATTCCCATTGTCTCACACTCATTTTCCTTATTCCGCCCTTATATAGCTCTCTATACTCAAATACACGGCCTTATTTTCACTTTGTTTCATCGCTGTTTCTTTACTCCACTTCATTCACAACTCCTCAATCCAATTTCAACTGTCTGCATTTCCTCTCTCCCTTCCACCACTTTTCATCTTTCTCACATTCTCTCAGTACCACTGCTTTAGTTCTCTTCCCCTCTCTTTCCTTCTTTTGCTCCTTTACTCTTTTTCCTTTCTCACTCATTGTACTGCAGTTCACTCAGTCCTTCCCTTTGTCTTTCTGTGTACTTACTCTCTCACTCCTTTTTCCTCTATCGTTCTATATTAACCTCATTCCTTTCATCCCTTCACTCTGTGACTCCCCTTCACTCACTCTCAGTCATCTTCCATTCCTCTTTCTTATTAATAGTTCCTCATTTAGACTCCTCTCCTTTTCACTCATTTTCCTTTTACTTTCTTCTCTTTCCTGATTTCGTTTTGGTATCTCGCATTCCTTTAGTTTCTTACTTATCTTCAGTAATTTGTTCTCTTTCTATTTCTTTTTCCCTCTTTTTTGTCTTTCCACATTACTTTATTTCAGTTTTTGTATCCTTCACTATTGCTTTATTTCTTAGTACACTTTTTTTGATTTTTTTACCTCTTGACCTGTTTCTTCTATTTTAAAATATATATTTTACTAATTATAACTTGTTTTTTCTTTTGTCTTTCACAGATACAAAGTGTAGTTTAAAGATGCAAGTAAGTTTTCATTAATTATATGGTAGGTGTGACAACAAAATGTAGTTTCTCATCACCCTTAGCTTTAACCTCACTACTTTTCTCTCACCCTACCTCACCCCTGTTTTCTTACTCTGCTTCCCTCACTTATTCTTATCCTCCATATTTACTTCTCTTTTCCTTACTTTCCTACCACATTCAACTTCTTTCAGTGTCCCTGCTCACCCACACTCCCTCTCTTTCCTTTTTTTTCTGCTTCACTTAGTCCCTTTCTGACACTCCTTCCTTTACTCTCTCTGTTCTTTCTTTCTGTCACTCCCCATGTCTTACCCTTATTCACTTTTATCCACCCTCTTTCACTCCTCTTTACTTACACTCACTGCTATTTTCTTTCCCTCCGTCACCACTGTTCCTTTTCTCTGGTTCCGTCACTACCTTTCATTCCTCATCCTTTACTCTCCTTCCTTTTACTCTCATCACCCGTTCCCATTCTCCCAGAACATCTGCTTTAGTTTTTTTCCTCTTTCTTCTCTTCTTTTGCTCCCTTATTCATTTTCCTTTTCTCAGTTACTTCCTCTTATACCTTTTCTCTGTTTTACTATCTATTACACAGTCCCTCTGTCTTTCTCCCTCTAGCTCTCTTTCTCTTTACACCACTCTCTTTGTCCCCATTCCTCATGCTCCTTCATTATTTTTTTTATTTGTTGGTGCGCTGACGGGACGCGCCCCAGTACGCGCACCGGGAGCGCTCCAGAGTGAAATATTTAAAAAAAAGAATATACTTTAAAAAAATATATATTATATTAATATACAATATAGGATTCATTTTTAGAAAAACATATCTTTCTAAGCTATAGATATTTGCGGAAAAATAACCTTAGAAATTCACTAAAAACACATAGGTATGAGGCCCTACAAAAAGTTAGGAATTAGCATTTAAAAAAACCTAATAAATTCACTGAAAAAAACATAGGTATCACACCAGTTATAGTTACCTGGAAATTTTACTGACATAAAACCATTGAAATTCCCACGTTATAGTTAGTTGGACTCACTATAAGTTGCGCGTGTAATGCACTGCTGATGATATCACATATTACATCACTCATGACATGGTCAGTGACATCACTCATGACATCACTGATGACACCATCCTTGTGACAGAGTGACTGACCTCCTTTCACTGTAAAGTAACCCTTGAAACACATATTCAAAAATAGAAACTAACATTTACAAAAAAGTGGAGATACCTATACCAGTTACAACAACCAATTCAGTAATTCCACCATTTATATACGCATCCACTCATTCACCAACAGTTCTATATAGTCATTCATACATATACTCACTTATCATATGTAGTGAGACACCTTTACATCTGTTAACACACCGACAGTCTTCCAAAAGTTGCTCATACACATACTCACACATGCAAATAAACTATTGAACATCCATTTTTTTGCATATACAGCTATACACACACTACCACCTTACTTCTAAGGAAACTTACACATACTTACTCTCTTAAACAATCAGTTATAGAAACACATACTTATTAAAACAAGAACTCTTTCAATCTCTCACTCTCACATATACTCACTTATATACATCAATACTCACATATACTAGATTAAAACATATGTAGTTACTGATAAAGACAATAGTGAGACAATCATTCACTTACTAACACATACATATACACACTCATTCACCCATACAGTCCGGCACATATGCTGTCTTCAAAACACATACAAACAGCGAGTCAGTCATTGATGCATCTATGTGCTAAGTAACACCCCCACCAAATCAAACAGACAATTATAAAGATACTAAAAAAAACATCTAATAACCCATATACACACACATGTAGCTACTCACCAAACCCATGCAGCCACTTATACACAAAGTGAAACACTGATACAAACATTTAAATATTTAATCAATACTCGCTAATATATGTATTCACTAAAATACACTTATTAAGCCAGTTAACCAATCAATTTTTTTTTTAAACATCCATTAAGACACTTATTTAAACATTTATTCTTCCATCGACCTTTACATATACATATATAAAACATATTTATTTTTCAGAAAGACACACATTCACCGGATGGTGTCATCAGTGATGTCATGAGTGATGTCACTGACCATGTCATGAGTGATGTAATATGTGATATCATCAGCAGTGCATTACACGCGCAGGTTATAGTGAGTCCAACTAACTATAACGTGGGAATTTCAATGGTTTTATGTCAGTAAAATTTCCAGGTAACTATAATTGGTGTGAAACCTATGGTTTTTTCAGTGAATTTAATAGGTTTTTTGAATGCTAATTCCTAACTATAACTGGTGTGAAACCTATGGATTTTTCAGTGAATATATATAAATATATATAACGAGCTTGGCCCTGGAGGCTTGGTTTGCCTGTCTTTGTGTGCGTCCTCGAACGAAAGCAACGTATGGGAAAGTATACCGGCCGGCTTAGGTCGGGAGGACAGCACCACCGGCAAAAGCATTACGGACTGTTGATGTCGGAAATAAAGACACCGGTGTGACAGAAGGACAAGTTGGAGTTAATTTTGAAACAGCAACGTGACCGGAGGCCCTATGGAGGGTGTGACTGAATTGCTTCCCAGGCAGAACCCAATTAGGGTATTATTTTAGCACCAGGATTACAAGTCCCATAAAGCTGAGGATGACGTAACGCCATATGAGGGAGACATTTAGCCAAAAGGGACTGCCTCCTCGTGCATCTGCTCGGAAGCCCCCGTGAGCAAGGATCAAAGGAGCTCCAAAACGCGTTGGGGAAGGTGGAGGAAATATCTGCGAGCGTTGCTGTTTTCTGTCCTAATAAAGAACTTGGCCCTGGAGGCTTGGTTTGCCTGTCCTTGTGTGCGTCCTCGAACGAAAGCAACGTATGGGAAAGTATACCGGCCGGCTTAGGTCCGGAGGACAGCCCCGCTGGCAAAAGCATTGCAGACTGTAGGTGTCGGAAATAAAGACACCGGTGTACCAGAAGGACAAGTTGGAGTTGATTCTGAAACGGCAATGTGACCAGAGGCCCTATGGAGGGTGTGACTGAATTGTTTGCAAGGCAGACCCCAATTAGGGTATTATTTTAGCACCTGGACTACAAGTCCCATAAAGCTGAGGATGACGTAACGCCATAGGAGGGCGATATTTAGCCAAAAGGGACTGCCTCCTCGTGCATCTGCTCGGAAGCCCCCATGAGCAAGGAGCAAATGAGCTCCGAAACGCATTGGCGAAGGTGGAGGAAATATCTGCGAGCGTTGCTGTTTTCTGTCCTAATAAAGAACTTGGCCCTGGAGGCTTGGTTTGCCTGTCCTTGTGTGCGTCCTCGAACGAAAGCAACGTATGGGAAAGTATACCGGCCGGCTTGGGTTGGAAGGACAGCACCGCCGGCAAAAGCATTACGGACTGTTGGTGTCAGAAATAAAGACACTGGTGTAACAGAAGGACACGTTAGAGTTGAATTTGAAACGGCAACGTGACCGGACGCCCTATGGAGGGTGTGACTGAATTGCTTCCCAGGTAGAACCCAATTAGGATATTATTTTAGCACCAGGACTACAAGTCCCATAAAGCTGAGGATGACGTCATGCCATAGGAGGGCAATATTTAGCCAAAAAGGACTGCCTCCTCGTGCATCTGTTTGGAAGCCCCCGTAAGCAAGGAACAAAGGAGCTCCGAAATGTGTTGGGGCAGGTGGAGGAAATATCTGCAAGCGTTGCTGTTTTCTGTCCTAATAAAGAACTTGGCCCTGGAGGCTTGGTTTGCCTGTCTTTGTGTGCGTCCTCGAACAAAAGCAACGTATGGGAAAGTATACCGGCCGGCTTAGGTCGGGAGGACAGCACCACCGGCAAAAGCATTACGGACTGTTGGTGTCGGAAATGAAGACACCGGTGTGACAGAAGGACAAGTTGGAGTTAACTTTGAAACAGCAACGTGACCGGAGGCCCTATGTAGGGTGTGACTGAATTGTTTCCCAGGCAGAACCCAATTAGGGTATTATTTTAGCACCAGGACTACAAGTCCCATAAAGCTGAGGATGACGTAACGCCATAGGAGGGCGACATTTAGCCAAAAGGGACTGCCTCCTCGTGCATCTGCTCGGTAGCCCCCATGAGCAAGGAGCAAATGAGCTCCGAAAACGCATTGGCGAAGGTGGAGGAAATATCTGCGAGCGTTGCTGTTTTCAGTCCTAAGAAAGAACTTGGCCCTGGAGGCTTGGTTTGCCTGTCCTTGTGTCCGTCCTCGAACGAAAGTAACGTATGGGAAAGTATACCGGTCGGCTTGGGTCGGGAGGACAGCACCGCCGGCAAAAGCATTACGGACTGTTGGTGTCAGAAATAAAGACACTGGTGTAACAGAAGGACACGTTAGAGTTGATTTTGAAACGGCAACGTGACCGGACGCCCTATGGAGGGTGTGACTGAATTGTTTGCAAGGCAGAACCCAATTAGGGTATTATTTTAGCACCAGGACTACAAGTCCTATAAAGCTGAGGATGACGTAACGCCATAGGAGGGCGATATTTAGCCAAAAGGGACTGCCTCCTCGTGCATCTGCTCGGAAGCCCCCATGAGCAAGGAGCAAATGAGCTCCGAAACGCATTGGCGAAGGTGGAGGAAATATCTGCGAGCGTTGCTGTTTTCTGTCCTAATAAAGAACTTGGCCCTGGAGGCTTGGTTTGCCTGTCCTTGTGTGCGTCCTCGAACGAAAGCAACATATGGGAAAGTATACCGGCCGGCTTGGGTTGGAAGGATAGCACCGCTGGCAAATGCATTACGGACTGTTGGTGTCAGAAATAAAGACACTGGTGTAACAGAAGGACACGTTAGAGTTCATTTTGAAACGGCAACGTGACCGGACGCCCTATGGAGGGTGTGACTGAATTGCTTCCCAGGCAGAACCCAATTAGGATATTATTTTAGCACCAGGACTACAAGTCCTATAAAGCTGAGGATGACGTCATGCCATAGGAGGGCAATATTTAGCCAAAAAGGACTGCCTCCTCGTGCATCTGTTTGGAAGCCCCCGTAAGCAAGGAACAAAGGAGCTCCGAAACGTGTTGGGGCAGGTGGAGGAAATATCTGCAAGCGTTGCTGTTTTCTGTCCTAATAAAGAACTTGGCCCTGGAGGCTTGGTTTGCCTGTCTTTGTGTGCGTCCTCGAACAAAAGCAACGTATGGGAAAGTATAACGGCCGGCTTAGGTCGGGAGGACAGCACCACCGGCAAAAGCATTACGGACTGTTGGTGTCGGAAATAAAGACACCGGTGTGACAGAAGGACAAGTTGGAGTTAACTTTGAAACGGCAACGTGACCGGAGGCCCTATGTAGGGTGTGACTGAATTGTTTCCCAGGCAGAACCCAATTAGGGTATTATTTTAGCACCAGGACTACAAGTCCCATAAAGCTGAGGATGACGTAACGCCATAGGAGGGCGACATTTAGCCAAAAGGGACTGCCTCCTCGTGCATCTGCTCGGAAGCCCCCATGAGCAAGGAGCAAATGAGCTCCGAAACGCATTGGCGAAGGTGGAGGAAATATCTGCGAGCGTTGCTGTTTTCAGTCCTAAGAAAGAACTTGGCCCTGGAGGCTTGGTTTGCCTGTCCTTGTGTCCGTCCTCGAACGAAAGCAACGTATGGGAAAGTATACCGGTCGGCTTGGGTCGGGAGGACAGCACCGCCGGCAAAAGCATTACGGACTGTTGGTGTCAGAAATAAAGACACCGGTGTAACAGAAGGGCAAGTTGGAGTTGATTTTGAAACTGCAACGTGACCGGAGGCCCTATTTAGGGTGTGACTGAATTGCTTCCCAGGCATAACCCAATCAGGGTATTATTTTAGCACCAGGACCTAAAGTCCCATAAAGCTGAGGATGACGTAACGCCATAGGAGGGTGATATTTAGCCAAAAGGGACTGCCTCCTTGTGCATCTGCTCGGAAGCCCCTGTGAGCAAGGAGCAAATTAGCACCGAAATGCGTTGGGGAAGGTGGAGGAAATATCTGAGAGTATTGCAGTTTTCTGTCCTAATAAAGAACTTGGCCCTGGAGGCTTGGTTTGCCTGTCCTTGTGTGCGTCCTCGAACGAAATCAACGTATGGGAAAGTATACCGGCCGGCTTAGGTAGGGAGGACAGCACCCCCGGCAAAAGCATTACGGACTGTTGGTGTCAGAAATAAAGACACCGGTGTAACAGAAGGACAAGTTGGAGTTGATTTTTAAACGGCAACGTGACCGGAGGCCCTATGGAGGGTGTGACTGAATTACTTTCCAGGCAGAACCCAATTAGGGTATTATTTTAGCACCAGGACTACAAGTCCCATTAAGCTGAGGATGATGTAACGCCATAGGAGGGCGATATTTAGCCAAAAGGGACTGCCTCCTCGTGTATCTGCTCGGAAGCCCCCGTGAGCAAGGAGCAAAGGAGCTCCGAAACGCGTTGGGGAAGGTGGAGGATATATCTGCGAGCGTTGCTGCTTTCTTTCCTAATAAAGGGCTTGGCCCTGGAGGCTTGGTTTGCCTGTCCTTGTGTGCCTCCTCGAACGAAAGCAACTTATGGGAAAGTATACCGGCCGGCTTAGGTCGGGAGGACAGCACCGCCGGCAAAAGCATTACGGACTGTTGGTGTCAGAAATGAAGACACTGGTGTAACAGAAGGACATGTTAGAGTTGATTTTGAAACGGCAACGTGACCGGACGCCCTATGGAGGGTGTGACTGAATTGCTTCCCAGGCAGAACCCAATTAGGATATTATTTTAACACCAGGACTACAAGTTCCATAAAGCTGAGGATGACGTAATGCCATAGGAGGGCAATATTTAGCCAAAAAGGACTGCCTCCTCGTGCATCTGTTTGGAAGCCCCCGTGAGCAAGGAACAAAGGAGCTCCGAAACACGTTGGGGAAGGTGGAGGAAATATCTGCGAACGTTGCTGTTTTCTGTCCTAATAAAGAACTTGGCCCTGGAGGCTTGGTTTGCCTGTCCTTGTGTGCCTCCTCGAACGAAAGCAACTTATGGGAAAGTATACCGGCCGGCTTAGGTCGGGAGGACAGCACCGCCGGCAAAAGCATTACGGACTGTTGGTGTCGGAAATAAAGACACCGGTGTAACAGAAGGACAAGTTGGAGTTGATTTTTAAACGGCAACGTGACCGGAGGCCCTTTGGAGGGGGTGACTGAATTGCTTCCCAGGCAGAACCCAAATAGGGTATTATTTTAGCACCAGGAGTACAAGTCCCATAAAGTTGAGGATGACGTAACGCCATAGGAGGGCGATATTTAGCCAAAAGGGACTGCCTCCTTGTGCATCTGCTCGGAAGCCCCCATGAGCAAGGAGCAAATGAGCTCCGAAACGCATTGGCGAAGGTGGAGGAAATATCTGCGAGCGTTGCTGTTTTCTGTCCTAATAAAGAACTTGGCCCTGGAGGCTGGTTTGCCTGTCCTTGTGCGCGTCCTCGAACGAAAGCAATGTATGGGAAAGTATACCGTCCGGCTTGGGTCGGAAGGACAGCACCACCGGCAAAAGCATTACGGACTGTTGGTGTCAGAAATGAAGACACTGGTGTAACAGAAGGACATGTTAGAGTTGATTTTGAAACGGCAACGTGACCGGACGCCCTATGGAGGGTGTGACTGAATTGCTTCCCAGAAGAACCCAATTAGGATATTATTTTAGCACCAGGACTACAAGTTCCATAAAGCTGAGGATGACGTAATGCCATAGGAGGGCGATATATAGCCAAAAAGGACTGCCTCCTCGTGCATCTGTTTGGAAGCCCCCGTGAGCAAGGAACAAAGGAGCTCCGAAACGTGTTGGGGAAGGTGGAGGAAATATCTGCGAACGTTGCTGTTTTCTGTCCTAATAAAGAACTTGGCCCTGGAGGCTTGGTTTGCCTGTCCTTGTGTGCGTCCTCGAACGAAAGCAACATATGGGAAAGTATACCGGCCGGCTTAGGTCGGGAGGACTGCACCCCCGGCAAAAGCATTACGGACTGTTGGTGTCAGAAATAAAGACACCGGTGTAACAGAAGGACAAGTTGGAGTTGATTTTTAAACGGCGAGGTGACCGGAGGCCCTATGGAGGATGTGGCTGACTTGCTTCTCAGGCATAACCCAATTAGGGTATTATTTTAGCACCAGGACCTAAAGTCCCATAAAGCTGAGGATGACGTAACGCCATAGGAGGGTGATATTTAGCCAAAAGGGACTGCCTTCTTGTGCATCTGCTCGGAAGCCCCTGTGAGCAAGGAGCAAATTAGCTCCGAAACGCGTTGGGGAAGGTGGAGGAAATATCTGCGAGTGTTGCAGTTTTCTGTCCTAATAAAGAACTTGGCCCTGGAGGCTTGGTTTGCCTGTCCTTCTGTGCGTCCTCGAACGAAAGCAACGTATGGGAAAGTATACCGTCCGGCTTGGGTCGGAAGGACAGCACCGCCGGCAAAAGCATTACGGACTGTTGGTGTCAGAAATGAAGACACTGGTGTAACAGAAGGACATGTTAGAGTTGATTTTGAAACGGCAACGTGACCGGACGCCCTATGGAGGGTGTGACTGAATTGCTTCCCAGGCAGAACCCAATTAGGATATTATTTTAGCACCAGGACTACAAGTTCCATAAAGCTGAGGATGACGTAATGCCATAGGAGGGCAATATTTAGCCAAAAAGGACTGCCTCCTCGTGCATCTGTTTGGAAGCCCCCGTGAGCAAGGAACAAAGGAGCTCCGGAACACGTTGGGGAAGGTGGAGGAAATATCTGCGAACGTTGCTGTTTTCTGTCCTAATAAAGAACTTGGCCCTGGAGGCTTGGTTTGCCTGTCCTTGTGTGCGTCCTCGAACGAAAGCAACGTATGGGAAAGTATACCGGCCGGCTTAGGTCGGGAGGACAGCACCCCCGGCAAAAGCATTACGGACTGTTGGTGTCAGAAATAAAGACACCGGTGTAACAGAAGGACAAGTTGGAGTTGATTTTTAAACGGCATCGTGACTGAAGGCCCTATGGAGGGTGTGACTGAATTGCTTTCCAGGCAGAACCCAATTAGGGTATTATTTTAGCACCAGGACTACAAGTCCCATAAAGCTGAGGATGATGTAACGCCATAGGAGGGCGATATTTAGCCAAAAGAGACTGCCTCCTTGTGCATCTGCTCGGAAGCCCCCGTGAGCAAGGAGCAAAGGAGCTCCGAAACGCGTTGGGGAAGGTGGAGGATATATCTGCGAGCGTTGCTGCTTTCTTTCCTAATAAAGGACTTAGCCCTGGAGGCTTGGTTTGCCTGTCCTTGTGTGCGTCCTCGAACGAAAGCAACTTATGGGAAAGTATACCGGCCAGCTTAGGTCGGGAGGACAGCACCGCCGGCAAAAGCATTACGGACTGTTGGTGTCGGAAATAAAGACACCGGTGTAACAGAAGGACAAGTTGGAGTTGATTTTTAAACGGCAACGTGACCGGAGGCCCTTTGGAGGGTGTGACTGAATTGCTTCCCAGGCAGAACCCAAATAGGGTATTATTTTAGCACCAGGACTACAAGTCCCATAAAGTTGAGGATGACATAACGCCATAGGAGGGCGATATTTAGCCAAAAGGGACTGCCTCCTTGTGCATCTGCTCGGAAGCCCCCATGAGCAAGGAGCAAATGAGCTCCGAAACGCATTGGCGAAGGTGGAGGAAATATCTGCGAGCGTTGCTGTTTTCTGTCCTAATAAAGAACTTGGCCCTGGAGGCTGGTTTGCCTGTCCTTGTGTGCGTCCTCGAACGAAAGCAATGTGTGGGAAAGTATACCGTCCGGCTTGGGTCGGAAGGACAGCACCACCGGCAAAAGCATTTCGGACTGTTGGTATCAGAAATGAAGACACTGGTGTAACAGAAGGACATGTTAGAGTTGATTTTGAAACGGCAACGTGACCGGACGCCCTATGGAGGGTGTGACTGAATTGCTTCCCAGGCAGAACCCAATTAGGATATTATTTTAGCACCAGGACTACAAGTTCCATAAAGCTGAGGATGACGTAATGCCATAGGAGGGCGATATATAGCCAAAAAGGACTGCCTCCTCGTGCATCTGTTTGGAAGCCCCCGTGAGCAAGGAACAAAGGAGCTCCGAAACGTGTTGGGGAAGGTGGAGGAAATATCTGCGAACGTTGCTTTTTTCTGTCCTAATAAAGAACTTGGCCCTGGAGGCTTGGTTTGCCTGTCCTTGTGTGCGTCCTCGAACGAAAGCAACATATGGGAAAGTGTACCGGCCGGCTTAGGTCGGGAGGACTGCACCCCCGGCAAAAGCATTACGGACTGTTGGTGTCAGAAATAAAGACACCGGTGTAACAGAAGGACAAGTTGGAGTTGAGTTTTTAAACAGCAAGGTGACCGGAGGCCCTATGGAGGATGTGGCTGACTTGCTTCTCAGGCATAACCCAATTAGGGTATTATTTTAGCACCAGGACCTAAAGTCCCATAAAGCTGAGGATGACGTAACGCCATAGGAGGGTGATATTTAGCCAAAAGGGACTGCCTTCTTGTGCATCTGCTCGGAAGCCCCTGTGAGCAAGGAGCAAATTAGCTCTGAAACGCGTTGGGGAAGGTGGAGGAAATATCTGCGAGTGTTGCAGTTTTCTGTCCTAATAAAGAACTTGGCCCTGGAGGCTTGGTTTGCCTGTCCTTCTGTGCGTCCTCGAACGAAAGCAACGTATGGGAAAGTATACCGTCCGGCTTGGGTCGGAAGGACAGCACCGCCGGCAAAAGCATTACGGACTGTTGGTGTCAGAAATGAAGACACTGGTGGAACAGAAGGACATGTTAGAGTTGATTTTGAAACGGCAACGTGACCGGACGCCCTATGGAGGGTGTGACTGAATTGCTTCCCAGGCAGAACCCAATTAGGATATTATTTTAGCACCAGGACTACAAGTTCCATAAAGCTGAGGATGACGTAATGCCATAGGAGGGCAATATTTAGCCAAAAAGGACTGCCTCCTCGTGCATCTGTTTGGAAGCCCCCGTGAGCAAGGAACAAAGGAGCTCCGAAACGTGTTGGGGAAGGTGGAGGAAATATCTGCGAACGTTGCTGTTTTCTGTCCTAATAAAGAACTTGGCCCTGGAGGCTTGGTTTGCCTGTCCTTGTGTGCGTCCTCGAACGAAAGCAACATATGGGAAAGTATACCGGCCGGCTTAGGTCGGGAGGACTGCACCCCCGGCAAAAGCATTACGGACTGTTGGTGTCAGAAATAAAGACACCGGTGTAACAGAAGGACAAGTTGGAGTTGAGTTTTTAAACGGCAAGGTGACCGGAGGCCCTATGGAGGATGTGGCTGACTTGCTTCTCAGGCATAACCCAATTAGGGTATTATTTTAGCACCAGGACCTAAAGTCCCATAAAGCTGAGGATGACGTAACGCCATAGGAGGGTGATATTTAGCCAAAAGGGACTGCCTTCTTGTGCATCTGCTCGGAAGCCCCTGTGAGCAAGGAGCAAATTAGCTCCGAAACGCGTTGGGGAAGGTGGAGGAAATATCTGCGAGTGTTGCAGTTTTCTGTCCTAATAAAGAACTTGGCCCTGGAGGCTTGGTTTGCCTGTCCTTCTGTGCGTCCTCGAACGAAAGCAACGTATGGGAAAGTATACCGTCCGGCTTGGGTCGGAAGGACAGCACCGCCGGCAAAAGCATTACGGACTGTTGGTGTCAGAAATGAAGACACTGGTGTAACAGAAGGACATGTTAGAGTTGATTTTGAAACGGCAACGTGACCGGACGCCCTATGGAGGGTGTGACTGAATTGCTTCCCAGGCAGAACCCAATTAGGATATTATTTTAACACCAGGACTACAAGTTCCATAAAGCTGAGGATGACGTAATGCCATAGGAGGGCAATATTTAGCCAAAAAGGACTGCCTCCTCGTGCATCTGTTTGGAAGCCCCCGTGAGCAAGGAACAAAGGAGCTCCGAAACACGTTGGGGAAGGTGGAGGAAATATCTGCGAACGTTGCTGTTTTCTGTCCTAATAAAGAACTTGGCCCTGGAGGCTTGGTTTGCCTGTCCTTGTGTGCGTCCTCGAACGAAAGCAACGTATGGGAAAGTATACCGGCTGGCTTAGGTCGGGAGGACAGCACCCCCGGCAAAAGCATTACGGACTGTTGGTGTCAGAAATGAAGACACCGGTGTAACAGAAGGACAAGTTGGAGTTGATTTTTAAACGGCATCGTGACTGAAGGCCCTATGGAGGGTGTGACTGAATTGCTTTCCAGGCAGAACCCAATTAGGGTATTATTTTAGCACCAGGACTACAAGTCCCATAAAGCTGAGGATGATGTAACGCCATAGGAGGGCGATATTTAGCCAAAAGGGACTGCCTCCTTGTGCATCTGCTCGGAAGCCCCCGTGAGCAAGGAGCAAAGGAGCTCCGAAACGCGTTGGGGAAGGTGGAGGAAATATCTGCGAGCGTTGCTGTTTTCTGTCCTAATAAAGAACTTGGCCCTGGAGGCTTGGTTTGCCTGTCCTTGTGTGCCTCCTCGAACGAAAGCAACGTATGGGAAAGTATACCGGCCGGCTTAGGTCCGGAGGACAGCACCGCCGGCAAAAGCATTACGGACTGTTGGTGTCGGAAATAAAGACACCGGTGTGACAGAAGGACAAGTTAGAGTTGATTTTAAAACTGCAACGTGACCGGAGGCCCTATGGAGGGTGTGACTGAATTGCTTCCCAGGCAGAACCCAATTAGGGTATTATTTTAGCACAAGGACTACAAGTCCCATAAAGCTGAGGATGACGTAATGCCATAGGAGGGTGATATTTAGCCAAAAGGGACTGCCTCCTCGTGCATCTGCTCAGAAGCCCCCGTGAGCAAGGAGCAAAGGAGCTCCGAAATGCATTGGGGAAGGTGGAGGAAATATCTGCGAGCGTTGCTGTTTTCTGTCCTAATAAAGAACTTGGCCCTGGAGGCTTGGTTTGCCTGTCCTTGTGTGCGTCCTCGAACGAAAGCAACGTATGGGAAAGTATACCGGCTGGCTTAGGTCGGGAGGACAGCACCCCCGGCAAAAGCATTACGGACTGTTGGTGTCAGAAATAAAGACACCGGTGTAACAGAAGGACAAGTTGGAGTTGATTTTTAAACGGCATCGTGACTGAAGGCCCTATGGAGGGTGTGACTGAATTGCTTTCCAGGCAGAACCCAATTAGGGTATTATTTTAGCACCAGGACTACAAGTCCCATAAAGCTGAGGATGATGTAACGCCATAGGAGGGCGATATTTAGCCAAAAGGGACTGCCTCCTTGTGCATCTGCTCGGAAGCCCCCGTGAGCAAGGAGCAAAGGAGCTCCGAAACGCGTTGGGGAAGGTGGAGGAAATATCTGCGAGCGTTGCTGTTTTCCATCCTAATAAAGAACTTGGCCCTGGAGGCTTGGTTTGCCTGTCCTTGTGTGCGTCCTCGAACGAAAGCAACGTATGGGAAAGTATACCGGCCGGCTTAGGTCCGGAGGACAGCACCGCCGGCAAAAGCATTACGGACTGTTGGTGTCGGAAATAAAGACACCGGTGTGACAGAAGGACAAGTTAGAGTTGATTTTAAAACTGCAACGTGACCGGAGGCCCTATGGAGGGTGTGACTGAATTGCTTTCCAGGCAGAACCCAATTAGGGTATTATTTTAGCACCAGGACTACAAGTCCCATAAAGCTGACGATGATGTAACGCCATAGGAGGGCGATATTTAGCCAAAAGGGACTGCCTCCTTGTGCATCTGCTCGGAAGCACCGTGAGCAAGGAGCAAAGGAGCTCCGAAACGCGTTGGGGAAGGTGGAGGAAATATCTGCGAGCGTTGCTGTTTTCTGTCCTAATAAAGAACTTGGCCCTGGAGGCTTGGTTTGCCTGTCCTTGTGTGCGTCCTCGAACGAAAGCAACGTATGGGAAAGTATACCGGCCGGCTTAGGTCCGGAGGACAGCACCGCCGGCAAAAGCATTACGGACTGTTGGTGTCGGAAATAAAGACACCGGTGTGACAGAAGGACAAGTTAGAGTTGATTTTAAAACTGCAACGTGACCGGAGGCCCTATGGAGGGTGTGACTGAATTGCTTCCCAGGCAGAACCCAATTAGGGTATTATTTTAGCACAAGGACTACAAGTCCCATAAAGCTGAGGATGACGTAATGCCATAGGAGGGTGATATTTAGCCAAAAGGGACTGCCTCCTCGTGCATCTGATCAGAAGCCCCCGTGAGCAAGGAGCAAAGGAGCTCCGAAATGCATTGGGGAAGGTGGAGGAAATATCTGCGAGCGTTGCTGTTTTCTGTCCTAATAAAGAACTTGGCCCTGGTGGCTTGGTTTGCCTGTCCTTGTGTGCGTACTCGAATGAATGCAACATATGGGAATATATATATATATATATATATATATATATATATATATATATATATATATATATATATATATATATTCACTGAAAAAACCATAGGTTAGAGACCATATATAGTTAGCTGGACATTTTATTGACATAAAACCAATGAAATTCCATATATAGTTAGTTGCACTAACTATATATCGCGCACCCGCAATCCACTGCTGATGATGTCACATATTACATCATTCATGACATGGTCAGTGACATCACTGATGACATCACTGATGACATCTCAAATGACATCACTGATGACATCACTGATGACATCTCAAATGACATCACTGATGACATCACTGATGACATCATCTAGTGTCTGTGTGTTTTTGTAAAGTTTAAATATGTTTTACATATTGAAGAATGAGTGGATGTATGGAAGACTGAGTGTGTGTGTGGCTGGCTGGGAGGTGTGTGACTCTGTGCATATCAATGTGTACTTGTATCAGTGATTGTATAAGAGAGTAAGTATGTGTTACTATATGTGTGAAAAGTATGGTGTTCTGTGTTTAACTGTATAGATGAGGAAATCGAAGTGTGATTGATTCTTCACAGGACTGACTAGGTGTATGAGTGCATATGATAGTGTTGTAATAATGAGTGACTGTATGTATGAGTGATTGTATGGGTGAATGAGTGAATGTGTGTGTAGACGTAGGAATCAGTGAGTGCGTATGTAGTAACTGGTATTGGTGTGTCATGATGTCATCAGTGATGTCATTTGAGATGTCATCAGTGATGTCATTTGAGATGTCATCAGTGATGTCATCAGTGATGTCACTGAAGTATGGTGTTCTGTGTTTAACTGTATAGATGAGGAAATGGAAGTGTGATTGATTCTTTACAGGACTGACTAGGTGTGTGAGTAACTCCATGGATGAGTGGCAGTGTGTGAGTGTCTGCATAGGTGTATGAGTGCATATGATAGTGTTGTAATAATGAGTGACTGTATGTATGAGTGATTGTATGGGTGAATGAGTGAATGTGTGTGTAGACGTAGGAATCAGTGAGTGCGTATGTAGTAACTGGTATTGGTGTGTCATGATGTCATCACTGATGTCATTTGAGATGTCATCAGTGATGTCATCAGTGATGTCATTTGAGATGTCATCAGTGATGTCATCAGTGATGTCACTGACCATGTCATGAATGATGTAATATGTGACATCATCAGCAGTGGATTGCGGGTGCGCGATATATAGTTAGTGCAACTAACTATATATGGAATTTCATTGGTTTTATGTCAATAAAATGTCCAGCTAACTATATATGGTCTCTAACCTATGGTTTTTTCAGTGAATTTTCAAGGTTTTGTAAATGCAAATTCCTAACTATATATGGTCTATAACCTATGGTTTTTTCAGTGAATTTCATTGGTTTTTTAAAAGCTAATATCTATAGCTGTAAAATATATTCTTTATTACGTGACGTATCACGTAGCCACGTGAGACGCCTCATGACGCGTCGCATAACCGTGACGTATCGGTTCTGCAGCGCAAACAAAACCCGTAACGTAAGCGTGCCGGAGCACGCTTAGAGATATATAAATTTTTTTTAACCTTAATTAGACAAAATCCACACGTGCACATATCTTGAGGCCTTGCAAAGGCACATCAAACAAACAGTCCCTACAATTTTGCCAAGTTTGCTGGAAATCTATTCCCTTCATTTTTTTTTACTGTTTCTCTTGGTTTTCCCCTTGTTACGCTTACCGGGACGCTACCCGGTACGCGAACCGGACTCTCCAAAAACACAAGATGGCGGACTCCCGTTACGCTGCCGGTTAGCTGCCCGGTTCGCGTACCGGGAAGCGCCTCTACCGCGAAAAATCGCGGGGGACTTTAATATCCCCCTCATCAATCCTAGGGGGTCAGGAGGGGTTTACCTTGCCCCCTTTCCTTCATTTCCCCCTTCTTTTTTCACCACATCTTGTCTCTCGAACCTACCGAGAGACAAGATGGCGGCCGCTCCGGACTGTTTACAATGTTGACAGCTACGCTGCCGGTTAGCTGCCCGGTTAGCTGCCCGGTGAGCTGCCCGGTTCGCGTACCGGGACGCGCCTCTACGGCGTAAAATCGCAAAATTTTTTGCCCCGCGGGGCACTTTAATATCCCCCTCATCAATCCTAGGGGGTCAGGAGTGGTCTACCTTGGCCCCTTTCCTTCATTTCCCCCTTCGTTTTTCACCACATCTTGTCTCTCGATCGTACCGAGAGACAAGATGGCGGCCGCTCCGGTTTGTTTAGAATGTTGACAGACACCGGAGAGCCAATCAGATTCGCTTCGCGAAGTTCCGTTACGCGTCAGGTACGCGAACCAGGGCGCTAACCGGAGCGCTGTCACAGATATATATATTTTTTTAAACGTTAATTTCTCAAAATCCACTGGAGCACATATATTGAGACATAGCAAAGGCACGTCGGGCAAACCATATCTACAATTTTGCCAAGTTTCATGTAAATCTATTCAGCCGTTCGAGCTAAAAGTGAGTCCAACCGCCCTATGGAAAAATGAATGGGAAAAACGCGTTTTGGGACCCCCCTTTGTTCTCGGCCCCCCCTTGACGAAACCCCACCAAATTTTCAGGGGCTGCTCAGAAAAAAAATTTGCCATTTTCCTGAAAATTTCAGCCAATTCCGTCCACAAACGCCAAAGTTATTAGACATAGAATTTTCAGAAATCCCATAGAGAAAAAATCCTAACTATATATACCCACTGGCTATCGCCAGTAGGTAATATACATATATAAACATATGTAATCTGCATATCTATATAAATATAAATGCATGCATACATATACATATATGCATACATATGCATGTTATTTACATGAAAGTTTTAAAAACACTAATAAAAGCAAAGCTAAAAAGCCACCTCATTACAAACAGAATGGCTTTAACTTAAACGAGGGCAAGATCTATTGCATTTTCAATGCTTGTTTACTTTGGTTCTATCAAGAAGGCATTCAGATGTGTCACACATTTGCCATAAATTCTGAATGTTAGCACTCTAGTTGCTCATTAGATCACTGTAGTAAAGCTAGTGCTCACCAGGGAAGTCTGCTGCTAATCATGGTTTGCAGCCATTTTCCCGCATTTTTTATCCCGCAGACTTTCAGTCCGCATACCATTATCCCGCAAGGTCATTGAGCTCGCATACCATTATCCCGCATTTTTTCAAAACGCATGTGCATTTATCGCGCATGCCTTTACAAAGAATTACGTTTTAAAGGCATGTATGGTAAATGCATTTGCGTTGTGAAAACCACGATGACGAGAGAGGTAAGTGGGTTTGTGTTAATTTTTTCGTGGGTTAGTGATTGTGTATTGTAGTGTAGTGTTGTGTAGTGTAGTGTTGTGTTAGTGTAGTGTAGAGTTGTGGTGGTTGTTTAGTGTAGGGTCATGCTGGGGGTAGTGTTTTAGGGTTTAGGGTTGTGTTGTAGTGTTTGCGTAGTGTAGGGTCATGCTGGGGGTAGTGTTTTAGGGTTCAGGGTAGTGTTGTAGTGTTTGCGTAGTGTAGGGTCATGCTGGGGGTAGTGTTTTAGGGTTTAGGGTTGTGTTGTAGTGTTTGCGTAGTGTAGGGTCATGCTGGGGCTAGTGTTTTAGGGTTTAGGGTAGTGTTGTAGTGTTTGCGTAGTGTAGGGTCATGCTGGGCGTAGTGTTTTAGGGTTTAGGATAGTGTTGTAGTGTTTGCGTAGTGTAGGGTCATGCTGGGGGTAGTGTTTTAGGGTTTAGGGTAGTGTTGTAGTGTTTGCGTAGTGTAGGGTCATGCTGGGGTGTAGTATTTTAGGGTTTTGGGTAGTGTTGTAGTGTTTGCGTAGTGTAGGGTCATGCTGGGGGTAGTGTTTTAGGGTTTTGGGTAGTGTTGTAGTGTTTGCGTAGTGTAGGGTCATGCTGGGGGTAGTGTTTTAGGGTTTTGGGTAGTGTTGGCGTAGTGTAGGGTCATGCTGGGGGTAGTGTTTTAGGGTTTTGGGTAGTGTTGTAGTGTTTGCGTAGTGTAGGGTCATGCTGGGGGGTAGTGTTTTAGGGTTTTGGGTAGTGTTGTAGTGTTTGCGTAGTGTAGGGTCATGCTGGGGGTAGTGTTTTAGGGTTTTGGGTAGTGTTGTAGTGTTTGCGTAGTGTAGGGTCATGCTGAGGGTAGTGTTTTAGGGTTTAGGGTAGTGTTGTAGTGTTTGTGTAGTGTAGGGTCGTGCTGGGGGTAGTGTTTTAGGGTTTAGGGTAGTGTTGTAGTGTTTGCGTAGTGTAGGGTCATGCTGGGGGTAGTGTTTTAGGGTTTAGGGTAGTGTTGTAGTGTTTGCGTAGTGTAGGGTCATGCTGGGGGTAGTGTTTTAGGGTTTAGGGTAGTGTTGTAGTGTTTGCGTAGTGTAGGGTCATGCTGGGGTGTAGTGTTTTAGGGTTTTGGGTAGTGTTGTAGTGTTTGCGTAGTGTAGGGTCATGCTGGGGGTGGTGTTTTAGGGTTTAGGGTAGTGTTGTAGTGTTTGCGTAGTGTAGGGTCATGCTGGGGTGTAGTGTTTTAGGGTTTTGGGTAGTGTTGTAGTGTTTGCGTAGTGTAGGGTCATGCTGGGGGTAGTGTTTTAGGGTTTAGGGTAGTGTTGTAGTGTTTGCGTAGTGTAGGGTCATGCTGGGGTGTAGTGTTTTAGGGTTTTGGGTAGTGTTGTAGTGTTTGCGTAGTGTAGGGTCATGCTGGGGGTAGTGTTTTAGGGTTTTGGGTAGTGTTGTAGTGTTTGCGTAGTGTAGGGTCATGCTGAGGGTAGTGTTTTAGGGTTTAGGGTAGTGTTGTAGTGTTTGCGTAGTGTAGGGTCATGCTGGGGGTAGTGTTTTAGGGTTTAGGGTAGTGTTGTAGTGTTTGCGTAGTGTAGGGTCAAGCTGGGGGTAGTGTTTTAGGGTTTAGGGTAGTGTTGTAGTGTTTGCGTAGTGTAGGGTCATGCTGGGGGTAGTGTTTTAGGGTTTAGGGTAGTGTTGTAGTGTTTGCGTAGTGTAGGGTCATGCTGTGGGTAGTTTTTTAGGGTTTGGGGTAGTGTTGTAGTGTTTGCGTAGTGTAGGGTCATGCTGGGGTGTAGTGTTTTAGGGTTTTGGGTAGTGTTGTAGTGTTTGCGTAGTGTAGGGTCATGCTGGGGGTAGTGTTTTAGGGTTTAGGGTAGTGTTGTAGTGTTTGCGTAGTGTAGGGTCATGCTGGGGTGTAGTGTTTTAGGGTTTTGGGTAGTGTTGTAGTGTTTGCGTAGTGTAGGGTCATGCTGGGGGTAGTGTTTTAGGATTTAGGTTAGTGTTGTAGTGTTTGCGTAGTGTAGGGTCATGCTGGGGGTAGTGTTTTAGGGTTTAGGGTTGTGTTGTAGTGTTTGCGTAGTGTAGGGTCATGCTGGGGGTAGTGTTTTAGGGTTTAGGGTTGTGTTGTAGTGTTTGTGTAGTGTAGGGTCATGCTGGGGGTAGTGTTTTAGGGTTTAGGGTAGTGTTGTAGTGTTTGCGTAGTGTAGGGTCATGCTGGGGTGTAGTGTTTTAGGGTTTTGGGTAGTGTTGTAGTGTTTGCGTAGTGTAGGGTCATGCTGGGGGTAGTGTTTTAGGGTTTAGGGTAGTGTTGTAGTGTTTGTGTAGTGTAGGGTCATGCTGGGGGTAGTGTTTTAGGGTTTAGGGTAGTGTTGTAGTGTTTGTGTAGTGTAGGGTCATGCTGGGGGTAGTGTTTTAGGGTTTAGGGTAGTGTTGTAGTGTTTGTGTAGTGTAGGGTCATGCTGGGGGTAGTGTTTTAGGGTTTAGGGTAGTGTTGTACTGTTTGTGTAGTGTAGGGTCATGCTGGGGGTAGTGTTTTAGGGTTTAGGGTAGTTTAGTTGTTTAGTGTATGCTAAAGGCATATATTCGTTCTAAAAGTTTTCGTTATTTTAATTTGCGGCCTAATAGTACATGCGGGATTTTTTTTGCGGACTGATGGTATGCGGGATTTCGTCATATATTCGCTAATCATACTTTCTATGGCAAAATGAACCCCCTCATTTTGTTCCTTTTTAAATTAAATGTTTTAAGAGTTACCACTTTATTCCAATCAAGATGGCTTCAGGTGTGCCATACCTTTGTAAAAAGTAGGACTGTTAGCACTCTAGTTGTTCTTTAGAACACTCTGGGACAATCTGTCATTGGGCTATAGTTGGGCTACATCTGGCTGATATTTGGGCTACATTTGTTTTTTTTTGTCTCTGGCGGCCATCTTTGGGCTACATTGGGCTACATTGGGCTACATTGGGCTACATTTGGGCTCCAACATATATATAGCCCAATGTAGCCCAATATATATTTTTCAAAGTTAATTTTCGTAAAAACCACTGGAGCCTATATCTTGAGACATAGCAAAGGCACATCGGGCTACCAGTCCCTACAATTTTGCCAAGTTTGGTGTAAATCCATTCAGCCGTTCAGGCTAAAAGTGAGGCCAACCGCCCTATGGAAAATTGCATGGGAAAAACACGTTTTGGGACCCCCCTTTTTTCTCGGCCCCCCCTTGACGAAACCCCCCCAAATTTTCAGGGGCTGCTCAGAAACAAAATGTTCCATTTTCCTGAAAATTTCAGCCAATTCTGTCCTCATAAGCCAAAGTTATTCGACATAGAATTTTCAAAAATCCCATAGGAAAAAAATCCTAACTATATATACCTACTGGCTATCGCCAGTAGGTAATATATATATATATATATATATTCAATGAAAAAACCATTGGTTTTAGGCCATATATAGTTAGGGATTTGCATTTACAAAACCTTATTTTACTCGCATAAAACCATTGAAATTCCATATATAGTTATAAGCGCTAACTATATATCGCGCACCCGCAATCCACTGCTGATGATGTCACATATTACATCATTCATGACATGGTTAGTGACATCACTGATGACATCACTGATGACATCTCAAATGACATCACTGATGACATCACTGAAAACATCTCATTTGACATGACTGATAACATCACTGATGATATCATTCATGTGATAATACGATGAACCTCTTCAGACTCTAATATAACCTTAGATACAATCAGTGTAAACAGACACTCACAGACTGTCACTCATCCATGGAGTTACTCACACACCTAGTCAGTCATGCAAAGAATCAATCACACCTCCATTTCCTCAACTATACAGTTATACAAACTTTACTTATTCAAACATATACTAACACATATTTACTCTATTATACAATCCCTGATACAAGTTCACAATGATCCATACAGCCACTCACACATTCACTGGCTCTTATGCACAGTTATTTATATATGTCAACTCTCACATGTACTGTGTTTTACATATGTACTTACTTTGACATGTAGCACTGAGATATCCATTCACTCACCAATACACTCATGCACACAGTCAACCGCCCATACAGCTGTTTGCACATGCACTTTTGAATCTATACATATAGTGAATTAACTACTCACACATCTATGTACAGAGTCACACACCTCCCAGCCACCCATACACACACACTCAGTCTCCCATACAAATACTTGGACAACCAATCAATAACCCATACAGTTACTCATATAGCTACGAATCAACATATGCAGCAGTTTGTAGAACAACAGATATAATGATGCACAAATTAAAACAGTTTAGTCACTAACCCATGCACTCAGTGAGACACATTTAATCACTCACTCAATCAGTCAGTCATGCACCTAGTAAATCCTTCATCCAGACACTTATACATCCACTCATTCTTCAATATGTAAAACATATTTTAACTTTACAGAAACATACAGTCACTGGATGTTGTCATCAGTGATGTCATTTGAGATGTCATCAGTGATGTCATCAGTGATGTCACTAACCATGTCATGAATGATGTAATATGTGACATCATCAGCAGTGGATTGCGGGTGCGCGATATATAGTTAGCGCTTATAACTATATATGGAATTTCAATGGTTTTATGCGAGTAAAATAAGGTTTTGTAAATGCAAATCCCTAACTATATATGGCCTAAAACCAATGGTTTTTTCATTGAATTTTCAAGGTTTTGTAAATGCAAATTCCTAACTATATATCCACTATAACCTATGGTTTTTTCTGTGAATTTCATTGGTTTTTTAATAGCAAATATGAAAAGCTTTAAAATGTCAAGTACGTGATAGATAAAAACATTTTCGTATTTATGCACGCTGATGTGCTTTGAACGCTGCACCCCCCCCCTCCCCTGTCTTAGTAGTACTCTCTCTTTGCAGATAGTGAACGGTAGTTAACGCAAGCCTTTGCCCCCGTTGTAATCCATCGTGCCTGCTTGTCTCTCCATTTGATTGATTGTTGTCCAAGCATTTACTGTTTTAGAATTGGTTCTCTTTGGATCATTCTCTATTTACAAACAAGCACAAAGTCGCAATACTCTGTTTAGTCTTTGCAGATAGTGAAAAATCGTGTAAAAAAAATAAAAGTAATCGAGCAAAATCAGTAGGCCACTAATTGGATCTCTTTTTGACCTCGCTAAAATAGAAATATTAGGAACAACCCTTCATGAGAAATACGAAAATAGTGAGATGAACTGAGCTCCACACCATGAGGGCTGCAAGACAGCTCGGCTCCGTCACCCATCCCGCCCAAAATAACGACAAACCCTATGCAAATATTAAAAATATAGACAACACACCAGCAAAGAAACAGGGTAAAACATTTTATTAAAAAACTATTTACATAACGTTGGTTTATAAGATGATGTCAGTAGTGGACCGATGTGTGAATAGATCGAAAACAGCACAAGGCTCCAAGATCCGGATGGCAAGCTCCTGGATGTTGGGTGCCATAGTTTAGAGTTCTGAATTTCAGCCTTTTTCAATGCCTGTGCTTTGTTGAATCAAAATGGCGGCTTGACACAAAGCTGACTCAAGCGTTGCTACTGATGCTATGCAGACCAAAACTGGTTTTCAGTTTGTACATTTTTCTAGATTTTTCAATCCAAGTTTGGTTGACTTTGTAGAACGATGGCTTCAGATTTTCAACATACGGTGTGGTGGCGCTGACTGGGAGGGGGCGCTTCGCTCCTGCCCCCTCCCCAAGTAAGATTTTCATACGTGAAAGTACGTTAATGGTTTTGGTCCCTGAGATGCTTCGATGTCACTGCCATTCTCAAATAGCATAAGTTCTGGATGTTGGGTGCCATAGTTAAGAGTTCTGAGCAGTGCTTGTAACACTGTCTGAAGCTTATTTCCACCTACTGCAGCTTCACTATTCTCAAAGTAAGTGAGTGTCGTTTGTGGACCTGACTGCATTAGAAAACAATGTGATATGTTACCTTCCTAAACAGCTTGACGGAGGCCCCTGAGGGGCGGTGTGATGGCCATGGACTCGGAGAAGACGCTTGGCTCCGACACCCTCCCCAAGTCTTATAGCACTGGTGTAGCCTGAGATCGCCCCCGACATAGGCGGCCGGCTCCCGGGGTCCGGCGGAACTTTTTGCCTTTTGATGACTCTTCAATTCTGGACCTTGTCCCACAATCCGTTTGACCTGAAGACAAGCTGTAGTGGGGCGCCCCTTTATCGTTTTAGTTGCCATTCCGCCCGCTTTTGCTACACTGTGCCTCTTCCGCCATTCAGCTGTTTACCGCCCGCTCTTGCGACTACAGCGTCTCGCTCACCATGTAGTTGAGTTGCGCCCGCTCTTGCGGTGCAGCGATAGGCGGCTGCCACAGGACTCTCAAAATGGCGGCCGGCTCTTCGGTTTTGGGCCTGGCCCACTAAAATGGCCCTGGGACACCTTGGAACTCGGACGCTTCCCTGATAGGGCTTGGGTCCCATTCTCGAAAAGCGTCCCCTCAGCCGTGAAGATTCTACAAAAGTCTTGGGGGCCTCCGACTCCCGCAGGCTTCTGGTGGGGAGCTACTGCCATGATTGCTCGTGGAATGGCCACGACGGAGCTACGAGATGGTAGTGGTCTCATGCTGACGCCAGCTTTAGTCTGAAACATCCAGAAACACTATAGACTACCAATGCGATCAGTTCCGGTAGCGCCCCAACATGACCCGGAAGAGAAGAACTTGCCCTCCCCTCTTTGACTGATGGTTCTTGTTGCCTGTCCCCTCTGTTGTCATTTAACAGAACTTTTTGGACTGCTGAAAGGGGTTGTGTTCTGAACGCTGGTTGGTGGAGACATTTAGACTATATTCTTGACCTACGTTGTCGCGTAATGCGTTTTATGACACGCCGCGTTAGCGCACCCGGAAGTGATCCGAGGCGCGGCGCGCAGCGCGTAACGTAAGCATAACAGGTCATGTGACTTGTTAATAAAACTTTTCATTGGTTCATTTTACTTTTGTTAATTTAATGATGAAAAGCTTGGTCATATGACCTAAAAATTACGCTTTTTATTGTTTTCGAACAATACTTTTTTTTCAAACATATGTTATAATATTCCAGGCTAATGTACTTTCCCGGAAAATTTACAACTGTCTTGCAAGTAAAATATATTCCTTTTTCGAGAAAAAGGGCGTTTCTTCCTTCCATGACGGAGCCGTTGAGTAAAAGAGATTCGGCCTGCTGTCTTAGTCGCCGATACGCCTGATTATCAGATTCTTATCGATCACTTTATGTTGCAGACATGAAAAACACAACTGCCCTTGACCATTTATCTTTACTGCGTTCCTACATATTATACCTTTTATCCGTCATGTAATTGGACTGCTTTATTTCACTTGCCTTTTACTGATTCGAAAACAGTGACTAAAAGTAAAAACTTTACCAATGTAAATACTACTACCGTGTTTTGTTTTAAAAACCTTTATTGTGAAAATGTCAGTATACAAATACGGGCCTATAACCACGTGGGCCGGCCACGGAGCAAACTGAAATCGTATATGATGAGGAGACATTTACACTGTAGAGGAACGTAACGAGCGGGCCATTAGGTTGCAAGAACTAAGGTGTCTAACAGTTGCGGAATCGGTGGACATACACTTTGTAATTAAAATAGGACAGGGCCACTTACAATAACATTTTCTAGATATACATTTGCGGGCAAGGAGTTACGAGTCCCATTTATACCGGCGCCATTTTGGGCGAGGCCGGGCAGGTCCAAGATATAGTCAAAATGTCTCCACCAACCATCGGCCAGACCAGAACCCCTTTCGGCCCTTTATGCTACAAGATGGTGTCTTCCATTCAGAAAATATTGTTGGCAGCATTTTGAAAGGAAACAGAAACAGCCGTTCTCCTAGTGAGTTTCACATTGTTACATTTAGGAAGAATGTTGAAGAGTAGTATGTGGAAAATCTGAAGCAATTTTTCTACAAACTCTCAATCAGACTTGGATGGAAAAAAAAAACCTGAAGAATGTACAAACTGAAAACCAATTTTTGTCTGTATAGCACCAACAGTAACGCTTGAGTCAGCTTTGTGTCAAGCCGCCATTTTCATTCAATCAATAGCGTCCCCCTGCACACATTCAGGGACCTGGTCGTGTCTTCAGATGAAACGGATTGTAGGAAAAGAAGCAGAAAGGAAAAGGAAAAAAGTTCCGCCGGACCTAATGAAGCTGCAGCAGGTGCAAATAAGCTTCAGACAGTCTTACAAGCACTGCTCAGAACTCTCAACTGAGGCACTCAACATCCAGGACTTGCCATTCGGATCTTGGCGCCTTGTGCTGGTTCCGACCTATTCACACATCGGTCCACTACTGACATCACCTCATAAGCCAACGGGGCACCCCACGCCGACTTTCGGCGCAGCATTGTAGGATGGCCACACCAGTGCGGCAACTTGCTGGACACAACATCGGGGCCATCCAGATCTCGGCGCGTTCGACTCACTGTACCGCAAGAGTGACCGGAACTCAGCTGGACACGCCGTCTTTCGGCGCAGCATTGTAGGATGGCCACACCAGTGCGGCAATTTGCTGGACACCACCTAGGTGCCATCCGGATCTCGGCGCGTTCGAGTCACTGTACCGCAACAGTGACCACAATTCAGCTGGACACGCCGTCTTTCGGCGCAGCATTGTAGGATGGCCACACCAGTGCGGCAATTTGCTGGACACCACCTCGGTGCCATCCGGATCTCGGCGCGTTCGAGTCACTGTACCGCAACAGTGACCGCAACTCAGCTGGACACGCCGTCTTTCGGCGCAGCATTGTAGGATGGCCACACCAGTGCGGCAATTTGCTGGACACCACCTCGGTGCCAGTCGGATCTTGCCGCGTTCGAGTCACTGTACCGCAACAGTGACCGCAACTCAGCTGGACACGCCGTCTTTCGGCGCAGCATTGTAGGATGCCCACACCAGTGCGGCAATTTGCTGGACACCACCTCGGTACCATCCGGATCTCGGCCCGTTGTGCTGCCTTCGGCCTATTCGCACATCGGTCCGCTACTGACGCCGCCTCACGTGCCAACGGATTTTCTACACTTTTTGTAGCCCTATGCCGCATAACAGGTCATGTGACTTGTTTATAAAACTTTTCATTGGTTCATTTTACTTTTGGTTTCCTAAAGATGGAAGGCTTGGTCATATGACCTAAAAATAACACTTTTCATTGGTTTAGAACATTTTTTTTTCCCAAACGATGAAAGCCCCACCTTGTTTCTGGATCATTCAGACTGAAGCTGGCGTCAGCATGAGAGCACCACCATCTCGTGGCTCCGTCGTGGTCATTCCGCGAGCAATCATGGCAGCCGCTCCCCACCGGAAGCCTGCGGGAGTCGGGGGCCCCCAAGACTTTTGTACAATCTTCACGGCTGAGGGGACGCTTTTCGAGAATGGAGCCCAAGCCCTAGCAGGCAAGCGTCCGAGTTCCAAAGTGTCCCAGGGCCATTTCAGTGGACCAGGCCTAAAACCGCGGAGCCGTCCGCCATTTTAAGAGCCATGTGGCAGCCGCCTATCGCTGCACTGCAAGAGTGGGAGCAACTCAACAACATGGTGAGCGAGACGCTGTAGCCGCAAGAGCGGGCGCAACTCAGCTAGATGGCCGCCACCTGGGGAGGCCCGTTCACGCCGCCTCCCCCACGCCCCCCCCCGGGCCGCCGCACGCCAATTTTCGGAGCAGCATTGTAGGATACCAAAACCAGTGCGGCAGTTTACTGGACATCACCTGGGTGCCTGTCGTACATGTTGTGTCAGCCATGTGACACTGGACACAGACCGCTACTGACGAGGCCTCCCCCCGCACCACCCGGGACGCCCCACGCTGTTTTTCTGTGCTGCATTGTAGGATCCCTAAACCAGTGCGGCACCCAGGCGACATCACCTGGGTGCCGTCCAGAACTCTGCACGTTGTGCTGCCTTGGGACTATTCGCACAAAAGACAGCTTCTAACCATTGTTGCTTTTTGTGTTGAGAAATGTTTAAATGTTTTTAGTTTTTGTTGCGTTCGTTATATTTAAATGTTAATAAAGTTTTAAAATGTAACTGTCTTGGAGTACTATATTTTTTTTAAAAATCGGGTGAATGGGGCCTTGAATCGGGTTATTGTCATGTGTGGGCTTTGCAAGTGTACTGCTACAAGATCGGACATTTCAAACTCAAATGCACGTTCTTTTTCTTACCTTTCCGAAGCATGGAGCGCAATAGCAAGCAGAGAAAGGGTGATGCACGTGTTGAACACTACCTGACCTGGCAAGTTGCTGGCAGTGCCCCCCCGCCCGCTCCTGAAAGAGGGCACACACACACACCGCCGCTCCGAGTACTTCACAAATCTTTAAAAGACCATGCGCTTGTTCATGAGGCTTAAATGGTTTATCACCTCTTCTAGAACCCCTGCATCGACCCTCTGACGTTTCCTGGAAAAATTACCATGTAACACAATACCAAGCCCTGTCAGCTGAAACCCCCAAGGAATCGTGGGGCATATTATCAAGGGGGTTTATCTCCGCTTTTTTGGCTTTAAAAGCCTTGAAAGCGGAGATAAAATTATCTCCCTATTACCAAGCTGTCGCTAACACCAGTTAGTGACAGCTAAAAGGAGATAGCGACCATCTTGGGCCCCGCTTTGCATGTCAGTGATACTTATCACTAATGACATGCTAAGTGGCGTGCCAAGATGTTAGCGACTGGAAACAGTCCCTAACATCGCTACCTTCTATTACCAACTTTTGGAGATATTCGCGCTAAGCGCGAATATCTCCAAAATCTAACACCTGCCCTGAGCAGTTCTTAGCCATGTTATCCAATGGGAGGTGGATAACATGGCTAAGAGCATTTGCTCGATAATACATGAATATCGCTGACTTTTCTGCGATAATAGCAAGGTTTATCTGCGATAAAAATCGCCGATGTGCGGCGATAATTTTTGTCTCTAAACAAGTTAGAGACAAAAATTATCGCTAGTTGTTCGTAATATGCCCCCGTGTTTTTGCTTGCAGAAATCGGGAGGCGGGAGACTAGCACTGAAATCAGTAGTCACACGCCTGAATCGGGAGGGTTGGCATGTCTGAATTCTCTACAGCTGGGGCCATAAACTACATCCGCAGGGGTAGGTGATAGCCTGGGACCAGCCTGGCATCTAAAATGGCTGCCGTGCACGACAAAATTGTGGCATTGGAAAAAAGGCAAGATGGCGCAGCCGCTGGAAGAGATGTATCAACATATATGAGCCTCCTCAGCCACCCTCAGGAAACATAGGGGATTAGGATACGTCTCCCGCACCCCCTTATACCTAGTAATTTAATTAACGAAGCACAAAATGGCGAATTCCCGTTTCGCTACCAGTTTGCGGCCCAGTTCGCGGCCCGTGAAGCGCTTCTACCGTGAAAAATCATTTTTTTTTTATTTTCCCCACGGGACCCTTTATAACCCCAACAACATTCCTAGGGGGTCAAGAGGGGGATACCTTGCCCCCTTTCATTAAATTCCCCTTTCGTTTTTCACCTCTTCTTCTCTCTCGATCCTACCGAGAGACAAGATGGCGGCCGCTCCGGACTGTCACGCAGCAAAAAAAAAAAAAGCTCACGCACAGCCGCTGGAAGAGATGTATCAACATATATCAGCCTCCTCAGCCACCCTCAGGAAACATAGGGGATTAGGATACGTCTCCCGCACCCCCTTATACCTAATAATTTAATTAACGAAGCACAAAATGGCGAATTCCCGTTTCGCTACCAGTTTGCAGCCCAGTTCGCGGCCCGTGAAGCGCTTCTACCGTGAAAAATCATTTTTTTTTTATTTTCCCCACGGGACCCTTTAATAACCCCAACAACATTCCTAGGGGGTCAAGAGGGGGATACCTTGCCCCCTTTCATTAAATTCCCCTTTCGTTTTTCACCTCTTCTTCTCTCTCGATCCTACCGAGAGACAAGATGGCGGCCGCTCCGGACTGTTTAGAATGTTGACAGACACCGGAGAGCCAATCAGCTTTCTGCGCGCAAAGTTCCGATAAGCGAAAAGTAAGCGGACCGGATCGCTGCCCGGAGCGCTGTTACAGATATATATCTTGATTTAAACGTTAATTTCTCAAAATCCACTGAAGCACATATATTGAGACCTAGCAAAGGCACATCGGGCTAACAGTCCCTACAATTTTGCCAAGTTTCGTGCAAATCCATTCAGCCGTTCGAACTAAAAGTGAGTCCAACCGCCCTATGGAAAACTCAATGCAAAAAACGCGTTTTGGGACCCCCCTTTTTTCTCAGCCCCCCCTTGACGAAACCCCACCAAATTTTCAGGGGCTGCTCAGAAACAAAATGTGCCATTTTCCTTAAAATTTCAGCCGATTCCGTCCACAAACGCAAAAGTTATTAGACATAGAATTTTCAGAAATCCCATAGGGAATTAATCCTAACTATATATACCTACTGGCGATAGCCAGTAGGTAATATATATATATATATATATATATATATATATATATATATATATATATATATATATATATATATATATATATATATATATATATATATATATATATATATATATATCCAGTTGAAAACAAGAGTTGCCCCTTGGTTGCCCACAAGGAAGAAACCACACAGCAGGTAAGAATGGTTTTTGCATTTAATGTGAAAGCTGCAGCTTCGCATCTCCAAAACGGCATTCATTTCAAAAGAGTCCAAAATGCCGACGCATTTTGTGCGCAAAGCGCACTTCTTCATAGGCGGACTTCACGAGTGGCGTTTCAGCAGTCCACGGCACCTAGATATATTTATGACTTGATTAGAAAAGGCGGGACCTCCCGTATTGCCTTCTGGTCATCTGAGTGCAGTGGAATCTTTTTCGGGTGAAATGCTGTTGCGTTTCTCTTAAATAAAATCCCCAGTGGGCTGATGCACATTTCAAAGGTGGGGGGCTGCACCATTTGACTTCCACTCTGCTCTCACCTGCCCCAACACGGTTGGCGTCGGTTGGCGCCCTCCGGGACCGTGCAAAGCACAGCGGGGTTTCTTCCGCGCCAGGACAGGCCGCTAAACATCCAGTCGAAAACAAGAGTTGCCCCTTGGTTGTCCACAAGGAAGAAACCACACAGCAGGTAAGAATGGTTTTTGCATTTAATGTGAAAGCTGCAGCTTCGCATCTCCAAAACGGCATTCATTTCAAAAGAGTCCAAAATGCCGACGCGTTTTGTGCGCAAAGCGCACTTCTTCATAGGCGGACTTCAAGAGTGGCGTTTCAGCAGTCCACGGCACCTAGATATATTTATGACTTGATTAGAAAGGGCGGAACCTCCCGCATTGCCTTCTGGTCATCTGAGTGCAGTGGAATCTTTTTCGGGTGAAATGCTGTTGCGTTTCTCTTAAATAAAATCCCCAGTGGGCTGATGCACATTTCAAAGGTGGGGGGCTGCACCATTCGACTTCCACTCTGCTCTCACCTACCCCAACACGGTTGGCGTCGGTTGGCGCCCTCCGGGACCGTGCAAAGCACAGCGGGGTTTCTTCCGCGGCAGGACAGGCCGCTAAACATCCAGTCGGAAACAAGAGTTGCCCCTTGGTTGTCCACAAGGAAGAAACCACACAGCAGGTAAGAATAGTTTTTGCATTTAATGTGAAAGCTGCAGCTTCGCATCTCCAAAACGGCATTCATTTCAAAAGAGTCCAAAATGCCGACGCGTTTCGTGCGCAAAGCGCACTTCTTCATAGGCGGACTTCAAGAGTGGCCATTCTTACCTGCTGTGTGGTTTCTTCCTTGTGGACAACCAAGGGGCAACTCTTGTTTTCGACTGGATGTTTAGCGGCCTGTCCTGCCGCGGAAGAAACCCCGCTGTGCTTTGCACGGTCCCGGAGGGCGCCAACCGACGCCAACCGTGTTGGGGCAGGTGAGAGCAGAGTGGAAGTCGAATGGTGCAGCCCCCCACCTTTGAAATGTGCATCAGCCCACTGGGGATTTTATTGAAGAGAAACGCAACAGCATTTCACCCGAAAAAGATTCCACTGCACTCAGATGACCAGAAGGCAATGCGGGAGGTCCCGCCCTTTCTAATCAAGTCATAAATATATCTAGGTGCCGTGGACTGCTGAAACGCCACTCTTGAAGTCCGCCTATGAAGAAGTACGCTTTGCGCACGAAACGCGTCGGCATTTTGGACTCTTTTGAAATGAATGCCGTTTTGGAGATGCGAAGCTGCAGCTTTCACATTAAATGCAAAAACCATTCTTACCTGCTGTGTGGTTTCTTCCTTGTGGACAACTAAGGGGCAACTCTTGTTTTCGACTGGATGTTTAGCGGCCTGTCCTGCCGCGGAAGAAACCCCGCTGTGCTTTGCACGGTCCCGGAGGGCGCCAACCGACGCCAACCGTGTTGGGGCAGGTGAGAGCAGAGTGGAAGTCGAATGGTGCAGCCCCCCACCTTTGAAATGTGCATCAGCCCACTGGGGATTTTATTGAAGAGAAACGCAACAGCATTTCACCCGAAAAAGATTCCACTGCACTCAGATGACCAGAAGGCAATGCGGGAGGTCCCGCCCTTTCTAATCAAGTCATAAATATATCTAGGTGCCGTGGACTGCTGAAACGCCACTCTTGAAGTCCGCCTATGAAGAAGTGCGCTTTGCGCACGAAACGCGTCGGCATTTTGGACTCTTTTGAAATGAATGCCGTTTTGGAGATGCGAAGCTGCAGCTTTCACATTAAATGCAAAAACCATTCTTACCTGCTGTGTGGTTTCTTCCTTGTGGACAACCAAGGGACAACTCTTGTTTTCGACTGGATATATATATATATATATATATATATATATATATATATATATATATATATATATATATATATATATATATATATATATATATATATATATATATATATATATATATATATTACCTACTGGCTGTCGCCAGTAGGTATATATAGTTAGGATTTTTTCCCTATGGGATTTTTGAAAATTCTATGTCTAATAACTTTGGCGTTTGTGGACGGAATCGGCTGAAATTTTCAGGAAAATGGCACATTTTGTTTCTGAGCAGCCCTTGAAAATTTGGGGGGGTTTCGTCAAGGGGGGGCCGAGAAGAAAGGGGGGTCCCAAAACGCATTTTTCCCATGTTAATTTCCATAGGGCCTTTGGCCTCACTTTTAGCTCGAACGGCTGAATGGATTTGCACGAAACTTGGCAAAATTGTAGGGACTGTTAGCCCGATGTGCCTTTGCTAGGTCTCAATATATGTGCTCCAGTGGATTTTGAGAAATTAACGTTCAAAACAAGATATATATCTGTAACAGCGCTCCGGGCTGCGCTCCGGTCCGCTTACTTTTCGCGAAACGGAACTTTGCGATGCGAAGCTGATTGGCTTTCCAGTGTCTGTCAACATTCTAAACAGTCCGGAGCGGCCGCCATCTTATCTCTCGGTAGGATCGAGAGAGAAGAAGAGGTGAAAAACGAAGGGGGAATTTAATGAAAGGGGGCAAGGTAGACCCCTCTTGACCCCCTAGGAATGATGTTGGGGTTATTAAAGGGTCCCGTGGGGAAAATAAAAAAAAATTGATTTTTCACGGTAGAAGTGCTTCTCGGGCCGCGAACTGGGCCGCAAACTGGTAGCGAAACGGGAATTCGCCATTTTGTGTTTCGTTTTAATTAAATTACTAGGTATAAGGGGGTGCGGGAGACGTATCCTGATCCCTTATGTTTTCTGAGGGTGGCTGAGGAGGCTCATATATGTTGATACATGTCTTCCAGCGGCTGTGCGTGAGCGTTTTTTTTTTTTTTGCTGCGTGACGTCTGTTAACGTTCGATTCGATGGAAATCAGGAAGTGTTGACCGCCAATTTGTCACTGCGATAAAATATTTTGTTATAAATGAATCCTTATTGATAAACATTGTATGCGCCATCTTGCCTTTTTTCCAATGGCACAATTTTGTCGTGCACGGCAGCCATTTTAGATGCCTTGACCAGACCCACTCTCTGCACGCCGTCGATTCTCAGCACGGCTCCCCACCCTCGCAAGCATCTCCCCCACGCACTGGTCACCCCCGCTCTCTCTCTCATGCTTGGGCCATAAACTTCCCCGCATCTGCGCTGCTCTTCCCTGAGAATCACACCCTGTGCCCGCCCGACACCTCCCTTTCACCCTATTCACTACCGCACCCTCTGACACTCCTCTTCCTCTGTGTCCGATTGTCCAGGCCGGTCCCAGGCTATCACCTAGCCCTGCGGATGTAGTTTATGGCCCCAGCTGCAGAGAATCCAGACATGCCAACCCTCCCGATTCAGGCGTGAGACTACCGATTTCAGTGCTAGTCTCCCACCTCCCGATTCCTGCAAGCAAAAACCCGATTCCTCTGGGGTTTCAGCTGACAGGGCTTGGTATTGTGTTACGTGCTAATTCTTCCAGGAAACGTCAGAGGGCCGATGCAGGGGCTCTAGAAGGGGTGATAAACCATTTAAGCCTCATTAACAAGCGCATGGTCTTTTAAAGATATGTGAAGTACTCGGGGCGGCGGTGTGTGTGTGCCCTCTTTCAGGAGCGGGCGGGGGGTGGCACTGCCAGCAACTTGCCAGGCCAGGTAGTGTTCAACACTTGCATCACCCTTTCTCTGCCTGCTATTGCGCTCCATGCTTCGGAAAGGTAAGAAAAAGAACGTGCATTTGAGTTTGAAATGTCCGATCCTGTAGCAGCACACTTCCAAAGCCCACACATGACAATAACCCGATTCAAGGCCCCATTCACCCGATTTTTTAAAAATATATAGTACTCCAACAAAGTAGGATTATAAAACTTTATTAACTTTATAAATATAACGAACGTAACAAAAACTGTAAATACATTTAAACATTTTTTGGCAAAAAGAAGCAACAATGGTCAGTAGCTGTCTTTTGTGCGAATAGTCCCAAGGCAGCACAACGTGCTGAGTTCTGGACGGCACCCAGGTGATGTCACCTGGGTGCCGCACTGGTTTTTGGTTTCCTACAATGCAGCTCAGAAAAACAGCGTGGGGCGTCCCGGGTGGTGCGGGGGGAGGCCTCGTCAGTAGCGGTCTGTTGTGCGAATAGTCCCAAGGCAGCAGAACGCGCTGAGATGTGGATGGCACCCAGGTGATGTCCAGTAACTTGCCGCACTGGTTTTGGCATCCTACAATGCCGCTCCGAAAAACGGCGTGGGGCGCCCGGGGGGGCGTGGGGGAGGCGGCGTGAACGGGCCTCCCCAGGTGGAGGCTCGTCTGCTGTACTGGGGCGCCCCTTTACCGTTTCAGTTGGCATTCCGCCCGCTTTTGCTACACTGTGCCTCATCCTCCATTCAGCTGTTTATCGCCCGCTCTTGCGGCTACAGCGTCTCGCTTACCATGTAGTTGAGTTGCGCCCACTCTTGCGGTGCAGCGATAGGCGGCTGCCATTGGATTCTTAAAATGGCGGACGGCTCTTCGGATTTGGGCCTGGTCCACTAAAAGGGCCCTGGGACACCTTGGAACTCGGACGCTTGCCTGCTAGGGCTTGGGCTCCATTCTCGAAAGCGTCCCCTCAGCCGTGAAGATTCTACAAAAGTCTTGGGGGCCCTCGACTCCTGCAGGCTTCCGGTGGGGAGCGGCTGCCATGATTGCTCGCGGAATGACCACGACGGAGCCACGAGATGGTGGTGCTCTCATGCTGATGCCAGCTTCAGTCTGAAACATCCAGAAACAAGGTGGGGCTTTCATCGTTTGGGAAAAAAAAATTTCTAAACCAATGAAAAGTGTTATTTTTAGGTCATATGACCAAGCCTTCCATCATTAGGAAACCAAAAGTAAAATGAACCAATGAAAAGTTTTATAAACAAGTCACATGACCTGTTATGCGGCATAGGGCTTCATAAAGCGTAGAAAATCCGTTGGCACGTGAGGCGGCGTCAGTAGCGGACCGATGTGCGAATAGGCCGAAGGCAGCACAACGCGCCGAGATCCGGATGGCACCGAGTTGTTGTCCAGCAAGTTGCTGCACTGGTGTGGCTATCCTACAATGCTGCGCCGAAAGTCGGCGTGGGGCGCCCCGTTGGCCTGTAAGGTCGCGTCAGTCAGTGGGGGCTGTGCGTCTCCCCCAAGATGGAGGCTCCTCGGCTGCAGTGCGGCGCCCCTTAGCGTTTCACTCGCCGTCCAACTGAGTTGCGTCCGCACTTGCGGCTACAGTAGGCCGAAGGCAGCACAGCGCGCCGAGATCCGGATGGCACCGAGGTGGTGTCCAGCAAGTTGCCGCACTGGTGTGGCCATCCTACAATGCTGCGCCGAAAGACGGCGTGTCCAGCTGAGTTCCGGTCACTCTTGCGGTACAGTGACTCGAACGCGCCGAGATCCGGATGGCACCGAGGTGGTGTCCAGCAAATTGCCGCACTGGTGTGGCCATCCTACAATGCTGCGCCGAAAGACGGCGTGTCCAGCTGAGTTCCGGTCACTCTTGCGGTACAGTGACTCGAACGCGCCGAGATCCGGATGGCACCGAGGTGGTGTCCAGCAAGTTGCCGCACTGGTGTGGCCATCCTACAATGCTGCGCCAAAAGTCGGCGTGGGGTGCCCCGTTGGCTTATGAGGTGATGTCAGTAGTGGACCGATGTGTGAATAAGTCGGAACCAGCACAAGGCGCCAAGATCCAACTGGCAAGTCCTGGATGTTGAGTGCCATAGTTGAGAGTTCTGAGCAGTGCTTGTAAGACTGTCTGAAGCTTATTTGCACCTGCTGCAGCTTCACTATTGCCCTGGTGTGGCCAAAGATCGCACATGACATAGGCGGCCGGCTCCCGAGGTCCGGCGGAACTTTTTTCCTTTTCCTTTCTGCTTCTTGTCCCACAATCCGTTTCACCTGAAGACACGACCAGGTCCCTGAATGTGTGCAGGGGGACGTTATTGATTGAATCAAAATGGCGGCTTCACACAAAGCTGACTCAAGAGTTGCTGTTGATGCTATACAGACAAAAATTGGTTTTCAGTTTGTACATTCTTCAGGATTTTTTTTTCCATCCAAGGCTGATTGAGAGTTTGTAGAAAAATGGCTTCAGATTTTCCACATACTACTCTTCAACATTCTTCCTAAATGTAACAATGTGAGACTCACTAGGAGAACGGCTGTTTATCTTTCCTTTCAAAATGCTGCCAACAATATTTTCTGAATGGAAGACACCATCTTGTAGCATAAAGGGCCGAAATGGGTTCTGGTCTGGCCGATGGTTGGTGGAGACATTTTGACTATATCTTGCACCTGCCCGGCCTCGCCCAAAATGGCGCCGGTATAAATGGGACTCGTAACTCCTTGTTATGTACTGATTGAACAACCTTGATATCACGAGATATGAATGCAGTTTTGATGCTCATGGCGGGCGGGGACGAGAATTGATTGAATATTTTGACATCCCTATTGATATTAAGTTCTGATGTGTTATTGATTACTGTACTATTGAAAGTTCGAATTAACGTCACCCATGGTACTTGCCCGCAAATGTATATCTAGATGATTTTTTTGTAAGTGGCCCTGTCGTAATTTAATTACAAAATGTACGTCCACCGATTCCGCAACTGTTAGACACCTTAGTTCTTGCAACCTAATGGCCCGCTCGTTACGTTCCTCTATAATGTAAATGTCTCCTCATCATATACGATTTCAGTTTGCTCCGTGGCCGGCCCACGTGGTTATAGGCCCGTATTTGTATACTGACATTTTCACAATAAAGGTTTTTAAAACAAAACATGGTAGTAGTATTTACATTGGTAAAGTTTTTACTTTTAGTCACTGTTTTCGAATCAGTAAAAGGCAAGTGAAATAAAGCAGTCCAATTACATGACGGATAAAAGGTATAATACGTAGGAACGCAGTAAAGATAAATGGTCAAGGGCAGTTGTGTTTTCCACTCCTGCAACATAAAGTGATCGATAAGAATCTGATAATCAGGCGTATCGGCGACTAAGACAGCAGGCCGAGTCTCTTTTACTCAACGGCCCCGTCATGGGACGAAGAAACGCCCTTTTTCTCGAAAAAGGAATATATTTGCCTTGCAGGACAGTTGTAAATTTTCCGGGAAAGTACATTAGCCTGGAATATTATAACATATATGTTTAAAAAAAAAAAGTTCGAAATCAATAAAAAGCGTATTTTTTAGGTCATATGACCAAGCTTTTCATTATTAAAATAACAAAAGTAAAATGAACCAATAAAAAGTTTTATTAACAAGTCACATGACCTGTTATGCTTACGTTACGCGCTGCGCGCCGCGCCCCGGATCACTTCCGGGTGCGCTAACGCGGCGTGTCATATAACGCATTACGCGACAACGTAGGTCAAGAATATAGTCAAAATGTCTCCACCAACCAGCGTTCGGAACACAACCCCTTTCAGCAGTCCAAAAAGTTCTGTTAAATGACAACAGAGGGGACAGGCAACAAGAACCATCAGTCAAAGAGGGGAGGGCAAGTTCTTCTCTACCGGGTCATGTTGGGGCGCTACCGGAACTGATCGAATTGGTAGTCTACAGTGTTTCTGGATGTTTCAGACTAAAGCTGGCGTCAGCATGAGAGCACTACCATCTCGTAGCTCCGTCGTGGCCATTCCACGAGCAAACATGGCAGCCGCTCCCCACCAGAAGCCTGCGGGAGTCGGGGGCCCCCAAGACTTTTGTAGAATCTTCACGGCTGAGGGGACGCTTTCGAGAATGGGACCCAAGCCCTATCAGGGAAGCGTCGAGTTCCAAGGTGTCCCAGGGCCATTTTAGTGGACCACCCCCAAATCTGAAGAGCCGGCCGCCATTTTGAGAGTCCTGTGGCAGTCGCTTATCGTTGCATCGCAAGAGCGGGAGCAACTCAACTACATGGTGAGCGAGACGCTGTAGTCGCAAGAGCGGGCGGTAAACAGCTGAATGGCGGAAGAGGCACAGTGTAATAAAAGCGGGCGGAATGGCAACTAAAATGGTAAAGGGGCGCCCCACTACAGCGTGTCTTCAGGTCAAACGGATTGTGGGACAAGGTCCAGAATAGAAGAGTCATCAAAAGGCAAAAAGTTCCGCCGGACCCCGGGAGCCGGCCGCCTATGTCGGGGGCGATCTCAGGCTAAACCGGTGCTATAAGACTTGGGGAGGGGGTCGGAGCCAAGCGTCTTCTCCGAGTCCGTGCCATCACACCGCCCTTCGGGGGCCTCCGTCAAGCGGTTTAGGGAGGTACCATATCACATTGTTTTCAAATGCAGTCAGGTCCACAAACGACCCTCACTTACTTTGAGAATAGTGAAGCTGCAGTAGGTGGAAATAAGCTTCAGACAGTGTTACAAGCGCTGCTCAGAACTCTGAACTATGGCACCCAACATCCAGAACTTATGCCATTTGAGAATGGCAGTGACATGGAAGCAACTCAGGGACCAAAACCATTAACGTACTTTCACGTATGAAAATCTTACTTGGGGAGGGGGCAGGAGCGAAGCGCCCCCTCCCAGTCCGCGCCACCACACCGTATGTTGAAAATCTGAAGCCATCGTTCTACAAACTCAACCAACCTTGGATGGAAAAATCTAGAAAAATGTACAAACTGAAAACCAGTTTTGGTCTGCATAGCATCAGTAGCAACGCTTGCTATCAGAGTGCATGAGTTTCATGCTCGATCGATTGAGCTAGCCGGATCGGGCAATAAAAAGTATAAAATAGTTATGTAAATAGTTATTTAATAAAATGTTTTACCCTGTTTCTTTGCTGGTGTGTTGTATATATTTTTAATATTTGCATAGGGTTTGTCGTTATTTTGGGCGGGGTGGGTGACGGAGCCGAGCTGTCTTGCAGCCCTCATGGTGTGGAGCTCAGTTCATCTCACTATTTTCGTATTTCTCATGAAGGGTTGTTCCTAATATTTCTATTTTAGCGAGGTCAAAAAGAGATCCAATTAGTGGCCTACTGATTTTGCTCGATTAATTTTATTTTTTTACACGATTTTTCACGATTTTTCACTATCTGCAAAGACTAAACAGAGTATTGCGACTTTGTGCTTGTTTGTAAATAGAGAATGAACCAAAGAGAATCAATTGTAAAAGAGTAAATGCTTGGATAACAATCAATCAAATGGAGAGACAAGCAGGCACGACGGATTACAACGGGGGTAAAGGCCTGCGTTAACTACTCTTCACTATCTGCAAAGAGAGAGTACTACTAAGAGAAAAGAGGGGAGGGGGGGGCAGCGTTCAAAGCACATCAGCGTGCATAAACACGAAAAAGTTTTTACCTATCACGTACTTGACATTTGACAGCTTTTGATATTTGCTATTAAAAAACCATTGAAATTCACAGAAAAAACCATAGGTTTTAGGCCATATATAGTTAGGAATTTGCATTTACAAAACCTTGAAAATTCACTGAAAAAACCATTGGTTATAGACCATATATAGTTAGGGATTAGCCTTTTCAAAACCTTATTTTACTCACACAAAACCATTGAAATTTCATATATAGTTAGTTGCACTAACTATATATCGCGCACCCGCAATCCACTGCTGATGATGTCACATATTACATCATTCATGACATGGTTAGTGACATCACTGATGACATCTCAAATGACATCACTGATGACATCTCAAATGACATCACTGATGACATCTCAAATGACATCACTGATAAAATCACTGATAACATCTCATTTGACATGACTGATCACATCACTGATGATATCATTCATGTGATAATACCATGAACCTCTTCAGACTCTAATATAACCTTAGATACAATCAGTGTGAACAGACAGTCACAGACTGTCACTCATCCATGGAGTTAATCACACACCTAGTCAGTTATGCAAAAAATCAATCACACCTCCATTTTCTCAACTATACAGTTATACACACCTTACTTATTCAAACATATACTAACACATATTTACTCTCTTATACAATCCCTGATACATGTTCACAATGATCCATACAGCCACTCACACATTCACTGGCTCTTATGCACAGTTATTTATATATGTCAACTCTCACATGTACTGTGTTTTACATATGTACTTACTTTGACATGTAGCACTGAGATATCCATTCACTCACTAATACACTCATGCACAGTCAACCGCCCATACAGCTGTTTCCACATGCACTTTTGAACCCATACATATAGTGAATCAACTACTCACACATCTATGTACAGAGTCACACACCTCCCAGCCACCCATACACACACACTCAGTTTCCCATACAAATACTTGGACAACCAATGAATAACCCATACAGTTACTCATATAGCTACTTATCAACACATGCAACAGTTTACAGAACAACAGACATAATGATGCACAAATTAAGACAGTTTAGTCACTAACCCATGCACTCAGTGAGACACATTTAATCACTCAATCATACAGTCAGTCATGCACCTACTAAATCCTTCATCCAGACACTTATACATCCACTCATTCTTCAATATGTAAGACATATTTTAACTTTACAGAAACATACAGTCACTGGATGTTGTCATCAGTGATGTCATCAGTGATGTCATTTGAGATGTCATCAGTGATGTCATCAGTGATGTCACTAACCATGTCATGAATGATGTAATATGTGACATCATCAGCAGTGGATTGCGGGTGCGCGATATATAGTTAGTGCAACTAACTATATATGAAATTTCAATGGTTTTGTGTGAGTAAAATAAGGTTTTGAAAAGGCTAATCCCTAACTATATATGGTCTATAACCAATGGTTTTTTCAGTGAATTTTCAAGGTTTTGTAAATGCAAATTCCTAACTATATATGGCCTAAAACCTATGGTTTTTTCTGTGAATATATATATATATATATATATATATATATATATATGTATATATATATATTCACTGAAAAAACCATAGGTTATAGACCATATATAGTTAGGAATTCGCATTTACAAAACCTTATTTTACTCACACAAAACCATTGAAATTCCATATATAGTTAGTTGCACTAACTATATATCGCGCACCCGCAATCCACTGCTGATGATGTCACATATTACATCATTCATGACATGGTCAGTGACATCACTGATGACATCACTGATGACATCTCAAATGACATCACTGATGACATCTCAAATGACATCACTGATGACATCACTGATGACATCTCATTTGACATTACTGATCACATCACTGATGATATCATTCATGTGATAATACGATGAACCTCTTCGGACTCTAATATAACCTTAGATACAATCAGTGTAAACAGACACTCACAGACTGTCACTCATCCATGGAGTTACTCACACACCTAGTCAGTCATGCAAAGAATCAATCACACCTCCATTTCCTCAACTATACAGTTATACAAACTTTACTTATTCAAACATATACTAACACATATTTACTCTCTTATACAATCCCTGATACAAGTTCACAATGATCCATACAGCCACTCACACATTCACTGGCTCTTATGCACAGTTATTTATATATGTCAACTCTCACATGTACTGTGTTTTACATATGTACTTACTTTGACATGTAGCACTGAGATATCCATTCACTCACCAATACACTCATGCACACAGTCAACCGCCCATACAGCTGTTTCTACATGCACTTTTGAAACCATACATCTAGTGAATCAACTGCTCACACATCTATGCACAGAGTCATACACCTCCCAGCCACCCACACACACACTCAGTCTCCCATACAAATACTTGGGCAACCAATCAATAACCCATATAGTTACTCATATAGCTACTTATCAACACATGCAACAGTTTACAGAACAACAGACATAATGATGCACAAATTAAGACAGTTTAGTCACTAACCCATGCACTCAGTGAGACACATTTAATCACTCACTCATACAGTCAGTCATGCACCTACTAAATCCTTCATCCAGACACTTATACATCCACTCATTCTTCAATATGTAAGACATATTTTAACTTTACAGAAACATACAGTCACTGGATGTTGTCATCAGTGATGTCATCAGTGATGTCATTTGAGATGTCATCAGTGATGTCATCAGTGATGTCACTGACCATGTCATGAATGATGTAATATGTGACATCATCAGCAGTGGATTGCGGGTGCGCGATATATAGTTAGTGCAACTAACTATATATGGAATTTCAATGGTTTTGTGTGAGTAAAATAAGGTTTTGTAAATGCGAATTCCTAACTATATATGGTCTATAACCTATGGTTTTTTCAGTGAATTTTCAAGGTTTTGTAAATGCTAATTCCTAACTATATATGGTCTATAACCTATGGTTTTTTCAGTGAATTTTCAAGGTTTTGTAAATGCTAATTCCTAACTATATATGGTCTATAACCTATGGTTTTTTCAGTGAATATATATATATACATACATATATAAACATATATCATCTGTATATCTATATAAATTCAAACATAAATGCATGCATACATATACTTATATGCATACAGATGCATGTTATTTACATGAAAGTTGAAAAAACACTAATAAAAGCAAAGCTAAAAAGCCACCTCATTACAAACAGAATGGCTTTAACTTAAACGAGGGCGAGATCTATTGCATTTTCAATGCTTGTTTACTTTGGTTCCATCAAGAAGGCATTCAGATGTGTCACACATTTGCCATAAATTCTGAATGTTAGCACTCTAGTTGCACATTAGATCACTGTAGTAAAGCTACTGCTCACCAGGGACGTCTGCTGCTGGTATTCAAAGTGCATGTTTCAGTCTGCATGTCAGAATTTTTTTAATGAAATTGAAGAGGGTTTGAGAAGTCACTCAAAATGTGCCCTAATTTTTCTTTCTGCAGCACTAATCATAATTCATATGGCAAAATATACCCCCTCATTTTGTTCCTTTTTAAATTAAATGTTTTAAGAGTTACCACTTTATTCCAATCAAGATGGCTTCAGGTGTGCCATACCTTTGTAATAAGTAGGACTGTTAGCGCTCTAGTTGTTCTTTAGAACACTCTGGGACATTCTGTCATTGGGCTATACTTGGGCTACATCTGGGTGATATTTGGGCTACATTTGGGCTCTTTTGTCTCTGGTGGCCATTTTGGGAGACTGCATGTCAGAATTTTTTAATGAAATAGAAGAGGATTTGAAAAGTCACTCAAAATGTGCCCTAATTTTTCTTTCTGCAGCACTAATAATACCTTCTATTGCATAATATACCCCCTCATTTTGTTCCTTTTTAAATTAAATGTTTTAAGAGTTACCACTTTATTCCCATCACGATGGCTCCAGGTGTGCTATACCTTTGTAATAAGTAGGACTGTTAGCGCTCTAGTTGTTCTTTAGAACACTCTGGGACATTCTGTCATTGGGCTATACTTGGGCTACATCTGGGTGATATTTGGGCTACATTTGGGCTCTTTTGTCTCTGGTGGCCATTTTGGGAGACTGCATGTCAGAATGTTTTAATGAAATAGAAAAGGATTTGAGAAGTCACTCAAAATGTGCCCTAATTTTTCATTCTGCAGCACTAATCATACTTTCTATGGCAAAATATACCCCCTCATGTTGTTTCTTTTTAAATTAAATGTTTTAAGAGTTACCACTTTATTCCAATCAAGATGGCTTCAGGTGTGCCATACCTTTGTAATAAGTAGGACTGTTAGCGCTCTAGTTGTTCTTTAGAACACTCTGAGACATTCTGTCATTGGGCTATACTTGGGCTACATCTGGGTGATATTTGGGCTACATTTGGGCTCTTTTGTCTCTGGTGGCCATTTTGGGAGACTGCATGTCAGAATTTTTTAATGAAATAGAAGAGGATTTGAAAAGTCACTCAAAATGTGCCCTAATTTTTCTTTCTGCAGCACTAATATTACCTTCGATTGCATATTATACCCCCTCATTTTGTTCCTTTTTAAATTAAATGTTTTAAGAGTTACCACTTTATTCCCATCAATATGGCTCCAGGTGTGCTATACCTTTGTAATAAGTAGGACTGTTAGCGCTCTAGTTGTTCTTTAGAACACTCTGGGACATTCTGTCATTGGGCTATACTTGGGCTACATCTGGGTGATATTTGGGCTACATTTGGGCTCGTTTGTCTCTGGTGGCCATTTTGGGAGACTGCATGTCAGAATGTTTTAATGAAATAGAAAAGGATTTGAGAAGTCACTCAAAATGTGCCCTAATTTTTCATTCTGCAGCACTAATCATACTTTCTATGGCAAAATATACCCCCTCATGTTGTTTCTTTTTAAATTAAATGCTTTAAGAGTTACCACTTTATTCCAATCAAGATGGCGTCAGGTGTGCCATACCTTTGTAATAAGTAGGACTTGTAGCGCTCTAGTTGTTCTTTAGAACACTCTGGGACATTCTGTCATTGGGCTATACTTGGGCTACATCTGGGTGATATTTGGGCTACATTTGGGCTCTTTTGTCTCTGGTGGCCATTTTGGGAGACTGCATGTCAGAATGTTTTTATGAAATGGAAAAGGATTTGAGAAGTCACTCAAAATGTGCCCTAATTTTTCATTCTGCAGCACTAATCATACTTTCTATGGCAAAATATACCCCCTCATGTTGTTTCTTTTTAAATTAAATGTTTTAAGAGTTACCACTTTATTCCAATCAAGATGGCTTCAGGTGTGCCATACCTTTGTAATAAGTAGGACTGTTAGCGCTCTAGTTGTTCTTTAGAACACTCTAGGATGCTGCAGTAGAACACAAAGGAATCAACTGACAGTCTCTGTCCTTGTTGGATGTACATGTTTTACTGAGAATGTCAGACTTCATTTTCACATGACTGAGAAAGATAATGTGAATTTACAGAAAATATGCTTTCAGTTTAGCTTATAGATCCCCTTCCAAACCACTGTGGGAAAATCATGAGATATTAGTTTTCTTTCAAACAATATTCATGATATCACAGCAGAAGGTTTTTTCACATGGTAAAATCACCTTAGAACCCACCACAATTCCTAAAACGAGTATGGTACCATCAACAAATGATTTATAATGTAACTAAAGTCCTAAAACCCTCTATTAACTACAATGCTTTTTAATGAGGGGCTATCATGTATATTGGTCCCAAGATGGCTGCCAACACTTCTTGGATGAAGTGCTGACAGCCAATCAGATCAGATGTGTGGTTAGGCTCCGCCCAGATATATATCTTTTTTTGAACCTAAATTACTCAAAATCCACTGGAGCACATATATTGAGACCTAGCAAAGGCACATCGGGCTAACAGTCCCTACAATTTTGCCAAGTTTCGTGCAAATCCATTCAGCCGTTCGAGCTAAAAGTGAGGCCAACCGCCCTATGGAAATTAACATGGGAAAAACGCGTTTTGGGACCCCCCTTTTTTCTCGGCCCCCCCTTGATGAAACCCCCCCAAATTGTCAGGGGCTGCTCAGAAACAAAATGTTCAATTTTCCTGAAAATTTCAGCCAATTCCGTCCACAAACGCCAAAGTTATTAGACATAGAATTTTCAAAAATCCCATAGAGAAAAAATCCTAACTATATATACCTACTGGCGACCGCCAGTAGGTAATATATATATATATATATATATATATATATATATATATATATATATATATATATATATATATATATATATATATATATATATTCACTGAAAAAACCATAGGTTATAGACCATATATAGTTAGGCATTAGCGTTTACAAAACCTTATTTTACTCACACAAAACCATTGAAATTTGCATATATAGTTAGTTGCACTAACTATATATCGCGCACCCGCAATCCACTTGTGATGATGTCACATATTATATCATTAATGACTTGGTCAGTGACATCCCTGATGACATCACTGTTGACAACTCAAATGACATCACTGACAACATCACTGATGACATCATTCATGTGATAATACGATGTACCTCTTCAAACTCTGATATAACCTTAGATACACTCAGTGTAAACAGACACTCACAGATTGTCACTCATCCATGGAGTTACTCATACACCTAGTCAGTCATGCAAAGAATCAATCACACCTCCATTTCCTCAACTATACAGTTATACACACCTTACTTATTCAAACATATTCTAACACATATTTACTCTCTTTTACAATCATTGATACAGGTTTTCAATGATCCATGCAGCCACTCACACATTCACTGGCTCTTATACACAGTAATTTATATATGTCAACTCTCACATGTACTGTGTTTTACATATGTACTTACTTTGACATGTAGCACTGAGAAATCCATTCACTCACCAATACACTCATGCGCACGGTCAACCACCCATACAGCTGTTTCCACATGCAGTTTTGAACCCATACATCTAGTGAATCAACTGTTCACACATCTATGCACAGAGACACACACCTCCTAGCCACCCACACACACACACTCACTCTCCCATACAAATACTTGGGCAACTAATCAATAACCCATATAGTTACTCATATAGGTACTGATAAACACATGCAGCACTTTACAGAACAACAGATATAATGATGCACAAATTAAGACAGTTTAGTCACTAACCCATGCACTCAGTGAGACACATTTAATCACTCTCTCATACAGTTAGTTATGCACCTACTAAATCCTTCATCCAGACACTTATACATCCACTCATTCTTCAATATGTAAAACATATTTAAACTTTACAGAAACACACAGTCACTGGATGATGTCATCAGTGATGTTATAAGTGATGTCAAATGAGATGTCATCAGTAATGTCATCAGTGATGTCACTGACCATGTCATGAATGATGTAATATGTGACATCATCAGCAGTGGATTGCGGGTGCGCGATATATAGTTAGTTCAACTAACTATATATGTGAATTTCAATGGTTTTGTGTGAGTAAAATAAGGTTTTGTAAATGCTAATTCCTAACTATATATGGTCTATAATCTATGTTTTTTTCAGTGAATTTTCAAGGTTTTGTAAATGCTAATTCCTAACTATATATGGTCTATAACCTATGGTTTTTTTCAGTGAATTTCAATGGTTTTTTAATAGCAAATATCAAAAGCTGTAAAATGTATTCTTCTTTTAATAGAAAAATATATTTTATATGTTTTTAATATAAGTTTTTTTATGTATATATATTTTTTTTATTTTTTTTTGTCTCGCTACCGGTCCGTGCACCGGGTAGCTTCCCGTTAGCTCAATTTGGTGCCGCGACCCGGTCCACGAACCGGGAAACGTTCCGTTAGCGCAACTGCCGCGTTAGAAAACAACATCGTGACGCGTCGCGTAAGTGCGACGTATCGCGTTGCCGCGTAATGCGTCTTATGACGCGCCGCATTAGCTCACCCGGAAGTGCTCCGGAGCGCAAACCGAGGCGCGAAGCGCAGCACCCCGGAAGCGCTCCGGGTGCGTATCGGGACGCGTAACGTAAGCGTAACAGGTCATGTGACTTGTTAATACAACTTTTTATTGGTTCATTTCACTTTTGGTTTCCTAATGATGTAAGGCTAGGTCATGTGACCTAAAAATAACACTTTTCATTGGTTTAGAACATTTTTTTTCCAAATGATGAAAGCCCCCACCTTTTTTCTCACTCTGACTTTCAACTTTGTGAGAGGAAGACCTGTTTTTCATTATTAAGAGATGGCTTCAATAGTAGCTGCAGCTGGTGGACCCCCACCACCACCACCACCTCCTAGGAAGGAAGGACCACCTACCCAGTTCCTTCCCAACCCTGAGGAAGAGGAGGAAGAAGAGGAAGAGGAGTTACAGGGGAGACAATTCTTGCCTGAACAGCCCCGGAAATGCCACCACAAGGACAATTTCATTTGTGAATTTTTTACATTCCCTCAAGGCCAAAAAAAGGTCAATGCCTGTCATGTGACATGCCTCATATGTCAAGGAGTTCTGTCCTGTGGCACAGATAAAAAATATAGTTACGGGAACTATACTATGCATCGCCACATGCAAAGGTGGCATCCAATAAATTACAGCGTGGCTGAGGTGCGTCACCTTCACGAAAACCCACCAACTCCTGTGGCCACCACCTCGACACAGGAAAGTCTTTCAGGACCAGAGGCGAGGGAGATGGTCCCCAGTATCCAGAGCAATTTTGCACACATCAAGCTAGTGTGTATTTATTGTGGGGGACTACTTTATTACGGGGAGATGAGCGTGAATTTAATGAACAGAGCATATGAAAACCACAAGTGCTCAAAACGCCCCAAAAAGTGATTATTTTTTTTTGCTCCTGTTGAGCCGTTTCTAATGCCTGTTTTTCGTTGTTCCCCCTCAAAAAAATTTTTTTTTTTAAATTGTTCATAAAATACAAAAAAAAAATGTTCAGAAAAATAATAAAAAAATATAAAACAAAAAAAACAATAAAAAAAAGTTATTTTCAGAACTACCTCCCATTTTTAAAAAATTGCAAAAATGTTTAGCACTCTGGCAATCTCTTTTCTTTTGATTCGCTTCCTGGTTCGTGCGCCGGTACGCGAACCGGAAGCGAACCAAAAAAAAAATAAAGTGAATATAAGGGAAGGAGACAGAGAGAATAATGTTAAAAGAAAGACAGCTAGAGGGAGTAACACAGAGATACTGTATAATAGATAATTATACAAAGAAAAGATGTAAGAGGGAAAAATTGAGAAAAAGAAAATAGAAAAGGAAGGGAAAGAAAAAAAGAGTGTAGAAGAATAATAAACAAAAGTTACTTTGAGAATGTGAATGAATCTTCAAATTAAAAAGAAAGAGAGTAAAGGATGTGGAGTAAGAGGTAGGGATAGAACCGGACTAAAACAACAACCCTGAGGGAAGGTGTTAAAAAAACAGTGAGTGAAAGTAAATAGGATTAAAACAAGGTGTATGATAGTGAATGAGATTAAAACATGTGGAATGACAGAGAGAAAAAACAGAAAGAAGAAAAGAAGAAGTGATAGAAAAAGAATAATTGAAGCAGCAAAAAAATGTAAATGAGATAGTGTGCTTGAACTACAGAGAGAAAGCATAAAGAACAACTAGTAAAAGAGTGAAGAGACAGAGACAGTTAGAGTTAGAGAGACGGACTGAGTGAAAAGGAGTGAGGAACTGTGAGAACAGAGGGACTGACAAAAGGAGTGGAAGGAGTGGAGTAAGTAAGTAATTGAAAAGGAATGAGGGAAAAAGCAAAGGAAGGAAACTGAGGGTTAAGGAAATAAAGCAGTGGAAGTAATAGAAGTTGAATGTGATAGAGATGTAAGGGGAAACGTACTAAATACTTACTTTATAGTTGTTGTTAACCCCATCTCTTATAATTTTTTTATTTCAATCTGTGAAAGAAAGAACAAAAATTTGAAAAATATTAAAACATGTATTTAAAAAATAGAAAAGACAAGGCATAAGGTTGAAAATCATACAATTTTACAGAGAAATAAAGTTAGAGATAAAGATTCAGAAAGGAAAATAAAGTAATGGTGAAAGACAAACAGAGTGAAAAAGAAATAGAAATAGAGTAAATTACTAAGTGAATAAAAAGGAGGAAAGATTCAGTGACAGAAAAGAAGGATAGAAAAGAAAAATGGAGAACCCAAAATTATTTAATTTTGAAAACAAAAGGGAGAAAAGATGGAAAAGAGAAGCGAAGCAGAGGGTCTAAAAGCTAGAAAATGGTGCATGAGAGAAAAGAAAAAAGCAGAGTTGGAATAAGGAAACAAAGGTTGAAAGATAAGTGGAGTTAGAGAACAAGGGTGAAAGAGAATAAATCAAAAGACAATGTGAGTATGTAAAGAGAATTGATATAAGGTAGTAAAAGACAAGTGAGCGTGAGACAAGATGAGTGCAAATTTAAAATCACAATACAAAATATAGAATTAATTTTCCATGTTAAATGGTTTATTTTTGCTGTTCCCAGAATATATCAAATTTCACTAAAAACAGTGAGTTGAAGGTATTCATCATATAACGGCGGGGGAAAAAAACCATATAATATAACAAATCAGAAATCCGAACTCATCAAAAGTACACTTACTTTCCATGACGTCGAATGATATGCGATGAACAGCTTATACTCTGTTGTGCTCTAAAAAATCCATGCCCACCACTTTCTGAAAGAAAAGCTCTTTCTTTCTGAGTAATATGTTAGAAACAATACATGACTTTTTGCTCTCTACCACACTTCTCCTCAAGGCCAAATCGTGTAAGAGCCATTTTAATCTCTTCGAATTCCTCAAAGCAAATCCCGTCATTTTCTTTTTCCCCGACTTTCAGAAAGAAAACGTCCAAAATCACTTTCACAATCTTGTACTAATAATATCTCCCCTTCTAGTTTACTCATGTTTCACATTTCCTATAACATTGATACCACTTACTATGAGGCACACTTACACTACCTCTATGACTTTTCCAATTTTTTCATTCTCTTGATCTCAGTTACTAACAAAGCAATTTAAAACAACAGAGTAAATCATATCAACTCTTTGAATCATTATAGACCATTTATGTATCTCTATGACTACTTTACATTTTTATTTATTATGATCACTCTAATTCACAAAGCAATTTAAAACAGCAGACTGAAATGTATCAACTGCTCCAATCTTCGTAGGCCACTTTCCTTCCCTAAAATTTTGGTTGTAAAAATACTAAGTAAGAATTTTTTAAGTCAAACGGTAAACGTTTTTTGAAAGTTAAAACAGAATCATTGCAGAATGACCAGCCGTTTCCAGATTTTAAATAAGCTGTGTAATGTCCTGAAGTTGTTGAAGGACCGTCATGATATATAATTGCTGCAGTTACAAAAGTCCTTCCTGATATTGACAACTGTGAAGCCACAAAATTTTTAATTAAAGTTGTCAATTTAGTTCGATCAGACCTATATCGTTGGAACATTAAAATGACATACTGGCCATAACTTCGTATAAATAATGTGGACAGCATTGCAGACTTACATTGGCTACACTCCATGTTTTGATCGGCTGCTTTTACTAGCTTATTAAAGGATACTGATTTACTGTCAGGCAAAGTTAAATATATAAATCTTTCTGAGTCTACACTAGCAGTACTTGATAGCCTACAGTTCTCGCAGTCATGCTGCCATTGATAAGAAAGGCCAAACAGATAAACTACATCTACACCTTCATCTTGCAAAACATCAAGCATATACATTAAAAACTCATGACAATCCTGCTGAATATTTTGAGAGAATTGCGTTTGACCTGAACATTTGTCTAAGAGATTTCGAATTTCAGATACACTTTCTATTTTTCTTCTATCAGTGCTACATTTCTCTAACACAGAATTTAACAAACAGCAAAATCTTTGATCCGAATTGACCACAATCTGTTCTTTTAATGTTTCTAGAGAAAAGACAAAATTAACCACTACATTAGCATAGCATTTGACACCAGAACTATTTTCAAATTGAAAACCAACAACATCTTGAAAAGCATCCATTTTCTTTCTGCTTACAATTTCGGGTTCATTGACTTTTCGTGTTTTGGCTACAACCTCCCTACTATTGGTTACATTTCTTCGTTTCCAGCCTACCACACGTTTTTCAAACAAAGGATATTGAGGCAAATGTGGCGCATACTCTCTTCTTAACCTATTGTATTCCTTAGCACAATCTAGATTTGCACAAATATTTGTCTCTTCACACTCAATCAAGTACAATCCAGATAAAGTTCTGACTCGTGATAATGCCACATAAGCCATACCCTCCTTGAACACAGAACTGCCAATATTCACCAAAGCACTGTCTACACTTAAACCTTGCGATTTATGGATTGTCACCGCATATGCCAAGCAAACAGGAAACTGTTTACGGCGAACATATAAGTCTTTAACAAGCAAAAACCTAGCAGAGCGACAACCAATTTGCTGTACATCCTCAATGCCATCAAATTTAATTTTTATAAATTCAATTCCATCTCTATTTCTGTATTTCTCAAAATCAACAACATTACCCCTTGATCCATTTACCAGACCTCTTTCAACATTTAAATTCCTTCTCAAAATGATACGGCAATTTAAGCACACATTCAGAGTCTTTTCAAAACCCGCAGTTTTAGATATAGTCTTCTCTAATGAATCCAATTTAGATTTCAAATTTTCAGACAAAATAATTGTTGCTCCCATATGCTCAATTCTGTCAATAGCTTCCAGTTTCACTATGTCTTGGTTTTCTAAAATCAACATTTTGTTGTTGAAGATGGAACATTCTTGCAGAGTTGGCATCAAACATATCCCAGATTTCTTCTCAGTAATTTTCTGAAAAATATTCTCTGGCAGAACGTCTTCATCTGGATACAAATTTGACATAAATCGTGCATGTAAAGCTTCCTTCCCATGCTCAGTCCCTTTTCCAATTCTAACATCTTGTAGAATAATCTTATAATCTTCATCCTTCGCCTGACACATATTTTCACGCAGTTCAGCATAATTGAAGTTTAACCATATATTGACGTTGCCAATGCTCCCTAGGCACTTCCTGGTATCTTCATGCGTAAGTAGTTTAAACACTGGTTGTCCTTTCACTGGTGTCAGCTGCAGAAGATCACCAAAAACAATTATGTGTTTGCCACCAAATAACACATCATACTCTGTTTTAAGAACTTCTTGCATTCTCAAATGCACAAAGGCAAGCATGACATTGGAAACCATGCTTACTTCGTCAATGATAAGAAGTTTCATCTTCTTTAGGACTCTTGAAACTTCACAACAAGCATCTCCTGATAACTTGTGGTATTGTAATTTGTTATCATGCTCCACTGGCAGCATCAGTAGACGATGCAAAGTAATACCTTTAATGTTATGTGCTGGCAGACCAGTTGGAGCGGTGACAACACAAGACAGCGATGACTCAGTCCTTTTCTGCAAATAACATGAAATTGCTTTAATGAGGAAACTTTTTCCAGTTCCTGCTTCTCCACTCACGTACAGTCGGACAGGCTTCAACGACGTACATGAGCGCTCTTTCTTCTCATGACTTAATCCATGATCAATGTGGTTGGTAACTTCGTCATATATTTTCCTCTGCTCAACGTTGAGTTGTCTTTCCAAATCTTCTAAGTTAACCGCATCTTCCTGAGCATGTGCCATGGCTCTTTCCACTTCAATCATGGCAGTGGCAGCTTCATTTTCGATAACTGGTCCTTCTAGTGGATCTTGACTCAATGAAGTGGAACTCTGAGTGTCCTGAGAACTGTCTCTAGCAATCTCGGCTGCAATTGTTGCTTCCTGCTCAATTTCTTCATTCAACATTTCTAGATATTTTGGAAAAACAGGACATTCTATGGACTCCTTGGCTGCATTGAAAGAATCTTCATAACAGAGGAAATCTCCAAGCAGTTCCTCTTCTGCACGCCAAGGCTTGAAAAGTTGCAAAAGAGCTAAATAGAAAAACTCTTTTCTTTCAGGAGATTCGCAATTCAATTTTCGATGATTTACCGATTGGCATTTTCTTTGCTTGACCAGACATCCCTCACTTCCAATTACAGCATACACTCCTTTATCAATATCTTCTTTGATGTTCCTCTTGAACATGTAATTTTGTAGAACCTCATACAGACAAACATTCTCGAGGTGACTGCTTCTATTTGGATAATATGTATCCAACATGTTGGTCTTCAAAATATCTGTACTGTTTGGCTCCTTCTCCGCCAAATACTCAATTTCCCGTACAGGTTTCAGAACTCGATTACGTGTTGCAGCAAGACCAAGACTCACCCAAATTATACTCCTAGATTTGGCATAGAGACTTGCTGAAGATAACCGATCAGAACATTCGTATGCTCCGATTTATCGATGCGACAACATCTTTAGACTGAAACTGTACAACTTCTTACTGAGGCTCTTTTCATGGGAAATGTCATCCCACGTATCCTTCAGTTCTGTCTTTTCTTTTTTTGTGATATAAGACGTCACATACCGAGCCACAGCCATACAGTTGTCAGCCACAAACTGTATATCCATGTTAGCATTCCACATGGACAAAATCACTGGGTTGTAGTCGTTGATGTACTTGGACTCTTCGTTTCTTTTTAAATTGTATGTATTTTTGGGTGATTTCCTCGTCACATTATGTCGCAGCGAAGACATCAAATTGTTCACTCTTACTTCAGATATCACTGATTGTGGAAACCCAAAACGACATTTTGTATAGAACTTGTTCTTGTTTCTGAATTTACGACGACAGTACTTTCCACAACGATGGTTTTGAAAGCGTAAAACTTGTTCTCTTAAACTTTTGTCTTCCTTTGTCTTTGGAACAGCACATGTAGAATACTGTTCTATGAAACTCATCACTAAGTCATCCGGATCTGTTCCAAATTTTGGTGCATCTTTGATCCATAGCAGCATATGTATATGAGGAGCACCTCTTGCTTGATACTCCTTTCTCCAGAAGAAATCCAACACCTCTCCAAGAGGTGGATTTTTCTTGTTCATAATGAAAGACATCATAGCTTCAAATCTAGGATTGAAGTACCTGCATACATTGACTGGATCCAAAGAGCACAGTTCTCCGGGTGTCTTGAATTCGATATTTTCAATGTTTCCATTTGCCTCTCGTAGAAATTCAAGTAAGTCTTCCCAGCCATACTCGGCACAGCTGAGAGTGAGGAACCATGTGGGAGTTCCTAAGTTCCTCAGCATACATTTTAAGTCACCATGACGACGGTACCAATACTCATTAGTACCACGCTGACATGCCATGAGATTAATCAGGTGAGAATCCAAAATACTGTCTTGCACATTGACTTTATCCATAAACTCCCTTGCCGAGATATTTTGCAGCTGTACACCACTTTTCAGGATGTGGTTCACTGCATAAGACAGTCCAGACAGATCACTTTCATACAGTAGATGAAACAAATAGGGAATGCATTGACGAAACCTAGGATCTTCTGCATACAATCATAAAGTCCGGTATTCAGAAGCAGGAATTTGATCAGGTCGCTCATCATATCTTCCTCCTCGACCTGTTGGAAATAACGGTGGGAAACACTGAGCTTCCAAACTTTCCTCCCAAACACTAATGGGACTCCCTTTGGCTTGTTTCATTTGAAACAACTCAATAGCATTCCCCATGACTTCTTTAGAATGCAAAGGATGAACACTATAATGTTCATATATTTCTTCATTTGTAGAGGCATATACTTTCTCTATTTGTCCAGTACACAAATCGCTGTCCTCTTCTTCACTTAGTTCATCTTCTGCAACACATACATTCTTGTAGTACTCATTGTTTTTCATCAAATACAATGTTGCCTTTTTGACTTTCCTAACATCCACTAAATCTTGCCAGATTTTCTTACTCTTTGTCGGAACCCCATTAACTAGGATAAACAGAGGTTCCTCTTCCACTTTGTCTACACCAATTGTATCAATATTTTTCTTCAAATCCAGAGGCAAATAAACAACTCTTCCCTTTAATCCTCTCTGTAAATCTGAAGGAGGCAATTTCCCTGTCTTAGGCTCCATTCGAACAATAGCCTGAAAATGATGGACACTTTGAATCAAAATAGATTCATAAGTATTTAAATCCTTCAGTTCAGAAGGAATGTCAACCAATTCCAGATTATTATGAACCGCTCTAGCAGGCATCCGGTTTTGATTTAATTTGTTAAAACAATAAGTACACATACGTTGATCTGATCCCAAATCAAAACGATTTTCTACCATCAAGTATGTTGCAAAATCCTTCCATTCACTATTGTTTACCATTTCACTTTTTGTACATAAAGCCACTAACTTAGTCTGATTCTTATAATAAGTCCGTCGACAACACACACAAGTGAAATTAGGCCTCTCACTTGATTTCACCATAAACGTGGAAATTTCCTTGTGAAACTTATCTGTACTGAAAATCTGTACACTCTCTTCCACATTACCTTCTCCTACTGGGTCAATTTCAACATTGTTCTCTTTACTAGCAAAGTAACAAAACTCAATTTCTTCACAAATATTCTTCACATCTACTTCAGAACCATGCAAAAGAGCAGTGCTTAATTGTTTAAGCATAATTGCTGGACTCTTAGCATAATACAACATTCTAACTAATTTCCTCACTTTATTATGATGCACTGCTGTAGAAAATGAGCCCATATAACTATCGATGCCCGGGCTGCTGGCGCAAGTCGCCTCTTAGTTCCCATTCTGAATAGTTACCAAATAAAGAGACGGGCGCTGGAAGCAGGAATCACAAGAACAGGATTTATTACTCATGAGGAGAGCCTGTCATTTCGGACACGAAACACAGTGTCTTTCGGGAGGTGCTCTAACAAGTTCTCTGAGACATCGCCTTTTATACCTTAAAAAACATTCCTTATTACAATAACGACATTGTGAAACAAGGAGAAGACATCCCCGTAATCCTCGTGTCAATCCCACCCCACATATATCCACAATAGAGGCCCTTAAGCTGCCGATAAGGGGAGGGGGTAATCACGCAGCTGAATGTTCCGCCGATTCTTAGGATGCGTGCGCCTGATCGTACCCCAGGGGGTGGGGAGGCCAGGATCAATAGTGGGTCCTTTGAAGAGGAGTGACTCCATACAATAAGGGGCAGTAAACAGTATCTCCCAGCTTGGGCGATGGCCTCGGACCTGTGTGGACAGTCAATCATGGAGGGAGGATTTACCAACAGAGGGGTTATTCATGAAAGGAAAGGAGGTGTTGGTCAGGCGCGGCCGTGACTCCCAAGGACAGAGTCGCACAGAGAGAGAGGTCTTATGACCCGTGCATGAGAGAGCGGGGGCAGTCAGGTACAGCTGGGGAGGGTTATGTCAGCTGAGGCGAAGGATGCTTCTTCAAGAGGAAATGGGGGGGGTTTGCGTGGGTCAAGCAGGAGGGCTGCTTTTCAGAGCAGGGTCGCGCAGAGGGAGAGGGTTTTATGGTCTATGCATGTGAGAGGGGGGGGTGTTCAAATACGCGCAGGAGGGAAGCCGGGGATTCCAATGAGCGGGCAAAAGGCCATGGTGCCTAAAATGGGCACGGGCCTTTACTGGCGGAGTGATGCGGTTAACGTCTCACGATATTCGTGGTGCGTACAGGGAGGGGAATGGGAAAAGACAAATGAACGCCGCTTATGTACATCAATTTCGTGAATTTCCACACTGCTAGCATCCTGAAATGATGAAAAACACTCTGGCATACTCTCCTGGAAAGACAAGCCAGTGAATGACCATGCAAACCTGTCACTTCTCTCACTCTGCAAGGATCTAATTCTTGCAACAACTTCATTTTCTGTTTTAAACTTTTCTTATTAAATGTCCGTACAAAATCACAAAGCAAATTGATGGAATCCTGTCGCACACTGCAAATACTACTACACTTCCAGGTGTACACTGGTCCCTTAGGACGTCTTCCTAAAACTTCATTACCTAACACCTCTTCTGCCTCTGTTGACACAAGTTTTTCTTTTTCAACCGGACAACCATCTTTCACCTCATATGCTCGACCACTGGTGTCAACTGCATGCACCAAATCATTGTCCTGGAAATAACTCTCCTCATTAAAAAATGCCTCACAACTTGAACTATGCATCCATTCTCCTGAAAAAACGTCACAAAAATTACTACGATTAACTGTTCTCTTCCATCTACTATTTGATTTGAAATCATAAATTGCCTTGTTTAGTTTCCTAATTCTATTGATTATCAAAATATAGGGAGAGGGTTTTATGGTCTATGCATGTGAGAGGGGGGGGTGTTCAAATACGCGCAGGAGGGAAGCCGGGGATTCCAATGAGCGGGCAAAAGGCCATGGTGCCTAAAATGGCTATCAGGTACATGTGGGCACGGGCCTTTACTGGCGGAGTGATGCGGTTAATGTCTCACGATATTCGTGGTGCGTACAGGGAGGGGAATGGGAAAAGACAAATGAACGCCGCTTATGTACATCAATTTCGTGAATTTCCACAGTCGCCGCTTTTTACATAACAAAGTTCATTTCCTAATTGATGGGTGTACATATAAACATGTGTGGTTGAAAAAATAGCATTTGTCAATACTAACATATTGCATATAACCATGAACAGTCGATGCGATTGGCAGAATGCAGCACATAGGAAATGGCATTTGCAAACGTACTACATAGCATAAATGCTTCTGACTTTCTCAAAAAGTGTGACCAATGAACATTTTGACCAAGTAGTTGAGGGAGGAATTCAGTCCAATAAGATCTCTTCGTCACAGTGTCTTTTTAGCAGTGAGCCATCACTGGTAGGCTCTAGTCCGTGTCCTTTCGTTGGCGCTGTTGAGCACCGGCGGTGGAGCTATAGGTCCAGCTCGGATTTAACCTTTCGCGTTGCAAGGTGCGGTCTGTCCTCTGCTGTTAGACCACAGTCCTGTTCCCTAACCAATCCTTTTAGTGGCGCCTTATGCTCGGCACCTATATTTCCGTGGCATAACCCTGCTTCCACCTAAATGCTGTTCTTCCTTTCGGCAAAAAGTCACGTGGAAAAGAGGGTGTGTGGTTCAATAGTCGATGGGAGAGAGAGGGCGGAGTGGGGTCAGATTTCCTGGGACACACCAAAGGGACCAAGGGAGCAAAGGATAACAAGCAAGCAGGCCCATCAATCGGGCTTGAAAAGGGGGACGGAGGCTTCAGGCACACGTGGGTAGGCGGACAGAGAGCTTCAGGACAGCCTTTCATCCTTTCGTTTACCGCGTTGGAGAGTGCTGCCTCGTCCCGTATCTCTGTTGTGCTGCAGCTCCACCTTTGGTCGAGGTCGCATGTGTCCCATGATCTGCAGCCAGGCTGTGTGTCACGTCCGACCCTTCTCCTCCGATGGTCGTATATCTTTGAATGGGTAAAAACAAGTTTTAGGGAACTGGCAGGAGAAGAAATTTTTACATTTGAATTCCACTCGCAATCCTAGCACCTGGGAGTTACGCTCATTGGTCATAGTCAGAAGTCTATTACCATGAAGTAAGTATGTGGGTATTTCTACTGTGTTCGCACCAAGTCTAATCGGCGTTCATTCATGACACATATGGACAGAGGTCAGACTCCTATCACTTGCGTATTTCATCAAAAACTCCAAAATTGGCAACATTCAGGGGAGACTCGTCCTTCTAACCCGAGCCTTAACAGTCTTACATTTCCCTTTAGAGCTGGCTAACTCTTTCAAACAGAGCGGGGGTGCACTCATCGAAAGACAGGGTTGAACAGGTTTTTCTCGAGGGGCGACAGTTACTCATGGTCATCAGTTTATACGTCGGGGTCAGCAGCTGGGGTCAATCAAGTGGGGCGGGGACGCTTCGGGCATTCGCGCTTGAGTGCAGAGGGGTGGGGCAATCTGGGCATTGGGGGTCAATCTGGACATTGGCGCTTGTCTCTAACAAACTGAAAATAGGGTGCCGTTGACATATAGTTCCCCTATAAAAGGCCAGATTAGGGGACCTTAGTCGTCTTACCTGTCCTTTCTTTCTTAGCCAATTCGAGTTTATTCATTTTGCAGAAAGGAGAGGTAGTAATATGGCAAGTTACAATCTTTTTAGTTTCTGTCAATTTCGCTGAACACCTTCGTGTTCAATAAGTATCCAATCAGACTGGTGCCAGCGGGGCACAATTTTACCACAAAAAGGAAGATGGAACAGGGGGACTCTCGTAGAGAGTGAGAGTCGTCCGCAACCTAAACGAGCCATTCGGTACACGTATGACATGTAGAGAGAGAGGGAGAGAGAGAGAGAGATAGATAGAGAGGGAGAGAGAGAGAGAGAAAGAGAGACGTGTACGGAAATAGGTCATTAATGCGCTCACAACACAGAACAGCAGGGGTCAGGTAACAAAGAGAGGCGAACAGAGGGGAGACATAAACCCATACAGTACATACACACAAAACTCAGACGAAGGAAGACAGTACATGTATTACATACAAAGAGATTCACGACAAAACATAGAACAGTTATTGGCCAAAAGGATCTCTTTTTGCATGCTGCGCATCTTCAATATCCTATTTATCTACGGGCTGAGCTCTTTTTACCTTTTCCTCCTTTTTTTTCTCTCGCTTGCTATTTTTGCGAGCGTTCTCAATTGCTAATACTTACACCTCGGTCAGCCGGTCAGAAATTAACCTGGTCGGGCTATTGCCCACGGTTGGATCTTAAACCACTTTTGAGTTTCTTCTTTTGGTGAGAAGTTCTTAAGGCGGAGGCAATGGAGGGTATTGATCGGGAGAACAGTCGGACAGCTTAGTTATATCTATAAGAGTGCGAGAAGGAGGTGGTACATTTTGAACATCAACAACATTCCTACCTTCCCAGACGGGTGGTGCCTGGGTAACACTTACCCCGGGACTTTTCCTTGTCCTTTCCCTATCTAGTTAAACGTCTAGTTGCACTATCTGGTGTGCTGGTTCGATTCAAATTCCGTCATACAGTACTAACCCGTCAAGTTTCTATGTCAGTCCATCCTCCCAGTCGCTACGTTCTAAGGAGGAACAATCATGTCTAAGTCCACGTCTTTCAAAACTCGTTAGCATAAGTACTATGCTCGGATCCCCTTTTTCTCCTTTTGTCGGTCGTTCGATCATCGCTCTTCCATACTTCAACCGATGTTTCGACGTGACCTGCAGAAGGGAGGAGAAAGAAGGGGGTGGGGGTAGCATTCAAAACACATCAATGCGCAAAACCTGAAGAAAAGATTTTTACCTACCTCATACTCGACCTATCTCCACGGGGTTCATTCTCTACCATCTCGGCGTTTAAGCCCAGAGGGATCAGCAGTGTTAGATAGATAATCACCGATGGTCTGCGTGTCTACATGAATCACTCGATCGTGGCCTTCCAGGTCATGTACAAGGGTGGTGGTCAGGTGGCATTTCTGAGGTATCACTTGAGGGCGTCTGAAACACTTTTCTGGCTGCCTGTGACACATAATGTAGCCGCTAAGTATCGGGCCCTTTTAACCTTCAACTTTAATCATGCTTATTTTTCGCTCATATTGGAGACAGTAGTAACACATTCAAAACTCATTAATGCAACCACTACAATTATGCTTTCCTCTTCAAAATACCTTTAGTTAGAAATGTTGGCGCACAAATACGGGCCTACAACCCAGTGGGCCGGCTACGGAGCAGACTGGAACTGTGCATAAGAGGAACGAAGTCGGTGGCCATTCGTTTCGTAAAATGCAGCAGTGCAATAAAATCGTATCGAACTTTCTTAAGGGGCGAGTATAATGCTTGTCAAGAATTCAAGCTTTCAATAATATCATCCCATTGCCCAACTATTTACTCAAGACCTAACATTTATCAATTCATTGTCCAAACGTTCAATCAGTGCTTATTTTATACCAATTCATTGCTTTCAAACATAATTAGTACCCACCCTAAATCAGTTCACTGTCCCAACACATAATCAATATCAATCTTATATCGCTTTCTTTTCCAAACACATAATCGATATCCATCTTATCTACTTTCATTGTACATATCTTGGAGCATCAAGGCTGAGCAATCAGGGTGCAACAAGGAGTTTGAAAGTTTCATTTTGTATCGGCGCCATTTTGGGCGAGGTCAGGCAGGTCCCAGTAGAGTCAGAATGCCTCCACTGACTCGTGGTTGGACCAGAACCTCTTTTGGTAGTTCAAAAAGTTTTTCGCAATGGGGTAACAGACTAGCAATATGAACCATCAGTCAAAAGTGGGGAGGGCGGCAACAATCTTTCCTACCGGGTCATTCTGGTGTTCCACCGGAACTGAACAAATCTGTATCTTTGCAGGATTTTAGTCATTTCCATACTGAGGCTGGCGCCGGCAGGAGTGTGCCGACGTCTTGTGGCTCCATCGGAGGACGGGGCCGGGGGGCGCCTCGTGGAGAGGTCGGCCCCCCCGGCTCTTTTAGAATCTTCAAGGTTGAGGAGCACAGGGCGTGTGCCCGTCCCGGGCAAGAAAACCCGCTTTTTGATATGGACCCTCTTCAAGCAGGAGCGTTGGGGTGTCGCTGGAAGCCTCCACCTGGAGGGAGGTGGGGGAGGCTCGTTTGCGCCGCCTCCCCCTTCCAGCGACCCCGCGCCGTTCTTCGGCTCCAGCGCTTTGGCATGGCCGTGCCAGGCAATGAAGATGGGGGGTGGGTCGGAGGCAGCAAGACATCCCCCCCTCTTGTGGCGGGACTACCTGCAACTCTCAAGGGTTGCCGCTGAAGGGACTACCTGCAACTTTCCAGGGTTGTCCAAGCCATAATTGAAAAGAAAGAAGTGTTGTTGCAGCCATTATAGCTGAAAGAAGCGCTGCCGACCTCGCCTTGGCTTCGGACTCTGATGATGGCCGGATCAGGCAAGAGAGGGGGGGGGTCGGTGGCTGAGGCAAGACATCCCCCCCGTGGCCCGCAGGGCAGGAGGAGAGGAGGGAATGGGGAGACCATAACAACCTTCGGGCCGTCCGCCCCACAGTCTCCCCTTCCAATGGCGGCCAGCCGAGCCCTGCCCTGCGCGCATCGAGGCCTCGCCTTCCGGATGGGCGTAACCGCGGACCTGTTGCACGTCGGGAGCTTCCGGAATGGGGGTAGGTGTCTATTGATTTGTATCTATTTCATGTTACCGTTATTTGGGCGTGGTGGGCAATGAGGCAGACATGTTTGGAGCAGGAATAGGCAACGGAGCCTAGCTACCTCGTAGCTGTCTTGCCGTCAAGCTGTCGCCATTTTATATTTCTTATTACGAACTATTCCTAATGTTTCTTATTTCTAGTGAAGTCGAAAGCTCATCAGGGGGTTACTGACTTAGCCCGTTTTCTTTTATTTTTCCTTCTTTTCCTTAGCGTGTTTCAAGCTAAAGTTTCTGTTAACAGGGTACGGTGATCACTTCATATTTTTATATGTCCTTTTCATTAGGGGTACTCCTGGACGGACCAGATGAGTTACCTCCAATAAATGGTCCGGGGTGGAACTAGATTATCAATTAGTGGGGAACACATGTCCCTTCATTAGGGTATCATCCTGGACGGACCAAATGATGTACCTCCAGTTACTAGGGTAGCCTCCTGGACGGACCAGATGACCCACCTCCAATAAATGGTCAATGAGTGGGGAGCATATGTCCCTCCATTAGGGCAGCCTCCTGGGCGGACCAGGTGAGCTACCCCCAATAAATAGTCAATCAGTGGGGAGTGGGTAGGCCTGACGAATCATAAAGGGGCATAACCTACCCTTTACTACTTGCAAAGACTAGACAGAATATTTCTATTCCACGTTATTTGCAAACAGAAAATACCTCAAACGAACAATTCCTTGGACAACAATGTCCAGTCAATCAATCAATCAGTGGAGAGAAAAACAGGCATGACGGATTACAATGGGGACAAACGTCTGCATTACCTGCCCTTCGCTATCTGCAAAGGGAGACAGAATATTCCTATTCGTCTCTGTTTGTGGACAGGGAAGATCTCAAAGAGCAACAATCGATTATTAATCGATATCAAACAATCAGTGGGGAGAAAGGTAGGCCTGACGAATCATAAAGGGGCATAACCTACCCTTCTCTATCTGTAAAGAGAGACGAACGTTCCTATTCGCCACTGTTTGCAAACAGAGAATGTCTCATTCTCAAGAAGAGAACCAATATTTCAAGTAGCCACCAAAGCTAAATGAACCAATAAACAAACAATATCAGTATTTAAATACAGATTCCAATACAATCAATCAAACAATCAGATGGATAAAACCATCCTACCAATCAGGCGTAAAAACGCCCTACTTAATCTTACCCGGACCGGACCATATGGACAGTTCTTTGTCTTCCTCCTCCAGCGCCCGATCGTTCTCTTACTCTATGCAGCATTCCTGTGGGATTCCAGTCAGGACAATAGGTCGCTCGAGAGAGGTCCGTTCAGAATCGGTGAAGTTCATTCAATCGGCAGCCGGACGAGGGCCCTATCAAGGCAGGTATACTCCAATCATTTAGATGTTCACCTCATCGTCTGGATCTCTCTTACTGGACCTTATGTCACTGATGGACCCCGTGTTGGGACGCCAATTGAAGAAAATGAGCCCATATTACTATCGATGCCCGGGCTGCTGGCGCAAGTCGCCTCTTAGTTCCCATTCTGAATAGTTACCAAATAAAGAGACGGGCGCTGGAAGCAGGAATCACAAGAACAGGATTTATTACTCATGAGGAGAGCCTGTCATTTCGGACACGAAACACAGTGTCTTTCGGGAGGTGCTCCAACAAGTTCTCTGAGACATCGCCTTTTATACCTTACAAAACATTCCTTATTACAATAACGACATTGTGAAACAAGGAGAAGACATCCCCGTAATCCTCGTGTCAATCCCACCCCACATATATCCACAATAGAGGCCCTTAACCTGCCGATAAGGGGAGGGGGTAATCACGCAGCTGAGTGTTCCGCCGATTCTTAGGATGTGTGCGCCTGATCGTACCCCAGGGGGTGGGGAGGCCAGGATCAATAGTGGGTCCTTTGAAGAGGAGTGACTCCATACAATAAGGGGCAGTAAACAGTATCTCCCAGCTTGGGCGATGGCCTCGGACCTGTGTGGACAGTCAATCATGGAGGGAGGATTTACCAACAGAGGGGTTATTCATGAAAGGAAAGGGGGTGTTGGTCAGGCGCGGCCGTGACTCCCAAGGACAGAGTCGCACAGAGAGAGAGGTCTTATGACCCGTGCATGAGAGAGCGGGGGCAGTCAGGTACAGCTGGGGAGGGTTATGTCAGCTGAGGCGAAGGATGCTTCTTCAAGAGGAAATGGGGGGGGGTTTTGCGTGGGTCAAGCAGGAGGGCTGCTTTTCAGAGCAGGGTCGCGCAGAGGGAGAGGGTTTTATGGTCTATGCATGTGAGAGGGGGGGGGTGTTCAAATACGCGCAGGAGGGAAGCCGGGGATTCCAATGAGCGGGCAAAAGGCCATGGTGCCTAAAATGGCTATCAGGTACATGTGGGCACGGGCCTTTACTGGCGGAGTGATGCGGTTAACGTCTTACGATATTCGTGGTGCGTACAGGGAGGGGAATGGGAAAAGACAAATGAACGCCGCTTATGTACATCAATTTCGTGAATTTCTACACTGCTAGCATCCTGAAATGATGAAAAACACTCTGGCATACTCTCCTGGAAAGACAAGCCAGTGAATGACCATGCAAACCTGTCACTTCTCTCACTCTGCAGGGATCTAATTCTTGCAACACCTTCATTTTCTGTTTTAAACTTTTCTTATTAAATGTCCGTACAAAATCACAAAGCAAATTGATGGAATCCTGTCGCACACTGCAAATACTACTACACTTCCAGGTGTACACTGGTCCCTTAGGACGTCTTCCTAAAACTTCATTACCTAACACCTCTTCTGCCTCTGTTGACACAAGTTTTTCTTTTTCAACCGGACAACCGTCTTTCACCTCATATGCTCGACCACTGGTGTCAACTGCATGCACCAAATCATTGTCCTGGAAATAACTCTCCTCATTAAAAAATGCCTCACAACTTGAACTATGCATCCATTCTCCTGAAAAAACTTCACAAAAATTACTACGATTAACTGTTCTCTTCCATCTACTATTTGATTTGAAATCATAAATTGCCTTGTTTAGTTTCCTAATTCTATTGATTATCAAAATATATAACTTTCGCTTAATTTCGAAAGCCTGATCAATAATTTTCTCTACATTTTTCTTTCTCTTATAAAAAGCCACTTTCTATTGACCTTTCTTAATATTTTTAAACAAATTGCCAATTATCCTGTTGCGGAACATTCGTCTACGAATGTCTCTAAACAGATTTCTCCTTCTACTACCATGCACAGAGTTATCTCCTGCTCTAGCAGTAACATTTTTGAGGGGCCTTTCCTTCCCGTTTAAATTGGCTCTCTTTTTCTGGGCTAAAACATGTTCTGTAGTGATACTTTTTCGTCTGCAAATGTTTCTTAAAAAAGATTTTGTCTTACCCGGAGTTTTTTTGGTGACTTGACAAGTTTTTATTGTAGAGGACTGCTGCAAAGGTTTACCAAGGTGGGGTGTAAGTCGCTTTGCTTCTTTTCTTTTCCTTTGCCTTGAGGGCATGTTTGCATTTTTCAAAAGATCTTGAATTGAATCTGTGGTAAATTTAAAAAAAAAATGTTATTAACCACTATTACCAAACAGTAAACCAATAACAGTAAGCAAACAATTAACACACTAGTTGTCAATTCTACCTATGGTAATTTAGCAGCATAGACAGAATATGTACTGCTAGAGTTTCATAGCCAGTATGGGGCATATTTACAAAGCCTTTGAGCCATTTTAAGTCAAAAAACACATTTTTAAAACACACCAAGTAAGTAAATTATTCTCCCAGATTCATGGGAGAAGTGACTTAAAATGGCCTAACACACATGGGGGCGTATTTACAAGACCCTTGCACCACTTTTGCGTCACTATAAACATGGGAAAAATGACATGAAAATGACTCAAAGGCCTTGTAAATATGGCCCATGCTGGCTATGAAACTCTAGCAGTACATATCAAGAAACCTAAATGACTTCAAGAAACATTTTTAAACACATCAAGTAAACATATTATTCTCCCAGATTCATGGGGAAGTGACTTAAAATGCCCTAACACACATGGGGGCGTATTTACAAGGCCCTTGCACCACTTTTGCGTCACTTTTAACATGGGGAAAATAACATGAAAGTGGCTCAAAGGCCTTGTAAATATGCCCCATGCTGACTATGAAACTCTAGCAGTACATATCAAAAAACCTAAATGACTTCAAGAAACGTTTTTAAACACATCAATTAAGCAAATTATTCTCCCACATTCATGGGGAAGTGACTTAAAATGCCCTAACACACATGGGGGCGTATTTACAAGGCCCTTGCACCACTTTTGCGTCACTTTTAACATGGGGAAAATAACGTGAAAGTGGCTCAAAGGCCTTGTAAATATGCCCCATGCTGACTATGAAAGTCTAGCAGTACATATCAAAAAACCTAAATGACTTCAAGAAACGTTTTTAAACACATCAAGTGAGCAAATTATTCTCCCACATTCATGGGGAAGTGACTTAAAATGCCCTAACACACATGAGGGCGTATTTACAAGGCCCTTGCACCACTTTTGCGTCACTTTTAACATGGGGAAAATAACTTGAAAGTGGCTCAAAGGCCTTGTAAATATGCCCCATGCGGGCTATGAAACTCTAGCAGTACATATCAAGAAACCTAAATGACTTCAAGAAACGTTTTTAAACACATCAAGTAAACAAATTATTCTCCCTGAATCATGGGGCAAGTGAAATATTTGTTTAAAGAAGCAGACACCATTTTTTCCTTCTCTTAAATTTAAAAAGCACTCCTTTTCCTTAAAAACGATTTTCAAGTCATAATTTGAAAACACAGCTTTTGTAAAACACTTGACACAAAGCAACATTTTAAATACACAACTTTCTTCCTAATTTTCTCCCTAAAGCATACTAGTCTCTATCTAAATTAAATGAATCTTTTCTCTCCTTAGCAAATGCTTTTTGAATTTCAAAACAGTCTCAGACACACACCAATTTTTCTTTAGCAGAGCAAAGGGTATACACTCCAGAGGCTGCAACCAGATTATTCTCCCAGATTCATGGAGAAGTGACTTAAAATGCCCTAACACACATGAGGGCGTATTTACAAGGCCCTTGCACCACTTTTGCGTCACTTTTAACATGGGGAAAATAACGTGAAAGTGGCTCAAGCCCCATGCTGGCTATGAAACTCTAGCAGTACATATCAAGAAACCTAAATGACTTCAAGAAACGTTTTTAAACACATCAAGTAAACAAAATATTCTCCCTGAATCATAGGGCAAGTGAAATATTTGTTTAACACCTTAGCAGCTATGGAACGTCCAGCTCCAGTGCTGGACGTTCCATTGCGCAGGTGCAGTTGGAACGTCCAACGGCCGACGGCAGCACTCCCGAGGTAGTGCTGCCGTCGGCCGTTGGACGGGCGCAGCACTTAAGGTGTTAAAGAAGCAGACACCATTTTTTCCTTCTCATAAATTTAAAAAGCATTGCTTTTCCGTAAAAACGATTTTCAAGTCATAATTTGAAAACACAGCACAGCTCCTATGTACAAGCACACCCTGTCAGTACTAATACTTCACATTATCTCCAATTACAATTTCTCAAAGAAACAAAATCTTTTTGTAAAACATTTGACACAAAGCAACATTTTAAATACACAACTTTCTTCCTAATTTTCTCCCTAAAGCATACTAGTCTCTATCTAAATTAAATGAATCTTTTCTCACCTTAGCAAATGCTTATTGAGTTTCAAAACAGTCTCAGACACACACCAATTTTTCTTTAGCAGAGCAAAGGGTATGCACTCCAGAGGCTGCAACCAACAATGGCACAGAAATGCTGTAATTCATCACACATATCTCTCATGTCACCCAATCAAAACTCTTCCCCCACTATTTTTCAAATCAACACCCTTCCACCTCTGCCCTTTCTGCCTTTTTTCCATAGCAACTACCTCCTGAAAGACCTCTCATGTTTACAAGTTCACACAACAATGTTTCAAATGAACTCTGAACTCTCAGTACACCTGCTTATCCAGTGCAATGTTTCTTAAGATGATTTTTTCTTAACCATTCGAATTACATCTTTCAAAGAACACATCCATGCACCCTAACTTTCTGTTTTCAGCAATTAAAATCCACCAATCACTGCTACTGAATCATTAGCACTGAAACTCCACGGTTTTTTTTCATTACAAACTCCTTCTGTTCCAACTGCCATTTCATTCCCACACTTCATCTGACTGCAGCAGAACCTCCTCTCACCATGTTTTCTGTCTGGATTATTGGACATAGCTACATCCACTGGGCCCAAAGGTATGCTGATAACAGAAATTTACACAACTTCAATTTACAAAATGTGGAAATCAACTGGATTGGCCAGAGAGGATTGAGATGTCACCAATTGATACCATTGGTGAAAACCTTTTTGCATTTGCCAAACCCTGACCTCATAATAGTGCACTGTGGAGGAAATGATTTGGGCACTTTGACTGGGGTAGGTCTGGAAATGCTTTTAAAGGACACCTTTGAGCAATTGATGGCACTTTTTCCTCAAACTGCCTTGGTATATTCAAATATATGCCAAAGACAGAAATGGAGGTGGTCCAATCAATTTTGTCCACAAATTGAGAAAGCGAGGAAGCATGTAAATAAGTCTGTTTCAGCTTACATGAGAGCCCATGGAATGGGCTCCATCTACAACAATAACTTGTGTTACTACATGCAAGATATCTACAGAGAAGATGGTGTGCACTTCTCAGATGAGGGGAACAGAGTTTTCATCCAGAATTTAAGACTGTGTGTTGGTACCTACTTATAAGTACCTAAATCTTCCACAGAACCCAAAAGCTCTTTTCAGAGCTACCCTAACTATGATTACTCTAAATAAATTTTAAATGTAACTTTTTTTTACTAACTTTCACGATTTACGCTTTCCGGAGCGCTACCCGGTTCGCCCACTGGGCGCTAACCGGGCGAAAATCTTTTTTTTTTTTCTTTTTTGGACATATATGGGCCTCCTCATCCACCCTCACAAAACCTAGGGGGTCAGGATATGTCCCCCTTGCCCCCTTTTACACAATCCCAGCATTGTTTATCATCTATCTTGTGTCCAAATTAGACCTTAACGCAAGATGACGGACTCCCGTTATGCTACCGGTAAGCTACCCGGTTCGCGTACCGGGTAGCGCTTCCACCGCGAAAAATCGTTTTTTTTTTTTTTTTTTTGCCCGTGGGGCCCTTTAATAGCCCCCACATCAATCCTAGGGGGTCAGGAGGGGTCTACCTTACACCCTTTCATTCATTTCCCCCTTCGTTTATTTCCACCTCTTGTCTCTCGAGCCTACCGAGAGACAAGATGGCGGCCGCTCCGAACTGTTTAGAATGTTCACAGTCACCGGGGAGCCAATGCGCTTCTCCTCGCGAAGTTCCGTTACGCGTCTGGTACGCGAACCGGGGCGCTAACCGGGACGCTGTCACAGATATATGTATTTCTTTGAAACTTAATTTCTCAAAATCCACTGGAGCACATATCTTGAGACCTAGCAAAGGCACATCGGGCTACCAGTCCCTACAATTTTGCCAAGTTTCATAGAAATCCATTCAGCCGTTCAAGCTAAATGTGAGTCCAACCGCCCTATGGAAAACTCAATGTTAAAAACACGTTTTGGGATCCCCCTTTTTTCTCGGCCCCCACTTCACGAACCCCCCCCCAAACTTTCAGGGGACGCTCAGAAACAGAATGTGCCATTTTCCTGAAAATTTCAGCCAATTCCGTCCTTCAACGCCAAAGTTATTCAACATCGAATTTTCAGAAATCCCTATTCAAAAAAATCCTAACCGCCAGTAGGTAATATATATATCCTCGCCATTTTTGGTTTTGATATATATATATATATATATATATATATATATATATATATCAAAACCAAAAATGCCCTGAGGCGAGGAAACGCCCACTACTGCAAGCAGGTAAAAACCTTTTTCACTGTACACAAGCCTTCCCAGTTCAACCTTTAAATAACTTCCAAACGCGTTTCAGAGCCTCACGTGCTCCTTCTTCAGTGGAATGGGTCTACACAGCATACTGACTCTTTGCTTCTCGAGCGCCATTTACTGCATGCACTCCGCCTCCCATTTTCGCCCCGAACGGGGTTGCAGGTGAGTAAATTGCTCGGCACGCTGGTACTCGTAGTTTCAATCACAGAAGCTCAATTTTACCATAGTAGGTTTCAGTACTGACTGTGTATAATAGGACCATAAGTGTTGCCCCAGTGGGCTGCAGGACTGGGGCACTGGGGTGACTTGCGATAATTAGTTCCTTCGCTGCAGTGCCATGAAATAGTTCCAACGATTGTCGAGTTAATAGCCCCATGAACAACAGTTCCATAGTGGCGTCTCCTCTGCGCCGGACTGCCGCATTTAATTAATATAAAATAATTTTCTAGATTTTTAACAAATCCACAAATCAGAGTTCCCGGATGCATTGCAAATACTTGTTCAGAATAAGATACCATAGAGTTCTCGTAGTCCAGTCTTGGTTTCGGTCCCGCAGAGGAGCGGCGTTACCCAGTAATATTGAAAAAAAATTATGAAACTGATTAAATCCAATTGAAATAATTTACTACATATTTTTCTCAAAACATTTGTAATTTTACTTTTCATTTTTTTTTCAAATACACTTTACTCGACGCTAATCCTCTATATGCCACTCCATTAGGTGCTATTCTACTGTATGCTATTCCACTATACACAGCTCCTCTGTACGCCACTCTACTGTACGCTATTCCAGTGGATGCCAATCCAATCTACACCACTCCAGTCTATGCCATGACAATCTACACCACAACACCCTATGCATGACTGTATGCCACAATACTCTACGACGTAACACTCTATGACACAAAACTGTATGAGACTGCACTCTACACCAGTCCAGTCTGTCACTCAAGTCTGCTCTGCTCCACAAGTCTCTGCTCTACACCCTTCCACTCTACCAAACTCTGCTCTACTCCCCTGTACAACACTGTACTTCAGTCTCTGTAGCTATACAACACTGTAGCCCACTGTATGCCACTGTCCTAGACTGTACTCCACACTACGACACTCTATGCAGCTCTCTCTATGCCACAGCCCCAGAATTTACTCTACTCTACTCTAAAACACTGTCACTTGCTGTCTACCGAGATGATGATCCCACAACCACTTGTATGCACAGAAATGGCCAGATGTATGAAGCAATTTAGCATTTCTTATCCGTCTGAATCGCTATTTCCAGCTGTTAAGAAACGCTAAATGGCCTTTTGATGTGTACAAAGCCCAAAGCGTGGTTGCAATTTGTAATTTCTACCCAGTAGAAGTCGCAAATTGCGACTTGATTTAGAAAATTGCAAATAGGGATTACCTATTCGCGATTCTTAATGCATATCTACAAAGAATTTCATAAATGCACATTGGGCATTTAGGAAATGCTATTACCATCACCTCATTTTCGATGGTAACTATGTGCAAAAAAAAGCATTTTTTTATGTGACATGAAGTGCACATGTAGCCGTAGGGCATATGTGAACTTACATGTGCACCACGATTTTCAGAGGACAGTAAGGCTGAAGGCATACATGGATTTTGATTTCCTAAATTGCGATTTCCTATTAGGAAATCACAAATTTAGAAATGCAAACCATTACCTATTTGGCCCATAGGTTGGAACGAAAGAGCATTTCCTATTTGCGATGTCCTAATGGTGATTCCCACTCTGTAAGAATCACTATTAGGAAATCGCAAATTTTGTACATTTCATTTTGCATTTCCTAAATAGCGATTCGTATGGAATTGCTATTGAGGAAATGCAAAATAAAAACTTCATACATCTGGCCTTAGTATTTTCCTTTATTGTACTTTAAGATCTAGGGATGGGTGTAAGCGTGAGAGCAAAATCCGTTCCGCTCCCGGATTTCGCGGATTTTCGGTAAATCTGCAATCCGCGAACTCCCGCGAATTCACCGAAAATCCGCGAATCCGCGAGCGGCGGATTCAGGGGGCAAAAGTTCAAGCCTTCAAGCTTGAAGTTGTTGTTGTAACTATTTTAGGATGGCTGCCAGCGCCATCTTAAAATAGTTACAAAGTTAGCTTCAACAGGAAGCACAGGAAGCACTAATAGATAAAATAAAGCAGGTGCTATTTTAGGATGGCGCTGGTAGCTTGCCGGCGCAATCCTAAAATAGTTACAGGAAGATGATGGATGGACAGGTCACTCAAGGGACCCCTGCGCACATCGGTGCGATTGCATAGTAACACACACATGGTCGCTAGAACTAGTTGAAGCTCAAATTCAGTGACTCATTCATCAGCCCAAAAACAATCGTGAGCGTCGTCGAGGCTGGGCAGGTGTGCCTTCTTCCCAAATCTACAGTCGAAAATCAGCTGTGATGCTGGATAGAGGCCTTTGCATCCTTGACTTTCACGAGCGCAATCCTTGTGCTGTTCCTGTGACCAGGAGCTTCTTTCTCTTGATCTGCTGCTCTGATCGGTCTCTGACCTTTTATACATACAAGAGGCATGTGAACTCGCATGGAAGCCCCCCCCGTTTGGCCCCGCTCACACACTCGCGGTGTGCACCGTCTTCCCACCATTTACCCACTATGATGGACAGCTCACTCAAGGGACCCCTGCGCCCTTCGGGGCGATTGCATAGTAACACACACATGGTCGCTGGAACTAGTTGAAGCTCAAATTCAGTGACTCATTCATCAGCCCAAAAACAATCGTGAGCGTCGTCGAGGCTGGGCAGGTGTGCCTTCTTCTCAAATCTACCGTCGAAAATCAGCTGTGATGCTGGATAAAGGCCTTTGTATCCTTGACTTTCACGAGCCCAATCCTCGTGCTGTTCCTGTGACCAGGGGCTTCTTTCTCTTCATCTGCTGCTCTGATCGGTCTCTGACCATTTATACACACAAGAGGCACTTGAACTCGCACAGAAGACCCCCCCCATTAAAAAAATCAGCAAAATCCGCAAATCCGCAAATTCGCGTATTTTGCGGATCCGCGAATCTGCAAATCCGCAAATCCGCGGATCGTGGATCCGCGAAATCCGCCCATGCTTAGATGGGTGTTAACAGATTAAGTTCAATTGAAGCTCTTACAGAGGTATTATTCCACATGAGTATAACATTAAGAGACTTTGGTACATGATGTTATCTTCTTGAATGACGACTTCTTCTATCCGATCTTTAGGAGTGGGCTCGGACTTTCCCCACTGGTACCCTTAAAGAGAATAAATCACAGGAAAGTTTGCAGTCTTTGATATATTTATCACATCTCTAGACCTCTTTAATCTGTTTAATTTCCTGTATGTTCCGTACTATTTGAATTGATCTTTTCTTCTCTAGCCTTTGCAAATTAATTACGCCATCTGATGGCAATGATTTTACAGTTTAGCGAGAGCTGGCGCAATTTTTTTACAAAGTTCGCCCCCATCATTTGTTTAAGGACAAAGACCAAACAGAACCACCAGTAGATACTAGTAACACTGGCCTTAGAAATCGCTCCACTTTCAACCCACCTTTACATAGCGTACCTCCCCAAGTACTAGCGTTTGAAAGAGCGGTAAAGAAAGAGATTACCATCTTGTGCACCAAAAGAAAAGAAATTACAGTAACCTTCCTAAGAAAGAACAGCTTGCCCTTAGAGCTTTGACAGAAGATCATGATATTACAATTCAGCCCGCGGACAAAGGTGGTGCGACCGTGATTCAAGACACGAAGTTTACCGTACTGAGTGTCTGCGACAAGTGAATGACAGGATGGCCTATCGCCCCCTTAAAGAAGATCCCACAGCAAGATTATGCATCATTACAACAGTTGAAGAGGCCTACAACGAAGGCTGGATAACATCTCATGAATCAGCATTTCTCCAAACTGCACACCCGGTGAGGCCCTACTTTTACACATTGCCAAAGGTCCATAAGACCCAGAGTCCGCCACCGGGCAGACCGAAAATCTCAGGAATAGGCTCACTGTTGGAGCCTTTATCAACCTTCGTTGACTTCTTTCTAAGACCTCTTGTGAAGCAAATGCCCACCTATCCACAGGATACAAAGGAGGTATTACGCCTGTTACCTACAGTTGAATTTGACTCTGAAAGAGACCTTTTGGTCTCTTTTGACGTTGAATCTCTCTATACATCCATTCCTCAAGACACAACGCTTGACACCATCTCTACTATTCTGAATGACAGCTCTCTGAACTCAATCACTCCAGTCCATTTTATTATGACACTAGCACAGTTGGCCATGAAGGAGAACTTCTTTAAATTCGAAGAAACCATATACCTCCAGGTCTCTGGAACTAGTATGGGGAGCGTTTTTGCGCCAATTACGTTCATAATTTTGAACAAGAATATGTACTAACCAACGATAACCCCTTCCATCAGTCTATTAGGCTATGGAAGCGGTATATCAATGACATTCTAGTAATTTGGCGTGGAGATGTGGAATCAGTCACGCAGTTTCAAACATGGCTCAATACTCGTAATGAGTTCTTGAGGTTTACTTTAGAAGTAAACAAAGACAGGCTAGCTTTTCTTGATCTATCAATCTATGTGACATCTACAGGATTGGAGAGCGAATTGTTGCGGAAACCGATGGCATGTAATTCACTTCTACGCTACCACAGTCAACATCCTAAGTCATTGCGAGACAACTTGCCATATGGTCAGTTTTTACGTCTTAGACGGAATTGCTCGGCAGTGGACAAGTACAAGCAGCATGCAGATGATCTGTCCAAACAACTACATGAAAAGAAGTATCCTAGAAAACTCATTAAACATGCTTGTAAGAGCGCCACTAACAATCATAGAGAAGCGCTTCTAGAGCCCAAGACTGTTAAACTACATCTGGGACGCTTGACTTTTGGGAATATATTCAATACACTTACCAATTGAATTTAGAAATGTATACGAAGAAACTGGCATTTCTTGAACACAAGCAAGGAGAAGATCGCGATGCCACTCTTTGCTTTGAAAAGAGTTCATAATTTACTGGACAGTTTAATACATACACACACAAGACAACAGGAACCCGAGAGCAACTGGCACTTTATGGAATCTTCCACCTGTCCAAGGTCACTTCCAATGTGGAGCATACGTGATTGTCCACAAACTCATCAGTCTAAAACAGTAGACACTGGCTCATCGAGACCATGGATCCAGACTGATTTTACAAATTGCACAAGTGGCAATCTTGTTTATTTTCTCAAATGTCCTTGTGGATATCACTATGTTGGTATGACCACTCGTAAGGTTAAACTACGGATGCTAGAACACAAAAGCACCTTTTGGTGCAGAAAGTCTAACAATTAATTAACGAGACACTTTGTTGAATTCAATCATTCGCCAGACAACTTTTTCTGGACAGTGTTAGAGAAACCTTACATACCACCTCATGTAAGTGACAGAGCCAAGTACCTTTTCAATAAAGAACAGAAATGGGTGTTCAGACTAGGCAGTGACACCAGGAGCCTAAATGATACAATTCCGTGGACTATGCTGTGATAAATTATGGGGTTAAACTGTCACTACCAGGCATTACATTCCTTTAGGCCATTAACCTGCCCCCCCTGATACTAGATATGTTTCAGTCATTATTAACTCCTTAATCTATTCTTTGGGGTCAAGCCATCTGTCTGCAACATCTTTCATCTTAAAGAATAAAGTCTGTGGAGTATCTCCTGGAGTTCCTCTTCCTTTTTTAAACCAGATCCGATATTTCACTTTGTCCGCTACTAATCTATTGAGAATAATTTTCTCCAAGTAAAGAGAATACCCATTAGCATTAGTCGAATGATATGATGCTTGAGCCCCCCTGGTTAGCTAAGGGGCTAAATAGAAAGGCCATCTTTCTATTGGCCATCAAGTGGCTCTAGCGGCTCTTTCAAAATTCAATAAAAATGCCTCAGGATCTTCTCCCTGTGAAAGTTTTTGTAGGGACACCCTAGGTCTGACAGGAGCAATTCCTTTACTTTGGGCTACATCCAAAGCTTTTTGAAGTTGACTTTCCAAGACTCTGGTCAATTGTTCTTTTAGGTTATTTCTGAAGACACTACATTCTGTTTCAGCAATCATCATATATCTCTCTAGGGCCCACTCCAGTTTCCATTGACCATCTGCAAGTTGTTGAATTAAATTCTCCATCTTATTTCAAAAACACACTACTCCACTCTCCTTGACTATATTCCACTATTCCACTTTTAACCACTACACTCAATGGCACTGTATACCACTCGACCCTACAACACTCTATGCCACTCCATTTTACCACACTCTATGCACTCTACTCTACCTCACTCGGATCTACAACACTGCATTCTATGGCAATACACTCTACTCCGCTCTATGACAGTTTCCAACACTCTATAACATGGCATACCACTCAACAGTACAACATGCCACTCTACTCTATAACACTTTACTCCTCTCTATGCTACGCAAATGCACTGTGCTCAACTCAACAGAATTGTACTATACTAGAAGCCACTCCAGTATCTAACACTTTAGTCCACTCTATGCTACACCTCTCCAAGTGACTTCACTGTATAACAGTTTACCCTACTCTACGCCAGTGTATAACACTCCAACTGCACTCTACAACACTCTACTTCACTCTGTGCCACTGTACAACACTGTATTAAACGGTATGCTCCTACACTCCACTAATTCAAATTCAAAAGTTCCTTATTCGGTTATTCAAACAAACAACCATAAAAGCACAGTTCAATAAACAAGATTTAAAAAGGATTGAATCAATATAAAAACCACTTCCAGAATTAAAAAATCACAATTCACCATATACAATACAATGTTAAAAATAATGTAAAACATTTATCCCTCCATGCTATTTCTAAATTTTAGTGCTAGTTTTAAAAAAACAGTTACAAATAAAGTGCAATCGTAGGTTAGCAGCTGTAAATAACAAAGTGCAGGTCTGACCTGTGTAAAGTCCTTTTTTTTAAGAAGGGGCTTTAAGTAAAGCCTCCGAGGTATGTCATAGTAAGGACAAATAAATAGGAAGTGCACCAAGTCCTGCGGAGACACATTGTCGCAGCCGCAGGACGGTAGCACTTGACCTCGGTGGCTCCCTTTGGGAACGGCAAGCAGTAAATGGAAAAGGTCCAAACGGAACCTGATTAACAAAAATCGATCAAAGCCCGACATTGGCCAAGACAAATACGGTTTCATGCTGGGTGTAGATTTTATTACAACATATTTCCGGACACTGCTTTTTTTCAGTTCCACCTCCTCTCGATGCAAGTACAGAGAAAGGGAAAAGGTTTTCCTCACATATGTAACATCAGATCTGCTGATAGAGTCTGGTCTTATAAAAAGCTCAGGACGCCCCAGTTCTGAGAAGCAGTCTTTCAGATATTTGAGCCACATGATTTTGTGCATATTGTCCCAGGATAGGGCTTCTCTCAGAAGTTGGTGATTAAGTGGCAAGTCTTTGTTTAGCCAACAATTTAACCAGCAGATTAAAGGTCGTAGAGCTATGGTATCACTTAAAAAGGGGACGCCTAGTTCTTCATGCACTATAAAACTAGTCGTTCCCCTTGGGACCCCCAGCATCTGTTTCAAGAAATCACTCCACTAGATAGAGAGTGATCTGATAAGTGATCCCCCATGTGTTTAATAACTTGTACTTGTTCCTTTAATCTAGAATCTAGCAAGAAGTAATCTATCCTTGGCTGAAGATGGTACTTCCTATTGGACTATGTATACCCTCTTTTATACCCCATTCTCTATCTCCAAATATCACACAGCCCCAGTTGATTCATTATTCATTTTATCTGCGCCACCAGTTTATGATTGATGTTGGACTTTGCCCTTTTTGCAGGGTCATCCTTGAACTTTTTGCCTTCCTCCTGTATTTTGTCTGACCTGTTTTAGTTGGTTTTATGACGTTGGGCACTTTACGACTGCTGATCAGTGCTAAAGTGCCTATGCTCTCCCTATTGTAAATTGATTTATGGATTAGTGACTCCATGATTAGATGATTTGGTTTACTTGTCAGACCCTAGTACAGTACACTGCATGTGCCCAGGGCTTGTAAACCAAATGCTGCTGGTGGGCTTGCAGCACTGGTTGTGCCACCCACAGAAGCAGCCTGTAAAAGTGTGTCTCAGGTCTGCCATTGCAGCACCTGTGTGCAGTCTGGTACTGCCATGCTGACTGGGCAAGTGCACCCACTTGCCAGTCCCTAAACCTTCCATTTTCTTCATATCAGACACCCCTATGGTAGGCCCAAGGGCAGGGTGCATTGTAAGTATAAGGTAGGACATGCCCTGGTGTGTGTGGTATGTCCTAATAGTGAATTACAGCCATTTAGGTTTTTCACTATTGCAAGGCTACCTGTTCCCCCTAGGCCAGAATCGGTAGTTTGATTATTTATTTATTTATTTATTTATTTATTTGGATGGCTTCATAGAGCGCGAACAAGACCCTTGCGGATATCAGAGCGCTTTACAATGATAAAGCTGATTATACATAATGAATAACACGACACATTATAAATGAAGTAATTTGGGGGAAAGAACAAGTATGGGATAAATATAAGAATATACACGAAAAGTCGTAGAGCACCGAAGCATGGGATCATAGTACAAAAACGCAGAAAGTCGTCGAAGAACAAACAGGCGCCTCTCGGTTGGAAAAGGTTCAGTGCGGGGTAGAGTGGTCAAGTACATTTTACCATGAGAATCGCTTTTACTTCCTTTTTGAAAGATACGGTAGAGGAATTCAGTCTGGTTTCAGGTGGAAGAGTATTCCCAATCCTAGGTGCCATCCCAGAGAAAGATCATTTATATTTTATTTTTAATTAAATCTGTTAGGTTTCAGTAGTGGGTTATCTGCACCCCTTGAGGACCTTGAGCCACCAGAGATTGTCAATTTCTGTGCGAGGTAAATGGGCGCCTTGTGGTGTAAGGCCTTATGTGTCATGCAAACTATTTTTAGATGAATTCTTGCTTCAAACGGGAGCCAGTTCAAGGATTTTAGGTCAGGGGAGATGTGGGAACTTCTTTTTGAGACAATGATGAGTCTTACTGCAGAGTTTATTGAGGCTCTAAAGGGGGCTGTAGTCGCTTTTGGAAGGCTGTATAAAGAGACACTACCATAATCCACAAGATGGGATAACTAGCGCTTGTACAGCCTGTTTGTAGTCATTGACTGGCAAGAATGGCTTCAACTTCCTTAGAATGTCTATCTGGAAGTTAGCTCCCTTTGTAGCATTGCTGACGAGTTTCTGCACAGTGAGATTGATGTCCAGAGTAATTCCCAAGGATTTTGCTGAGTCCACAATAGTTGGTTGAACGTTGAGTGCAGTCAGATGTTGGATTAAGTTTTGCATCAAGGGGATTTTAGCGGGGGGCTATAAGGAGGAATTCGGTCTTAGGAGCGTTCAGTTTGAGATGATTTTTTGCCAACAATGTTTGGGTGTTCATGAGTGTGGAATTAAGCTGTTTAATGTCTTCTAAGGTATTAATCTTTAGATACAGTTGTGTATCATCAGCGTACATATGATATTGCACGTTATCCGTTTGTAGAATTTCGGTGAGTGGCTCCATGAACAGGTTAAACAGTGTCGGGGATAGTGAGGAACCTTGTGGGACACCCAGCCTTACTGGTACTGGGTTGGAAAGAGTGTTGTTGGTCTTGAATCGTTGTGTTCGGTTTTGTACAAAGGAGGTGAACCAGTTTAGCACTGATCCTGATAGACCCATCCTAAGTCTGAGAAGATCAAGCAGACTCTCGTGTTTGACCGTGTCAAAAGCTGAAGATAGGTCCAGCAGGATGAGTAGGCATGAGCCATTCTGGTCCAGGATTTGAAGTGTATCATCAATAATGTGAGTCATGGCTGATTCCGTGCTGTGCCCTGCTCTGAAGCCTGATTGGTTGTTGTTAAGGAGGTCAAAGTGAACGATATGTTTAGTTAGTTGGTGATGCACACATTTTTCAAGCAATTTGGCCAGGGTAGGGATATTTGATATAAGGCATTAGTTATTAAGATCCGTGGGGTCAGCTGTTGGTTTCTTTAGGATGGGTGAGACCTGACCGACTTTGAGGGTGTCCGGAATGCAACCTTGTTGGAGTGAACTGTTGATGATTTTGGTCCATAGCGGAAGCAGCCATGGGGTTAGGTCTTTAACAGCGTTAGGGGGGAGCGGATCGATGAGGTGGTTCGAAGGTTTCAAGGCATTTAGAATCTTGCCCAAAGCCTCTTCTGAATAGGTGTCAAAGGACGACCAGGCGGCTTCGTTCGTAAGGTCACACTTTGAAGGGATTTGGTGTGTCGTAGTTGGTGGTGACGGGGAGGTTTGTGAATGTGGCACAAAATATAGTAATCGGTCCTTTGAGAGATCGTTCTCGATGTTGAGGGTCTTCTGAGTAAAGAAGGCGGAGAATTGTTCACAGTTGTGTTGCGATTGGGCGGCATCTTGTAACCGTTGAGGTGCTTCCTTGGATTGAGTTTTGATTAGCTCAAAGAGTTTTTTTGGGCGATTTCTAGCTTGGTCTAGTTGGTGTCTGAAGAAGTCTGCTTTGGTGCGCTAAATCTTCTTGTAGTAGGCATTTCTCTTTTTCCTTAGTATTTTGAGGTGAATAGTCAACTAAACTGATCTCCAAGTTACGTTCAGCAACTCTGAGAGAACGTCTATCTTCTTTGAGTAGGCTATTGTACCAAGGTTTTGAGTCTTTAGTGGAGACTCTCTTTAGTTGAAGAAGGGCTTCCTCATTAATTACTGCGGCCATCGAGTTAAGATAGTGGTTGGTGAGATCATGCACGTCTGCGTGCCAGTAGGTAGCAATAGAAGGTTGTAGCTTGAGAAAGGTAGTGTGTTTGTGTTGAGTTGTTTCAAATCTCTTTTCCAGATCTTTGGTTTTGTGGCCTGAACTGAGTTAAGTTTTACTGTTTCCTTGATGAAGAAGGTAATGATATGGTGATCAGACCAGTCGCAGGGTTGTATCAATTCCAATTGAATTACGTCAGTTTTGGAGATTATTAGTTCCAGGGTTGATCCTTTCTTGTGTGTAGGGCCATTGCAGGTTTGGGTAAGGGCTAGATTATCCAGGAAGCTTTTGAGACAGTTGACAACTGCCTCGTTATTGTCATTCCAGTGGATATTGAAATCGCCAAGGAATATTTGGTTATTTTGCCTACCGTTGTTAGTTGAAATCATACCCATGAGGTGTTCCGAAAATATGAGATTGTCACCTGGCGTATGATGGATGATGTGCAGTGAGCAAGCTGGTTTGCCGTTGCTGCTAAGGTCTAGGCAGAAGTATTTGCAGGAAGGGAAGACCTGGGATGTGGCTCTATTTACAGTCATGTCAATCCGATGAATCCAGGCTATACCTCCACCTATCTTATCGATTCTGTCTAATTTGATGATGTCGTACTTCAGGGGAACTAGAATGTCCGTCAGTGGGGTGGAGGAATCAGTTAGGCAGGTTTCGGTTAACAAAAGCAGGTCTAGCTATTGTGAGATGATGAGCTCAGCTATATCCGCCGCATGTCTGGAAGCAGATCTACAGTTTAGGAGTATGCATTTAAGACGGGGAGTAAGGAGGGAGCGGGAAGGGTCTTGGGTGATTGGGACGCTTCTAAGGTTGCTATCAACGATACCTCTATTGCTATGTTTGGCAGCTCTGAGAGGGTTGGGGTGTATAGTAGGTAATGCAATTAGTGGGAGAGGGTTCGTAGGATTGTAGAAGAGATAGCAGATCGCTCTCAGAGAACGGATTGACGCATCGCTTAGGGTGATAAAATGTATTATGGAGGGAGACTGAATTCCAATTGGGTGGAATGGGTTTAGGGGTGTGAGTTTTGGGGTGTGATCGGTAGTTTGGGTTAAAGGATCTTGCAGAAAAACTACGCCAGGGTTGGCTAGATATCAGATCCTTGAAAGATTGGGGTTCCTTTTTAACATGGAGTAAAGCCAACATTATTTCCTCAAATCTAAGGTCGGGTTCAGTTATGACCGGGGTAGGAGCCTGTGTTCTGCATGTGGGTGGCTGCAGAGGTGCGGATAAGGGTAATGGTGGAGGTAGTGTTGTGTGAGAGGGTGGATGAGTGGGGGCTGTAGATGTCTGAGTCGAGGGAGTGGATGGTTGTAATGTGTGTGGGGAGGGAGAAGTAGGGGGCGTGGAGTGTTCGTCAGTTAGTGCATTATCATCGCAGTAGTGTGAGGTTGAGACATGTGCCAACCTAAGACTTCGGAGGGGGTGGATGTTGTGGGGAGAGTAAATGTGAGAAGTATCCTTATGGGGTAGTGATGCCGAGACCAGCGGGATGTTGGAGGATGTAGGTGGCTGAGTAGAGGGGGTGGCTGGTTGTAATGTGGGAGTGTTAAGGGTAGATGAGAGCAGGGGAGCTCAGGAGGAAATGCATGATCATTAAGTTCCTGTATTGTCGAGACATGTGGCAAGACATGGCCTCACATGAGGTGGCTGAGACGGGCCGAGTACTTGGAAGGAGTAGCAATATAGTGCAAAGATGCCGAGACAAGAGAGGTATTGGTGTTAGGGTTGGGGGGAGCTATCATCTTGTAATGTAGGGGTTTAGAATCAATAGATGGGGCATATGCTGTATCAGTCATGCTGGGAGGTCGAATGTGTGGGACTGTTGAGGTGTTGTGAGATGTGAGGTTAGGGGGCATCGTCTGGGTGTGGATAACGTAAGAGTCAGATGCCAGAGGTGGACGGGGAGGACAAGAAGCAGAGAAGATCGGGGTTCTGGGTGGATTCGGTGGGATGGGGTGTAGTGTATTAGGGGGAGAGGTAAGTTGGGTGTCAGCGTCGGAGACCAATGTCGGAAGAGGACAGATTGGTAGCAGGAAGTCAAGCGTGTTGTTTGGTTTTGGTGCCCTGAAATGTGGTATGTTCGCTGTGTGAGAAAATTGGGTGGGGATCTCATAGGATTCCAATGTCGGAAGGGGGCGGGGAGGTTGGGGGTCCAAGATGTCAGACTGATTGTGTGAGTTGACTCCCTGTGTGATGGTACTGGATGGAGATTGGGAACCCACAAGGGGTTTGGACAGTAGGTTTTTGATGGTAGGGAAGATGTTGTCCAAGAGAGTAAGATTGCGGTCTGTGGCTTGGATGAGGATAGTACCGTTATTGTAAATAGTGATGGTTGCTGCTGCATGGAAGAGCTGGGAGGGCGAAATATATAAACTAATACCAGGTGCGGTTTTCCTTGAAGAAGAGATCGAGAATTGTAATTGTAATTGTAAAATCACTTATATAGCGCATGGCTAAGCGTAGGCACCCCAGCGCTCTTGGCAACGGTGACCCTGGGCTAGTCCGATCTACATTCCTACTGCAAGCTAATTTCTGGGGAATAGGAAGGTTTTGAGTTTCTTCCTAAACTGAAGGAAGGTCTGTTCCTGCCTCAAGTTACATGGGAGGGCATTCCATTCTCTTGCTGCTTGCAGAGAAAAGAGCCGGCCGCCCGAGCGGGCTCGCTTTATCCTGGGAATGATTGCCAGGTTGTGGTCACTCGAGCGGAGATTAAGTTGGGGCTTGTAGGGACTTATCATATTTTCCAAAATGGAAGGGCCTTCTCCATGCATGATCTTGTATGTGATGCATAGGGATTTAAATCGCACCCGTTCCTTCACAGGGAGCCGATGGAGTGATGTTAGAGCTGGCTTCGCCGACATATATCGACTAGTTCCAGTCAAAATCCTGGCGGCATAGTTCTGAGCCACTTGTAAGGTTTTAAAAGTGGATGCCGGTGCCCCAAGGTATAAAGCATTCCCGTAGTCAATTTGTGATAAAACCAAGGATTGGACTACGGTCTTCTTTGCTTTTTCAGGGAGTTGGGGCAGGATTTTGCGCAGGGATTTGAGTATCCCATGACAAACTGCAGAGGTCTTTCTGGCTTGTGTTTCAAAGGACAAAGCGTTGTTGAGCCAGAAGCCTAAACTTTTTATTTCTGGTTTGGGTGGTGGTATGGCACCCATACAAGTGGGCCAAGCTAGACAGTCGGGGATATCCTGCTTTCCTAAGAGCATCAGCTCGGTTTTTCCTCCGTTAAGTCTGAGCTGAGACGAATTCATCCAGTTTACTACCACCTCCAAACAATTAGCCAGATTGTTCGGGGGAGCATCTGTTTGTTGCAAGGAAAACACCAGCTGGGTGTCATCCGCGTAGCTTATTAACTGGATGCCAAACGGAGCAACTAGTTCCGCCAATGGGGCCATGTAGACATTAAACAGTGTGGGGCTAAGGGACGACCCCTGTGGTACCCCACACTGTAACGCTAACAGGCGAGAGCAGTTGTTACCCTCAAACACCTGAAAATATCTTTCCTCGAGAAAAGATCTCAACCACTCCATGGCTTTCCCGGTTACCCCGATGTTCCGGAGTCGAGACAGCAGCAGATGATGACTTACCGTGTCGAAGGCGGCGCTGAGGTCCAGAAGGATAATGGCCGCGCTGCCACCTGCATCCAAAATCCTTCTGGCCTCTTCTACCACCCTCAACAGTGCTGTCTCGGTGCCTTGTCCCTTCCTGAACCCCGTCTGGGATGGATGGAGAAGAATGTACTTCTCCAGGAATGCCGCCAATTGGATGTTTACCAATTTTTCGGTCAATTTCCCCATCCCAGGTAACAAGGATACCGGTCGATAGTTAGCCGGATCTCCTGGGTCGAGGTTCGGCTTTTTAATCAGGGATCTGACCATGGCCACTTTCCATGCCTTTGGGACCGTAGCCGATTCCAGGGAGGTGTTAACCATCTTAAA